>NC_046313.1:31569773-32169943 GCF_009819535.1 Lacerta agilis
GCGAGGATACGCTGGGATGCCGTGGGAGAGCGAATGCTTTGCATGCAAAATGTAGTTCCAGGTCCCAGTTCGGTCCCTGGCATCCCAGGTAGGGCTGGGTATGGCTCCTACCTTGAACCCTGCCGAGCTGCCGCTGGTCAACGTAGATAAGGGATGGGGATCCTCTGGCCCTCCACAGGAATATAAGAAGCTGTCTTACAGCAAGACAGATCATTGGTTCATTTAGCTCAGTGCTGTATACATTGATTGGCAGTGGCTCTCCAGGATTACAGGCAAGGAATCTCTCTGGTGCCGCTGGTGGTTGAACTTGCATGCAGATCAGATGCTCTACCCCTGAGCTACCTTCTCCAACTATGTCCTTTATTTCTATCATCCCTGACCATTGACTATAGTAGTTGGGGCTCATGGGAGTTGGATTCCAAGAACATCGGGAGGGCCATGGATTCTGCATTCCTGGTGTAGACAGTATTGAATTAAGTGGGTCACTGGTATACAGCAGCTTTCCATGTTCCTGGAGTCCATAATGCGCAGAGTGCAAACGTTTCTTGCACACAGGCCAAGTCGGTGGACTACACAGATGCAGCCCAGTCCTAAACAAGTTTACCTGGAGGTGCCATAAGCTCAGTGGCAGCACATCTGCTTTGCATGCAGAATGTCCCTGGTTGAATCCTCGGCATCTCCAGGTAGAGTTGGGGGAGATCTCGGTCTGAAACTTGGAGACCTCTTCCAAGTTGGTGTGTAGACAGTGCTGAGCTTGAAGGGTCAGTGGCCTGACTCCATAAAACGCAGCTCCCTATATTCCAATGGGAATAAACTACCCTGGTTTCTGTGTGGCTTCTGAATAGGCATTCTTCTGTATGCAAGCAAGCCACTCTAATAAATGTGTGGTTTGCACCAATAGTTGCTAAAAGGTGACTCTTAACAATAGTGTATTGATTGAAGGTGTGCCCATTATAACTTTTTAGCAGAACGTTATAAGGCTCTGCCATCTACAAAATACAGAAATGTGGTTTATTTGGGTCAGTATTGTCCACCCTGATTGGTTTCATCTCTCTAGGATCTCATACAAAATTCTTCCCAGGCCATCTGGAAGTGTTGAAAATGAGACTTCCAGGTGTTGCTCATCCCTCAGTTACAGCTTCTTCCTTTAAGTGTCTCAGAAGTTTTGTTTTGTTTTGTTTTGCAGATTATCAACAGCTAAATAAATGACACACGTGGCTGGATTTTATTTCAGAAGGACGAGTCATGAGAAATGTCAACCCACCCCCTGCCACACTTTCTACTGACTTCTATAATGGTGGGAAGCAAATCAGTCCCTATGACAGTGTGTTGAGAAATGATGCTAAACTGAGGTTTATTGAGCAATCTGAATCATACGGGGGAGGGGGGAGATGGCCGGGTGAGAGAGGAGTATAAACACTGCTTCTAAGACACACCCTATATTTTCCAGTTCTTAATAAAGAGATTATTATGCGGATTTGATTATAAATGGCAGCATTTTATGGCTGCTATTTTGAAGAGCCTGTATCTATAAGTAGACGTGCTTGGAAACATCACAAAGTTAAAGGTCTTGTTATTCATTATCTGACTTTGCCAGAGCTTGTGAAGTGCACTGACATTTATAACGATTCTTTGAATTTATGTGGCATCCTTTGTCCTTTTAAGGGTCTTAATTAAGCTTCTCAGCTCCCCGAGGAGCTGATAAGCCCTGTTCGAAGAGAGGTGAAGAAACTTAATACACCCAAAATCAAGGCCAGCCATATATTAAAACCAGGACATCTCAAATGGGACCTTGATAGCTGGCCTGGTTTGTAAAGGAACATGGCTTTGCAGCTTGCAATTTTCCGGTGTGAACTACGACTGTTGAAATCAGGCCCAGTGTCAGCACACAGCGCCCTTAGGCATCTGTCAGGGCCCACCTTGGAAGCTGCCACTTTAATTTCCTACAATGCCCCACAACACTAATTTGAGGGCATTGTGAGAAATTAAACGGATGGTTCCCAAACCTGGTGCTGATCAGAGTGCCGTTGCTGCTGCTACCAGTGCCACAAAAACCTGCCAGTGTCGGAAAGCCCCTTAAAACCTAGAGCTGGTCCTAGTCAAAATTATAATCCTGAAAGTAGTTGTATGCAGAATACTTCAATCATGAAGTATTCCAGGGCAGAATCTTTTAGCATCATTGGGCAGAGTGTGAGTCTGAAGACCATTTCTCACTGATGTTTACCCTCAAGCCAGACATTAGCCCAGCTGGGACAAAAACAAGAACAAATTGCGGGGTGGGGGACAGGCAGGGAGAGAAAGCTGCGAGGATGTTTAGTTAGCAATTCCCCATACTCCTGCATTATCATTATGTGTCAGTGTCATTTGCTGTGCAATGTGAACTTCTGCCCTCAGCGCCTGTGAATTAGGACACGCAGCGCAAACAGATATACCATCAGGAGCAGCAAGAGATGTTGCCATACTCTTAGCTTGTATTCTTAGCATGTATTAGCTTGGGTATTGTTGGTGTAATTTCCTCCCACCCCTTTGTTTTAATTGTTACGGTTTTAACAATACGTGCAGAGGATGGAATCCTTTCCTGAAAGCGTTAGTCTTGTTCCGTGGAGCAGCGTGATTCCTGAATGGTGGCTCCGGGCCCTCAGATGGATTCTGGGAAAGTCATGAGTGGATCAAGCAGTTTCCAGCTGTGATCAACAGCAATTCAACTCTGGTTAGAACAAAGGCAACAGTTCACCCGGTGATTCCCCCTTAGTACAAAGGGTGGGAGATGCCAGCGAGAATTATTTTGTCACAAAACGTGAGTGGTTGGGTTTAACGTATTTACATGTTTCTGTAGAAAGATTCTCAAAAGACGCAACATGCCCAACCCAGCTCTAACACAGAGGAGCTCCAGCATGCACACAGTGTGTGTATATATAGAACATATACATGCATGCAACATATTATATAGGGACATGTGCCAGAAAGCCAGGACTGGCCTTGTCATTCTCTTGTTTGTCCAGCTCTGATGAAATGGTCTCTGAGTCCTTGCTCAGGTTATATTCTGTATACCCCAACAGACACGTACAGTCACAGTTATTTGTGTGTAAATACCTCTGACTGCTGCTACGCACTTTCTCAATCGTGAAGAGCTCCATTGGAAAAATTCTGGAGGAATGTGGATTTGGAGGCTAGAGGGACTTCTGGAAGCAGTGGCCTCACTTTGCCTAATGTTAGGGCCAGCTCCAAGTATGTAGAGCGCCATCTTGGTTATGATCAAAACTGAACAAATTATCTATAGGATTGCAGGCCCTTGCCCAAAGGTGGCACCTGTCTTCTCGCCCATCCTCTTTGAGTGGCCATTTCACTGGGTCGCGTAGTGTGGCTGCTTCAGTTGGCAGAGGAAAGGGGGAGATAATTCCATCTGGCAAGCAGAACTGCTTGCTCTCATGGAACAATCGCCATAGCGCAACATTGAATTCCACCCAAGGAATTCCTACAAACTGGCATCCAGTAAACAATAATTAAAAGATCATAAAATACAGAACAGATGACCAGCAACAAATCAATTATCTAAAAATACTTGGCAGGACCATAAACATTGTCGGCAAGCAGTAATCGTTGGTGCCTGCCTGATTTCAGTAAGAACTGTGTTCTAAATAACTGATGCTACTATGCTAAAAAAAACAAAAAAAACCCGGTTCGCTGAGAAACTAAACAAATATGAAAATATTAACTCATGTGGCACAGTTGATCATGCAGTTGGGGATCTTGTGAGAGAAAGGTGGTAATGTGAAAAAGTACAGGGTGAGATTACACCCACAGGCTCCACTCTTGCTGTTTTTTTCAGGACTTCTTTTGCTGACAGATGGTTGCACCTGCAGCTGCTATTTACAGGGAAGCCTCAATCTCAAAGATGATTAATATCCGCAAATCTAGCTAATCACCTTTGAAATCGAGGCTCCTTTGTAAATAGGATGTAATAGCTTAGCTCCTAGTTAAGGAACTGTACCCCCTCGTGCAGTTTTCAGATATGACAATGTGATGCTTCCGTCCCACCCTTATATAAATATCTATAGGAGAAAACAGTCCTGTGCAGAGTGGGCCCCTGTGAAGCTATAAAGTGAGATGTTATCTTGATGAGCCACTTTTGCCATCTAGAGGTGAATATCAGCACTGCCATTTTGGGATGCTTTTCTTGTGTTTGTGTGTGAGAAAAGCAGGGGAAATGCGCTGGGAGGCGCATTGCTTTGATGCAACGCCATCTAGCCTTCATGCAAACACAGCAGAAGAAATGCTCAGTAAATAGCCTACATTGTCTAATCTCCATGCAGATAAATCCGGATGAATGGCCAATAGATAGGTTGTCTGGAAGTGGGTGCATGGCCCCTCTCTGTCTCTGAACTACCTTCCCTCGAAATATGCCCAACAGTAGTTTGGGCTACCTCAGTAACTGCAGTTGTCCTCCATTGCCTTATCTGCGGTCATTTGGGGACCTGTGAGTCCCTTATTTTGCCCTGCAATCCCATTATTTTACTTGTTTAGATTTCTGTCCCAATTGAAAATGATTTTTTTAAAAAATATATATATATAATCCCATCTGCCTAAGCACTCTCTGCTCTCCACTCTCCTGCGTGGTATCTCTGATCTCTGTTTTATAGAGAACTGTGGTGCTCACTGTGTGCAGCTTGCCTGAGTTAACCTCCGTCTTCCCACCCAAGGATAGGGTTGCCAACTTTTCTCCTACTAGCTTTTCTCCACTGCTTTTCAAAGTGCTGCTTGGCACACGAAAACAGGGGTTTTCTTGCAATGTTATCTTCCATGCCAGGAAAAGATATATATTATGTAAAAGGCAGTAGCAATAGTAGGATTTATTCTGTGACCAGTGGTGGTAACAACATAAATTTGAAGCCACTGCCTAAACCAAAATGACAGAACGTATCAGACCTATCCTTAACTTAAACTTGAGTTTGTTAGTTTCCTCTCCCCTCCCAGTCCAGTTTTCTTTTCATGCTGTCATAGGCCTGAGTGCAGGGAATTTTTTTGTGATTTGTAAGCCACTCTGGGGCTGAAGAGCAGGATTTTAAAAATTGCTTCATTTACAAGAGCCAGTACAAAAGGAAGAAGGAAAGTTGGTCACCATACCCGTGACATGTTGCCAAAATTCTGACATGGTTCCTTCTCCTCTCCTGCCCCCTCAGCCCCTGTAATGCTGCTGTGACACAGGAAGACATATCCTGCACCCTAGAAAGGGACAAGGAAGTATTTTTCCACTGAAATAAAACACGCTTCCTTATGACTATAACCAGAAGCACCACTCAGCAAATTGACAGATTAAGGAAGCTGGCTATAAATGCTGATCCTTTTCCCAGCTCTGCTCTGCAAACTTCTCAGTTTAAGATAACACAAGAGGACTGCTTATATCATGGAAATGAATGAAAGCAAGGAGCAAGGCTGCAAAGATAAGAGGGGAGGGGGATTCACCCATAGTGTGATCTAGCTCCACTGACCTTAATGAAGAACCCAGAATTCATATGTGTGTTTGTGTGCACGTGTACAATTACAAACCAAAATTTTATACTACAAACCTCAGTGAACAGATAGTATATGCAGAGAACCTTTCTTTCTTGTGTTATTACATTCATTCATTCATTCTGCCTTCATCTGAAGATCAGAGTGGGTTGCAACATTAAAACACAAAGCACATACCATAATATCAAACCAAAACAATACTTCTCCACAGAAAACGTTAAAGTAAAAATAATTTATGCTGGCTCTAGGCATAAAACTTTAGCAAGCAGATTGCTAAAATTGCCAAATTTCCACACACATCCAGTATTCCCTATGACAGGAACCCATGTAGGAAACTGGTTGTATCCATTTCAAAACACCCCTGTTTAAAATTTCTAAATGTAGCAAAACAAGTTGTCCCTCTAAAAGTCGTAAAATGGCATCTACGTAAAGTTTGGGAAAACTAAAAGCCGCTGATCTTATTCAGAGGAGGAACAGAAGACAATCCTTAAGCATGATTTTTCTATAGGTTGTTTTCTATAGGTTGTTTTCTATAGCTATGTCCCTAAACACCAGAATATGTCTGAGTAAGGAACTACCGTATGTATCCTTGCATTGTCTGGAAACTACAGGGGGGGGCTGGCTTCCACCCAAACAAGAGGCCTCAATACCATATCAATATCATCCATACTGAATGAACTTTGAAAAGTTATCACCAGTTTGTTGCCATCTTGGCCGCAGAGTAAAAACATTTCCAAAAAGTACTTTATTTTATGACAACATGATTGTATATTTGTAAAACCTCCCAAAACCCAATGCAAACATACTCATTTATTGTTGTTGTTGTTTAGTCGTTCAGTCGTGTCCGACTCTTCGTGACCCCATGGACCAGAGCACACCAGGCACTCCTGTCTTCCACTGCCTCCCGCAGTTTGGTCAGACTCATGTTGGTAGCTTCGAGAATACTGTCCAACCATCTTGCTCTCTGTCGTCCCCTTCTCCTTGTGCCCTCCATCTTTCCCAACATCAGGGTCTTTTCCAGGGAGTCTTCTCTTCTCATGAGGTGGCCAAAATACTGGAGCCTCAACTTCAGGATCTGTCCTTCTAGTGAGCACTCAGGGCTGATTTCTTTAAGAATGGATAGGTTTGATGATCTTGCGGTCCTTGGGACTCTGAAGAGTCTCCTCCAGCACCATAATTCAAAAGCATCAATTCTTCGGCGATCAGCCTTCTTTATGGTCCAGCTCTCACTTCCATACATCACTACTGGGAAAACCATAGCTTTAACTATACAGACCTTTGTCAGCAAGGTGATGTCTCTGCTTTTTAAGATGCTGTCTAGGTTTGTCATTGCTTTTCTCCCAAGAAGCAGGCGTCTTTTAATTTTGTGACTGCTGTCACCATCTGCAGTGATCATGGAGCCCAAGAAAGTAAAATCTCCCACTGCCTCCATTTCTTCCCCTTCTACTGGGTATTTGCCAGAAGGTGATGCGACCAGTGGCCATGATCTTAGTTTTTTTGATGTCGAGCTTCAGACTCATTTATAGGGCAGGCAGAAAGAGAGCAGGGGCTCTTGTGATCTTCAAAATTTCTCTGAAATTCAGTCTTCTATACTATTGTCCTCTTTTGCATGCGACCACCCTTCTCATCTGCCACATAGAAGGGGCTAATCCATATAAATCAGTAGGTGGAACGTTAAATAGCATTGAGTTAAATATGATCACCTGCTAATTGCTTCAGATCAAACTGCAGTTGCAGGGAAAGGGGTGACTCAAAAGTTGGCAACCCTACTAGGGGACTAGCAGCTGTTTGATGTTTCTGTATTGGAAAGTTGATTCCATTCCCACAGGAATGTCACAAGGGTTCACTTCCAAAAAAAAAAAGGGTTCACTTCCAAATAATGCTATTTTAAAAAAAAATCTACCAGGTTTCTAGCTCTGATTGTTGTGAATGTAAGTATAAAAATGTGTAGGAAATGTCTGGGGAAATCCAATGGCTGTGTGTGTGTGTGTGTGTGTGTGTAAAGTTGACAACTCTTTTTTTGCAACAGGTCTGCTTATTTTTCTGTAACCAAAAATTATTATCTGATTATTACATCATAAGAAAAGTAATACAGAACAGGAAGGACTTAAACAAAAGCCAAGCTGGCAACTTTTGAAGCAGCCCATTTTAACAGCCGTTCGTTGATCTGCACCAATTAGCAGCTGAAAATGTTTAGCTCCTTGCTATGAAAAGCTTCAGGTGCTGATTTCTAAATTTCAAAACTATGTTAACAGGACAGGCATAGGTCAGTCCAGCTTTATTCCCCCTAGGTTTGTCGACAAACCAAGGGAGAAAGTGGGAAGGGTTTCCACTTCCCTGTATATCTCTTTGCTAGTAGCCTATATATATATAAAAGATAAAGGATGGTTAAGTCCAGTCAAAGGCGACTATGGGGTGCAGCGCTCATCTTGCTTTCAGGCTGAGGGAGCTAGTGTTTGTCCACAGACAGCTTTCTGGGTCATGTGGCCAGCATGACTAAATGCTTCTGGTGCAACAGAACAAAGTGAAGGAAGCGAGAGCGTACAGAAACGCCATTGACCTTCCCGCCGCCGTGGTACCTATTTATCTACTTGCACTGGTGTGTTCTCAAACTGCTAGGTTGGCAGGAGCTGAGACAGAGCAACAGGAGCTCGCCCTGTTGCGGGGATTCGGACCACGGACCTTCTGATCAGCAAGCCCAACAGGCTCAGTGGTTTAGATCCCAGCGCCACCCACGTCCCTCATAGCCTATATAATACTTCTTAGAACACAGAACTTCAGAGTGCTCAAAGCACTTCATATACGGGTAAATGACCCTGGAATCCTTACAACAGCCTTATATAGTAAAAGGAGATTGTTCCCCTACTGGAAACAGCAGATGCTGAGAAACTGTTGGTGGCCTAAGGCCAGCAAGTGAGCTCATGGTCGAGGTGTGATTCAAACTGGAGACTTCCGTGATTCATAGGTTGGCCTCTTTGCCATTATGCTACACCAGTACCCCATAGTCACCTTTGACTGGACTTAACCGTCCAGGCATCTCTTACCTTTTACCTTTTTACACCAGCTCTGTATTGGATAATATAAGACAAATATGTACTTCTGTTCAGCTTGCATAGCTTATACAGGTCCATAGATTTTAGCACAGACTTTAGGTCCCTCCAGCACACAGTTATATTTTATTCCGATGACTCAGAATAAACTAAAAGGCAACAAGACAAAACAAAACCCTCCTGCTGTGTAATTTTATGCATGTTTGCTCAGAAGGAATTCTCGCAGCACTAAGTGAGGCTTAAGCCCAGAAACTGGAAAGCAGAGAATATTGACATTTGAACACTACAGGGCACAATCCAGCACAGCTAAACCCATAAAAATGATTGTGCTTTTGCACAGTTTCTGCTCGTTTCAACCAAGCTTCATTTTTTTTTTTTGCAAATATGTTTTTTATTTTCATCATCTTACAGAACACAAATGTACATGTCAAATAAAGTTTTACAATATTACCAAACTCCGCCGAGTTTTTATTGACTTCCTCCCCTCTCTTCTCTGGCTTTCTAATTTCAACCAAGCTTCAGCATGATAATTCCCCCTTGGGTTGTGATCCACGCTTTTGCTAAAGTAGATAGAAATCTCATGTCACGTTCAGAAATGAGTGAGCATTACAGGGGACAAGAAGGACCCATGAAGCTGCCTTGTACTCAGTCCAGCCAATGGTCCATCTGGCTTAATGTTGTCTACACTGACTGCCAGGATTTCAAACAGGGAGTCTCTCCCGGCCCTACTTGGTGATGCTGGGCATTGAACTCTGGACCTTCTACATGCAAAGCAAATACTCTACCCACCGAGCCATGGCCCTTTCCAACAAGCTGTTTATGCTTCCAAACAGAGTCATTCCACCCCTGCTTCTGCATGACATTTCCATGCATCTTCTAATGGGCGTGTGTAGCCACTTGTACAGAGCCACGAG
Source organism: Lacerta agilis (assembly GCF_009819535.1). Taxonomy (NCBI): domain Eukaryota; kingdom Metazoa; phylum Chordata; class Lepidosauria; order Squamata; family Lacertidae; genus Lacerta; species Lacerta agilis. The sequence continues at coordinate 31,579,249 of NC_046313.1, forward strand.
GAATGCCAAATTAGACAAAGTGATACCCTATGTCAGGTTAATGGTAGTATCAGAACAGACACTTCGAGCACAATTTATAGAAATATGGAAAACCTGATGACGAGGCAAGGATTTGAGCCACAGAGAACATTTCCTATGGAATAACTGTGTTGCATATTCTCTTATTAATAATCATATAAAAGAAACCCCACCCCAATTGTAATCTTTTGTGTGTGTTTTTAAAAAATCAATTGCTCTGGAAGCTAAGAAGCTCTGTTCTAGATATGCTAAGGCTTTCTACTTTTAAAACCTCATGCTGTGAATTTTTATGTTTTAACTTTGATAGGTCATGTTGTGTGATTTCAGCCTTGTTCTTATTCCCTGCTGTAAATTGTATAGGCCTTTAGCTATACACAATAAATTGATTGAATATGTGTGTGTGCATGTATATATCTATCTTTAGCAGATCATAAAGGTAAAGGAACCCCTGACCATTTGGTCCAGTCGCGGACGACTCTGGGGTTGCGGCACTCATCTCGCTTTACTGGCCGAGGCAGCCAGCGTACAGCTTCCGGGTCATGTGGCCAGCATGACTAAGCCGCTTCTGGCAAACCGGAGCAGTGCACGGAAACGCCATTTACCTTCCCATCAGAGCGGTACCTATTTATCTACTTGCACTTTGACGTGCTTTCGAACTGCTAGGTTGGCAGGAGCAGGGACCGAGCAACGGGAGCTCACCCCGTCACGGGGATTCAAACCACCAACCTTCTGATCGGCAAGCCCTAGGCTCTGTGGTTTAACCCACAGCACCACCCACATCCCTTTAGCGGATCATACTTCTGCATAATTTGCATGGGTAAGTTACCTGCTATCTAGATGCTGAGTGCCGAGATAGCTGATTCTATACACAAGAGACATCAGCTCAATTAGCTGTCTCCAACTTGGCATCTTTCAGATGTTTTGGACTCCAGCTCCCATCAGCCCCTGTCAGGTTGTGGAAGGCTGAGCTAGATCCATAGAGAATGGACAGCAACTTCCAGCCTTGGGTTCTGGTGGCAACTTTGCTGGAATCCAGGTATGCAGATGTGCATGTCACAGCAGGCCTGCAGAAGGCAGGAAACAGCTGCTTCCTTTCACACTTACTTACTCAGATTAACCAAATGGAATGGTAGCAATAACTCCATGGAGCATGATGAAGCTACTCCCGGGAAAGAAAAAAAAATCAGCTTTACAAATTGCTTCCGCTGACTTATCACATCACAAAAGAGGATTTCCATCCATCTTTGTGGGATTTGGCTCCTCTGGCTGTCCTGACACCTGGTAAAGAACAGACTACTTTCAGAAAGCATTGTCATAAATCTACCAATTTGTCTGTAATAATTTGGATTTAAAACAAAAACAAAAACCAGAGTTTAAATCGATATTAGGGGTTGCAGGGACAAGATTGATGGAGGGGGTAGAGAAATGAGAGCATTGTGGATATACATTGGGAGGCCTGAGGGAAAGATACAGACAGAGGTCTTCCCTCCCTGACTCAAACCAGTGGTCTAAACCAATGAGCTTCTTGGGCTTGCCAATCAGAAGGTTGGCGGTTCGAATCCGCGCAACGGTGGTGAGCTCCCATTGCTCTGTCCCAGCTCCTGCCAACCTAGCAGTTCGAAAGCACACCAGTGCAAGTAGATAAATAGGTACCGCTGCAGCGGGAAGGTAAATGGCATTTCCATGCGCTCTGGCTTCCATCACGGTCCTCTGTGAACCAGAAACGGTTTAGTCATGCTGGGCGCATGATCCGGAAAGCTGTCTGTGGACAAATGCCGGCTCCCTCAGTCTGAAAGCGAGATGAGTGCCGCAACCCCATAGTCGCCTTGGACTGGACTTAACCACCCAGGTCCTTACTGCTTGCTAGCTCTTGCATACACTAATATGAGGGCTAGAAACATGGTTGTGTTAAAAAAAGAAAATAATTACTAGGATCGTGCTTATGTTGCCACCTCCTGTTACATAACCAGATTCTGCGCTGTGCAATTTGATAGCATCTGTGCAGATTGCTGCACGCTGCAATCTAATATTTGTTTTTCCAGTACAGATGTGGCGGCCAGCGAGGCAAAGAGGAATCCCGCTGAATGAGTGAAAAGCCATCCACTGCTGAAAGCACCCATGCTGGGAGCCAGATGTCTCTAATTCTCAGAGCATGCCGCATATTCCAGAACATCACTGCTCCATAAAACATTATTAGATGCCATTTGTATGTCTCCGGAACTTCAAAGTTATTGCACTGAATAGAAGAGACTCTGTATCTCCCCAAAGCATTTGGCTTCTTAAGGATTTATCTAGCTACCTGAGGAGTGCCATTGTCTAGCTCATTTACTGTTTATCATCCTCACCGCTCAGCTATCACAGGCTAAAGAAAACAGGCAGAAATTTGCAGGGGCCAAGGGGAAACTTTTAAAAGAATTGCCAAGTTATTCAGGAATTCACGAAGCTGATTGTTTCTTCAATTAGTTTCGCTTCCGTAGTCACCCACCAAAGGGTGTTTTAGCCTTACAACAACCCTGTGAGGTAGGTTGGACATGCTATCCATGCACACATGAGAAACTTGGCATGCTTTGCGGCATCTGTTCAGTAAGCACTTGCACTTGCTGGGTGTTTTAAAAAGTGTTTTAAAGCCATCAAACAACATGACGTTGGGCATCTGAGACATTTAAGCAGCAGAGGAACAGTCAGTGGCTGTGCTATGTTGCAGCCTCTGTTCCGGTCCTGCCATTAGACAGAGTGAGCAGCTGTCCCACCTCAAGTAGTAGATGGGGTCACCATCAAGAGGAAGCAGCTCCCAGTTAGTAGATAGTGCAGGACGCTTTAAGAAGGTGCAAGAAGAAGACATGCAAAATTTGGATCCTACCCTAGTGGTCCCTTCACCCAACCTCCTTCTCTCTCTGCCTGCTGCAGGATGCTCTGGAAGTACAGTAAACTTGCTACTGCAAGCAGGAACTATGCAAAAAGGCTGAAGGACTGTGTGATCACTGAGCTGGTCAGCTCCAGTGACTACATACACCCTGTGCTACTCTGCAATGCAACTCCAGCCTTTGATTTTCGACTGTGAATGAGAAAGCCTCACTGTTCAGCGCCCTGCTTCTCGGTGGTTGGTCAACTTAATTCTTGTCTCTGCGAGGCAGGTGTGGGGAACCTTAGGCTCTCCAGATGTTGTGAAGCCACAGCCCTCCATCATCCCTGGTCATTGGCTGTGCTTGCTGGGGTTGATGTAAAGAATCGGCAGAGATCCTGATCAGCAGAAACTACAGAGCAGCGGTCATCCCCAAACTGTTCTGGGTCACCACCTCATAAATTCATCCCCGGTGCCCCTTACCCTATGAAAAGCATTGTTCGGAATAGCGGTTTGTGCAACCCACTAAGGAAGAGAACAGCACACAAAAAACTCAAAGCCGTAACAATTAACTGCATGCTTGTTCAAAATCAATTTAAAACCATTTAGTTTAATTATTTCAACAAAATTGATGAACCTGATCCAGCTTTTCAAAGTCTGATAGCCATTTACACCTCCAGTGTCCTCCTGCCGCCCCCTTGCTTCCTAGTGCCCCCTAGGTAACTCCCCCATCCACCCAGTGGGCAGTACTGCCTACTCTGGGAACCACTGCTAGAGGGGAAAGACAAGATTCCAAACTCCTTCCCTTGCTTTAATGACTGAGCAGAAAACTCCATTCGGGAAATGTCTATGGAAGGCCTCTTACACCAGTGGCATTTCCCTCACTCCCACCCCCCCACCCCCACCCCCAAGTTACAAGATCCTCTTTGTAACTTTCCAGCATGCACTTGTCCAAGCAGCAAAGAACTGGCTTGCTGGGAGGAACCCTGAACCTTTTTCCACAGTTGCCTGAAATGTTTGTGGAAGATTTCCATCTACAAAGTTTGATCAGGGAAAATGATGGTACAGACAGCCGACCTGGTGCTGTTGAGAGTCCCAGCTCCCATGTCCCCTGACCATTGGCTGTGCTGGCTCATGGGACTTGGGTGTCCTAGAACCTCTGGATGGTGACAAGTTTCCCACCCCTGCTCTAAGAAGTGGGTCACACACACACACAAACCCCCAAGGCAACTGCTTGGTGGGAAGCGATATTCAGGGACCACTATCACTACCTGTCTCCCTCCATCAGCAATAAGTGAAGAAAGCCAGTGGGCAGCTCAAACAGGTTCTAGTGCTGGGTCAGACCTCCCACCCGGAGGCAGCAGCGCATCCTGCTTGCAATGCCCTCACTCACCTCTCCATCAGCTGTGACCCTCTGTCTCCTTTGCTTTCTCTCTCTACTATTCAGGTGTCCCCAGGTCTGTGCTGAAAGGCATTTCCTTCTTCCTGTAAGTATCTCTCTCTCTCCCTCCCTCCCTTGCTCACTCAGGAAATTAAAGATACCCCCCCTTTTTTGCTGCTGCTGGATTCCCTATTTAACATTCTCTGTATGCACCAGCCCTGATTCAAAACAGGATTAGACATTCTGTTGCTTTGATGTCAGTGGGGCTTTGCACTTGAGGCAAAGGGGTGGAGGGAGGGGGGGGGACTCTGTTAATGAGCCTTGCAAATTCCACACATCCACTTCCTTCGGTTGACAAAACAAAGGTCAGAAGCATTTGTCAGAAACCCAGATAATAACTTTGGCCAATTTTTCTTCCAGGTGGATTACCTGCTGGACAGGGCGAGGAGGGCACAGAGACTGGAGACCCCCCCCCCCAAGCTTGACCTCTTGTCATGGTGCTTGGTCTCACCCAAAAAATGGTGAGCTTCTGGCAAGCAAAATATAATAAATATAATATAATTAATATAATATAATATAATATAATATAATATAATATAATATAATATAATATAATATAATATAATGTATTTCCCCGCCCCCCCCACAAGGCACTTTGAAAGCTTATCGGTCCGCACCTGTAAAGAGGGACAAGAAGCAATTAATCAAATATCTAAAAGCAAGACTTGTTTGCAACCAGCAGATTTGAAACATACAAGCCACCACACAGCAGGGAGTAAACACACACACAGAGAGACACACACACGTGTCAAGTTCAATAGGCAAGCCTGAACTTCCAGATTCCTGTGGGGAACAAAGCACCAGAGGCTACTTGGCTGGGCTGATGGCTCAGAGCAACATATGATGGAGACATATTTACCGGTATGTATCACCCACTGGGTGAAGCTGAGCTCACAGAAGACAGCAAAGAGGGGTTATAAATACACCAGAAAGCAGAGGAGGCTGGTCTGTTAGGGCAAATGAGTCATGGTCCCACCAAGCTGAGTCTGCCGTCAGCCGGCCCCCACCTGCCTCCTCCTTCCTTACAACCAGACCACTGGAGGCACTGCCTGTCTGCTTCCTCCCGCTTAGCCTCATTGCTGCCCTTATAGTAGAGAGAAGGATGCTATAGGTCAGGGGTCAGCAAACATTTTCAGCAGGGGGCCGGTCCACTGTCCCTCAGACCTTGTAGGGGGCCCGACTTTTTGGGGGGGGGGGAGTGTGAACAAATTCCTATGCCCCACAGATAACCCAGAGATGCATTTTAAATAAAAGCACACATTCTACTCAAGTAAAAACATGTTGATTCCCGGACCGTCTGCGGGCCGGATTTAGAAGGCAATTGGGCTGGATTCAGCTGCTAGGCCTTAGTTTGCCTACCCATGCTATAGGTTATAGGAAAATACATCAGAAGCTGGGCCAATCTAAGTCGGCATTGTCTACACACTGACTGGCAGGGGGTCTGAAAGATTGTACAGTATGGCCAATGGTCAGGGATGATTAGTCCAGAAACATCTGGAGGGTCGCAGGTTGTCCAACCACGGTGTAAGCCCCCCCCCCCTCATGTCTGTCCTCAGCATCTGAGGACACCACTGGACATAAAGTGCTCCATTTAGTTCAGATGGCCGTGGCTGGACTGGTCTTCTCTGAATCTGAAGGAGCTGACCACAGGTCCCAGCAATGGATTTGATAAGAGAAGTTCTTCATGTTGATCGGGGGTGCTAGCTCCTGGGGGCTGAGCGCTATTGGGTGACCCCTATATTTGGGGAGTAGGGGCTGGGCACCCCAATGTTTAAAAAGTGTGGAGGCTGTGGAGGGGAAGGAGGGCCAAAGCAGCCACCTGCCAGTGGCGGCGCCAAGAGGAGGTTGAGCAGGAGCCGCCTGCCATTGAAGCCGCATGGCCACCATGCTTGGCTCCGCCCCCAGCTCCTCCCAACACCCTGGCACCACACACACAACATTGCCCCTTCCCCAATCGCCCTCACAAACTGGCACCTCTGAAGTTGACCAACCAACTTCATTGGACAGTGCAAGTTTTAGAATTATATGAGAGAAAGAGAGAGAAAGGCTGTGTACACACACCGTACATTTAAAGCACAACACTTCCCACAAAGAATGCTGGGAATTGTAGTTCCATGAGAGGGAAGCTACAGTAAAGGGTAAAGGTAAAGGTTTAACCCACAGCGCCACCTGCGTCCCTACAGTATGGTATGGTAAATGTATGGTATTTACACAGCCAGAGAATTCTATATAGTTCACATATTATCACACACTGGGAAAGGGATGTACCTTGAAATGCTGCCTTCTTTAAATGTGTTGCTCCAGACAGCCACCTAGGGTCATTCAGCGGTAAGGTCATCCTTTGTAGACTATATGCATTTAATAAGAAACGCATTGCTGCAACCCCTTCATTTTCCAAAAGTGTGCTGCAGCCACACAGCTCAAATCTTAGGTGTTACAGGTAGGGCCTCAGAGGGATTTTATCAGAATGTACAAAGTTTATTTGGGACCCCTTCCCTTCTCCATCAATCATTCTGTTTTTATCCACTCTAGTTTTATGCCATGTAAAGTCAAGAGAGGGGTGGAGTGGAGCGCTTTGTTAATTGTCTGCATTTAAGGCCTTCTGCTTTTATACTCCCTCCATGATAAATATAAAATAAAGGAGGATCAGAGATAAGAAAGCACATTCGATTTGAAGATTTTTGTTTATGCTTGACTTAAAAAAATGTTCTCCAGGCTTCACCATTCTTTCTGCAAGCTTCAGCTTTATATGTAAACAATATTATAAATAAAAGTAAAAATTGCAGCATCTAGTTGTGCTTGCTTGATCAAAACAACAACGCAGCCAAGAGCTCCCCTGTAAACTTTGCGGCTGATTTGTTGTGCTCAGCTGTAAAATGATTTTACAATTCCCTGTCCGTTATATCAGGAGTGGGCATTGTTTTCTCGGGTTAACCAATAATTCCAAATTGACAACCGCTCTTGTGAGAAAAAGCCCAAATTAAAATAAGCAGAGATGAATACTTATCCAGTCTTCTCTTCGTAGCATTAATAAAGCAGAGCACCATGAAATACCTTAAGTTGGCTGAGTGGGTTTTTCGTGATGTTCATGGTGGTAATGGTGGCAATGAGCTGCTTTGGCTTCCTCTGCTTGGAGGAGGCCTTCTGTCAGTGCCAACACCCACTGCCCATCACCGGCAGATGACAGATGCGCAAACTCGTTTTTTTACACAGCAGATCTGCGAACTCAGGTGTACACCACAGCAAGCACTCTATATCACAAAAAGTAGGAATTCCCCTGAGTTGACCTGAGCAGAAGGAAACCCCAAGGAAACCCAGAGGCACCTGGGTACCAACCCTCAGAGGAGTATTGGCCCAGGCAAGTCTCACCTCTGGTCTAAAAACAAAACAAAACACATGCCCACAGTCATTATCTAAAGTAATGGCTTCCTCATTTGGCCATCAGTTCTGATTAAGGGAGCTGGCTCTTCTTTGTAATGTGAACTGTCAAAGACACTTTGCAATGGTGCCAGACCAAGTCAGTGGCAGGCAGCTATTGAGAAACAAAATTACTTTCCCCAACAACTCCTGGGAGGCGGGGCAGTGGGGGGGGGGAGTTCTCTGCAGGCTGTGTTATTAACTCACCATGTGCAGAGTCTGGTAATGTCTGAAATTATATAAACCTGCCTGTTTTTGCGCACGAGGGATTCTCCCTGTTCGTGTTTCTCCAGCGACTGCTTGGAAACTGTTTCAGGAAGGGAAGCAGTCACAATGCTACATACGAATGCAGTCTTTGCCAACCTGGGGTCCTCTAGTCTAGAACAGAGCTTCCCAAACTGTGTGTCATGACACATTAGTAGTGTGTCGGCTGCAGAGTGTGAGTGTGTCTTGCAAACGCTCGTCCCGGGGCTGGAAAGCGAGGAAGGGAGCCGGCAGCCTGCCGGTTTGCTAGTAAAACTGAATGACTGTGTCGCGAAACACAGTGTCGGGGGAAGGGGTGGTGGTTCGCCCCAGGTGCCATCTCTGAGGGGGTGACAAGAAGGCACCCCGCGGGAGGTTTGCCCTGCCACCCCAGGTGCAGTGGCGCAAGCTGCCACCATCGCGTAGCCACGTACAGAGGATCCCTCCACCGCCGCTGCAGCCGAGAGCAGAGGAACCCACTGCCGTCTGTATGGCACACGAGCGGCGCCGTCAGCAAACCGCCTAGCGGTGCATGCATGGCACCGCTACATACGGCGCATACGTGGCGGCGCTACATATGGTGCATGCACCGTAGTATGGCGCACACACATGCACCACCCTGCAACACCCAGCACCGGGTGCCGGTTAGCCTTCCTTCAACCCTGGCGATATGATGTATGTCTAAAAAGTGTGTCACCAACATGGAAAGTTTGGAAAGTTCTGCTCTAGAGGTTTTGCACAATAATCAATAAACACACAAGACGTAACCGGCTGTACTCTTGCATAAATAAAATATACTATTCACTGTATCATATTCTAGATTTCAACGGAAATAACTCATAAAGTTCAACGGAAAAAGCAGAAGACCCAGTAGATCAGTTCATTCTCTAATCAGTTCATGCATAAGGTCCACACACGTACTAGTGTCTATTCCACCTGTGTCTGTTCATAAAGTTCAAACAATCCACATGAGGTGTTGTTACAGTTACACAGAATTCTTTCACAGAGTCTGAGACAAGGATTTCCGGAATACTGACCTTGTTTTGCCGTCCTGGGCTTCATCAGTTCATATGTGATGTAACAAGATAGTGGATCTTATGGCATAGTAGTAGCTGCGAAAGGATTCTGTGAACTGTAACAACCCTTCTGGGTCTTCTGCTTTATCCGTTGAACTTTATGAGTTATTTCCGTTGAAATCTATAATATGATACAGTGAACAGTATACTTTATTTATGCAAGAGTACAGCTGGTTATGTCTCGTGTGTTTTTTGAGTATGTTTTACGTAACCATAGGTTTGATGTTGTCTAGAAGTTTTGCACTGCAACTCCCATCCGTAATGGTGATGCTAGCTAGGGCAGATGGGAGTTATATTATAGTACAGGGCACTGAGTTGGTAATAATACATGTATGAGGGTATGGAACAGAACCATGATGGATTCCAGAGTTAACTACATGTCTATGATTTACAGAAATCTAGTTAAGGTTGCAAACCTATGCACAGTCGCTAAGAAATGTATCCCACTGAATTCAATGGGACTTTCTGAATGAACATGTGAAAGATCACATTCCATGCATCACTTACGAAAACAGACCCAGAATGGTAAAAAGATGGGATGCAGTAAAGGCTGGGATGCAATAACATCTGAAGCCATAGCTGGAAGGAAAACTTTGGACTTTTCCAGGCTGGTGGAGACCCCACCCCATGAGAAGCTCTCCCCCGTAAAGGAACCAGGATAGTGTAGTCATTAGAGTGTCAGACTTGTTCCTGAGAGACCAGGGTTCAAATTCCCACTTGGCCTTGAAGCTCATCACTGAGTGACCTTGAGGGCCAGTCACTGCCTCTCAGCCTAACCAACCTTATGGGGCTGTGGTGGGCATTAAATGAGGAGTGGGAGAGAGCCATGTTCACCACCTTGAGCTCATTGGAGATGAAAAGGTGGGAAATAAATATAAATTATGGATTATATATACACACATACATATATATATATATAACATCCATAATTTATATATATTTTCAAGTAATTCCCTCACCTTGCTCTGGTAACTCTGCTGCTGGAATGAATCCATTTCCTTGAGAGGGTATATGCAGACTTGATTAGGTCCTGAAATGAGCAGTATCCATCTTCCTGAGGGAAAGCAGATTGCCTCCTACGCCTCAGACACATGTGAATCCAATTTCGAGGACTTTTGATTAGCTGAGCAGTCTCCTTTATCTGCCAGTCAGGACCTGAATTATAGGCAAGTGTTAATTAAGCAGGGGTTATCTTACTTTCCTTGGATCTTTTATTCTTGGTTTGAGACAAACAGAAATGGGTCAGTGACCAACATCCTCCTGAAAAACACACACACCACTGCAAGTCAGGCCTGTCAGAGCTGTGTGTGCTGGATAGACTCCTCCTAGGGCCTGTCCCAGGAGACTGTTCGTGGTGCAAGAAATGCACCTTTGTTTCTTATAGGTAGCACTGTAGTTGTGGAGGTAATTGCATTTTCCCAACGCTCGTGCCACTGCACTTTTGCTGTTGGGAAGACGCAATGCTTTCCCCTTGTTGGCTCAAGCATTTCTGTTGCGGTTTTTGTGTTGAAGAGGGCTGTGAAAGTGTCATGGTAACCCCAATGTCACGGACTGCTTGGATGCAGAGGAATGGTGGGAGGAACCAGCCGGGGAACCACTAACGGAAGAAGGCTCGGGGCCTGGGGAATGGTGGTGGGGCAACAATGAGTGGTGAAAGGGAGAAGACTGGTGGGGGGGGGGTTGGAAGCTGAAGAGGTAACAGGGCTTAGTGAGCTGGGAGAGTCTGTGGCAGAGGGAAGTCCAGAATCAGAGGCAGAAGCTGAAGCAGGAGGATGGGAGGAGGCCAAGAGGCAGAGATGAGTCTGGCTGGTGAAGTCAAGGATGTCTATCCCTCCTGCTGTGACAAGCTCCCATCTCCCCCAGTCTCCTAGAACCAGACCAGGCATGAAGCAGGAGGAGCAAAGACGGGCATGCAGGCACAACCTCCATTTGCTTGGAAAAATCCCTGGAGACAAGACATAGATGGCTGTGGAGAGGCAGGGGCCTTTAGTTTCCACAATGGATCCATGCACAGAAGTTTCTGAGTTTGACCTGTGGTATAAGTAAAAAAAACTGCTCATTTTCTCTTATGGGGTACTCAAGAGCCCAACCTCCTTTTGTAGGTTCTCTATCGGTAGGAGAAAATAACAGATACCAACTAGAGAATATTGAGAAGCAAAGCAGCTGGTAAGCCTGATCTTTATTAACTGTTGCAACAGGGTACTCCCCCACACGCAGGAGAGAGGAGGAGGACCCTGAGACATGCGCACAAGCCCTTATATAGACATATTAAATTGCCCACCCCCAAGACCACCCCCAGAAACATCATACATACATCACAGAAGGGGTGTAGCCCAAGACCACTCCCCAGATACATCATAACTACATCACAGAAAAGCCGGTTTACAACAGAAATCTGAGTGCATTGTTTATCTCCTGTCTGGCAAGTTACCTGATTGCATTATCTGGGTTTCGGCCACTCTTTTGTTATTATAACTACTTAATTCCTGAATCTCAGTCACAGTTCACAGGCTCACACTCTGTTCATATCTTGAATGTGCCCTTAAGGCAGGATTTGTGAGGACAGGATTTGTGAGGAAAGAGACAATGGGGAGGTTTCCCACTTTGACCTTGCAGAGAAATTGTGATGGCCTGGGAGTCAGACTCTGATGCTGAACCTGAGGGATCCCAGCCTGCACAGGATTCCCCACCTCCAGAACCAGCTGAGCCGGGGCCAGGGCTTGAGCCTGAAGGATCCCCACCTGTGCTGGATCCCCAGGTGCAGGCATCAGCAGAGTCTGCTCTGGCTCCTGATGGGAGGGAGGACCCATTGCCTGCAGGTGCTCCACTCCCAGCCTCTTCAGAGGAAGCTGAGGCAGCCCCTGGGTCCAATAACCCACCAGCCTCTCCTGAGCTGCAGAGGCTCAGGACAGGGAGGCGAAGAGAGCTAAGTGCCTACAGGAGGAGTGCTCGCCTCCAGGCCCGGAGGAGAGGCGAGTCTCCGGAGGATCAGGGCCGCCCTAAGCTTAGGGCCAGATAAAAGCCAGCCAGACCCAGCCCAAGTTGCGTGAGCAACTTAGTTGCAAGCGTATGCTCAACCTGCAACCTTGTGCCTGCACCTGCCTTGGACCTTGACCTGCTCCCTGCCTCGCTCCCCGCCGGACTGACCTCCTTTGGACTCCTAGACCCAGGACTGGACTTGGACTTCGCTTCACGGACAAACCCCTGGGGCCAGCACAGAAATATTTGAGGTCAATTTGTTCAGGACCTTTTCTGTGGGGTTTCAGACATGTGGTTTATATACTGTATATGAATATGTTATGAATATATATATAACCTTAAAATTCTTATAATACCTGCCAACACTTTGGGTGGTAGGGCATGGATTATCAAAGCGTTAAAATGAAAATCTTATTACATTGCTATCCTTCCCGCCTGCCCCCCATGCCCCCTTCTCAGTTACAAATAGTCCTCCTCAGTTACAAATCCTCCTATCATTTTCATTTGCCTTCTTGGGCCATTCCTAAATCAGATGTTCCCAAGAAATACAGCTGAGTGTCCTCAATCTACAACTGCCAACCTAGCAGTTTGAAAGCACGTCAAAGTGCAAGTAGATAAATAGGTACCACTCCAGTGGGAAGGTAAATGGCATTTTCATGTGCTGCTCTGGTTCGCCAGAAGCAGCTTTGTCATGCTGGCCCCATGACCTGGAAGCTGTACGCCGGCTCCCTCGGCCAGTAACGCGAGATGAGCGTCACAACCCCAGAGTCGGACATGACTGGACCTAATGGTCAGGGGTCCCTTTACCTTTTACCTTATGTACTTGGGGGAGGGCATGTATGCAAGCAATATGGGGGTGTTAGTACTGCTTAGTGATTGGTGCTTTCTCTGTGTCTCTTTTTGAGTAGTTGTATGGTGATTGCAGTTAGTGGGGGAAGTGAATCACGCATGTGGGAATTCTGCTTGTACAGAAAGCAGATGGAAGTGGTTTTTCTCTGTTCCCTGCTAGAGCAGCTATCCTGTTCAAATGGAAATGGCTTCATTAAAGGAACAGGAGAATCTCTTCCTAGCTACCCCAAGGAGCAAGAGGCTTCATTAAAGGGAAGGTTGTAATCCTACATACCCCTTTACTTAGGAATATGTCTTACTGACTTGCATTAGTTCACAGTGAAATCTCTTCTTTTCAGCCGCCCCAAGTGTGGAGTTCGCAGCAACTGATACTGTGTAAAAGCATTTCTTCTTCTTCTTCTTCTTCTTCTTCTTCTTCTTCTCCTCCTCCAAATACTCATGCAGCAAAGTGACAGAGAGGCATCACATGGAATCAAAGAAGTTAAACAGAACAGGAATAAAATAAAAATTTCTTTCCAGTAGCACCTTAGACACCAACTAAGTTTGTTCTTGGTATGAGCTTTCGTGTGCATGCACACTTCTTCAGATACACATGCACATGAGAAAGCTCATACCAAGAACAAACTTAGTTGGTCTCTAAGGTGCTACTGGAAAGAAATTTTTATTTTGTTTTGACTATGGCAGACCAACACGGCTACCCACCTGTAACTAGAACAGGAATAGTTTTCACAGCAAATTTCCAAGGTTTCTTTTCCCAGAAGTCAGATTTAGTTACCTGTTTGTCTGTTTAACTGTAAAAAAAAAAAAAAAAATCTGTCTGTGATGATGCATCAAGATCTTAACTCACATGACTAGATTTGTTTGGCCTGCTAATCCACTTGTGTGACATCATGTACACTAGAGTTCCGTAGATATCCCTGTAGATGATGAAAATAGTTTTCCTAGAACTGCTAGATTTTCTTCCCATTGGTTCAAGGAGCCAAGGCATGAGTTCTCCTTGACTTATTTCTGGGTAGATTACACAGCGAGGGGTCTCACCCACCCACTCCCATTTTCAGGGGCATTATTGCTTTCACCAGTTTGACAGTACACCAGCACTACTGTGTGGCCCCATTGAAATTCAAGCTTCCTCCATCCATCCCTCCCTACCTGTCGTGCTTAAATTCTACTCCAAGACACATTGCCTATATATACCTGTATTGGTATAAAGAAACAAAATGTAAAGTTTTTTTGTTGTTCAGCGTTATCTACTGGTGTGATATTCATGCCTTTTCTGTCACAGAGTGAAATGAGACCCCCCCCCCAATTGAGCCAGTTTACAGGTACTCACACTTGGACACATTTGCAAATCTTTGCATGGGGCTAACACCCAGATCTTCACCTAGGTTGCTTAAGTCTTCTTAATGAGCTCCTATGGATTCATGGCTCCCTCGGCCAGTAAAGCGAGATGAGCTCCGCAACCCCAGAGTAACGGTCAGGGGTCCCTTTACCTTTACCTATAAGGATTCATTAGCTTAGCTCATCTCAACCCACGAGTAAGATGTAACAGATATGCAAAGATATCCTTTTACACAGAGACAATCTAGAAAATTAATCCCCTCCAAGTTCTCATTATCAGAGCCAAACGTCTGGTTAATTAACTCTAATAGTGCATTCAAACTGGACTCAGATAATTACCTCTTGTCTCTTGACAGCCATCATTCCAGCAGCATAAGCCTGGCGTGGAGAATGATGAAAGCTGACTTGGCACCTCTTGGCTAATTTGTCTCCAGTTGATCATTTGAGGCTTTTCCCTTTATCCTTCTCATCCCCCACAGTTCATTACAGCAAGCCAAAGGCCAAGAGAATTGACTCCCAGTGTCTTTGTTTTCCCATGCTCAGAGCAGACAAAACAATAAGGAACCGGGGAAGTAGCTGTCTTAATTACAAGGTCAGGGGGAGTTGGGGTGGTTCTAATGAATTGGTCGGTATTGTCGTATTTTCTTTTTAATACGAAACACACACAATTCATATACATTGCACACTAATCTAATATATATATATAGGCATCAAAACCTGTGGTTAACAATCATACTTTGAGTACGTGACAGCCTTGAAATATTAAATATGTGCTGCAGGGATATCTCTACGTTTTCCGTTTCAGTGTGTACAATAGTCTTCAGCCATAAATCCCATCAAATTCCATCCTCTTGTCTTTTTCTCTGCTGAATGCCTCAGCTTTTCCAGTTCGGTGACCTGCCAAACTTTAAGCAACTTCAAATCCAGGATAATAACTACCTTCAAATGCCTGGTTTGGCCTGTTTTTAGTTGCTACCCAAAACAGTGATCAAAAACACTCTTTTGCAGTGAGGCCTTGCCAAGTCCCATCAGAATAACCTTTGTGTATGTTTTTTTCTGCTTTGTTTTACAAATCCCTTTTAAATCACAGCAACCTGCTACCTTCAGGTGGTCCCACTAAAAATGGCAATAATCTGCAACTCTCCTGGCACACTTTAGGCAATGAAAAGGTACCAGTGGGAGCCATAACACAATGTTGCAGAATGGAGAGCTCCTGTTCCTTGTGCCAGCCCAACCTTTTTTTCAAGATACTCCACTGCATCCCCAACCCAGCTGGCAGAAACTCAGCATTATGTGGCCACAGTGCATGCTCAGGTCTCATTGAGCTGTTGTGGTTGTAGGGTTGTTGTTGCAAAACCTGGGGTTCCCACAAGCTTGACTTGTCTCCCCCTTGTTTCCCAGTAACCTCATTTTGGCTGCATGACCATGATGACCATCATCACCAAGCTTCTGAGTTCACAATTAGTATACAACAATGTTTCCCAACCTTGGGTCTCCAGCTGTTTTTGGACTACAACTCCCATCATCCCTAGCTAGCAAGACCAGTGGTCAGGGATGATGGTAACTGTGGTCTGAAAACAGCTGGAGACCCAAGGTTGGGAAACACTGGTATACAAGATCAGGGGGTCAAACAAAGTGATGAAGCTTTGGAAGATGCATTATCCCTTTAACATGTTAAGTCAATACTTGAAGCATTCTCTTGAATGGGGCACCAGTCGCCACTGATCAAATATGGGGAACCTGTAGCTTTCCCAATGTTGCTAGAATCCAACTCCCATCAGTCCCCAGTCAGCATGGGCAATGGCCAGGGGTGATGGGAAGGCCACAAGTTCCCTCACCCCTGTCCTGTTTGGTCGGTACCGAGTGCAAAACAGGCTTCCCTCCTATGGAATAGTAACTTCTGCCTGTTCATGTGGAAGACAGCCCTGACTCACATAGAATTGTAGAGATGGAAGGGACCCTGAGAATCACATGGTCCAACCCTGTGCAATGCAGGAATATGCAGCTGTCCCATATAGGCAGAATTTGCTCCATACTTTCTTTGCAAATCTTTGCCTTTCTCTCCTTGCCTTTGAGGTCCTTCATTTTGCTTTCTTTCTCTGCCATGGACAAAGTCATCAGACTGTCAAGGTGGTAGCACTTTGCTTGATGGCTAACAATTGCATTATTATTTTTTTCAGTTGGAGGGAGTTTTCATCGCAGTTAACAATTCAATTCTCTTTTTGTAATTAGGTGGCAGGATTAGTTTCCACCGTTCCCAGTTTCCTTAAGAGTGCCGCACTAGAAATGATTTCATTCTGGCACTTTCACTTTCATAAGGCCAGCCAAATCACAGCTCATAATCAAATGGGCATAATGGAAGACGATGGCTCCTTCGTCACATCAGGAAGGCAGGTGAGTCTTGTCTGTGCAAGGTCCAGGGCCAATCAATGAGCTCAGAGTGTCTGAATTGAGGAGGAACCACCTTTCCCAAAGGACAGCCACTGATTCCAGGGAGATTCCCTTATCCACAATAGAGAGGGAGCATCATTTGAGCTGGGACTCTGTGAAGAAGGACCGGGAACCTGCTTGAGATGCCTTTATTCCCACTCCTTCATAACACGCAGCAGCAGGATCTAATTTCTGTCCTTTCAAAAAGAGAGTGCCTCTGAGCATATGCAGAGTATTGTCTCATCAGTCTTGATTCCCCACAGTCAACCCCCAGTAGCTTGGGACAAGAGGGAAGCTGAGAAAATGATAACCATGCAAACCATGTAAAAAGATAAAACTGTATTTATTTTTATTTTATTTTTTCTGTTGTCTGATTTTAAGATGCAAAAACAATAAAAAAAAATTTTTTAAAAAAAAAGAGAAAATGATTTCTCAGCACGGTGTCCAGTTTCCTTCCCAATTAAATGCTACAAATTACCCACATTTTGGGTTCTATGGCTTATTCTGGCCCCAATATGTGACTTGCAAAAATTCTGTTTTTCTTCCATGCTGTGGCTGCGTTGCACAGATGAATAAAAACTTCAGGAATGTAAAGGCAAATGAGAGGTTTGGCTCAGCAATGAAGCTGAACTGCAAATGCCAATTTTATTTTATCCTTGGAAAAGCTGGTGTCTGTTTCTAAAAATCATCCTTTTCCTCCTCCTGGGTAAAGTGAGTAAGACTTTGTAGCTGAGCCAGGACAACTGAAATGCTGTTTGAAAACCATAACTTCTAAATTAATAAATGACACTTTCCCTTGGTGTGCTTCTGAATGATCTTTGTATGAGCTGAGTGCCAGGTGGGCATGTATTGTATACTGTCCTGGACTACATCTTTCTCTTGCATCAGCATCGCATCGGTTTCCCTGGCATAGCACTGGTAGATCTGGTATACCAGTGTGATTAGACAGAGTGAGCCAACTTTAACTCTTTCACCCCTGGAATCTTTGCCAGTGTGGTGTAGTGGTTAAGAGCGGTAGACTCGTAATCTGGTGAACCGGGTTCGCATCTCCGCTCCTCCACATGCAGCTGCTGGGTGACCCTGGGCTAGTCACACTTCTCTGAAGTCTCTCAGACCCACTCACCTCACAGAGTGTTCGTTGTGGGGGAGGAAGGGAAAGGAGAATGTTAGCTGCTTTGAGACTCCTTCGGGTAGTGATAAAGCGGGATATCAAGTCCAAACTCTTCTTCTTCTTCTTCTTCTTCTTCTTCTTCTTCTTCTTCTTCTTCCCTTAAAAAAACCAAAACCACACATTTTGCACATTTTTTTCAAAGCTTTGAGAAAAGCTTTTCTCAAAATGCAAAAACATTCTTCTTCTCTTCTCTTCTTCTTCTTCTTCTTCGGATAAGAATTATTTACATATTTCTAGCTGTAGTATTTGTCTCGTCTTATCATGCACAGTTATCTCAAAACCGTGTTATTGTTGTTCGCATTTATAGCTCCCCTTGCTTTCAGAGAGCTCAAGGCAGTGGACATGGTTTCCATTTTTATCACCATTACAGCCCTGGATGAGAGATGTTGACTAGCCTGAAGTCACAGCTCAGTGGAGATTTGATCCTGCGGCCTCCTTAGTCCTTGTCTGGCACTCCAACTGTGACACCACACTGGCCCGGTTAATTTTAAATTGGTTTGGAGCACTGTGGTTCCGTGAAATTGCTCTGTAACTGGGCTTTGATTTGGGAAATGGCTTTTTAAATGCTTTTTATTAGTTTTCTTACATTTTACAAATTGTTCCATTTCTTACTAACAAATAACAGACACACACACAAAATTTTTAAAAATGGGATAATAATAAAAAAGGAAGAACATACATACGTCCACAAATCCATAAGTTCTTAAAAGAAAACTTATGCCACCGGCCCACCATATTCTTAATTTCCAATTACTTAGCTGTCCCGACAGACTTCCGTCTTCCTCAATGCAGGTCTGTCTTATCTTTTTGTTTCTTTGGTCATTTTCCAATTTCCTTCTTTGGTCATTTTCCAATTTCCTCTGTTATCTATATGCTATACTTATAATCTGTCCTGTAATTTGCAAAATTTAATAAAGCATGTCCAGGTTTTGACTTGGGGACAATTTTTTTTTAAAAAAAGTTTCCCACTCCTTTTTGAACTTTTGGTTTGGCTGTCTCCTAATTGTCACTATCATTTTTGCCAATTCTAGATATTCCAATAATTTATCCTGCCATTCCTCTTTTGTTGGCACTGATTCTCCTTTCTATTTTTTTGGCAATCAGTATTCTCGCTGCTGTTGTAACATACAACGGGAAATGGCTTTTCAACTGGTTGCTGGGGAAAATCTGAGAGGAGCTGGGAAGCATCTGGAGTGGCATAAATCATCTCTCAAGGATTAGGGGGGCAGTGCTTATGTTTGTTCAAATAGGGAAGGGGAAGAACTAGGCACTGAAAGTACAGTGACACAGGATGGCAATTCAAAGATGGCAAAGCCCCCTAGAGAGAAAAGCTCACATGCCAAGGACATTTGGAGAGAGAGAGAGAGAGAGAGAGAGAAACTGTGTATAGGTATTTATATCCAACTGCTAGAGGCTTCTGAGCCAAGGTGGGCAAGCTAGGGCACTTAGTCTTAATGGAGAGCATCAATGAAGATGTCCCAATGGAAACTTGGTGGGATGGAGAGAACCTGTGGGACACATTTATCTTTGGATGCAAACTCTGTAAGTAGGACAGAGGAGGACATGCTGTTGATTTGACATTGTAGCGTTGGACCTGGCTCAGAAAAGGGCAGACAAAATTATCAAGAGGATGGAGCAACTCTGCTGCGAGGAAAGCTCACAACATAGCCACTTTTTAGTTTAGAGAAAAAGCGAATAAGAGGAAACATGACAAAGGTGTATAAAACCATGCATGCTGTTTAAAAAACGGACGGAGAGATGTTTTTATCCTTTCCCTCTCATAATAGGAGAGTACAAGGTCATCCAGTGAAGATGAATGGTGAAAGGCTCCGGGCAGACAAATACTTGTTGATTCATAACAATCCGCAGCTGACCTTGATTTCAGTCCCACCAGATGGCCTCCAACTTGAATGGCTTTAAAAGGTGTTTAGATAAATCCATGGAGGAAAGGGCTATCAGCGACTACTAGCCAGTTTTCTATATGCTACCATATTAGCCAGTATTCTATATCCTGGCTATATTCTGCCTCCCCTGTCAGAGGATGTATGCTTCTGATTTACATGGGTGTAGCCAAGCGGGTGGCGCTGTGGGTTAAACCACAGAGCCTAGGGCTTGCTGATCAGAAGGTAGGCGGTTCAAATCCCCATGACAGGGTGAGCTCCCGTTGCTTGGTCCCTGCTCCTGCCAACCTAGCAGTTTGAAAGCACGGCAAAGTGCAAGTAGATAAATAGGGACCGCTCTGGCGGGAAGTGCACATGAAAGCTTATACCAAAAACAAACTTAGCTGGTCTCTAAGGTGCTACTGGACAATTTTTTAATTTTTAAATAAATTTTGACTGCGTCAGACCAACACGGCTACCTACCTGAATCTGCATGTGAGATCATTACTGTTTGTTCTGTATCATTAACCAAGCTAAGGCACAAATAAGGCTCGATGAAATTGTGTCAGATCTCCAGTTCAGTAGCCTGACAAAACAATCGTAGTCCAGACTCTGGTCTGTAGTTCCGAAGGTCCTCAAAGACAAGGTTGTGTGCTGTATCATATAATCTCAGCTCCTCCTATGTTTACCTGCTCTGTCTCAGACACTGTGTGGCTGCTGTAGCAGGTGATGTCTTCCTTTTGTTCAGGTAGTAAGGAGCTGCGTCAGACAGGTGGCGTCACCTTGTAACGTCAAGAACAGATGCTACGCTGTTGGCAACAAAAACCGTATTGGGATTGGACGGCCGGAGTGTGAGTCAGAGGCTGAAGGTGAATGTGCAGAGAAAGCCGGCACATCTGCAATTCCCAATGAGTGATTTATCTGCTGTCCTGACACCATCAGGTGTGTTCTTTGTTACCTGATTGATGCACGTTCTGTTTTCGAATGTGCGCGTAGCAGGAGAAAAATCTCCACTGCAATCCAGAAAATTAAATGATCGATTTGACCAGTATTTTCCTCAGTCCTCTCTTGTTAAACAATAAGAAAGTGATTAATTGAGACATTAAAAGGAACATGGCCTCTCCCTGCAAGGAGCTCTTATCATCGAAACCTTGCCAGCAAATGAATTTAGCAAACCAGTCACATCCTTTGCAACTGTCCTCTCTGCAGAAGGTGTTGCAGAGGTATTCCTAACAGGAATACTTTTATTCAGATGAGGATGATAAAATATATAGTGACATCTAGGCACACCAGGAATGGAGAACCTGTGGCTCTCCATATGTCATTGGATTCCCAACTCCTGTCAGCCAGCATGGTCAATAGAGATGATGGGAGTTGTAGTCAACAATATCTGGGAAGCCAGATTCCCCCACCTCTGGTGTAGGGCAATGCAGAGAGCAAACATCACTCCTCTCTGTTTCTTCTGTCAACCACCACGAAAATGAGAACATACACAGAACCTTCCAGAGTAACAGAAGAAGAAGATTAAGTTTTTGCTGTGAGGGGGTTTATAATCTAAAACTCTTAAGTGAAGGAGACAGTAAAGGGGTGAAAGAGAAGGCAAGGTATAAAGGGGGTGGATGTGAGAAGATACATTATGCAGTTCAGGGCACTTGTACTTGATTTATGTTGGGTGGGTGAAGTGAGAGAGGTCTAACAAACAAAAGCTGCTGTGGGGAACCTCTGCTGTCCAGACATTGATGAACAATAACTCCCATCTGCCCCAGCAAGCATGGCCAATGGCAAAGGATGATGGGATTGGCAGTTCAGCAACATCTGGCAAAGGTTCCACACACCTAAGCTAAAGGCTTCGCAGAAAACGTGGGTTTTGAGGAAGAAATGGAAGAGATAAGAGGCTACCTAGGAGAGAATTGCTTTTTTTTAAAAAAAAAAATGTGGTTGTCTTTATAAATTTTCATACATATTGTGACATTATAATGTCATACTGAGCCAATGTCAACGTCCCTTGGCTCTAAGTGGATGTGCCAAGTATCAGAGAATGTCGTCAGGGAGCCAGTTAAGGGAGCAAGAAAGCCCTGAGCACCTGAGAGTTGGAGAGCTCCAAGAGGGAAGATGGGTTATAAATCAGAAGATCTGCATCCAGTGAGGTGGCAAAGGAAGAGGCAGTGGCCTTAGAACAGTATGATAAATTATACAGGGTGACATCCCTGTGAAATGAGAAGCACTTATCTACCTCCATGCCAGATGACTGCAAGCTGTCCAGTGTAAACCATTCTAGAAAAAGGGAGGAAATTCATGGGACTACCAGTCCTTGTCCCAGGCTGCATCAATAAGGGAAGGATTCTAAAATATGTGGACAAAATTTGCCATGCTTAAAAGCAGACAGTTCAGCAACAGCAGATGGAATAGATTCCTCACCAGCCTGTCAAAATTCATGAAAGCATCAACCAACATGGTGTATCTGGTGTTTTTGCATTTTGAAAAAAGCTTTTCTCAAAGCTTTTTGAGAAAAATGTGCAAAATGTGTGGTTTTGGGTTTTTTAAGGGAAGAAGAAGAAGAAGAAGAAGAAGAAGAAGAAGAAGAAGAAGAAGAAGAGTTTGGATTTGACACCCCGCTTTATCACTACCTGAAGGAGTCCCAAAGCAGCTAACATTCTCCTTTCCCTTCCTCCCCCACAACAAACACTCTGTGAGGTGAGTGGGGCTGAGAGACTTCAGAGAAGTGTGACTAGCCCAGGGTCACCCAGCAGCTGCATGTGGAGGAGTGGAGAGGTGAACCCAGTTCACCAGATTACGAGTCTACCGCATTTGCCTGAGCCAGAGAGCCACGGATGCTACTCCTAGAATCTAGAAAGGGTTTGCATAAAACCCTGCCTTACTGAGCTGGCTCTAACCCCCATTAAGCAGCTGATGAATGGGGCTTATATCCTACTGCCTTGGCTGCACATGAACAGGTGTGCACAGCCAATGTTGGAAATAACCCTTCTCCTCTCACCCATCAGCAGACACCACGGGTTACATCAGTTGATGAGCAGGGGGCTGTGGTTTGGGGGAAATAGCCTCATGGGCCAAAATAGTCCCCCCCCTGTTGGGGAATGATTGAACCGTGGGGCCCAAAGTTCCCCATCTTTGGCCTATATAATGGCCACAATGCATCATGTCTGTGCGTGTCTACCACTGAGTTCCATTGTGCTTACCCCCAGGTAAGTGCATATAGACTTGCAGCCTCACTGTGCTCAAGCCCATTGTACAGTGGTAAACATCCTAAGCATCTGAAGCCTTGTGGCAGAGAAAAAGGAGGCCATTCATGCTTTAAAAAATATATTCAGCACACTCAAAATATTCCCCAACACTTCATCCGCATCGTTTCAGTAGCAGCACCCCTGTAAGGTAGGCCCGCTTCATTCTCCCATATTGCAGATGAGGGTGTTGGAGCTGAGCTATAATAGCCACTTGCCCAAGGCCACCCCAATGAGATTTGAAGGCGACACTCCCTCTCAGGCCTTAGGCTGCCTGCTCACCCATACTCATCACCATGAGGGACAGTTGTTGGCATTTCTCTATCTCCAGAGACAACGGGAGAGTTTGCCGTGGGAGTAAAGTCAAACTGGTGGAGAGTTACAGCCCCTGCTGTGGCTGTAGAGACCCATGGGGAGAGGGATGTTTTATTGCAGCTGAGGCAGATGAAGGCCTCCGGCTTAGCTGTTACAGAAACACCATGGCCAGCTGATCTGTCAGAAGCGTCTTGGAAGGGCGGACCCTGCTATAGGTGAGCGCTGGTGATTGGATCCTTAAGAGAAGCTCCGTGGGAAAGCAAGCCTATGAAGACCCAACCGGAAGGGGAGCCCTTTCTGACATCTACGGTGGAGGCAACTTAGAAGATCCACTTGGACCTCCCCGAGTCCAGCCTCCACCTTTTCCATTACTATTCAGAACACATTCCCCTCCCAGCTGAGCACCCCCCCCCTTTGCGTCCACCCCGCTTCCTTCGCCCTCCCCCAGCCCCACTGGCGCGTCGGATGCAGTCAGCTGTCCGTTGATGTCAGTCAGCAGATCCAGGGAGGCAGCATCGCCAGACCGGGTACCTTGGAAAGCTCTTAAGGATCCTCTCTCTGTGTGTGTGTGTGTGTGTGCGCGCGCGCGCGCGCCAATCTGGCTTCTTCCCTGCCGGCTGCAGCCTGCGATTCAGCCTCTGCGGAGGCAGCTAGATGCCGCCCCCAACATACACACGCACACACGTGCGCCCGCCTCCTAAACGCAGGCTCCGGCTTGACTTCTTATAACGTAGGCTCCGGTCCGATCGGCAGGCGCGCAGACCGTCTCCGGCTCTGCAAGCATCCAGACAGATTTCTGTGCGATCGGAAGATCGGCTCGTCGATTTCCACCCCGCCACCCCAACTTCTCCCAAGTTACTTCGTCCAAAAAAGCCAGCTCGCTCTGCCGAAGGAAGTGGCCGGACGCCCAGCTGGCTCCGCTGAGCCGTGGCTCATAGTGGTCAGAGGGCGATGTTGGAGGCTTGAAAAAACACCACCACAAGCCCATCAACGAGGCGGGCAGGTGTTGGGTTGTCCTCTTGGGGGAAGAAATGGCTGTAGAGAACTGCTCCGGAACCTCCTTCCCAATGAATTCTTCAGACTTCCCCGCCAGGAACAGATCAAGTAAGTTAAGGATGGTGGAGGTTTCAAGCTGGATAACTTTTCCCCTGCAGTGTTGTAGGGACAGGTAGGAAAAACCAAATTGGTTGTCTTGCCTGTTCAAAACCTGTCCAAATTCAGCATCTCGCTCTCCGGTTCTTTCCCATTTAGTGGCTTGGTAATGATTTGTGCGCGCTTTTTTTAAAGGCAAAATAGATACATAAAAATGGAAGCGAGTTACTGTCAAAGCTTGCCTTACAGAATGGATCGTGGGGTTTAGAGCCTCACTTTTAGGGATGATGTCTGTGCTGCCTGAGCCACCCACTCCTGCCTCGCTTCACCCCTACAGTACTTTAGAAAGTGCAACAGGTTGGGTAAATGGCTTCGCTTCAGCACCAGTGGCGGCGGACAACTCCCTCTGTGTGCTTCTTGGTCTTTTCTTCCCGGGGGCGCAGTATTTGTCCCTGCAGAAGTGCCTCAACTGGGGGTGGGGGTGGAGGTGGAAAATCACCCAGATGTGGTTGGACCACAACTCCCATCACTCCTAACTATTGGCCATGCTGAGGAGAGGTTAGCTGCCCCTGATGTAGGCAACATTCCCTTCTCTAAGTAAATGGGAAATGCTTGGGCAGCATAGGCTGGGGCCGAAGGGATGTTTAATCCAACAACATGCGGAGGGCACCACATTGGCTACCTCTGGCGTGAATGGAAAAAAAGTGGGAGGGGAGCATGGAGTGCCACCTCTGTTTTTAAGGCTTCCGAGGGTTTGTGTCTCCGCTGAACACATGGAGAGCAGCAACAGCTCCTTGCAGACCAACAGGAAACAGTCTTAATGAAAAGCATTCATGCCCTGGCTTACTCCCCTTCAAACAACCCCCAAACCTTTCATCTGTAGATGCCATCCTCTATGTTTCATATTAAGAAAAATTAGCAAGGTTTTCAGCCTAATAATAAATGCCCCTAATCCATTTACCGGCTTGCTTTCAATAGGCACTTTTAAGATGCAGCAGGTAATGTTTTTGAGGTCATTCAACTGAAGTAATTTGTTTTGACTGTACAACACAGACCATTCATTTATTGTTCACAAAAGAAATCTCAAGCATACTGACTGATCCGGATATGTGCATAAACTATCTGCAACAAAACAGCAAACCCATAAACCCTTTCACTTTGTGGAGGAGCTCACATTAAAATGAATTTTTAAAATGTTTTTTTTTTTAATGAGTGGTTTAGGAATTGAATGACTCACACATATTAATCTCAATAATGCTTTAAGAGGTTCATGATGTTTTAAAAACTCATGCAGTTTTCTACTCCTGATGCTGCTAATGCTGCCGCTGACAACAAACACTCAAGGCATCAGTGACTTATCTTATCGGCAGTCGGGGGGGGGTTGACTATTGTGTCTGATTTAAAGATAGGTAAACTGAGTGCAAAAGGTTGCAATCTGACATGTATTTACTAGGCGGTAAGGTTGTATTCACCAGGAAACAAGTCCTATTGAAACCACCATACTAACTTCTGAGTTTGCCTAAGATTGGATGGTAAGTCCTACTTTCACTTGACTTCTGAGTAAACATCCTTAGCTTCAGTCTACAGATTATGTATGGTACTTGATAGCAATAATATGGTAAAATTGTGTGTGTGTGGATTTGGCAGGAGAGGAGGTTAGAAGTGGTGTGCACACCTTGGACCAGGGCACCACTTGGACTGCCTAAGCAAGCCTGCTGGTATTCAGATACTGAAGATGATACTTCCTTGCTGCCATAGTTGAAGTAAAATTCAATGGCCAATCCTCTTGACTTGTGGTAGAGTGTTGGCAAAAGTGGGAATCTTTCCTTCACGGGCAGCAAAATGCCTTAGACCAGCCTTGGAGTTGGAAGAGAAACCATGTATGCCATGTTGAATTCAATTAAAAATTAGGGCTGGCGCTTGAGGAAAAAGAAAGAAATCTTAGGCTGTGTTCACACTCCTGTTTACTGTGCACTCATTGCATTTCCAGCACTGGGTTTCTAATCCGTGTTCAGACTACATTATCCAAAATGCCCATGTAACCTGGACTTCATTCATTACAAGATGCTAGCCTGATCAGATGCCTGGTTTCTCAAAGCAGCTTCTCGCTAATTGGAGTAAAGACGTTCCTGCCCCATCAATGGAAATGACAGAGTGTGGCAGAAGAATGGCCGAACTCAGGGGCGTAGTGCTGTCCACAGGGACCCCGGACCCCCAAGTGTGAATGCAGCATGCTAACCCCTCGCCGCTGCTGGGCAGGAGCAGGGCACAGAGATGCTCTTCACCCTCTGTGCCCCATCCTATGCATGGGGTGGTGGGTGGGAGGGCAAGGTGCAAGAGGGTAAGGAACACCCTCTGTGCTCACACAGGGGATTCGTGCACCGGGTGCATGCATGGGGCACCTGGTTCACGCCCCCCCCCAAGATTCTGCGCCCGGGGCCACAACACCCCCGGCCACCCATGCTATGCTACTGCTCAAGCTTCGTATACAGAAACACCAGTGGAGAATGGTGGTCCTCAGGACTGGTGGGGCAGAAGAAAGGGAGGTCAACAGGAGATGGAGCCAGAACCAATGATAGGCAGAGCCAAATGATTCCACTTTTGTCCACATTCATCTCCCTCTTGAGTCATAACTAAGGCAACACTGAGACTAAGGAGGACGTGGCTGAAAGCCAGGGCCACTCCCTAGCCTAGTTGTCTAAGGCAGGCAGTTGGGGGCTGGCTGAAGACACACTGATCTTGGTGGGGCAGTGCCCCACTTGTCCTAATTCCTCCACTGCTCTCCACTGCTACTCAGGAGAAGCCCCCTAACCACAACATTTCTTTTCAAATGCTATATATTTTAATTCATGCTTAAACTGTGTTAAACACATTAAAGAAAACCTGCCCAAAATATGATCTCTACAAAAGCAGATTTATACCCAAACAAATAACAATGCACTGTTCCTTCCAAGACCTGGTAAACAGTGGAAACGTTATCTGTGAAACTAATGCCAGAGGTCTGTTTCTCCTTTGTATGATTTCTATATTTTCTTACACCATGTGGCTGCTGTTTCCTCTGTTGTCGCTTGTCTCTGTGCCCAGCTCCACCAGCCTTTGGGCTAAACACTCTCTCTGCACACCAGATGGCACTGTGGGAAGATGAGGTGACTAGCTACAGTGACTATGTACCTTGTCTTGTGTCATCTGATGAGAGTCACGGGTGCAAAACCCAAGTCACTCTCTGTGTCTTTTGCATCAAGCTAGCTGTCACACACGAGCAGTGCAGAAGTTTGGTACCTTGTTCCCTGGAAGGGCTCCTGTGCCTTGAAGAAGTGCTTCACATTCAGAAAGTTAGCAATTATTGAAACCAGAGGCCTCTGGAAAACCCACAAGATGACATGAGGGTGATAGCCCTCTTCTGCTGTTCCCTACAAAACAGGATTCAGAGGTATAATGTCTCTGATTCATCTTAAAACAGATTTCTCACATCCAAAGCTGTATAATGTATTGACTCATGTAGAAGAGTGGATTTCAGTTGATCCAGGTTTTCTCAGAAGTTGCACATGTATGATTCTACAAACTGCATCTCACATTTGTAGGTTTCTTTTCATTTATTGCACTGGAAGCAAGATAAGGCTCCCTTACAGAAGTACCCGCCCCAATTAGCAGGTCAAGGAGGTTTAAGGAGTTCTTGGAGCATGAATTCCTATTGTGTAATTTTAAATACCGGTAGGTGGCCCCCAGGCAGTCTTCTTCCTTTTTGGCGAGGTTGGGTATAAGAATGTCTATTTCACAAAGCTTGCACAATGCTTAGAAAAGAAAACTCAAGATCTCAGAAGAATTTGTCTGGCTTTGAGCACTCACTGAGTGCCTTGACTTGGGGAAGGAGGAAAGTATTTGCTGCTCAGTCTCTGCAGCACTCTGCAGCACCCACTCTGCGGGATGCGGGTGGCGCTGTGGGTTAAACCACAGAGCCTAGGGATTGCCGATCAGAAGGTCGGGGGTTTGAATCCCCCAACGGGGTGAGCAACTGTTGCTTGGTCCCTGCATCTACCAATCTAGCAGTTCAAAAGCACAAAGTGCAAGTAGATAAATAGGTACCGCTCCAGCGGGAAGGTAAACAGCGTTTCCGTGCGCTGCTCTGGTTCGCCAGAAGTGGCTTAGTCATGCTGGCCACATGACCCGGAAGCTGTACGGTGGCTCCCTCGGCCAGTAAAGCGAGATGAGCGCTGCAACCCCAGAGTCGTCCACTATTGGACCTAATGGTCAGGGGTCCCTTTACCCTTACTCTGCAAAATATCTCCAGCTGGACCTGCTTTGCAAATCCAGGCTCTTCAGGCAGAAAGATCTTAAATGAACGGCTGAGGTTTGAACATCTCTCTGCTTCCTTAGTCTCCATTTCGAGGGCTATCAGACTGGAACCAAATATTGCACAGTTTGTGCTGTGTTCCTGAAGTTGTTCAGGTTTCCAGCTGATGAACTGTTCCCAATAATCTCTGTTATTCATGGAAAACAGGGTAGGGGAGCTACAGAACTATGCTGTCACCCAGCAGGTGAGAAGGTGATTGAATATGGGTGGGTCAAGTACAAAAAGGTGGCTGAGAATTAATCCCTCCTGACTTCAGGCAATAAGAAAGCTAGGAAAACAGTGTTTGGTATGACTGGAGAGTTAATCATACCATCAAACTGCAGTAATGAGCCCTGGGGCACTTCCCTTGGATGTGACTGTGGTTCACACACAACTGAAATGAGGCCCCATTAAGTCTGAGAAGGCAATTAAGCCTCCTAGAAATGAACTGTGCCAATGTTTGTCTTTTGTTTATGCCTTGAATTTGACAAGGGAGGGAAATGCCTACAAGGGGAGTTGGGGGTGTACTGTTTCATTTTGGATGGATGACTCATCGTATAAACATCTGGATAGCTTGAAATATCCATTCAAAAATTATTACCTGTCCATCACTCAGATACATTCTCTCTGGTCCCCTTCATCTTAAAACCAAGAAGTGATAAAACACAGAGCTCTCTCTCTCCCCCCCCCTTTCCCCTTTGGCAGAGTGTCTTAATCTTTAGCAAATGCTCAGGTTTTCCTGCTTTGACACAAGGCAGGTGGACAACAGGCTATTAGAATTGCCAACTTCCTCTCTCTCTCTCTCCTGCTTCTGCGACTTTGACAACGGGTACGACTGGAAGAAATTCAGCAGGCAATGCTTTCCCCATCACTGCATCTCCGTGCTGGGGAAAGCTTAACCTAACCAAATTTCTGTTGATCATGAAACTGTTAAAAACACAGGAGCTCTGTTAGGGTGGAAAAGTGGGCAACTACTTTCTATGAAATGTTTCGGAAGAGAAAGACTGGATCTGTAAATTCCATGTCGTGTGGTATCTAAAGAAGGAAAGGTATACACAATGAGGTTCCTGGCAAAGTTCCTGGCAGGGAAGCCACTTAAGTACCATTATACCCATTGCAGGCTGGATTCTGCTCCCTTGACAACAGTTATTTGCATAAAAATTGCTGCTTGAGCATATTCTTCTATGCCAGGGATGGGGAACCTGTGACTCTCCTGATATTGTTGGATCCCCAGCTTCCATCAGCGACCACGGCCAATCTTTATTGTTGCGTCTATTGTTGCTCCCCCACCCTCATTTAATCCCCACAACAACCCTGTGAGGTAGGTTAGGGTGAGAGGAAGTGACTGGCTTCATGAGTGAGTGAGGATTCCAACCCTGACCACTACACCAGACTGGCCAATGGTTTGGGATGATGGGAGTTGTAGTCCAGTAACATCTGGAAGGCAGCAGGTTCTCCATCACTGTCCATTCCCTATCCCATCGGTGCTCACCACAGCTTCCATTTTCAGTGAATGACCAGATCATTCTGGTAAAGCATCTGAGGTCCCAGGGCCAATCCCCGACATCTCTAGGTATGGCTGGAAGGGACCCTTGTCTGAAATCCTGGAGAGCTGCTGCCCATCAGTTTAGAGTAGACAACATTGAGCAGGATAGACCAATGGTCTGACTTGGTGCAAGAGAGTTCCCTATGTTCCTGCTCCTTTCATAGCTGTGTAGAGCTATCTTTTCATGACAGATTTGGTGGAGGAGAGGGAGGGAAGAGATCATAAACTGCACTCATTGCAATTGCCTCTTCACAACTAGTAATGCTATAGGAGTGCTTCCTCCTTTGCATCCGCCTGCCTTAGTCATGAATAGAGCTGAGGCGATTTGGAAACGTGAGGTACCAAAACCCTGCCGTCCTTGACAGTGCAGATACTGAGCAGCGATATTTTTAGAAGTCACGTGGAGTTAACAAGCTAGCTTCACATCATATGACATGGGGAACAACCATGTGAAGAGACTATAGCCCTCACATCCTGCCTGCGGACTTCCCAAGAGGTATCTGGTTGTGGGAAACAAGATGGCGGACTAGATTAACTTGTAGTCTGACGAAGTGGGCCTGCTCTTGTGTTCTGACACGTGTAACTTAGGTCTTAAATGTATGGTGCTCACAAATTGGCCCTTCCTGTTGGGAAACTGAATGCTGGCTGTCCAAACAAATATAGCCTCAGAGGGCTACAAAGTGCAAGGACACTCACTATTCTCTCTCTCTCTCTCTCTCTCTCTCTCTCTCTCTCTCTCTCTGGCTTGTTTTTGGCAGTGGTGGTAGAAAGGCCAACTACCTACACCAATGTGATCATGCCGAGTTTGTTCGGCATCATTTGCTTCCTCGGCATCGTCGGGAACCTCATTGTGATCTACACCATTATCAAGAAGAAGAAGCTGAGGTGCAAACAGACAGTGCCCGACATCTTCATCTTCAACCTCTCCATTGTGGACCTGCTTTTCCTGCTGGGCATGCCTTTCCTCATCCACCAACTCCTTGGCAACGGGGCCTGGTATTTTGGAGCTCCTTTATGCACCATCATCACCGCTCTGGACACCAACAGCCAGATCACCAGCACCAACATCCTGACAGTCATGACCTTAGACCGTTACCTGGCCACCGTCTATCCTCTGAAGTCCACTTACGTCCGGACGCCATGTGTGGCAGCCTTAGTGATTGGCCTGGTGTGGCTCCTCTCTCTCCTGACTATCATCCCAGTGTGGATGTATGCGGGGCTGATGCCTCTGGAGGATGGGAGTTTCCGCTGTGCCCTTTTGCTTCCCAACCCTGAGACTGATATTTACTGGTTCACCATCTACCAGTTCATGCTCGCTTTTGCCATCCCACTGTTCATCATCTGTGTGGTCTACTTTAAGATCCTCCAGCATATGGCTACCACTGTGGTGCCCTTGCCCCAGAGGAGCCTCCGGGTACGTACCAAGAAGGTCACCCGAATGGCAGTTGCCATCTGCTCTGCCTTCTTCATTTGCTGGGCGCCCTTCTACATCCTTCAGCTGGTGCATCTCGGCATAGACACCCCTTCCGTGGCCTTCTTCTATGCCTACAACTTTGCCATCAGCTTGGGCTATGCCAACAGTTGCCTCAATCCCTTCCTCTACATTGCCCTGAGCGAGACCTTCAAGCGCCAATTCATGGTGGCCATTCGTCCGGCCAAGGAACAGTTCCGGGTCAACAACAACAACAACAGCACAACAGAAGCCAGCGTGTGCCTGAAGCTTGCCCCAGAATCCACCCAACAGACTCAGTTTCTGGAGGACTTTTCTCCGCACTCGTTGCCTGTGACGGTTGCCGTTCACTGAGGACTTTGTTAGTCCCGCAGCTACGAGACTACGAAAAGCTTTTCCTTCACAACGCTGCAAGGGATGGTGGGCAGGTGGATTGATTGGGGCCAGTATTGTCACTGGGCAAGCTGAGGAGTTGATGGAGGCCTTCCGTGTAGGTGACTTTCTTTTGATACTTGGTGAGAGATTGCCAGTAACTGCAAGAGTACACAGGGAAGGCTGCAAAAGCAACCACCCCAGTTTGCAAGAAACCTACGGATGAGTCAGAAGAAGTCATGATGATGAAGCCAAAATGATCAGTTGAACAGCAAATGGACAAGGGTATGCAAATAGTATGAAAGCCTGGGGCATGGCAACTTCCTGCCTTCGATGGAGCTGAGTAACTTCTGTCTAACGAAGGATAACCAGCACAAAAAAATAAAATACACTGGCCATAACCAATTATTTAGCAAAGTGTCAAGCAAGTGGAGATTCATTTTCGGTGTCCATGGCAGTAGGAACCACAAACAAATAATGCCTCATCTCCTTTATTGTAACACCTCATACAATGCCCATTATCTGGAGAAGTGCCAAGAAAGACTTGGGTGAACATAAGGAAGGATCACAGCTTGCCCAAGGATAGAGTAAGGAAAGGCATTAAGGACCTGTCAGTAATTCCTGGAGTCACTCACTGAAGCAGGTGAATGGCAGCAGGCTTCAACTTCAGAGTCTTCTTAGGAGCCATTCAGTCATGTGACCACTGGAGGCTGCTCCTGAATCTCAACAGTGGTGGGGATGCAGTTTTAGGGAAATCTCAGCCTCTTGGTTTCTCCCTTTGACACGGCTGCTGCAGAGCTTCTGACCACAAAAAAGTGGGGCAATCCTGCTCTTTGCTGTATATGCTAATAAAGGAGTGTTGCCACTTCTGTGTAGAAGGGATGGATAACTTGCCAGCATTAGGGCTGCTGTACCTTGAACAGTCAAAAGGTACAAGAGCCCAAGTGCTTCAACAGATGCTGTTTGTTCTGAACGACTTTGAATAATTGTTCCTGGCAAAATTCCCTCATTGCCTGTGTAACTATTATGCTGTCTCTGCATCGTCCCAACACAAACCATCACCGATGGTTCTGTGATGAGCAGAAAGACAATGAAACTCAGCTAAGCTCTTTTTCTTTTCTTTACAAAGGTTTGGCAGCTTCTTGCAGTCAAGCTGGGGGTCTGCTGAATAAAAATAACAACAAACCCTCAGCATTTGGTGTGCATAAAAGTGCTTACAGAGAAAGGGGTCTTTTGGGGAGGTGGCATCAGAAAGAATGATCGCATGCATCTGACCAACATTGCCAATTTTTCAACCAGCATCTGGAGCTGTGTGTGTGTGTATGTGTATGTGTGTGTTTGAAAGAGCTCGAGTTTGTTCAGAAATTGGCATGTGAAGTTTTTCACTGTGTGGAGAAGCTCCAAGTAGCCATTAAAAGTACAGGAACGGCAGCCAGTTGGGAAAAAAATGGCAATCCCATGCCCGAGATCCACACGCTACAAGGATGCTGGAGACAACTAGTCCAATTGGAAGTTCAATCCTAACTGTGTCTATAGGTGCAAACCAGGAAGCCAGAGGTGGGTGCCCCCTTTTCCAATGCTCCCCATCATTCATCGTTTTTTTTCCCTTTTCTATTAAATTGTGCAGTCAGCAGTGAAGAAAGCTACCACTTGCAAGCAACTTCAAAGAGGGCTTTGGGAACCATTTAATTGCCTTTTCTCGACCTTTCTCAAACCTCAGGTGGCTAAATGCAGCTCTGATAAGCCGCACCACACTGAACCAGGCAGTTTATCATTAAGGTCCAATCCAGGACTCATTAGCAGCTCTGGCAAAACTTGTCTGGATGGTTTGTGCAGCGGCGGAGCATATGCCCACGCTGTCAAGGGCGGGCGCGTTCCCGAGGGGGGTGGGACATGGAGGGTGCCCTCCCATGCGCCAGATTTCAGGGTAGGAGAGGGGCGGGGAAGCTGCTGCTCACTCTCCTCTTGCTCTCTGTAGCCGAGGCAGACATGACCCGGCAATGGAGCTGCTGCAGCCGGGTGCGCCTCGCCATGGCTGAGGAGGGCTGCTCTCTGCTGCTGGGTCAGAAGAGCTGCCACCACCGGACGCGATATGCGCCACCCACTTGCCTGCCATTTTGTCACCCCCCTCAGTCATGACACCCGGGGCAGTCCCGCACCCCCCTTCCTACGCCTCTGAGTTTGTGCTACAGTCTTTTCTTCTGTCTGATCAGAAAGGAGGGAAGAAATGAGATGATGAATGCAGGAAAAATACCGTGCAGTTATGTAAATATGAAGTGTTAAGTGTCGTTTGCCGATGTAACACACTGAAAATGGGAGCTTACATGAGCGACATTATGTTTTGAGCATGTATCTGAAGAATAAAGGAATTCAGAAATTCTGCTTTGTTCAGAAATCCCAATTCTTTTTTCCAGAATCGCCATCCCCAATATATATTGAGGGGTTTATACACTGTCCTTCAATAAAATTGCCAAAACAGCTTACAAAAAGCCCACAGACAAAATATCATATCACAGACAAAATATCATTCTTCTCAAGGGGGTACCCACATGAAGTGATTAGAACAGCACAAACCAGAGCCCTTCAAAGACCTAGATATAGTTTATTCGAAAAACGTCCCAGACAAGAAACTACGTCTAACATGTGCCATCGATCACACTCCACTTGCATATTCTATCAGCAAAATAATTAAGAAGCACTGGCACCTAATAAAAGAAATACCAGGTTGTTCTTTAACACCACGCATTGGTTTCCGCAGAACAAAAAACCTTAAAAACTTGCTAGTACATGCAGCATTACCAGACCTAGAAAGTCATAATCAATCTGTTTCACAGGGACATTTTAAATGTGGGAAATGCGCTGCTTGTAAATTAACCAAGGAAGTGAAAAAATTCAACATACCAGGGACCAACAATACTATCCAACTAGAATCATTCACAACCTGCGACTCTAGAGGAGTTGTATATGCTATACAATGTATCTGTGGCCTATGGTACATAGGAAGCACCATAAGACCAGTTAAAATGCGAATACTGGAGCATAAAAATCGTATTCAAAATAAGATCATGTAAGCACCCCATACTTCACATTTTGTCGAGGCAAACCATAAGCCCACGGACTTTCAATGGTTTGTGATTTATAAGCATTCTATCCCTGAGGTAAACATTGAAGTTTTAAAGAAGAAATTACATCAGAAGGAATCCTATTGGATATACAGATTTGGGTCCTTAGCACCCACAGGTTTAAATCTCAGTATTGATTTCAGTCCTTATTTATAAGCTGGGGAAACCTTTGCATACTAGTTTTCTGACTATTGTATAAATCTATCATATATTCATATAGTCCCTGACAGCAATGTTGATGCTCGGACCATATAAGAATTCTTATAGAATTTTTATAGGTTTCTTTATAACCTTCTTAAGAAGTGGTTGAAAGTCTGTATATCATGTACTGATGTTGTCAATGAAGTTATATCTTTGAATGGAGCTATATCTTTAAATATTTACATCAAGCACAAATAGTAATCTGTTCCTTTAAATGTTAACCATGCCTGCAAGTATTTAACTTGGAGATACTTTGAGTCCTCATTAGTTGTATTGGAAGGATGGGAGTCTGAGGCACTGTGAATAGCTGAGTTATGTTTTCTTTCTTTGTTCTGATTTGATGGTGAGTACATGAATTTTTTATTGTATAATTGAATTTTTATTGTATAATTGAATTTATATCTGTAGTGAAGTTGATGGTTTGTATTGTTGTTACCAAAGAAAAGTCCAGACCTTGAAGAAACCGTTGGTGAAACGGGAAGTTTGAAGCTAGCCACCCGTCGGGAGAACACACCCACATGTTGGAGGGATTCTGAATAACATTCCCCAACATTGTGAGGATGGACCTATGCGTCTGATAGACATTTGCTATACCATCTTCATCATTATATTGAACATTATATGGCACTTTGTATTTTTGCACTTTGTAAATTGCACTTTGTACTACCGGTAGCACTTTGATGATTTAAAGCATATATAGGTTTGCCTCTGATGAAATATTTATAAATGCCCTTTGCATTATGATATTGTCAGTTTAGTTTGATATTTATGCAATTCTTCCAGTGATATACACGGTTTTGTATTTTTTCTGAGGTACAAAAAAAACATGAATAACATCTACTGCACAATGCAAGATAACAGAATTTGTACAACCTTACATAAAGGAATCACTGCTCACTATTTTAGTGTGTGTTCTTGCATTACAAAAGGTATAAAAAAGACACACACAAACAAATACAAAACACGCAAATAAAAATATATACTGAAACAATAAAGGAACATGGAACAGCATCATGCAACAATAAACCCAGTCGTGATAAAACACAACTGAAGTAAAAGGCCTGAGAAAATAAAAAAGGCCTTTGCTTGGTGTCAAAATGGCATCAGGGGAGGTGGCAGGTAAGCCTCCCTGGGCAGACCATTCCACAACCAGGGTGCCACCACTGACAAGACTCTTCCCTCAGTTGCTCTTTACTGAACCAGAGTTCTTGGAACCATACAAACATTACCAAAAAAAAAAGGAAGGAAAGAAAGAAAGAAAGAAAGAAAGAAAGAAAGAAAGAAAGAAAGAAAGAAAGGAAAACCCTGAAGTATGCAGACAGAACTGAGGGGAAACAGATTGTTTTTCAAAAATGCAAATACTACCACACATTAATTAAAGGTTCATCCTGTGGTGTTAGCGATATCTCAACTCAGTGCCTACGAGGCATTTTCACTTAATGAAGAGAGCACAGAAGAGACAACATAAGCAGTGGATTACGCTGCTATGCTGCTGTGAAGGAATCCCATGAGAGAGATTCAGAAGTCTAAAGCAGCTTGTTAAACAACGATCTGTGAATGCAGGGATGGATTTGTTATAAAGGAACATTAATATCATGTCCTCATGTCCCCAGGCACACACCTGCAGCAGCCACAGCAACCAAGCATGGCCAGAGATTGGTTGGGAACCAATTGTATCCCTCACTTGATTAAAAGTGGGGTTCAACTATATTCTGCTATTAAGATTCAAAAGCCTTTACTGAAGCTTGCTGTCTTAGTGATCAAGTGATCATCGGTTTGCAGCTTTGTTGATGAGATTGCCAATTGGTCTGGGCCTGGGTATACAACAGAGTTAGTTTGTTAGTTTGTTTGTTTTAAGATCGAGCCCTCCTTGGAGAAAGCAATTCTCAGTTCATACAGAACTGTGCTATGTGTGAAAAATTGCCTCAGAAATAAAGTAGAAGCAAACCAGTACCGAAAGCTGCATTACATGCCAATTTTTGACAATGCAACTCCAGACAAGGTTTCCCAGGAAATGTGAAAAATGAATATCGATCATTTAAAATAGGAAAGACGTTTGGTACATTGGGTACTGCCTGAGTACTTCCCAACCCATAGCCCGGTTATTTTATAATTAATTGATTAATTTGCAACATTTCAGGCTCACAAATACCACCCCTCTCAAAAAAAATATCTAGCTCAGAAAGCATGATTTAAACACGAAGAACCAAAATAAAACCATCAACTATTGATTGACGTCTCGTAATGTGTTTCTTCTAATGTTGTACGTGGCCCTGAGATCTTTCGATAAAGGGTGGTATATAAATTTAATGAACAACAACATCAACTTTAAAAATAACTGAGACACCAAAACAGCAGCATCATAAGCAGTTACTCTGAGGATCAAACCATTTCAAAAAGCATATTTAAAATAGAAGCTTTGATGACGTTTCTGAAGGTGTGTTGGAAAGGGGGATGAACGGGCTTCTCGAGGTAGAGCACTTCAGAGTTAAGGTGCCACCACTGAGAAATCCTTGCCCCGACATACTCACCAAGATAGTAGTGGGACATGGAGCAGTTACACCAGAGCTGGTGAACCTGTGGCCCTACAAATGTTCCTGGACTACCTCTCCCATCATCTCTGATGGTTGGCTGTCCTGGCTGAAGCTGATAGGACTTAAGAGTCCAGCAACACCTGGGTATATTTAAATAAGAGATGTGTAAAGAGCCTCTTCCCTATTTAACAGCGGAGGGAGTGCTGTCACAGTCATGTTTTGCTTGTGGGCTTCCCACAGGGGCATCTGGTTGGTCCCTGTGAGAACAGGATGCTGAAGTTGATGGGCCATTGGCCTGACCCAGAAGTTCACTTCTGGGGTAGCTCAGCTGGTAGAACATGAGACTCATGATCTCAGGGTCGTGGGTTCGAGCCCCATGTTGGGCAAAGATTCCTGCACTGCAGGGGGTTTGCACTAGATCAGGGGTGGCCAAGTCCCAAGAGACTGCGATCTACTCACAGAGTTAATAACTGGCAGTGATCTACCCCCTTTTGGGGGGTTCAAGTCAAAGTTGTTGAGCTTCTTTTAGGAAGGAGGAAGGCCCATTTTGGGGCGGGGGTTGGGTCAAAGTTGTTGAGTTTTTTCAGGGAGGAGGTAAAATGTTGAGCTTTTTTAAGGGGAGCCACAGTTGTTCAGCTTTTTTGGGGGAGCCAATGAACTACCAGTGATCTACCGCAGACGTCCAGTGATCTACCAGTAGATCACAATCTACCTGTTGGACGTGCCTGCACTAGATGACCCTTGTGGTCCCTTTCCAACTCTACAATTCTAAGCATCTATGAGCATTTCAGCAGGAGTACCTACACTGGTGATGAGCACCCCTCTATTAAAGGTGCAGAAGCCCAGACTTCTTTCAACCTACAATCAGCTCTCGTGCTTAACGAGTGAATTATTGTTCTGAAACCCTCCCTATGTTGGTGTCTACAGTCTTGTTCCGGGTACAACCAACACGCCATCCCCGTTGACTTCTGAAGATTGTGACTGATGGGGAACTCTTGACAGTGCCGGTAATAACAAGCTCCTTGTTTGGTGTGATGGATATTCCATTTCTCCCTGGGTCCGGGGGCATTATTCACACTAAAGTGAATTACTCATCCTTCTGGCAGGCTGGTAATGAGAGGCATCCTTCTACTTCTTGCCTCCTCCCACTGTGGATTTCAGCTGGTAGGTGAAAAGCCTGCTGCTGACTCCAGTGAATGCTGCATCATAATGCCCCAATCAAAATAATCATTGCTCTTACGCAAAACTGTGCCTAATCAGATATGCATTGTGTTACTACAGCTAATGTACATTTCCCCCCCCCTCCCCTAACAAAAGGGAAAGGGGATGTCAGGAGCACAAATGCTTTCAGCGAGAGAATATGTAGCCAGTCAAGCTCAGCATAAGCAATAAAATACCTCATTTCCCTGCTTCCATATCCTCCAACATTTCTCCAATGAAAATGGGGGTGGCCAGTAAAGTGAGATGAGCGCCACCACCCCAGAGTCGTCCGTGACTGGACTTAACAGTCAGGAGTCCCTTTTTACCATTTTACACAACAACAACAACAACAACAACAACAACAACAACAACAACAACAACAACAACAACAACAACAACTTTATTATTTATACCCCACCCACCTAACTGGGTAGCCTCAGCCACTCTAGGCAGCTTCCAACATACATAAAAACATAATAAAATATTAAACTTTTTTTTAACTTCTCTATACAGGGCTGCCTCCAGATATCTTTTAAAGGTTGTATAGTTACCGTACTTCTCATTGGCTCGGGGGTTGCATAACTCCATACCCTCTGATGAAAATAGGGGCGTCCTAAGTTAAAGCGGGGCATTCCAGGATCAAATCAGAAACTGGGATGGCTTCTGTAAATCTGAGACTGTCCCTGGAAAATAGAGACACTTGGGGAGGAGGGGGCTGTGCTTCTCATTCTAGTTTTGAGGGGGAAAATGGGTTTCTGAGAGGGTTCAGGCACTAAGAAAAGTGTGGGAAAGTGTGCAAACTGTGTACAGGTATCATGCGTGGTGATATATCACACACACACACACACCCCAGTGCCACTACATGAACACATCCTGTGCATTAGGGTTGCCAACTTTAGAACTAGCATTTGTAGTTGTGCCTTTTAACAGCAGCCGGGTCAACAGCAATGAGCAGGTGATAATGTCTGTCTCAGAAGGGAGTGCTAGAAAAGGTGCAGAAAAGGGTATCCAAAATTAACCGGGAGGGAGGCCTGAACCAACTTCCTTTGAGAAAAGATTACACTTGGTGGTTGCAGCAGAATGCAACATGTTTACAAAACTATATATGGTGGGGAGAAGGTGAACAGAGGAGAGTATTTCTCCCTTTTTTGTAACAATAACATGTCAGCCGCATCCTCAGTGCCCAGAAGGCAGACAGTGAATCTGTCCGTTTTCCCCAATTTGTACTGCATATTTTCCCCAAACCCACAGCGATCTCAAATGCTCACTCGCTGTGACTCACAGCTGTTCTCCACCCATCATTTAGGGGGTACAGTCTATAATAAACCGTCTCCGCAATGTTTGATTACAATGTAATGCCTGTGGTCTCGGTTTGTAGCTTAGATTGCCTCGGGCAATTACTTCCATACTCGGGAAGCTTCCAGCGAGTCTCACATCCCTCTTGCTCCCTTGCCAACTTGTGTACATCCACGCATAAGTAACATGCTAATGAAAAGCCACTTTGCAATCATTAATTTGGTAAAGGAAAACAGTGTATATGCACTCATACCCCCCTGCTTGCAGAATTGCAAAACAAAACACAGCGGTCCTGTAAATAAATTGAGCTGCCAAGTCATTTGCTAATCCTAAATGCTGAGGGGTCCAAATGCACCAACAGGGTTGCATTCCCACCATTCAGTTCTAGCAGGTCTACTATGGTGGCCAAACCTCACTTAACATGCAAGCTCTTGAGTTTTTCCTGCTGGGTTCAATGATTTTTTTAAAATGTATTTTTATTAAAGATTTTCTTGATTTACAAAAGAATGTGCAATGTCTCTCTCTCGTATTTTTTTCCATGTAACATTTTTACAAATCAGTTTCATTTGTTAAGACATTGGGAAGAAAAGGGGGGGAGGTGGACGGGGGAAAGATGGGGGGGTCAGGTGACGATGTTTCTGTTTTACTTAATATATGTAGGGTTTGATGTCAGCGTTGCTTGTGCAGGTTCTCTGCTGTTCGCTTGTGTTCCTTTGGTGGTGAGAGAGGTTGGGGTTGGCCTAGGGTGTGGTTGTTCATTTGTGGTTGGCTGTGGTGGTCTTTGTTTTCATGTGTGAATGGGGTGGGTGGGTGTTTTGGGTCAGGTTAGCCATATTGATTTGTACGCTGTTGGTGGATTTTTGTCATTGTCTTGTTGGGCTTTGTGTGAGATAAAGGGGAGTCATACCCGGGGTGAAGGCGTCTTCTTCTATTTGTCCCCGTGTCAGTTTCAGCTTATTGGTTAATTTTTCTAGTAAGGCTGTTTCCCATACTATTTGGGTTCAAGGATTTTGAGCTGAGGATTATCAACAGGCACCAACCACTCTGGGCAAACCTACACCGTATATTTAAAGTGTGTTCAAAACACATTACATCCTCCAAAGAGTCCTGGGAACTGTAGTTTATGAAAGGTGCTGGGGATTGTCGTTTTGTGAATGGAAACTACCAGTTCGCATGATGTGTCAGGGCTGGAGTCAGGCCACCATTAATAACACACCGTAAAGAGAGAGCACTAATCGAGTCACTCACTGCAAGGGAGAATTCAGCAGCTGAGACTCAATGCAGAAGTGTGATGATGGAGGTGCTGGTCTTTGTCATCTATTGCTCTGAATTCTGTAAGGTGCAGATGAGCAAATTACACAGGAAGAGCGAATACTGCAACTCCAAATCAGACACAGCGGGAGAGAAAGGGGTAAAGTGGGAATGATTCATTGGCAAACCACCACGTTAGTGAAAGTTGCTTACGTTTGGTGATGGAGGCATTGATTTGTTTTGTATTGAGGCAGATAATGTGTTTGTCTAGTCCAGCAGGGCACTGCATCTTAAAACTGCACCATCCAACTATACTTATTTAATAACCTCTGTGTCCATTTTCTCAAGACATGTACCATCTGTTGATGTGCAGCCTGAGTCTCTCCTCATGTTACTGATTCAGAGGACTGGCTCCCTTCCTGACCCAGTAACTCTTGCTCAAGAAGGACCTGAGTAACTGGGTCTCCTCTCCCCATGTGGTTCTGGAACACCAGATGTGACCACAGAGGCAACACAGAACCACATGGGCGGAGCTAGCTTGTCAGCTGACCATTGCTGAGGCAAGAGGGAGAGCAATGATTGGGTGGTAAAGACCCACACAGTTGAGCCAACCCATGTAGTTTCTAGCTTCCAAAACATGATTGCAATGGCATAGGGAGAAATGTATGAAGGGGCATTAAGACCATCTTGGCTGTGGTGGGGTACATGCATTGCCTTCCAAAAGCCCCAGTTTCCTGCCTAAAACCTTGGACAGCCATTGCTAGTCAGTGACAACAATACTGAGCTAGATGGACCATTGATCTGTTGGGTTTTATTTGAGTGATCAAAATTGCACCTGAGCCGGTGTTTTGTTCTTAATTGCCTGAAGTGTGGGCGTTACTCTGTGTATATAAGGCTCTGTTGGGAAGCAGTTTCTTTTTGGGAGTGTTGGGAGTGTGAGTTCTTTGATATTTGGAATTAGTTTAAAAAGAGTCTATGAGAGAAGGCTAGCAGCTAACAGGGAGTTCTAACTTCGTTTGCTTAAAATTAAAGTCTAGATTAGAAAAGCCTTTTTCTTTTACAGTACTCCTGGTGGCCTGCTTCAGCCAAGTCAGTTTCTGTTGCATTTTTTCTTCTTTTGACTCTGCAGGAAGCGTACTTTTATGGGCCACTGTTAACTGGGGTGTGAGTTTTTCTTTTGCACCTTTGTTGAGTGCCCAGTTATTTTTCTGTCATGATCAGACTCAGTATAGGACACTTCATATGCTCATGTCACCACTGACTGATCGTTCCTCTGTGTGTGGGTGTTTCGTTTTGTTTTTTAAATCCACTGCTTATCTGAAGTTAGTGGTCCAATTCCCCAAAGTAACCATCTCCAGAAGCCCAGATGGTGCACATTAACCTGAACTGCACCAATTGCTATATAAGACATAACCAGACCGACCAATAATGCTGCAGGGAAGCAGCCACTTTTGAACCCAGCTGATAATGTCTGTCTGGATTAAGTTTGTTTTTAGAGAGACATTTGGGTCTATTTAAAGAAGAGCGTCTGCTCGAGGATCTGTGTTCTTTTATCTCTCTGCCTTTTCGTGTAATAGAAGCAAGTGCATCTATCTCTTC
This sequence comes from Lacerta agilis, assembly GCF_009819535.1. Lineage (NCBI taxonomy): Eukaryota > Metazoa > Chordata > Lepidosauria > Squamata > Lacertidae > Lacerta > Lacerta agilis. The sequence continues at coordinate 31,622,480 of NC_046313.1, forward strand.
TGACAAATCTTGGAGAAGTGCATGCAAACAGGAGCCAGGTCTTCCTCTTTCTCCACGGGAGATGCTGAGCAGTGAATCAGAGACTCAAACACACACAAAAAACGCACTCTGAGCCAGTGATACTTTACATAATAATGGGGAAATGGCAGGGGAAAGCTTTTACTTTAATACCCTTTACTATTTATTTATTTTTAATATACTGCAGATATTTTAAAATTAAGAAAGTAACATTTTGACCTTTTAATACTTGATCGTTTATCTGGCTGAGGTGGAGATGCTTTCTGACACTCAGCCGGTCCAGTCCTAGAAATCCGCTTTAGCGGCCATTGTGCAAACAATAATAGGCACATCCCAGCCCATAGTTAAGCACTTTCACTGGTTTTCAATGGAAAGAGAGCAAAGCATGTGCCCCATTCTTTTGCGTTGAAACCGAGGGATGGTGAGCTTGGACTGGACCACATCTAATCTTGTGCACTGTGATGGTTAAAGTTGTGTCTTGTTCTCATTCCTGCTACATTTGGAAACAAGGGCTCAATGTACACCAGAGATATTCTGGTGGGTCTTAGGATACCGCACTGCACTGCTGTTTTGGGTCTTTTCTCTCCAGGTTTCTCTTCGTAGACAAACACAGAAGCACTGTTGCTAAGCTGTGCTGCAGCAGGGGTAAGAGGGAAGCATTCATGCCAAAACCCGTGTGTGTGTGTGTGTGTGTGTGTGTGTGTGTGTGTAACCCAGCACTGGATCCTTGGTGTCAGGGACTGGACTGAGGGGAACGGGACTGAGAAGGAATGGTGGAGACCACCTCCCCTCTTCTTCTCCCTTCCAGAGAAGAGGAAGGCAGTATTGAATTACAGCAGTGGTTTGAGGAAGGTCACAGCTCAGAGACAGGTGAACAGAAGAGTTGGGAGGTGTTGGGAGAAGAGAAGGGGGAGACAGAGCTAGAGCAGCCAGCTCACACTTTATCACTGTAAAGCATTCCCGACTCCGCTTCTCTCAGAAGCTGGCGTGCACTGAAAGTGGAAGAGCAAAGGACTCAGAGGCTATTAGCCCCTGGCAGCCACCATAAAGGGAACTGCTGTTGCTAGGAAGAGAGGGGGGAGGAACTCAGTTGGAGTAACGCCATTAATCTAAGAGGCAGTGTACACAAGCTTCTCACTGTGAATACTGAATAAAGACAGTAAGAGCTTCCTTGTCTACTTCCTTGGTGAGGGGAGGATAGGAATTCACTGAATCCTGACATTTGGGACTGAATTGTACTTTTCTGCTGTTTCGGGGACTCTCTCTCTCTCTCTCTCTCTCTCTCTGCCTTTTAAGCTGAAATCCTCACAAGACAGCTTCCAACATATAATATATAATCAACACTCAGATGTACCTCTAAGTCAGTGATGGAATTAACAATACTGTATCATTAAAAACAGCAGTATACGTAATACAGAAACACAACAATAATAAAATAAATGAAAAATAGATTACAACAATTTCCACATCAGATCAAGCCAGTGGCATCATAGAGTTAGAAGGGATCACGAGGGCCAGCCATCCAGTCCAACCCTTGCAATGCAGAAATCTTTTGCCCAATGTGGGGCTTGAACCCACGACCCTGAGATTAAAAACCTCATGATCTACTGACTGAGCTGCTCCAGCTTTCCCAGGTGATATATAGCTTTCAAAGCTATATATCATGTACTTGTCCCATTGGTATCTCTCTCCAAACTGCTCAGCGCAGTACTTTTCTGTTTTGGCAAGCCAACTCAGGCATGTTAGCAAGTTGTCCATAGCCATTCTTAATTTCCCCTCCCCAATTTCAATTATACGTTGTTTTAAATTGTCTTATGTACACCAAGGCCCAGATGCGGGGGTGGCTGGTGGCTGGGAGGGGCTGTTGCAGTCCAAACCACCTAGAGGGCACCAGGTTGGCAAAAGGCTGTGATGCAACATTCCAGCTTCTAACTTGAAGCAGATATTTCATGACCTCATTGAGCACTTCACGAATCACAATGTTTCCCTCTATGCAACTGAGGTCCCAGACAATAAATGTGGAAATCCCATCGTCTCTCTAGGAGGAGGGGGAAACTGCTGAAGTGTGAAATCAGCAGGTCAAAGCTGGAAAGAGGAAAAGATCAAAGATTCCACAATCTCCTATTCGGTAATGAAACGCTCTTATTAAATCCTTTGGAATTAGTCTATTTTCGTGTCTCTTGCTTAAATCCTTTGCTCTTGTGCCGAAAACCTATTTGCAATTTGCTCAAGTCAGTCCCTTACTTTTCCTTGTCCTTTCAAATTTATAAATATGTAGGAGAATGGAACAGTTATCCTTCCCTGCACTGTGAATATTTGCAGTGGGGTACGTTGTGGGGGGGGGAAGCTTGAGCCCATTGGGAACAGATAAACAAATTGAGAAGCCTGTTCAAACTCAGTCATGCCAGAAATGCAGGCAGATGCTACAAAGTGGGATAAGTGCTGTGCATTGAACTATGCCGTTTCTCACTGCCTTGATAACAGGGTGAGAATTTGACCCATTGAACAAAAGGACCACATAACCCCTTGGCTGAGACTGGCAGCTACCTATGTGGTTTTAGAGAAGAAATTCAGGGCACGTACTTTACAAGGAGAGCAATTAGCTGTCCGAAAAATGTGAAGGATTCTCAAGTTCTCCTTGGCAAGCCCCACATGGAAGTTCTCTTGGGCAAGCCCCACTAAAATGAATGGGACTTGCATGAGAGAGCACTTATGCTCTTCCACAAATCCCATTCAGCTGAGTGGAGCTCGAGTAGGAGAGCTTCCTGGTGGATCGAGCCCTGGATCTGTAAATTAAACCTGCATTTCTTTCCAAAGGAAGCCCGGTGACAGAAGGAGACATTGCCAGGGATGCTCAGGAGCAGCGAGGTGAACCTGTATTGCCGAGGTTAGTATTATCCAGCAAGACTTCTTAGATACTATGTACGCAATGAGGCATTCTGAGATTTGTACCAGGTACCAACGGGTTTCCCCAGTAGTAATGTATGGAAGTGAGAGCTGGAACATAAAGAAGGCTGATCGCCGAAGAATTGATGCTTTTGAATTATGGTGCTGGAGGAGACTCTTGAGAGTCCCATGGACTGCAAGAAGATCAAACCTATCCATTCTTAAAGAAATCAGCCCTGAGTGCTCACTAGAAGGACAGATCCTGAAGTTGAGGCTCCAGTACTTTGGCCACCTCATGAGAAGGGAAGACTCCCTAGAAAAGACCCTGATGTTGGGAAAGATGGAGGGCACAAGGAGAAGGGGACGACAGAGGATGAGATGGTTGGACAGTGTTCACAAAGCTACTAACATGAGTTTGGCCAAACTGCGAGAGGCAGTGAAGGATAGGCGTGCCTGGCGTGCTCTGGTCCATGGGGTCACGAAGAGTCGGACACGACTGAACGACTGAACAACAACAACCAACGGGTAGGTAATCTCATGCATGTCAGTGTCTGGAACACACCCAGTTCAAAGAGGACAAACAGCGGGTAGTTTAATTCTTTACTGACAAAGCACAAATTTACAGTAGCTCCCGAGGTGCGCTAAACATGCTTCCGATGGCTTCCGATGGCTAGGTAGCTGGTGGTGCTCCAAGCTGGACGTCTGGAGCAGCGGTATGGCCACATCTACACCCAAACATAAATACCCTCATCTGACAGCTCAAGTGCAAGCTCTCAGAGCCCTGCCAGACCCTGTCAGTTAAGTCCAAACCACCTGTTTAAAAGGTAAAGGACCCCTGACAGTTAAGTCCAGTCGCGAATGACTCTGGGGTTGCGGCGCTCATCTCTCTTTACTGGCCAAGGGAGCCGGCGTTTGTCTGCAGACAGCTTCCGGGTCATGTGGCCAGCATGACTAAGCCGCTTCTGGCGAAATCAGAGCAATGCACAGAAATGCCATTTACCTTCCCGTCGGGGCGGTACCTATTTATCTACTTGCACTTTTTTGGCATGCTTTCGAACTGCTAGGTTGGCAGGAGCTGGGACGGAGCAACGGGAGCTCACCCCTGCATCTCCTCTAAAACTAATAGGAGATTACTACTGCAGATAGAATAAGGCTTTCAATGGCCATGATGGCTATGCTCTACCTCCATGTTTGGAAGCAGTAATGCTTCTGCCTACAAGTTGCTGGGAACCACAGGAGGGGAAAGTGCTCTTGTGCTTGGGTGTTTCCCATAGGCATCTGGTTGGCCACTGTGTGAACATAGTGCTGGACTAGATGGACCGTTAGCCTGATCCAGCAGGCCCTTCTTGCATTCTTATGTCAAGGATCTTACCACATTATCTGACCCTGAGCCTCGCTTGTATATCCACTTTCTCAGACCATTGGCTCACTGTGTGCTTTCTGTAAATTATGAGTTCGCCCCATCCCCACCAGCTGGTACTGTCTTCCCTACTAGCTTGTATCAATGTGAAATAGTACAGAAATTGCCTCTGGTTATGCAGGAGCCCTTTACTTTGTTTTGAATAAGCTTCAACGTTGGATTAATCCTTTGTGTAAGCAAATGTAATTTTGAAGCATATTAATACTGCTGAATGCTTATGTAAGCATGTTTTTAAGCTGCACACACACACATATAATGTTGTAGAATTGCCTAGGTGGCATCTTTGGGGCAGGAGGCTCCAAGCCTGCCATTTTTATATCTGTAAGACGGCTTTCTGCGGGAAAAGAGATGGCTGAAGTAGTCAAACCATTATCTTTGCTGAGTTAGTGCTCTAGCCAAGGCTGTTAAGTATATATTTGCATGACTAAAGAATCAGGTTACTGGTTGCCAGAGAAACTACTAGCTGGAGATACTTTCCAGGCTAAGGACAGCAGGCCTTCTGCTCTCCCCTGACTGAAGATGACATCACTGGTAAGTGTAAGACAGGGCAGAGGAACCTGCAGTCCTTCAAGTGTTGCTGGACTACAACTCCCATCATCCCTGACTCTTAACTATGCTGCCAGGGGCTGATGGGAGCTGGAGTCAAGCAACAGCTGGAGATCACAGGTTCTTCACTCTTTGTGTAAGAGAATAGTAATAGGCTTGGAGCCACTCTTGGCTTGTATTAGGCTGGGAAGAGACACAGAGGCTTGACTTGCTCTCTGTGCTGAATCCAAAGCTATAGCTTTGTGGTGGCCCCTGAAAACCCCATGGAAGGGAGCAAAATCTGTTCATGTATCAATTATGTGTGTCTTTCAGTCTTATTCTTAGCCCATATGTATGTGTGTATAAATAAAACCATGCATCCCATAGACACCACAGTCTCCACTGACTTTCATTCTAAGGAAACCAAACATGAGTATGCCTTGGGACTCCTAGGCACTCGCAATACTCAGTCATTGGGTCACACATAACAATAATCACTGCAGCAGTGGCGTAGCAGGGGCTGCCAGTGTCCAGGGCTGCGTGGAGGGGTGGCTGGAAGAGAGGGAAACAGGCGGAGTACACATGTGCATTCAACTGCCTAAAAGAAGAGCCATTCCGTTGTCGGGAGAGGTCACTTTCTGTTTCGCATGGAGAAGCCATTTTCAATGGAGCCCAGTGATGGAAGTGTGCAGCCGTATTGAGGCAGCGCCAGGTGTTGAAATTTTGCGCTCCTAACAATTTTGCGCCTGGGGCAACTGCCCCTGTGACACCCCCCCCCATGCTACATCACGGCAGCACTTGCCACCTACCCCTGTGCATGTTCTGTGGATCATGCTCCCAAGTCAATGTACATAGTCTTGCAGCCTGAAAGTGTAATCCTATGCGAGCCTGCTCAAAAGTAAGGTCTATTAAATTCTATGGGCCTTGTGCCCAGGAAAGTGGGCATAGGATTATAGCTTTCATTATTATCTGGCAGGTGAAAAACTGAGTCTGAAAAGCGGTACAGTAACTAGGCAATGATCCCAGAAAGAAATGTCTGAAACTCCAACTGGCAAAGCACATTGCCTCTTGCGACAACATCATATTATGTGAGGGGTCCAGTCATGTCATTTATTCAGAGATGTGAAACATTGAAGACGAAAGCATCTGTCTAAAAAAACACGCTCCAGAAGATGGGCAGTGTAGCATTTGGAACTTAGCATGGCAGCTATGTACACAGCTTTAAGCGTAGCAGGAATGCCCAACAGCTTTTACAAATACAGCAAAATTACAGGGGACTTTGAAAACTTAGGTGGTAGGTGCTGCATCTGAAGAGAGTTCACCTTCTGTGCCATGTCAGATAACAGCAGTAATGGTGCATTTATAGATTAGCTGAAAAACATCACCGTAACAAATCTTGTTATGATTCGCCAGCGGGGAGATTGAGGAAGCGAGCAAGGAAGATGTGGCCAGTGAGGAAAACTTGATAAAAACATTTGTAGAATCAGGTATTGAAGAAAAGTTTTTGTAGAACTACAAGCCATATAAAGTAGTGGTTAACCCACAGTGGAAATGAACCTGTAGTGGGTTGTACTTGAAGGCAACTGTTGCCAGTATGTATTTGGCTTTGAATCTTCACTATTGGAGCCCTAAGCCTTGAGGTTACAAGTGCTGAAGCAATGATTCTTCAACATCAACTTCATTGTACTGGTCATGTTGTGGGGATGCCTGATTATCACCTTCCAAAGCAACTACTCTATTCCAAACTTGAAACCAGAATGCGTAATGATGGTGGTCAACAAAAGAGGTTTAAAGACTCTCCCAAGGCAAATCTTTAAAAAAAATGTAGTATAAACAATGACAAATGGGAAACACTGGCCTGCAAGCACTCCAATTGGAGAACAGACTTTACTAAAAGTGTCATGGACTTTGAAGGTGCTCGAACTCGGAATGAAAAGGAGAAATGTGCTAAGAGGAAGGCACGCTTGGCAAACCTTCACCATGATCAACTCCCGTCTGGAAACCTATGTCCCCACTGTGGAAGGATGTGTGGAACCAGAATTGTCTTCCACAGTCACTTATGGACTCGCTGTTAAGACCGTGTTCATGGAAGACAATCTTACTCGGCTATGAGTGATTGCCAAAGAAGAAGAAAAGAAGAAGCTGTTTACCTGCACATAGCCTCCTAAGGAGAAAACACTGTGAGCAGTGCCTGGCAGCAGGCTGGTAAATTATGTGTCAAGGGGTGTGAACCGTGCAGGGCCACGTCATCATGGTTGTGGCAGTTGTTGATTGGTGCCTTCCCTACCTGGTGAATGTCCCTCATCAGTGTGTATCACCGTGGTTGGTAGATACAGTCATACCTCGGGTTACTTACGCTTCAGGTTGCGTACTTTTCAGGTTACGAATTCCGCTAACCCAGAAGTGCAACCCGAAGCATGCACAATTTGTGCATGCGCAGAAGCGATTTTTCGGTTTTCTAGAACGAATTATTCGGGTTGCATCCTTTTCGGGTTACGTACTGTAACCCAGAACGAATTAAGGACGTAACCCGGGGTACCAATGTAATGGCAGAATTTTGAAGGGTGCTATGGGAGTGGCTGTCGGTGCTGCTATGTCCCGATAGCTGTTGCTATCTGCATTTGGATTACAACTTTTTACACTGGCGTAAACCCTGGTGCAGAAGAAGCCCAGAAAAGCAGCAAATAAAATCTGCCCATATGTCAGCGGCTGGTAAGACTTGTCAACCAGTTCTTCCAAAGTCTTCCTAAATTATAAAGCTCCAAAATACAGGCCTACCTACCTGGTTGGTGTGAGGATAAAATGAGGAGGAAGATTGGCTAGAGAGCTGGGGAGCAAAAGGGAGAGGGTATCAGAAGGCATTACAGAACCATTGGGTAACAACTTTAGTGTTCACTTATGTCAGCATACATACATCAGCTGCTGCCTGTTCCAGGTTATGTCATCTGCTAGAAAATCCCATTGCCCGGTTTGTGCCCTTGATACAATGAAGCTTGGGTGAACTCATTCTGAACCAGGTCTAATCAGAACACCGACTGCAAAGTTACATCTGTTTAAAAAATTTGCATTCCGGTTGCCATATTTGGCTTGTTTTGGATGAGAGGTCCTGGCAAAGAGGACTAGTGAAAGGTTTACAAGGGAACAAGTGGTGAGGTTCTGTGGAATAAAACTGGGCTCCAACGTTTATGCCGTGCAACGCACATTGAGCAGACACATTTATGCTTTCCTCCCTTGTGCTGTATTTCATTTTCAGTTGTAGGCTTTCACAATTCGATTTTCTTTCTGTACAAGTAATACTTAGGCAATTACATTGCCATGTTAGGTTACAACAAACACCCCTAAGTGTAAGACTGCCAACAGCAAACTACCGTTACTTGTCTTTAACATCTTCAAAGCTGCTAAGAACCAGAGATGCATCAATAAATAAATCAATGTCTGGAGAAATGGGGGGGGGGCAGGGGAGGATTTGATGCTGAGAAAGTTCTGAAATGATTTCACAAGAGAGAAAATAAATGCCAGCTGTTCTAAAAAATGCATCAGAGCATTCACGCACTCAGAGCACAGCTCTGCAGCCAATGCTAAAGGTTTGCCAAACCCTTGAAGTCAAGGACAGAGAGCCTCTGGCAATTCCCATCATCATCATCCCTGTCTATCGTTCTAGTTGGGACCAAGTGGACCTGCAGTCCAACAACATCTGGAGGGCTATAGCTTACCCACCCCTTAAGGGACTTATCTCTTGAGCAGGTATAGCAATTGCTGGAGGCTGCATTCAGACTCTTAATAACCATTGCTCTTCCACTGTGAGCTACAAGTGGAACGGCAAATGACTACCCTGTTAGGCATCCTTTTCTGCACTCTGTTGTGTCCCATCAGCACCACTGGGGCATGCTTTTGCTGCCAGTGGAAATGCCCTATTCATTTAAGCAGCCACATTCTTTATAATATTTGCATGTGCGCCATTTTAACTCCTCGTTTATTTTTTTTAAAAATATATCTTTTAAAAAGATTTAAAAACCTTTACAAAAGTGACTGGAACACCCACCCACACTTGTCTTTCCAAATAGGATTATAGTGCAATAGTACTATAACACTCTTCCATTTAAGTGGCATTTCGTTAATATTTCAATTTAAACAGAAGTGTAGTCAGAAAAGCGTTTTATCACTAATTGAAAGATCAAGGTTTTGGAACGGTAGTAAACAGGGTGATAAAATGCAGACTTTTTCGATAGTTATTGTGAATGTGTGCCGAGCTTCAAATGGCTGCTTGGATGAACAGAAGCTTCCCCATCCACAACAACTTTGTCATATCCACAGGTGTGGGTGGAGCATAGCAGGATGAACAAAAACAAGATAAAAATAGAAATTAATATATATATATTTTTAAAATCCATTTTGAAACCTGCTGGAGGAAAAGAATTTGCCTGTCACTGAAAAAATGACCATGTTGGCCCCAAGCAAGCAGCCCTGGGGAAGAAATTATGCAAACGGGGTGCCACCACTGAGAAGTCTCCCTTTCTCTGATCAGCAACCACCTTGTTTCAGATTGCAAGGGATGTTATCCGCCCTAGGAGGAAACCAGTTTTCTTTTTCTTCTTCTTTGCATGTGTTGTTGTTCTGGGCATGCCTTCTCTGAGAACAAGTGAATTCTGCTGCCTCTTTGCAGCAAGAATGGCTGAATGATGCAATCGTACACCACAGGGAGATGGGGGAAATTATCCACCCTGCTAAAAAGCTATTCTGGAAGGAAAACCGGAATAGTCTATCAGGAGGGGACATGGCAAAGTAGTCTTCTCTGTGGGTGGGGAGTTTGGGTTCACAGGATCTTCTAATTGCTGACTTAAGTGCTGCCATTAGAACAAGACTTTGACGAAGAAGTCTCCCTTGGTAAGCCCAGAGACTAAATTGACCTAAGTGCAACACGAGTGGAATTCATTGATTTCTTACAGCATGTTAGCAGTTATCTCTCACTCTCACACACTGGGATATGTGAAAGTATATCTTGTTTTACCAATTAATGACATATTATGTGTCTCTCAGGATATGGGACAACGTCACATGTTACGGAAGGCCAACTAGCTAAAACCTGCATCATTTGTCACAGATCAATGCACTGTTTGTAGCAAGCTGATGGGGCATGCCAGTTGCCAGCATCTTTGATATCAAGGAGGACTGAACTCCTGAGCAAAAAGGTGACACACACAGCAACAGATCGTTGCCCTAGGACTAGCTAGGCAATGTGTGTGAGTGTGTGCACATTTACGACAACCAGTGTAAACATCTAGGTAAAGGTAAAGGTAAAGGTAAAGGTAAAGGTTAAGTCCAGTCAAAGGCGACTATGGGGTGTGGCACTCATCTCGCTTTTCAGGCCAAGGGAGTTGGCATTTGTCCACAGACAGCTTTCCGGGTCATGTGGCCAGCGGGACTAAACCACCTCTGGCGCACAGAGGACTGTGACAAGTGCCAGAGCGCATGGAAACGCTGTTTACCTTTCCACCGCAGCGGTACCTATTTATCTACTTGCACTGGTGTGCTCTTGAACTGCTAGGTTGGCAGAAGCTGGGACAAAGCAATGGGAGCTCACCACCGTCGAGCAGATTCGAACTGCCGACTTGCCGATTGGCAAGCCCAAGCTTTTCAGTGTGCAGGGCCGTCTTTAGCATATACACTGCCAGGGTGCAAAGATCCACCCAGCCCCCCCCAAAAAAATTAGTTTAGCCCCCAAATTAACTTTTATTATGCTTATGCCAGATACCACGCTTACGACTTATCTCTTGTTTACGAAAGAAGGGAGGAAAAAGAAATGTGTTTCTCGCTTAGCATTCGTTGTAAAATGAAAAAAAAATGCAGCTCGTGGAATTCATAGTGTGTGCTCTAGGCATGTTTTTGCGGAAATGGAAAACTAAAATCGCATGCTGAAACGCATGCGTAGTAGAGCCCTAAGTAGTTAGTCAAAGAAAATGCTGACAATTAGCAAAAATAAACTTTTTTAAAAAACGATTTCTCTAAACGAATTTGAACTGTAAGTGATGAAATTAAAACACGCTGTTGTGAATGACAAGCGCCGCCGCTGGTGTGATGTGTCTGTAGTAAATGAGTGCACAAAGTTGAAAGTCCTTTAGTGAAACAGTAGGTATACATTTCGGAAATACCTAGGTATGTATGTATTTTGCTTTTCTAGCTGGATAAAAATTATTTATTATTTCATAACAGGTAGACACTTAAGAGCCAGTGTGGTGTAGTGGTTAAGAGCGGTAGACTCGTTATCTGGGGAACCGGGTTCGTGTCTCCACTCCTCCACATGCAGCTGCTGGGTGACCTTGGGCTAGTCACACTTCTCTGAAGTCTCTCAGCCCCACTCACCTCACAGAGTGTTTGTTGTGGGGGAGGAAGGGAAAGGAGAATGTTAGCCGCTTTGAGACTCCTTAGGGTAGTGAAAAGCGGGGTATCAAATCCAAACTCTTCTTCTTCTTCTTAGGCGGCTTCAGTGGCGGGTGCCTGGCAACCCTCAGAATTCCACACCCTGGTACCCCGCACCCCTTGCACCCCCGGGTAAAGACGGCCTTGTCAGTGTGGTAAACATGTAACACTTGGCTGAAGACCATAAGAGAAGTAAACTGGACAGGCAGCTGAATGCAATCTCGCTGTGCACTAATGAGCCGACAGAAGTCTGAACAAGAAGCATTAGGCAGCAAAACTGTGTGTGTGCATTGATTCTTAGCCACTTATCTCCACATCTCTTAAGCTCATGCTGTGCGGCAAAGAAAAAGCTCGGTGCTTCCTTTGGTGAACACACAGCTGCTGTGAACTATAGTTGCCAGGTGTCCCTTAAACAGTCATCCCCAACAGCATTATAATAGCAGATTTTGGGTGATGGGAAAAGGGGAGCAATCTTCTGAAAAGCCCACCCAAGGCCATCTAGCTCCAAATTAGGATGAGCAGAAAGGGGGCAGAATGGTGAGCCTTGTGTGACATAGCACTGGTTTATTGTCCCTAAGGTGGGGGTTTTGGGGGGGGAGGGTGATTTTAAATTTTACAATGATTGTGAGCATGGTAAGGTACTTAAAAGGAATATAGGAGATAAAGTGTGGAGGCTATTTATTTAAGGAATGGGAGAAAGGCTCCTTGACCCAGAAGATAGCTGTTCTTATTCGAGATCACAGTTTCTGATGCTAATTTTTTTAAAATCATTTTTAGTTTTAATAGTTAAAAATAAATAAATCTCAACCAATCCTGAAACAGCAAATATAACATGGCGAAACAAATGAGTGTCAAGTAGAGAAGACACATTTAAAGCAGCATAACAGGAAACCAAATGTTTTCTTAAAGAATTAAAAAACAAAAACAAACGAAAAGCATATAAAAATACAGTAAAACTCCGCGTATAAGGCATCAGTTAGCAACGAAACAGAACAAATGAAAAAGTTATAATAGAGTGGCTGAGAGTGCTATAGAAGTTCCTATAAGCCAGGGATGGAGAAACCTGAGGCCTTACAGATGTTGTTGGACTCCAGATCCCATCAACCTTGGCCAAGATTACCAATGGTCAAGGGTGATAGGTAGGAACAGAGGCATAGCTAGGGGGGGCAGGGGGGTGAGGCGTCTTGGGTGCCACACCATGGGGCCTGCAGCGAGCCCAAGCCATGTGTCTCTCCTGGGAGTGGTTTGGGCTCCTGCAGGCTCCATGCTGCCCAAAACAGCAGCGTGGGGCTTGCATCTGCCCACTGCCTCCCCCTCAGCCGCCCTACAGCTGAGGGGAAGGCGGTGGGCAGACTCCTTGGAGGTTCCGCAGCATGCCCGACCCCGGGCTCCCGAGTGGCTAGCTATGCCGCTGGATAGGAGATGCAGCTCCACACCATCTGGAGGGCCACAGGTTTGTCACCCTGGCTGCAAGCTAGGAAGAAATCAATGGGTTTCCATTCATTTCTTTAAAGCCCCACTTAGAAATCTGACAGCACCAACTAGCAATGAAGGTTGTCAATGAGTCTGGCTACGCACCTGATGGCCCCATATTCTGGAACTGCAGACAGAGGGATGCCTTTTATTTCTGACTCAGTAGAGTGCAGCTTCCTAATAAGTCAAAATTTCAGATTATACTGCTGATTGGATCTGTTTGTTCAGCCTACCCAAGGGACAAAGAAATTGGTAGCCCTGTTATGAGAATTCCATCCCATTCTAAACTTCCTAACCTTTGTTCCCTTGTAGACCCTAGAGAGCAGATAGAATTTCTCCACTGAAAGCAATGGATGCAAATGAATCATATCATTGAGTGGTGAAAGTTTCGCGTTTGCTGCACTGTGCCATTGATTAATAAAATGGGACCTCTTTTAGCTACTTAAAATCATGTTGTGGGTGCCTGAAAATGCTCCTAAGTAGCCCTACGAAACAAAAACAGAAGCTTGAACGGCACTTGCCTGATCCATCTGTAGAGAGGTGGAAGGAAACCAGATTTGCTTTTATACACCGTGTGGTCAGACATGGAAGCAGAATCATCACCACATTGATTTCTTCACTGTGACCTTTACCCAGTGAAAAGGCCCCATCGATACACGTAAAACACAGCAAGCAGTGCTGCGTGCGTCACTCATAGCAAAGAGAATGAACTTCTCTCATATATATTTTTATTTGATCTTTCGGGCAGTGTCTATCTATTTGCTTTAGTGGCATCAACACATGGAGTGGCTGCCGTACAACCGAATGCTTTATGAATACACCTGAACATGGACGCAGGGGTTGCAGTCCCCACTCAGTTGCAAGCAAAGCCTACTGAACTCAACGGGGCTCACTTTTGAGTATGCATACTGTTGCACACCACCTCAATCTCTGAGTGGTGAGAGACTCCAGAGGTGCCATCACTTACCAAGAGTTTGGTTCCCTTGGAAGGAAAGTCAATGAAGACACTGGTGTTTTAGGATATACTGCACATATATGCAACCTGAGCATAGGATGGAGGGGTCGCAGCATTAACACCCCAACAGATCTGGCTTTTCCATTAGGTTTCTAGGGGATCCCCAACTTGCCCAGCATGGAGCCCCAGACATGCCTCTGTTTCTCCAGCTCCCAGCATCAGTCCAACTCTGACACACAACTCTGGCTACTGTTCTTCATCCTACATAGGATGATGGGGCATTCAGCCAGGTGAGGTGGGAAAAGGCCCACCCATTTGTCTCCATGGCAATAGAACTTGTCCTTTTTGATGCCGATGAGAACAGTTACCATAACTGGTGAGCCAAGGACATTACCTTAACCAAGGGAGTGGTTTGGCTGATGTCCTCTTATAGATTCTTCCCCACTGATCCAAACTGATGCTCCTCCTCTGTGTAGTTGGCATCCATCTGTCTTGAGAGACAATGGAGTGTGCCTGCAGAGGTGAAGTCAAACTGCTGGAGAACCACAGCACGTGCTGTGGCTGCAGAGACCAGTAACTCATAACTACTGCCTCCAGCATTGTTTTTTGTGGCGTTGGTCGGCAGCACCGAAGTGACCTCCCCGGGGCACAAGCCTGAGAAGTGTGTGTGTATGGAGGTCCTGGGTTGACTAGACAACAACAACAAAAAAAACCCTCTCAGCCATGCTGATGTGGTCCAAAGGAAAGCAGAGCGATACATTTGGCACCAGCCTGGCAGCAGGAGTTGCCAGAAGGAGGCATTCAAGACACCATCCAACGATCCTAGGAACTCCACTCTAGATTTGTGTAAGGTTATTCCATAGCCTTTTCTTTTCCCAAAGATGTCCCGTAAGCAGTGCCAGATTTATGTACAGGCTAAGTAGGCTGAAGCCTAGGGCCTCTAAATCTAGGGGGCCTTGCCAGCCCTCCTGCTTCCCAGCAGGCAGTCTCCCCTCTCCCAAAATTGCAAACCCAATACTTCATGTGAGGGCAGGACAACTTGGGCCTCTAAATCTAGGGGGCCTCGGCAGTCTGCCCGCACCCCAGTGCCGCAGTCTCCCCTCTCCCAAAATTGTAAACCTAAGACTTCATGCAAGGGCAGGGCAACTCAGGCCCAGCAACTATTAGGCTCAGGGCTACCCAGTGGGGCCCAATTTGAAGCAGTGGGGCGCAACCAGTTCACAGCCAAAGTCTGCAAAATCTTATAGATATAAATAAAATGCATCTAGATTGCCCTGGTGTGGGGGGCACCTTAGAAGTGGCCCACAGGGCCCAATTTGGCCCAATTGCTCCAATTGCCTTGAGGTCAACCCCTGATGAGACTGTGCAGGGGTTGGACTGACAAGCCCTGCACCTTCTAGGTCCCTGGTGTCACCATTCAGAGTACAGACTCAATGACTTGTTATGGAAATTGTTATTGGAAATCCGTTTTGTCACCTCTTCCCCCCCAAACCCCGAGACAATGAGCCCAGCCACCTTTTATTCACAGTCACATAAGCACTACACTACAGCATGGCCATAAACTGAACACCCCCTGCTGTGCAGATAATGGAGAAAGCTCTTAAATTGTATCCCTTCTGGCATCCTGGCCAACTCTATTACGCTGGTGTAAACCCTGGTGCACCAGAAGCCCAGAATAGCAGCAAATAAAATCCGCTCCTACGTCAGCAACTGATAAGACTTGTCAACCAGTTCTTCCAAAGTCTTCCAAAGCAGGTCTGGGAAGAGCGAGGCATACAATGGGCACCACCAGTGAAAAGGCCCATCTCCGTGTAGCTCCTGCCCTGTCTTTTGATAGAGTGCCCACTTGCCCTCCTTCTTGACATGGAATGCTCTCTATTGGAGTCTCCAGGTCCAGTACAAAGACCATAAGAAGGGAGAGCAGGGACCTTGAATTTCCCAACAGCTGTTAAGCAAGCAAGCAAGCACGCACACAGGTCACCTTTGTCACAGTCAGGATGCCTATGTCCTGGCCAGGCCTGCACCCAACCTTGTTTTTGTACAATCTTGTTTGTCCTCAGTAACCAAAATTGTATTATCAATATATACAAGCAGAAAAACAAAACAAAGTGGCACTAATAAAGAAAAGTTCCAGGGTGGCAACAGAAAGCAAACTAAAAATGCTTTTGCAGTTCATCAAAACTATCCAGCAATATCAAGTTATAGGAAAACTGGTGGTATTAACAGTAATCCTTCTAGTTGGTTAATTGGTTTGGCAACTTCCATGCACATGACATGTGATGCTAATTATTTCCCCCAAGAGTTAAATGATAACTAATCAGACAAGAGAGCTATGAAATTCAGGTGAGGGTCAGATGCCTTGTCAATCCCAGCAGTTATATAAGAGAATGACCTGGCTTGCCCACCATTCTCCTAAAGAGGAGATGCCTAGCGTGGAATACTTGTGTATAGTACGCAGATCTGGAAAGGCCACAAAGGGTAAACCACCCAAAAGGTATGCTGAAGAGTTTGCTAAAACAGTCATAGCAGATACAGCTGTTAGTAATGCAGAGAAGGTTTGGGAACCTTCAAGCTTCCAAGACGTCCAAAGTTTAACCTCAGAGGATGCTGAGCCATGGTTAAATGCCATGAAGGCTGAACTTGATTCCTTAGAGAGGAACAAGACATGGGAACCAGGCCACAAAAGGTTTACAGAGTTCAGTTATTGCAAAAGCTTTTCAGTGTTAATTTAATGCATTTTTTAAAATCACCAATCAACAATAATATCGTATGTCCTTTTTACCTGAGAAATTGTGAATTGTAGAATTTTAAATACCGGTACCCGTCATCATCCTTGGCTTCACTCAATTTTGTTTATAACACCCTTCCATTTTATTCTAGTTGTGAGGGTGGGGCGTGCAGAGGGGCCTCACAACTGGAGTAGTCTAGGGCCTCTCTTCATCTAAATCCAGCCCTGCCCGTAAGGCAGCAGGTTCCTCTTTGTTTACTCCCAAATCCTCTTGCTTCAAACATACGCAAATCAATCTTTTTTTACTAGTTTTAACCTCTCTCATAAGCCTGAGCTCATTCTGGCCTTTGGCCCGTCTGACATTCACCCTGCAACTGTTAGCTACTTGTGTATACTCTTCCTTCATGATTTCCCCTTTCTTCCATTTCTTATACATGCCCTTGTTAAATCTCATCTCATCTGTAAGCTCCTTATGCAACCACACCAGTTTCTTTAGATGCCACTCATTTTTCTTTCTTGTTGGAATTGTCTGCATTTGTGCCTTCAATATTTCACCTTTAAGGAATTCTCATCCATCTTGGACTCCTTTCTCTTTGAATTCTTCTGACCATGGGATCTCCCCCAGACCCAGTAGCTCCTTAAGCTTTTGGAAACTGGCCTTCTTAAAGTCCAGAGTGCAGGTCCGACGGCACTCAGCTTTCCCTTGCTTCTATATCAAGAATCCCAGGGGGACATGATCGCTTCCTCCCAAGTTTCCCAGTACTTCAACTTCAATGTTTGATTCTTCTCTGTTGGTGAGGACCAGGTGCCAAGATAGATGATCCCCTTGTTGCTTCTTCCACCTTCTGAGAAATGAAATTGTCAGTGAGGAAATGAAGGAATTTGTTGGATTTTGTTGTCCATGGGCTTTATAACACTTGGCAACTTCTCTGCCACATTGTGAATCTTCGCACCTAGAAGAAGAGAAGAAGTGTTTGGATTTGACATCCTGCTTTATCACTACCCGAAGGAGTCTCAAAGCGGCTAACATTCTCCTTTCCCTTCCTCCCCCACAACAAACACTCTGTGAGGTGAGTGGGGCTGAGAGACTTCAAAGAAGTGTGACTGGCCCAAGGTCACCCAGCAGCTGCATGTGGAGGAGTGGAGACGCGAACCCAGTTCACCAGATTATGAGTCCACCACTCTTAACCACTACACGACACTGGCTCTCCAAAGACAGCACACCTCTGGAGACATTGTGGGTTTGTTTGGTTTTTTAAAAAACTTTGCTGCTGCAGTTATTACGCACTGTTGAATTTGCCCACTAAATGCTTATGTCTGTAATTGGCGCATAATTATTATAATCATTTGACAAGATGAGTTGCTAATAAATTAGCATGGTGTGAAATTGCTTGGAACTGACATCCTGAGAAGACAAGGTGGTTGGCCTCAAAATGCTGCCTGGCCCCTTCCCTATTGAAGTTAAATTGGCCCTCTACCATATTACATAATCTGGAAGTCACACCCTGTGTTATTGTTCAGGAGCTGAGCATCACAAAAGCCAAAAGATTACAAGATGAAAGCGAAGGAAAGATCAAAGCACCCACTTCCATTCAAGAACTGGCTTCTCTCTCCTTGCTAAATGAAAAGGGCAAGGTTTTCTTTTTAATTTTCTTTGTAATGAAGCCCCACATATGAATTCGGAGCTGATTAGAATGGGTCTCCACTGGTGACCCTGTCCTGAAAAAGAAGTTTGCATGTGTGGAGTTGAGAGGAGATCGATCCATTGTCATGAACAGGACACCGTGCTTGGAGCGGTATAGCCATGTCAAACATCAGAGAGGACATCACCGCTAGAGTTTCCTATTCTTTACTTAGTGCCTCATTGGGAAGCTCAGTTCCTCAGTTCTGGCAACTGCTTCATCAGCTTAGTTCTGTCCATGGAGTTCTTTGCTTGTATCGTGTCTCTTTGAATAAAGAATCAACTTTACTGCTCTTCTCTGAGCAAAATAAAAAATATAAAAATTCCTTCCAGTAGTTTTGACTACGGCAGAACAACACGGCTACCTACCTGTAACGGGTCTTCTCTGAGTCTCTGTGCTGACTCGCAGCTGAACCAGCCCTAAAACCCAGACTCTGTTGACTCTACAGGCAGTGGCAGAGCGTAATGTACTGCTGCCCGGGGCACACCCCCCCCTGAGGAGGGCAGAGGGAGCCTGCTGCGGCTCACCTCACACAGTGGTATGCAGGGCACACTCATGCACCACAGCCCAGTGGAGTACAAGGGTGGCAAAGCTGTCACAAACTCTCTTCCCCTCCACCCTCAAGTCAGGCTTGACTCAGGAGTGGAGCTGCTGTGGCCGGGTGCAAGAAAGCTGCCTGGCTGTGCGCTCTCTAAGAAATTTGCCTGTCCGGGGCCGCTCCCCCCCTCCCCCCCGGTCCCCCACGTTAAGCCACTGTCTCCTGGAAAGTTGTGCATGCAGAGGGAGAACAGTGATCAGAAATGTGCTCCCCTTTGGAAGTGGCTGAAGTTAGGGTGGAGATGGGAGATCCCCCCCCTCCTCCTCCAACCGTTCAGTCCACCCTCAATCTGTTCCTTCCTCCTCCTGCATCAGAGCCTGCCAATCCGAACTCGATCCCAACAGCACTGCAGGGCTTACATCGCTGCCATGCTTTGGCCAGAAACGAAGCCAGGAGAAGTTAAACGAATTACCGGTAGTTCTGCCTCGTTTCTTTTCTCAGAATGTTTTTGTTGGGGGTGGAGAATAACTTCAGTTCACACCTCAGGGTTTGTTTTGACTCTGAATGTTTCTCAACCTGCTTCAAAGAAGTAAAGGAAATTTCCTGTTCTCTTCAAGAGTTTTTTCCAACTTTTTGTCAGACCTCAACTGAATGCTTTCAGGGAAAGGTGGGCTGGAATCAGAGCCGGATTTAGGGTGGTGCAGGCATTTCCACCGCACAGGGCGCTGAGCTGACGGGGTGCAAAATGCAACTCCTAAACCTATATTTATATAGGTACCTACTGAGAAGATCCATAAAAAAGCAACAGTACCAAAGGAACTAGAACAGGGCCAGCAAAGGATGTGGAAGCCTGACTTTGGCAGTGGCTGAAATGAGCACCCCTTAAGTATGGTAGCTAATGGATGCTGCTTGGGAGGAACTGACCGCATGGCCCCAGAGAGCCTTTCCCATCCTTGCAGTGGCCTAACTGTTGACTTCCCTTCTTCCCTTCCCTCATCAGGCTTCTTAGCCCTCACTTCTGAGGGGGCTGGGCCCCAAATCCAGTTCACTCTGTAGAAGTGGCCAGTTTCTAAGGGTGTGTAAACACTATACCTTCTAAACACATTCAGAGCACTCCCACCCACCCACCCACCCAAGACAATTATGGGCACTGTTGTTTAGCCCTCACAGAGTTTCAGTTCCCAGCAACCCTCAACAAACCACAGTGGCCATAATTCTTAGGGGGGGGGTGTGCTTCGAATATGCATTATAGGAAGAGTGTGTACACACTGACTGTTTTGATGGTTGCCTAGGGCTGTATCCAAGGACATAGGCGCCATCTCGCGCCGAAGATTGTGGGTGCCCTCAACAAAGAGCTTCAGCTTTGCCCATTGACTTGGGTGGGGGTAGCCCCCACAAATGTATTATTGTGGGTGCTGACGCCCCCACGGCCCCCTGGAGTTGGTTCCAGTGTCCAAGGATGTCGCTTAGGCATCATACTTGTTTTAGACAACATACTTGTTAAAATAATGTGTGAAGGGGTTGCTAGCCACATCCTCCCCCAACAGCCAATGCACAGATTGGGCATGATCCCTGTCACCCACAACGTTCAATGAGTGAAGAGCTCCTGTCTTTTTATGGAATGCACATTTAAAGCACATGACTTCGCCCAAAGAATCCTGGGAACTGTAGTTCATTAAGGGTGCTTGTGTTGCTGTGAGGGGTACAGGTCCCAGGGTTCTTTTGAGGAAGGCGTGTGCTCTAAACATAGGTATGGGTGTGACTTCAGTCTCCAGCGACATTCAAGCTTTGCCTCTCTGCAGCCCTCACAATTAGAAACACCTTTCTGTCAGGCCAGAGAGGAACCAACTTCCATGGCCAGGAACAGATAAGACAAGGAAAAGTCCTTACCATCTGCTTTTTATTCAATATTTACAGATACAAGAAGGTAGACATGTTGGTCTGCTGTAGTAGAAACAAAATAAAAAATAAAAAAAATCCTTCCAGCAGCACCTTAGAGACCAACTAAGTTTGCTATTGGTATGAGCTTTCGTGTGCATGCACACTACAGAGAGAGACTTGGGAATGCAGCCTCTCGTAATAATGGTGTTGTCTCAAGTAAATTTCCACCCCACTTTTCTCCCACTTCCTCATTAGTCAACAGCACACACACACCCTTACATTTGCTGCTTAGGGCCAGCTGCTCCAGCTCTGCCTCCTCCTCCTCTCCCATTATTTCCCAACTTTCCCCCTCATCTTCCACTGAGTTGTGACCTCCCTCAAACCCCTGTTGTATTTCTGAACTTTCTTCTTCTCTGGAAGGGTCAGGCTGGGGAGGCAGTCCCCACCATTCCTCCTCTGCCCAGTCCCTGACATCTCCCCACTGGTCACAGTTTGATTTTTTTCTTCTTCTACCCCATACAGTCATACCTCTGGTTGCATTTGCTGTGGGTTGTGTTCGTCATGGGATACGAAAGCGCCGAACCCAGAAGTACCGGAACATGCGCAGATTCGGCGCTTCAGGTTGCGCTGTGTTCATGTTGCGAATGGGCCTCCGGAATAGATCCCTTTTGCAACCAGAGGTACCACTGTACTGTTATTGGCTAGGCAGCTGCAGTGGCGTAGGAAGGGGGCGGGGGGCGGTTGCCCCGGGTGCCATCTCTGAGGGAGAGTGACAAGGCGGCACCCCATGGGGAGCTTGCCGTGCCACCACCAGGTGCAGCAGCATGAGCCGCCGCCATCACACCACCTCCCGGTTTGCCCCGCCTCCCCGCCCTGGGTGCTGGTTTTCCTTCCTTCGACCCTGTGCAGCTGCTGAGTCACAGACAGTCTTTGCCACCTGGGAGATAACCTAGAATTGGGTAGATTTAACTGCAGTTTAATTAGATGTTGCAGGACTCAACGACTGGCTGAATGGGATAGCTCTAATTTACTGAGTCTGGCTTGTGTGGAGGCACACCAAATGCAGTTGAGCTACAAATCTCTGCAGCAAACAGACCGGCAGAAAAATCATTATCATCATCATCACTCATTTGCCACAAGTTAGTGCTAGAGCAAAGCAAATTTATAGCTCTCCATGCTGTTGTGAGTTAAGATCAGCCAAACAAAGATTGCTCAACCAGAAGCAGGAGGCAGTTGCATTAATCCTCCAAGCCACTGATGAAATGAACTTCACATTGGCCGGGAGAATCTCCTTGTCTGAAATCCTGGAGAGCCATTGCCAATTAGTGTAGGCAATATTAAGATTAATGGACCACTGGTCTGATTAAAGGTATAATCCTGTCTCTCCGTGTATTTTAGCGGGAGGGCTGTAGCCCATCTGCTTTGCAATCCCTGGCACCTCCCAGCAGGACTGGGAGAGAGTGCCACCTGAGACCTTGGACAGCTGCTGCCAGTCAGTGTGAACAACACTGAGACAGATAGACCAGTGATTTGACTCTGTATATGGCAACTTCCCACTTTCAAAACCCCTGTTTGCCAGGACACAGGCTTCCTTCCCATTCACCCACAGCAGGGAAGGACCTGCTTCCTCTTGGTAGCATTCCACATAGCCGTATGTCAAGGAGCTGTCAGGCGAGCACAGGTCATCCATAGGGCTGGAAAGAACTCGAGACATGAAATGCAATTGGCTTTTATTCACAGAAAGTGACAACACAGTAGAGTTCCTCTGGCTCGTCTCCTATAGCTGGAGACGTTGCTGAGACTGACCACGGGCCTCCTAAGCATTTGGAGACTGTGGCGAGGGGGTGGGCTCTTCCTCTGGGCCTGTCCAACCCATTGCTCAGCAACGTGCAGGACTCTCCCTGAGCGTGGTGTGAGGTGGGGAGGAAAGCCAGCAGGACTGGGACTGACCTGCTGGGTAACAAGGGCAACCACTGATGCCTTTAGTCTGGGGTCTACGTCATCTTTTTCTGTGTCCTCACTGGGGGGCTCTTCAGCGGGTGGCACCCACCACTCTTCCTCATCCAGCCCGTCCCTGACCCTGCAGGAAACACACACGAGTACCAGAACTATAGGTTGCCTTGCAAAATAAATAAATAATAATAATAATTCATTTTTTGTTCAAATAATAAAACAGAAAATTGAGAGAAAGAGATGTTGGGTGGATATTTTGTTTTGGCTCAAGACACACTCCTCAGCTGATCACCCATTCCCACCACCCTTCTGAGTAATATCCCTCCCCACTCCCTCTCTATATTTAAGGGTCTGGTGACTTCCGTTTCAGTGTATCTGAAGAAGTGTGCATGCACACGAAGGCTCATACCAAGAACTAACTTAGTTGGTCTCTAAGGTGCTACTGGAAGGAATTTTTTATTTTACTGTATTTTGTTTCCTCTTTCCTAAGTCATTTTGGAGTGCCACCTTTCTGTCCTCCAGTTGCTCTGATTCAGAGCATTCTTGGTAAAAAATATTAAAGAGCAAAGTTCTCGATACATTAGAGAGCTGGTGTAAGCGAGAGAGAAGGCAGCCGTTGCCTACTGTGAAGAAAACAGCGGCACATTGTGTTTAATGCATGCAGAACTACCATGTTATTTTCCTAGCACTCAGGGGTAAGTTAACATTAAGAAATAAAGATTTTCAGCATTACATTAAATGCCTCGTTTAAAGATCACTTGCCTCATTCATGCACATTTTAATCTGGGTCTGTATAACACTATCAGTTATTCTTCCTGCGTTTTCCCTGTGATCCATGATGCAGTCCTATACATGCCTACTCACACCCCAGTGTGAACTCAATAGGGCTTCCTCCCAGGTAAGAGGGTATAGGATTGCGGCCTGAATCTGCCCATTTGGCACTATTAGGTTAATTCATCTTACAGACATTTTCCAGGGACAGTTTCGGATTTGCAGAAACTGTCCCGGTTTCTGATCTGATCCTGGAAATGTCCCACTTTTCCTTAGGACGTCCCTATTTTCTCTCAGAAATGTTGGAGGGTATGAACTTATGCCAGGTGGGAACTGTTAAATATTAATGCAGGGACCACGCTGAGCGAAATGCGTCTTTTCCTAGTAAGCAAGTTAATTAAAATCTGTTTTAAAAGGTGACTTGCGGGAGGTGTGTTAAACAAGAAGACTGGCAATCACGCAGACCAGCAGCAAGAAAGCAGCAGACTACCCTCCTCTCCCAAATTAATTCTCTCAGCAATTTTGGAGCTATTAAAGGCTGATTCACTAAACCATTTTTTTGCAATGCACCCCATGTAGAGGTGCCATTTAGAGCATTTCACATATTCTCATTCCAGTTTTGTAGGCCAATTTCCCTACAAAAATATGCTGTGGTAACCTTTTTGAATACTTTATAATCCTCTGGGCTGGCCATTGCATTCATTTCAGTGGCCACAGTGGTAGCTCCCTAGGGGTGTGGCAATGTGCTGCATTACATGTTTCACAGCTGCATTGCTATACTAAAGCAGCCGCCACTTCTTGTTGTTTTTAAATGGAAGACTCTTACTGCAGACAGACAACCCATGTGAAATGTGCCTTGGTCATCAAGGAGGAAAAGGGGGCAGCCAATGAACTAGGATTAGTGGTTTTCAGCCAGTGTGCTGTAGCATCCTGGGGTGCCTTGAAGGATGGTCAGGGGTGCTGTGGGCAACACTGGCCTCTGTCCCTCTCTCCTTCCCTCCCTCCTCTGAAGCCCTCTTGATCCAGTGGCTGCTGTGCTAGCTACAGAGGCTACATTCACATGACATTAGCCATAATCCATATTTATTGTGTAGCTTCTTGTCAAATCTTTCCTTTTGATGTGTTTTCCCCTCCCGAACAAGCTTCAATCTTACTAGATAACGTTAACCTCATTTGCTTCGTCCTTAAGACTGGTGATGTACACCTATGCACACCAACCACATTTCTTAACACATTTCTATTACCACCCAGAAGAAAGCATGCTGGTTGTGTTCTCTGTACAGGCCACAGTCACACCATATATTTTAAGCATTATGATGCCATTTTGAGCAGGCCGAGAGGAGTCAAGGCTGAGGAACAATTAATACTGGCTGGCTGTTAGAACATTCACACTGTGCCTCCACCTACGTTCAATGTATATGTTTGCAAAATAAACTCTGATATTACAGAACACCAATGAACCGTGATTTCCCTCCTTCCAAAGAGAACTAAACCTGGGCAAGCTCTGTATTTCTGGAACTCCCGACTGCTTGGAGAACTGGGTAAAAACAAAATAAAATAAAAAATTCTTTCCAGTAGCACCTTAGAGACCAACTAAGTATGTTCTTGGTATGAGCTTTCGTGTCCATGCACCCTTCTCATACCAAGAACAAACTTAGTTGGTCTCTAAGGTGCTACTGGAAAGAATTTTTTATTTTATTTTATTTTGACTATGGCAGACAAACACGGCTACCCACCTGTAACTGGAGAACTGGGGTGAGAGTAACTGTATCTGCAAGCAATGGAAAGCTGCCAATGTGTATTAGGCAGATTTCAACCCCTTAGTAATATGCTGGGGGTCATCCGCCATCTCCTCCCAACGATGGGGGTACTTGGGGCAAAGAGTGCATTTCACACACGGATCTGATTTGGCCCGTGAAAGTTGTTCTTTTCCACCCACAGCAACCCCCTGTAATATATAGAACCCACACATGCTTAGTGCTTGATAATGGCAGGCATTTTGCTAGTTACTAATACTGTATTGTTAAAACGAAAGCTTTGGGGTCTGCAAATCCTTTGCACCAGCAGTTTTCTGCACGCACACTATCTAGATTTTCCCCTGCGTCTTCCTGAAAATATGTTTTGTGCACCAACAGTGCCATGCTTTACAAGAGACGTGGCAGCACCTGAATCCATCTCCACTGTCACTCCTGCTTCTTAATTTCCTGCAGATGAAAAGCAAGCAAATATGATGCTCTCTCTCTCTTTCTCTCTCTCTCCAGGGTCTAAAACTGGCAGCTCACTTTGTTTCCATCTCTGCAGTTAAGACTTTACAGAGAGATATTTTATTAAAGACAAAAGACCGTTCATTCCCCAAGGAAGAGACAATATTGTAGCAGTGTCTCAATGAAGCGGGATTCTCCCTCTCGCAGATGTGATCAGAATTCAAAACCAAGCTGCCCTGGTTGTTGAACATGAAGATGAGGAATTCTTAAACATTTCTGCTTTGTCATAATTAGCAATTTAGGAGTCTGCCTAGTCTTGCCTGTGATAGACAAGCGATGAAAGAGAAACTACTACTCCTAAGACCCATCCAGCTTACCTCGGTTTCTATTTATGAAGTCCAGCATGGCAAAATATGAGCATAAAAACCTTGCTGGGTCTAAACAAAGCTCACAAGTTGAGAAGGGAGACAACAGATCTTCCCTCTTCCCAGCACCAATTCTCAGTTTAAAGTATCTTGTTTCTGAACACAAAGGATCCTTTTGGGCAGTCTTCCCTACCTTGATACCCTTTAGATGTTTTGAACTACAACTCCCATCAACCTGGGCATCACACAGCCATGCTGACTTGGACTGATGGGTGTTGTGGTCCATAACAGCTGGCAGGAACAAATTTGGGCAAAGGCTGTGCATTGAGCTATCTCGACTAATAGCCATTGACAGACCTGTCATCCAATTCCTTTTTGCTAAGGTCTTATAAATGAAGGGGGAGGCACCTTCAAAACACTGTAGGGATATCACTGAGAATCACTTTGTCAAATCAACAGTACAGTGATGCAGGTTTGGTGGGCTCAGTCTGTGTGATGCCCAGAGTGCATTCCAATTCTTAAGAGTCCTGTACCCAATAAGGGTTAAAAGGTGTTGGAGGATTCTGTTGCTAACTGGTCAAGTGTAAAATAATGGTCTTAGCTTGCCAAGTGTAACCAAAGATTATGCCAGATGGCAAATGGGTGGGCCTACCTCCTCACCTGTCTGGTAGTTAGAAAGCCAGGAGTGTACTTGTGGAAGAGCTGGGCTGGAAAGCTGAGACAGGCCCATTCTTGTTCTGGGCTGGAATCTAAGGCTGCGACAAAGGGAGAAGCATGACCTGTAGGGGTGCTAATGCTGTGAGCCCCTCCATCTTAGGCACAGACTAAGATGTGCAATTAAACCATATATCCTAAAGACACCACAGTCTCCTCAGTCCCTCATTGCAAGGAAACCCAAAACCGGGTGATTTGGGTGGCATATAACAGTATATTGCTTTCATGCAATCCAGGCTGCACATGCACCATACATTTCAAGCAAATTCCTCCTGCTCCCCCCACCCAAAAAAATAATAATCATGGAAACTGTTGTTTACCCCTCACAGAGCTACAATTCCCAGGATCCTTAACAGTTCCCAGGTTTCTTGACAAAGGGGAATGTTCTTTTAAACGTATGACATGTATACAAGCTCAATCTACGTATGTCAGTTTGGTACGCTGGACCAGAAGCAAATGAACCCAAGAACACAATAAGCAGCATTCTACTCTTGCATGGTGTTTCCCGTTTCAAACAATTCAGGCTACTTTGCAACCACCTCACATTTCTCTCATTTGAGCTGGCTGCTAGCAATTATAAGGCAAAATCGCAGCTCAGACAAGTATCCACTGTGGGCTAGGCAGAAAAACCATGTTTGAGACAAGGCAGATTAGAAATCAGGCATCCTGACTTCTGGCAAGTTTTCACAAAGAAAGGCACCATACACTGCAGGCGATGCGGCAATCAGACAAAATAACTTTTTCTTTTTTAAAGGGGGGAATTCACAGTGGAAATTAGTTTTTGTGTGTGTGCCCGCTTCTGTTTTGCAAAATGTTTACAAAGCTCACACTGACTAGGAATGGATTCCACTACCACCCCAAAAGAGCTAAGCTTAAAGCTAATATTCCTCTTGGGAAGATTTATTTATATGATGAAATAGCTATTGCAGACTTGAACATTATCCTTGGGAATCGTATTATCTTGATGGCATGCCAAACTTTTTCCTACATTCAATGTCTTTGGACGGCCTCAGGTTCTAGTACTGTATTATGAAAGAGGGAGGAAAAACGTCTGCCTATCTGCTTTCTCCAACTGATGCTTATATACTTCTATCATGTTCCCATTCCCTTGCTCTTTTTCTAACTTAAAAAGGCCAAAATTTTATAGCTTTCCTCAGGGAGGTGTTGATCCAACCCCCAACCCCTTTTCAACTGTTTATCTGACAGTGGGTATATATCGTTATACACTGTTCATATATAATTTGTTACAGAGAATTACTAGATCCAGGCCCTTGATCATTTTGGTTTCCATTTTCAGAACCATGTCTAATTCAACAATACAGTATCCTTTCTAAGGGGTATACATAGTATTCCATAGTATTCCAAGTGTGATTGTACCATGGAGTTGCTTAACAGTATTAGGGGGCAGTCTCGGGTTGAAGCTACTCATAGATTGTACCATAAACCAGTCCAATGTTTTCAATAACGCCACTACTTTGTTGGTGAGGTTATA
Organism: Lacerta agilis; assembly: GCF_009819535.1. NCBI lineage: Eukaryota > Metazoa > Chordata > Lepidosauria > Squamata > Lacertidae > Lacerta > Lacerta agilis. Next base: position 31,650,502 of record NC_046313.1, read on the forward strand.
ATCAACGGGGCACGTACTTTCACTGGTGGTGGGTTTGTGTTTTAGTTTGGGGATTTGGTTCATAATGAAATTTGTAGTATTAGTAAAGAACAGATTGTATGGTGCCCTAAATTGATGTGGTTAATTTTGTGTGTGTGTGTGTGTGTGTGTGTGTGTGTGTGTGTGAAGACAGTGCCACTATATGATCAAAATAAATGGTTGCCTCCATGTTATTGGCAGCCTCTCTTGTCATTGCAACCCATTGGAAAGATGCAGAAGAACTTATACTAGACAAGTAGGCTACAGTCGTACCTTGGTTTTTTGAACAGCTCAGTTCTTGAAATGTTTGACTCCCGAATGCTACAAACCCGGAAGCGACTGTTCCCGTTTGCAAACTATTTTTGGGTGCCAAACATCCGACGGGGCTTCCGATTGGCTGCAGGAGCTTTACAACTGTAGTACCCTTCCTTATGGAACATTGTATGTGATCCCCCCCCCCCCGCATAATCACATACAATCTGAAATTCAGACAAGGGCTATCAGCACCAGATTCTTTCTATATGGCTTGGCGCTCTTTTATTTCTTACACAGTGAAGGAAACTTTACCTCAACAACCATCTGCTCAAGGTGGTTATATTTGCAGTCACACCCAACTGTCACATACATTGACTTAATTATTATTAAATTTCTATGCCACCCTTCATTGGAGGATCACAGGGTGGTTTACAATACAGTTGGGTTTTTTCCCCAATTCCACATTTATTGATTGTAGTTTGACAGACAATTCCAGTCCCATTTTCTATTTTTGTGTAATGTCAAAAGAATTCTGGTCCATTAACTCTCCCACTTTCTCCTGCAGGAAGTAAACCATCTCAGCCAACACAAAGACATGTGTTTCATCCAAGTCTTGTATGATGAACTTCTTTCCCAGGGCATTTGATTCATCCAAGTACAGCAGAAACTGCTTCATGGCTGGGTCACATTCTATAAGTATTCCTTTCAAAACATTCACCATCTTCACAAAAGATTTTCAGACTCATTTCACACAACCGACAGCATCCCCTCGGAGGCGGAAAAATACAATAGAGTTTTAAAATGCAAAAATTGCCTACCTAAAGTATTAACAAACAAAAACAATAGCCCTCCACTTATTCATTCATTCATTCATTCATTCATTCATTCATTCATTCATTTGCTGCCTGGGATAGCTCAGTTGGGAGAGCATGAGACTCTTAATCTCAAGGTTGTGAGTTTGAGCCCCATGTTGGCCAAAAGATTCCTGCACTGCAGGGGGTTGGACTAGATGACCCACGTTGTCCCTTCCAACTCTATGATTCTATGCTTCTTTTCTTTCATGTCTACTGAAATTGTAATGTGCATGCCAGAAACAGGGAAAGTCACTTAATCTTGTTTTATATGGTCTTCTCCCTTCTTTCCTCCTTTCTCCCTTTTTCTTTTTCCATTTTGTTCTTCTCTTTTGCTGTGTTCTTGTTGTCATCTTTTGTATGCTGTCACTGCTGAAAAGGTTATTTACAAACAACAATAATAGTAAAAAGAAAGACCTTGAAACTGTGTTAGCAGCTTCCAAGGCTGCTTAATAAATACAGTAACAGTAAAGCTCAGAGGAGAACGAGCTCAATACTACTCCAGCTAATCATTTATAAGGATATGCTTTGAAAATTAGCTAAGGGCACTGAAGGGAAGAATATGGCAAGGATAGATGCACACCAATACTTCTGGGCTGTTTTCTGATACGTCCTACCCAAGGCTCCCAGAAAGCTTTTAATGAACAAATATTGGAGCTGGGTCCTACAGCAATCTTTCTGGAGTGTTGACAATCTTATTGCATTTGTAGAGCTTATAGGGTACAAAGCAAATACAGTGGTACCTCGGGTTAAGTACTTAATTCGTTCTGGAGGTCCGTTCTTAACCTGAAACTGTTCTTAACCTGAAGCCCCACTTTAGCTAATGGGGCCTCCCGCTGCCACTGCGCCGCCAGAGCACAATTTCTGTTCTCATCCTGATGCAAAGTTCTTAACCTGAAGCGTTATTTCTGGGTTAGTGGAGTTTGTAACCTGAAACGTATGTAACCCGAGGTACCACTGTATGCGATTCACCCTGGGATGGGTTGTCTGTTTCAAGTTCTGAGGCAGTGAGAAGACAGGAAACGGCCTTATCGTTTGTCTTTCTAGCGCAGAATTGTCGATAGCACATTTTAAAAAGCTAACCTCCAGACATGACAAGATTTATGTTTCCCCCCCTAGGATATAAAAAGGTCATAGCCCAGTGGTAGGGCATCTGTGCTGGATGCAGAAGATCCAGGATTCAATACACCAGCTTCTCCTGTTTGGCCTGGGAGAGAACCCTGGCTGAAAACCCTAGGGGATGTGGAATGGACTCAGTGACTTGGACCTCATTGTACTGAACCTGCTGAATGGATCTTGAAATAGAACAAAGTTTGGGATCACTGGTATGGGGGGAGTTCCAGAGGGGCAGCTGTGTTAATCCCTTGCAGCAGAAACCATCAGAGTCTTGCAGCACCTTTAGACTGGCAAATTTACAATGGCATAAGCTTCACTTCCAGGGCTTGGTCTGAAGGCACCACCTTGCAGAAGTTATAAGTGCCTGGGTCTGGTCAGTGCCTGCCTGACCTCCTAGGAATCGAGTATCTCCATCCCCATCGTTCTGCCCGGACACTGAGGTCCAGTGCGAGGGCCTTCTGGCGGTTCCCTCACTGTGAGAAGCAAAGCTACAGGGAACTAGGCAGAGGGCCTTCTCGGTAGTAGCTCCCCCCTGTGGAACGCCCTCCCATCAGATGTCAAAGAGATAAGCAACTACCTGACATTTAGAAGACATCTGAAGGCAGCCCTGTTTAGGGAAGTTTTTAATGTGTGACATTTTAATGTATTTTTAATCTTTGTTGGAAGCCGCCCAGAGTGGCTGGGGAGGCCCAGCCAGATGGGTGGGGTACAAATAAATTGTTGTTGTTGTTGTTGTTGTTTCCATCGCATTGAGTTCCAAGACGGAAGAAAGGAAGGATGAAAATGTAAGAAAACAAGGTTAAATAAACTATATGGACTACAGTTGCATCAACCAGACAAATCACTCCACCAACTAATAACGGCCATGCCCCCCCCAGTGGTGGTGGAGTGATTTGTCTGGTAAATTCCAATAACGAATGAGACTCTGGCATGCTATACAGTTGCATCAGTTAAAGTGTAATTCACAAAAAAAGCTTGTACTTGCTCATCCTCTTTAAGGTGCCTCAAGACTCTTTGGCATGAAGGAGTGGTTCTCAAATGGTTGTTGTTTTACCAGTGACATTATGTCCTGGTTGCTTTCATCTTCTGATTGGCCCTCTTCAGCTCCTTGAAGCGCACCATCCCACTGCTGGTAACCTGCGGCCCAGCACACAAGAACGATACAAGGTGGAAGGAGCCTCAACAGCCCCCCTCTTCTGGTGGGAACCAGTGGTATAGCTGCAGGCCACTCCTAGTACAGTACTGTATGTTTGCTCCGCTTAGTGCTAAGTTATAAGAAACAGTGCCACCTACAGAAGGAACAAAGCCATAGCGACTTCCTTCCCGTGCGATTTTTAATCAGACCTGAACCTTCTATATAACATCATACTAATAAAATGATCGTGAGAAAATCACCAAAAACAAAACCCATGTCATTCCAATGCTGGTAGCTATGTTGTGAAGCAAGCTGAAGTTTTGGCACTAGCTGCAAGGGCAGTCCCGTGAAGAGCAGATTACAGTAATCTAGCTCAAAGGTGTCAGAAGCATGATCACCACCATTTTGCTCCAAGACAGGTGCAACTGGGAGCAACTGAACCCTCCCCATATCTGCCACTTGCCTTCTCATAGTTTCTACCCCAAAAGCACATTTCTGGTATTGGAGATCAGCTGCTGAGGAAAGCACCTGAGATAGACAGGTAAGTAGTTGAGTGACCAGACGAAAAAGAGAAGAAAAGAGCAGGTTGTCAAAGCTACATCTACCCACTGAAAATCGCTCTTCTATGAACTATTACAGGTGCTGGAACTCTTATCTGCTTTTTCACCAGGCCACCCTAGAGGTAAGTCACAGGTAGGAAGAAGGCTTAGCAATTTCTCTAAAACTTGGATACCTGACTGTCTAAATGTGCTTTCGGGCATAAACAAACAAGCCTGCCTTTATGTTGTCCTTATTTTGTCCTTATTTTCTGCGTGCCCAGCACTGTCAAAGGTACAGCAACAGGGCTAGTTAAAAAAATAAAACCAAAAGGGGTCATGCTATGATATCCCTTTTCGGAAGTTCCTGCTTATGTATTGTTCAAATCATGTGAGTTCTGCTGTTCTGGCTTAGCCGCCACACAGAGAGACACACCTTGCATGTCTTGTATGCCCCCAACATCAACATGTTGTTGACATGGATGTTCACATGTACAACTGTAAGCATGAAGACTTCCATGGTATTGCGAGCTCTGCATGATTGGAGTTCCTGGGAATCTTTGCCAACAGACGAGGCTAGGGCTGTCTTCACCCAAACCTATAAAACACACTTCAAGCACATTCTTTCCATTCAAAGAATTCTGGGACTGTAGCCAAGCCCAAAGAGTTTCAGTTCCTAGCAACCCTTAACAAACTACTGTGCCTACAAAATAAAATAAAAAAATTCCTTCCAGTAGCACCTTAGAGACCAACTAAGTTTGTTCTTGGTATGAGCTTTCGTGTGCATGCACACTTCTGTGCCTGCAATTCTTTAAGGGGGGGGGGGATGTGCTTTGAATGTGTTTTTAAAGTATAGTGTGTGCGCAGCCATAAACACTAACACAATGGTGGGAGGGTGAATGGAAAGTGCAATGATGGCACAGCAAATGTTCAAAATCAATCAGTGTGTGAGTTTGATGACTGAAGATGGCTACTATCTCAATGAAAAATAAGGCGATAGGAATTTTTTCTTTGAAAATTATTGTTGTTGACCCCTTTGAAGAATCTTAAGAGTTTTGAAGATTGATGCTTTCAAGCCTATACAAACCTGGATATTTGATTCCTACTGCAACTGGCAGTGATACATTTTGCTTTCAGTGGCTATGCAAATTTTTCATTTGCATAGTACTGTATATGATCTACCATCTGCTTTCCGATGTTGTCAGATTATTGAAAGCTTATGAGGAGTGGTTAAGGGATTACTTTGGAATAATAATTACTTCTTCTAGAATATATTCCCCCCCCCCTTTTTAAGCTCATAGAGAACACTGCCCAGATGTTGATTTTCTTTTCTTGCACATTTCTAGTCTGTCCAGCTAGGCAGAGCATTTTTTAATTGCAGTCTGATGGATTTGGCCAGAGTCTTCAGACAAATTATTTTGAAGTTATTCTACAGACTTTCAGAGCTGCTCCAGAGGTAGGACAATTTTGCAAAAGCAGCTACCCCATATCACACAGCGTGGGACATGAAATGCATTCTAAGGCTGCACCTGGGAGTAAGCCCATTGAAGTCAATGTGGCATACTTCTGAGTAGACAAGTATGGTATTGCACTGGAAAAGGTGCACTTCTGGTAACAACTCACCAATGAATTGCACACAAGGAAAGGGACATATTATATGCTTCTGCAAGTTATTGGAAATTTCCATTAATGGGCTTTGTGTGTGTGTGTGTGTGTGTGTGTGTGTGTGTAAATCACTGCTTTAGACATGGCAAATTTTAATTTGCGAATTGGCAGCCTGCACATAGCTGGAAGTAAATTCAGCAGTGTTATGTAAGGTAACCTTGCCAGTGGGGAATTCGGGGACATTTGCAATTGACTTTTATGGAGGCATGATATACTTATGGAGCAAAGTATACTTTGCTACAAAAAATGGTTCAGCTCTTCTAAATCTTTCTCATGCTAAAGGCCTAGCTCTGAGTGGCCTTAAAGAACCTTTTGGTTATTAAACACACAAATAACACAAGCAGATGCACAATCCCCAGTTGTGGGTTGTAGAGAGAATATTGATAGCGCCGTTTTTTTCGCATCTGTGGCTTCACAGGATTATTTTCAAACTTTCGCCATATAGCGGCTTGTGTGACGGATGCATTGCAACAGCCACTGCCAATATATTACAAACCTGAGACCCTAATTGTACTCTAACTTGCTTGGGTGTATCTCCTTCCCATATTCCTTTGCTAAAAGTATCCAGCCTATGGTGTGTTTGTGCTGGTTGTGTATGAACAAGAACCACACTAGCCCTGACATGCCTTTGATGTTTTAGTGTCATTGCTGTCTGCGTTGCCATTTTAAAAGAGCAGAAATATGTCCTGAAGTGTATCATCGGTGCTGAGAGCTGCATGATCCTTTTCGCTGACAGCATACTGTCGAGATGCAGCACTTCAAAAGAGGAAAAATCTGAAAGCATCCTGCTGGCTATGGCTAACAGATGTGCCTGGCTTTAATGAACATCTCTTTTACAGAATATAATGGATGTCCCGTATGCCAGAACACTACAACTCTGCAAACCATTACCAGTTGTACACCTGGAAAGCTACTTGCACCTTTCGTGGCTTTCTGAGGGGCATCCAAAACAGCAGAGAGACCCACGGGGACCTGAGAGAATGACAAATGCATCCTGAATCAAGATAAGGTTTTTATCCCTGCAGTCAATTAGCTTACCCATGCCCAGTACTGCGTGTGTTCTCATCAAAACTACTTTGCAAATGGGCAATGTATTTATTTAAGCCAGTGTTTTTCAACCACTGTTCCGCGGCACACTAGTGTGCCGCGAGATGTTGCCTGGTGTGCCGTGGGAAAAATTGAAAAATTACTTTATATATAGTCAATATAGGCACAGAGTTAAATTTTTTTAACATTTTCTAATGGTGGTGTGCCTCGTGATTTTTTTCATGAAACAAGTGTGCCTTTGCCCAAAAAAGGTTGAAAAACACTGATTTAAGCTTTTAGCACGGCAAGCACGCTCTGCATATCCTGGATTTCATTTTCCTCTCACCTCACTGCTAACATATTCTCATTTGCACACACCTGGCAGTTAGGATAATGGGGGGCGGGAGATGCAAAAGAGGAAAGGGGTCTTGCATCTGTTATGAGGGAGTTGAGAATCATAGAATTGTAGGATTGGAAGGGACCTCAATGGTCAGGTCCAAACTATCTGAAAGACTGTATTCTCTCATACAAAACTGCCTGGGTTTTGAAATCATTGGGGGAGGCCCTTCTCTCGGTCCCACCAACCTCACAGGCATACCATATATGGTGGGGATGTGGTACAGAGCCTTCTCGGTGGCTGCTCCCAGACTCCAGAGCTCCCTCCCTGGCAAAATTAGTAGACTGGCTCCCTCTGTGTCATCCTTCCGCTTTCAAACAGGCTTTGGGAAACTGACTGCTTTTAATGAAAGGGTTGGTACCGTGCTCTTTATTTTCCCTTTATTTTTTCAACGCCCATCACATTTATTGTCACCAAAAAATAGGATATAGGACAATGATTAAAAGCATGAACAGGAACAAAGTCTCTGATTCAAGGATCAGGTCAATTCTGAATTTATTGGATGGCTTTAGCCTAAGCTTAGCCTGAAACCTGGGTGTGTAGCATGGGGATAATAATTCTAGCCTACCTTATAAGGCTGTTGTAAAGATTCCTCTGATAAGATACCTGAAAGGGTTTAAGGTTTACTTGAAAGGGGTGGGTGGAACCAATCAAAAACTAAGTTTTCCTCTCAGAGGCTGCAGTTATGCAGTTCACCACATGGGGCAGTGGTTAGCACTGAGACGACACCTTGCAACGTTCGTCTCCAATTCACAGGTATGCTGCCTCTGAATATGGATGCTCCATTGGACATCATAGCCTATAGCCAGTATGTATATATGGGTGGTACTGGAGCAGAACAGGAGGGAGGATATTTCGTTGAGTGGAGCTAGAGACAGAGCAGATTGGCATGCTGGAATGGACTTTTTAGTAAGTACACTAGCCTTCCTTGGAGGTTTTTAAGCAGAGGTTGGATGGCCATCTGTTATGGATGCTTTAGTTGTGATTCCTGTCTTTTCCAGGGGGTTGGACTAGATGACCCTGGGGTCCCTTCCAACTCCACAATTCTATGGTTCTATTACATGCAGGGCCGGATTTAGGTTTGATTGAGCGCCGCAATCCCAGAGTCGGACATGACTGGACCTAATGGTCAGGGGTCCCTTTACCTTTAAGCTACTGAAGGTAATGGGGCCCTTTATATGTCCAGCTGTCCTTTGTCAACAACAAATTGTCGCTGTTTTTTTGTGTTGAATATATGCTATAAGGTAATTTATGGACCTAACAGGTCTATACACAACACAAAACACTGTTGCTATATGTAGGTTTTATTTTATTTGTTTTTATCTTATATTTTGGAAATATACATCCAGGGTTTTTTCCCCTTTAAATTTTTTGGGGGCCCCCAAGAGAGTGGGGCCACAAGCTATAGCTTGTTTAGCTTATACTTAAATCCGGCACTGATGTGTATGTACCAGTATTGAAGAAAAAAAGCAACGTTCCTGCACACCATCCCGATACAGAACTGGACCCTTGACGGTTTCCTGTTGAAAATGCACCTGCCCCCTCCCCACCCAAAAGATGTTGCGTGTAACGTGTGTGCGCCCCCCCCCCCCCGCAGTCTTGTGTGGGCACCATTTGCTTCGCTTCCCACGCCGGTTTGGAGACCCGGAGGAGAAGCCTCGTTGCTTCGCTAGAAACCTTTCCAGCGCTAGGACCCAGGGAAGGAGAGCGGGGAAGAGTCGGCGGGCCCAAATGGGCGGAGCGAGTGGAATCCATGGACGCTGAGCTACGTCTTGCTGAGGGTCGCCGTTTGCTCAGGTAACCCGGGCCAGTTGCGTGGCAGGGAGATGCGAGCGAGCGAGCTCATAGGGGCCGCCCAGCGCCCGGTCGGGGCTCCCTCTTTCCCCGGGGTGAACGGCCACGTGGGCGCGGCGGCCTGCGGCTCGGGCGGAGGCGGAAGTGCGAGGCTGCAGCCAGGAGAAAGCGGGTAGTGGAGAGTTATAAGCCGATGCTATGAAAACAGCAACACATGAATGCATGCAACTTTAGCTGCAGGAGGCACGATCGCGGGAGCAAGGGGCTCCGCTCTGTCCTCCTCTTGGTCAGTCCGTCCTGGACCCTGTATTCTGGGCGCTCCCTTTTTAAGAAGGAGCTCCGCTGCAGAAAGTAAACGAGGCGTATTGTGGTGGCAGGAAGCGAATTCCTAAGCCTTTACTGGTATATCCGCCTGAAAGTTACTAAATCATTCCGATGTGGGAAAGTGCTCGTATTTTACGTTGGCTTCAGCCTTTTGGAATTGCATTGGGAAACACCTTTCCGGTTTCCCAGGGTTTAATTTTTTTTAGTTGTGGCTCTCCATTTTTTTAGTGATTTTTGTGCAGTGCTGAGTGGACTGGCTCTACTGATTTTGTATGACTGGCATCTTAGAAAGTTATTCCAGAAAATGGGAGAACTTCTGACAGAAATATGTAACTTGTCCCCCTAGGTCTGAGGTTTGTAATGGCAAGTCTTTAAAAAGGGGCCTGGGAAATTTAGCATAACTTCAGGTGAACTGTTAGAAAGCACTTTTGAAGTTAGCAAGCATTATAGAAGTCACAAGTCTCGCTGAAGCAGTGTGGCTTCTGCAAAGATAAGTCCTGCCTCATTAATCGTTTGGAGTAAGTTGAGAGTGGCAGAAAGTGTCTGGATAGAGGTGATCCAGTAGACCAGGCCTTTATCAACCTGGAGCCCTCCAGATGTTTTGGACTTCTGGGTGGGAGTTGGAGTCCAAAATTTCTGGAGGGCTCCAGATTGCCCTCCTTGTGTTATGCTCTGTGGCTTTCCCATAACTGGCCACTGCGAGAAACAGGATACTATACCAGAGGGGCCCTTGGCCTGATGCTGCAAGGCTCTTCTGTGTTGATAGCATTGGGTTTTTGAGTGGTTGCCCTTCTTTAAATTTTCCTTCTCTTCACAGCCCAGCAGAGCTGCTGTCTGCTCGCACACGTGATCACAAGGTCCCTCAGCGCTCGCATGGCCAGAAGGATTTCCTCCCCGATGGATCTCAAGAGCAAGAGGAGAGGCTGCGCCAGTGCCGGGAAGAACACTGGCAGCTTTTGGAGGAAGAACGTGTGGAGCGGTTGTACGTAGTATAATACCACAATAAAATATAACAACAACAAGCAGCAATTTAAACGTGTCATTTAAAAAGAGCATTCAGACAGCAGGGAGAGATTAAACCACATTGCGCACGCATGTGTGTATGCCTAAAAACCACAAGAGAATGGGCTACACAAACCCGTCTAGGGAGGTTGTTTCAGAGCCAGGGTCACTGCAACGGAAAATGTTCTGTCCCATGTCCCAGCCAAGGAAAAGTTTGAAGGACATGGAACAAGGCATTGGATGATGAGCTTTGTATGGGTGTACAGGTCCAAGGAGGCAGAGGCAGTCTGATAGATTGCCTGATCTCAAACTGTTTAGATTGCTGGCCTAACTTAGAGGGTAAAGAAGCGTCAAACATCATTTGCCAGGCCACTATAGGGAAGTAGAGTGCTGCCTCTGTGACTGGTGAGCACTGTCAGCCCTATTCTGCAGATTGAGAGACGGAAGCATGTATACAGTGAAATAACTGAATGTGTTAAAAATTTAGATCCACAGTGCCTGCTTTCTGTGCAAGGCAATTTGAAGCTGGATACAGAAGAAGCAGTTTTTACATAAGGATTTTACATGACAAGACTTACCCCCTGATCTTTTTTCAAAAAGGTCGTGCTTCCAGCTAAGACTAAAATGGTTTCTTAACCCCTTTTCAGTTAAGGTAACAGGATACAGTTTTATTTAAACTTCTTTTGTAGGGGAAGTCTGGTGGCAGCTGAGTGGAAGCCCCAGGAAGGTATTGTCGAGCTGAAAACCCCTGCTGTAAGTCACACTGTTCATTTTTATGCTATTGTTTCTCACTCTTTTTTAATTACGTAGTGTCACCACAGAGCCTCACTTCAAATTAAAAAAGCCCCCACCATACAGGGTTAAGTTTATATTGGGGTCTAGGCCTTGCATGGTATGGCTTTTCCTTCTAGCACAGCTCAGTGTGCAAGCTGCTTTTGCAGTGTTCAGCTTGGGAGCACCCATGGCAGAGGTCTGGATTGGTTTTGGAACCTGCTAACTCTCCCTGGAGAGCAGCTTCTCTGATGGGGCTGGCCAGTGCAGCACTTAGATGACGAGGGGGTGGCGGGTGGCTTCATGAAATCTACATGCTTCACCCCCAGCAAAAGATAAGTCAGGAAGGCAGCCACTGTAATGGAAGCATGGGACATGGATAGATAGCCTGAGTAAATAGTATAGAGCTGCATGGCTACAAGAACGTCATGCAGTGATCTAGATGGGGAAGCGATGGGTATCCTTAAATAGAGAAGGTAGATTGTACCCCAGTGTAGTCTTCTCAAACAGTAGCTTTCACAAAAGGTAGAAGGCGACACATCCCCAAGCCTCACCTGCAATTCATGCCACAGGGCAACAGACCAGGTTCTCCTCTTATGTATAGCCAAAAGCCTGATGGAGGCTTTTCACAAAGTATAGAAGAGAGTCTGGAATATTTTCCTTAAAGGATCCAGCCTTTCTGGGCTTGTCTTACCTTGCAGAAAACCATTTTGAAGGCTTGTGTATCTGTCTAGAGCTAATCCTAACAACTGACATTTTCTTTTCTTGCCAGGGAAAATTCTGGCATACCATGGGGTTTGCAGAGCACGGAAAGCAATGCTTGCATCCAGAAGAAGCCCTGTATCTCCTGGAATGTGTAAGTAGACCGGGCTTGCAGGCTTAAGAAATTTTGATTTCATGTTTTTTTTATCAAGTGCTGAGTGGGATTTTGCACGGGCAACTGCCTTCCCCTCCTCATTTGTCCTGCAGCACCTCGCAGAAAGGCCTCAAGCTCTATGAAGCCACCTGTCGCAGAATAAATGATGATCGTTTGCAAAAATGCACATTTATCAGGGGAGCACAGGAGTAGGATGGGGACAGAGGGGAAGGGAGAGTGCAGAATGCACAGGGGTGTTTGTGCACTGCTAAGAGGAATTGATGTAGCAAACCATGCCTTGTATTAATGTCGTATTCCACCCTAGCTGAAGTAAGGAGAGGATGATACCATGTGCTTAGAAAATAGCTGGCATTGCCCCTTTGTGTTTTTATGGTGCTCTAAGAGAAGGCGTCAATATACCCTTGCTGCAGTTTGCTCCATTGTTTTCTGCTGCTTCCGTTACCTGGTTGCCTCTGTTCTTCTTGGCACAGACTGAGAGCAGACTCTGTTACACTAGTGTCACCTTCCCCAGTTGGACTCCCAGCTCTCATCACTCCTAGCCAGCATGGTCAGTGGTCAGGGATGAAGGGGGTTGTCATCCCAACAACATCTGAATACCTAAGGTTGGGGAAAGCTGCCCTTGTTCTTTGTAAAGTGTTGGCAGTGTATACCTGTGCATATGGATCTGTAAGAACCTGGGTTCGTGTGTTGGGATTGGACCAGGTCCCCAAACCTCCTTGCAGTAGATGTTAAGGGTCCTATTCAGCCCTAGTGGGACACACCCTCTGCTCTCCACCTCAATACATGCTGTTGCCCTAAATCCCCAAGAGGGAAGGTTAAAGAAAAAAAGCAATGTACTTCTGTGTTAAAATGGGCTGGCTGGCTCCTGAGACCACAGAATATGGTCCCCACAGAGTTTTTATGCAGGCTTTAATTCCGAAATGTTATGCTCCTGTCTTCTAGGGATCTATTCAGCTGTTCTACAGAGGCCTGCCTATGTCAGTTCAGGAGGCCTATGAGAGTCTGCTATCCCAGAAGACAATGAGCCTGCTGAAGTACCAGGTACGTCTCAGGATTTGGGTTTGGCTGCAGGTATTCAGTCTTGTGGAAAAGCCGACAAAGCCCCAAGCTCACACGTACGGCACTGAATCGGAATGAATGAAAATGGTGAGAGTTGTACAGCAAGCACGGAACCAGATTTGGAGACGTATCGACCTGTGTTGGCAAAGTATTTAGTTTCTGAGTGATGGAAGGTGTTTCTCTCATTCCCTGGGGGCTGGGAGTTGCGTGGAGGTTCAAAGCAAACAGCCCTGTGCCAAATTGGTTACCACAGTATAGTTAGCAGATGCACTTACTCTGGCAGCTAAGGATGTGTGTCAATATACTACCAGTGTTTTGGGCTTTTGGTTAAGTACTTAAAATATTTTTTACACATCAATATTCTATAAAAGCATAAACAATTATCTGCTGTGGTATCTGAAAGCTCTATAGTCCTTTTCTTTTTTAAATTGCTTTTTATAAAAGTGTAAGAGAGAGAGAGAGAGAGCGTATACACATCCTCATTTTCTTTCTTTTCCGTAATGGGAAGTTAAGATCTGTGAGTCTGGCGGTACATGTTGGCATAAGAGCTCTTCAGCTGATTTGCTGCATTCTCCACAAGGGTGAATGTCCCTGTGATTATGTTTAGAAGAGAACTGCAAGCCTCTCTAGCGTCTTACCAGGTGCTGCAGCACAGGCTGTGAGCTACTCTCCTTGTAAAAATAATAATAAAAAAATGAGTGCTTTGGGGTGGCAAAGCATTAACATGCAAAGCAAAATGAGTCACAATCACTCTGCAAATATTGTTTTCATTTTGTAATGTGTTTTGGAAAAGCTTATATGATAAATGTGCGCTTGGCGATGTGGATCTGATACAGGTTTTTATTGTCACTATTTTATTTCATAAAATTTATACACCGCTTGATTGTAAAAACAACAACACCTCAAAGCAGTTAACAAAAAGATAAGGTGATAAAATCAAGCAAAATTGCAACCCAACTTCAAAACATACTAAAGTTAAAATACTAAAACCGATTAAAATTACCTCAACTTTCTAAGCATCTGGTTAGGCTTGTCTAAACAAGAATGTTTTTAGCAGGTGAAGAAAGGGGTGAAGGTGCTTGCTTGATCTCAATAGGTAGGGAGTTTTAAACTGTTGGTGCTGCCAGACACACACAAACACACACACACACACACACACACACACACACACACCCCTACCCCTACACACCTCTGCTGGAGAGGCAATAGCAGTAGCTGAGCAGAATGACTTTCCGTCATGGGTAATGTTGATCCAAATTTTGTTGTATGATCCTGAAAGGACACAAAAGTCAGACTTCATTTTCATCCCTGTTTTAAGGTATTCAGCCACTTGAAAAGACTGGGTTACATCGTTCTGAGATTCCGTCCCAGGTAATTGTTTGATGGTGGTCTTCCTCCCTTAGAACACCCTTCTCAAGGTTTTCCTTTAGCATTGCATGTTGGTTCCTTCTGTCTCTCTCTCCCACTCCCTCCCTTTCGACATCCCAACCTCCGACGGTTAATGCATACCTTTCCGTCTTTTGGGTTAGTCATGAGACCTGTATATGGATTTTGCCTCCCACTTCTTCCTTCGATTTCAAATGAGTCTGTGGATTAATCAGCTGAAGAGCTGATAACCAGGAGGAAGGGAGGTTTCCTATCGCCATTTCTGCGTTGCTAAAAGGGCTTTTGCAGCTAAGAGTGAATAGCATGTCCTGGTTTCTGTTCTCTGATTCCCCCTTTTTATATAATAATTTTTGTTAAATTTTCTGTTTTACAATTTCAAATAAACATTTTACAAACTTTAAAATATCCAGTGACTTCTCTTCTTCTCCTTCCATGGTTCATTTTACATAACTTACATCCCTGCATATTTTACAATAACCATTCAAATAAATTCCCCACTACTACATCCATCAAGAATTATTTACTCTGTTGAATTTATCTTAATGCTGCCAGCGTTTTCAGCTGTACACAGTTATTTTCCATATACTCAATAAATGTTTTCTAATCTTCTTTAAACACATGTTCTCCTTGCTCTCTTATTCTATATGTTAAATCTGCAAGTTGTGCATATTCTGTCAACTTGAGTTGCCAATCTTTAGCTGGGACCTCGCTCACTTTCCATTTTGCGGCTAAAAAAACACGGGCCACAGTTGTTGCGTACATGAACAACCTGACACCTGGGGATTTCAGTCTGGGTTATCCCCAGCAGAAAGGACTCTGGGGTTTTTTTGGGGGGGGGAAGTAATTTTAAACATTTTTTCCCAGTTCATTATAGATCATTTCCCAATACTCTTTTACCTTTTTACATGTCCACCACATGTGAAAGAATGTTCCCTCCCTCCACCTCTTTACACTTCCAGCACTTTTCTGATTCTGTCTTGTAAATCTTAGCCAACCTACTCAAGAGTTTAATACCACCTTCTGATTCCCCTTTTAACTCCACAGCACTGTTCCAACACCATATGAGAGGCAGCTGAATCTGGATAGCCACTGCCAGGGCACAGAGAGAAGCCGCAGCAAGAGGCGGAGGAGCTCCAGCCCTCGGTAAAACCATACAGATGCTGGGAGTGGTGCCCTTGACTGGCTAGCCCTAGGTGGGCATGTTACTGCATATTGTGAAATGTATCGGTTCTGTTTCTGTCCCGTCCCCCCAGCGATTTTCATGTTTGACACTTGCCACAATGCAGAAGTAGCCAATGTGGTGCCCTGCAGAGGTTGCTGGACTCCAGCTCCTATCATCACTGATCATTGGCTATGCTGGCTGTGGCAGATGGGAGTTTGGTATCCCAACATCATCTGGAAGGCCGCGGGTTTTGCACCCGTTCCCAAAGGGTAGATACTTCAGTGTAAAGAGTCAAGAACTCAATAATAGCAGTTATTGCGTTAGATAACAAGTGGGGGCCTAATGGATTCCTTTGAATACTGTGACCTTGCTAGTTTGTGATGGTAAAGGAACATGCCCATGTTTTATTTCTCTGGTGCCTTCATTATACATCTTTAGGTGCCGGGCGGAAACGTTATAAGGGAAGATAGTAATTAGTTCTCCCAGCACACCAGGTCTGAAACTACAATGTATATGAAGGGCTACACGTGAAATGGATTTTATATTTATAAGATGTAACAGGCACTGTTTGTAAGGAGGAAAAAGGTCAGCTGCAAGAATGGACTAATGACTAGTGAAGGATGATGGCTGGACATTAAACGAGATGATGCGGCTACAGGAGGAAATAGATTGACATATGTTTGCAACAGGAGCGGGAAACCTGATTTTAAGAAATCGTATTAAATTTAAGTGCCGTATTTTTCCATGTATAAGACTACGTTTCTCCCCCCCCCCAAATAATGTCAAAAATTAGGGGGCGCCTTATAAACGGATACATCTCTCCCCCCATTTTCTTAAATCGGATTCCCCAAAAATACATGGGGGCGTCTTATAGATGGGGAAATACAGAAATTTGGTTTGATTTGTAATAATTAGGAAATAATTTTTTTAAAAATAATTAAAAAGAAAACATTCCTCTTCAACCATGCCTTTGGCTGATTAATATTCTATGGCCTTTTAAATGTGTTTGTGGGAGGGGCATTTTTGTTTTGTTTTTGTTTTAAGTGTTAATTTTGTGCTTCTATCCTTTTTTAATCTTGTGAACCACCCTGAGATCTTCAGATGAAGTGTGGTATATACATTTTAATAATAATAATAATAATAATAATAATAATAATAATAATAATAATAATAATAATAATAATAAATACCACCAGGTTCAATTCCTGGCATCTCCAGTTTATTATTATTATTATTTTATTTATTTCCCTTTCCCCTTTGGTTAGGTTGTCACAAGACAAGAAACCCAAAGCGTCAGAGAAGTCTCAGGAGTGCAGGGAGTCGCCCCAAAAGACCAGGAGGTACCACGAGAGTTCCAGGCACCCAACGTCCGATGATTCATCCAAGGAAAGCACGAAGGCTTCAGATCCTAAAACTGCAGTTGTGGAGCCAGCCCCATCTTGTAGCGTCCCAAGAGAATCTCCAGCTCGTGCTCAAGATGACAAGGAGAGGTCTGGCAAGACCTTTCGTGGGGACTGCAGCGACGTCGGCCCTTCCCGCTGGGATTACACCACGATTGCTTTCCCCAACATGGGCGCCGATTGCCCGCAGACCCTCCTGGCGGAGCCTGATAAGAGGCTCCTTCCAGAGAATGTAACGGCCCGGGAGGTTGATGCGACCCGTTGGCGCAGGAAGCTCAACCAGAAGCACGAGAGGTTGACCCACAAGGAGCGGGAGCAGCTGAAGTGGGAGAGCAGGTACAAAAGCAGCGTCAACAAGGATAGAGAAGTCCGGCGCTGCTCCACGTGGCAAGAGTATAAGGCGCTTCTGAAAGAGAGGAGGCAGTGGGAGGAACGGAACCGCCCTGCACACCTCTGGGAGCAGGCAGTCACCCCGCTTGTGAAGCCAGACCAAGAACTTTCAACAGGTATTGTGACTTCTGACAAAAAAAGAGGCTTTGTTTCCTTTTGTGGTAGGATGACGGGCTAGAGTTCAGGTTTCCCCAAAGGCTCCTGATGGAGCAACTCCTTCAGAAGGATGACATTCCCAAACAGGCCAAGGACCAGGCCAAGAAACTATCCATTGCATGCACCTTCCAAGTTGATGCCTCCAGAGATGTGATACAGTTGGTGGTGAGAACCATTGGGGCAGAGTGTCTGCTAGCTTGGTAACCCAGTTCGTCATTTCCCCCCTTTATATTGCCTTCACCACATCTTTTTCTGTGCCTTCCCCCACTGCCCAGCTACTAATTTTAATTTTTTTAAATAATCATAAATTAATAAGTAACTATTGTAACTATCCAATCTCCCAAAATTTCAGCACCTCTTGTGATGGTTTGACCCCTTTCCATTTTAACAGTACAAATTCTACAAACACCCTCCATATCTCCTCAAAATCATTTCTCCTGAGTTTTCCCCGTCTTACCTTAATGGCACGTGTCAATTTATCATTCATAGCTATATCCCACACCTCTTTATACCATTCTTCCATTTTATATTCTGCTTGCCCCTTCTGCTTCCTAGCTGTAATAATTTGTGCAGCTGTCAATAAATCTGTGAGCAAGTCCTTCATAGCCTGTGAACCTTCTACCCCATCATAAATTGATAATCGTGCTACCTCTGGACTTTGAGTCAGCTTTAACCCAGTGATTTCTGTTATCTCCTTAATCACTCTTTGCAAAATAAAAAATATGTACATATTTACACCCCCACCACGTGTGAACATGATTCCCGGTTTCCTGGCATTCCCTCCTGCCCAGCTACACCAATTGGAAAACCTTCTTGTACTTTGAGAAAATCAGTACAAGCTTGCCCACCCTCTTTCTGTTCACCAAATTTGCATTTTATTGCTGCGTAGACTTCATTCTCTTTGCATACAACTATTCTCATCCACAGATCCTCTGGGCAGAAGAAGAGGAAGGTGCATATAGCTTTGTTGGAGTGGGGTGGGGTGGGGTGGGGTGGTCAGAATGATGAGAATGCCTGAATAGCTGCCTAATCAGGGCAGATAAGATCTTTGAAGAATGCATGCCCCTAATCCAGACCTCTCTTGTGTTCTCCCCACTAGCAAGTGTGCTCCAACAGATCAGTGTGTTCCAGCCCTCCCATATCCTGGATGAGGCACCTCTGTAAGTATCAAAACTAGAAAGCTGGCCAAATGCTTTTTAATCTCGCTCAGTGGTTCTAGGCGTTAGCAGCTATTCTACACTTTGTATACTGACTTCGAAATATTTCAGTCCTGATTTTAAATTGAAACACGGCTCAGTTGGTTAGAGCATGGTTCCGGTAACGCCAAGGTTGCAGGTTTGATCCCTGTATGGGACAGCTGCCCATTCCTGCATTGCAGGGGGTTGGACTCAATGATCCTCAGGGTCCCTTCCAACTCCCCAGTTCTGTGATCCTGTGGCAGCTCACGAACTTCGAATGCTGTTTTAAATTATGTGCCAGACACGTGCTTACCAGAGGACTAACATCCAAACAAACTAATCGTCATGGGCAAAGTGCAGTGTGTACCTGAATGTCCCTGCTTCTTCCAGTCATAGAAAAGGGAGGATATCATCTGCAAGTTCAGTTCAGATTTATCTGCTTGCCATTCATCCTTGTCAGTAGAGAACATCCTCTGTGAGACGCTCTCGCTCATGAGTTTCAGGTGGTGGCAATGCTTGGAATATTGAAATCCAGGGCCTGTGGTTCCGTATCTAATGGGGAAGCTTTGTAATTCTTGGTTGTGTAACGACTGCATAAATCAAGTTAGAGGCTTGCTTGCTGTTAATTGGGAGCGTGCAAATGAAATCTGCTATGTGTGGTGGTTTGGGGGGGGTGGATTTCAGAGCCCCTAGGACAGTGTTTTTCAACCACTGTTCCGCGGCACACTAGTGTGCCGCGAGATGTTGCCTGGTGTGCCGTGGGAAAAATTGAAAAATTACTTTATATATAGTCAATATAGGCACAGAGTTAAATTTTTTTAACATTTTCTAATGGTGGTGTGCCTCGTGATTTTTTTCATGAAACAAGTGTGCCTTTGCCCAAAAAAGGTTGAAAAACACTGCCCTAGGAAACACTGCTGGCTGTCTAAAAGCTAATGTCTAACCTACTTAGCTGCGGAATTAATCTGGATATGTGTTAAAGTATCAGAAACTGGAAGACCAGAGTGTGTCTTTGCTACCCTGCTGAGTTCCCTGACCTCATTATGATGCCCACTCTCAACCCCCTCTCCCAGCCAACTCTTTCAACACCTTAAGAAGTTATGGGTCCCCTTCCCTTAATTCCACTCTAGATCCTGCCAAAAAATGCTGTAGCTAAAGATGTGCTTTCCTGTTTTTCCCTCCTCTGGTACTTCTCTGTGGGTACAGGAGACCTTTCAAGCTTTGTACTGATAACTAACCTCCTCAACAGACTGCAGAATGATACCAGGGATATGAAGATTGATTTTGATGTGTATCAAGCAGATGTGGCTTCCAGCTTCAAGAAGAATGACCCTGGGAAGCCCTACGCCCGGATGTGTGTTCGGAGGTACTAAGCACCCATAAGTTTATTGATCAGCAAAACTACATATTCTAATCTGTTAAAAGAATTTAGCTTACAGTTTTGTTATGGAGAGAGCCCTAAGCCTTCCTTCAGAAAAGTGGAAGTTTTAGCTCTAATGGGTTGCATTAACAATCAATGTTTAGAGTACTGTAGTTGAATGGTTTAAAAGTCCTTAAAAGCAATGTACATGCTGAGAAAGTGGAACTCTTCCGCAGTCAGTCACCAAGGATGCCTGCATTTAGAGAGGAGATCATGCCAGCTGGGCAGCTTCCTGCTGCAGTCCAGATGTGGGTGTGAGTGGGTGTAACCCAAGAGACACACAAGGACTGTCTTGTTAGTAGTGCTCTATGATTTGTTTTTTTATTAAAGAAAATTTATTGTATTTCATATGAAAGAAAAAGAACAAAATACAAACACTGCACATACTACAAACCAAAAAAAGAAAAGAAAAAAAGAAAAAATACATATAAAAACACTTAACTAAACAACAAAAATTCAAACATCAAAAACACAACAAATAAATTATTTAGCATCCTTAAACTTGTTTGATCCTTACTTAATGGACTTCCTCCCACCCTCTGTGCTGCGTTCATTTCAAATTTACTTTAGTAACTTTATAACAAAATCATCATAAACAATCAATCTATTCTTAATCTATCATCTTATCTCTTCTTTTTATAAACTTATATCTTACCTATACAAATTAACAATTCTATCAATTATATCCTACTTTTTCTAAAAACAATTCATGCTGTCACCATTAGTTCAACTGATTTCCAGTTCATATCTCTATCTTTTCACGTTTTTTCATATAGTCTCTGAATTTCTTCCAATCTTCTTGCACCACTTCCTCCCTCTGGTCTCGGAGTTTCGTGGTCAGTTCAGCAAGTTCCATATATTCAATCAACTTCATCTGCCAAAGTAGTGCTCTTTGATTTGGGGGCAGGAGCCTGGTTGTGGAGACCATGTGAGAATTCTGAATCCCAGCTGCTGAATTCCCTAGCCCCTTCTACACTTTCTGGTTCTGTGGCCGATGTTTTAGCCCAGAGGTTTTCAATCTTTTTGAGTCCACGGCTCCCTTGACCAACTACATTCTTTCTGCGGCACCCCTGTGGGGCTTAGGAGCCCAGTTATGTCACCAGTTGCCTGCAGAGCTGGCAGACTCTCACCCTTTTTCGAACACCCTCCCTTGGGGGGTGTTCCCTCAGGCTCCTCTCCCCTCTCCTTGAGAGTCCTCTGAGCAGCTGCTGCTGCCGCCGCCCCTGGTCTCTGAGCTGCCCCCTCTGCCCGAAAGAGAGGTGCCTCCTCACACTGCCCCAGGGGACTTACCTGTCCATTCCCAACAGCAAGGGCTGGCCGACTGGCTGGCTGGGCTCTCTTGCCCACTTGCTGGTTTACTCTGAAGCCACTGGCAACCTGCATCCCCTGACCAGCCCCCAGCAGCAAAGCGTATACCTGCACAGCCATGGCACACTGGTTGAAAACCACTGCTTTTGCCAATACTTACCTGCATGGTTAACAAAATTCTGTCCCTAATCATGAGGACTTGAAATTCCCTGCCCCCTCCCCCACTGAATACTAGATTCCCAGGAATTTACGGTACATATGTCACCAGACAGCTAGATCATGGGAATACCAGTTTCCCAACCTGCTCCAAGTTAGATTATCTAGGATTTCTTTTTTCAGAAAATCAAGCACATTTGCTGTTGAGAAAGATAAGCATTCCTCCCTCCCTCCCTCTGTCTCTCTCTTTCTCTCTCATAGGTTTGATGAGCCGATCCCTTCCCTGAGGGCAGTGAAGCAGCTTGCTTGCCAAAGTGGAGATGTCACAGTGGTCTTTGCACTAGTAGACAATGGAGACATCGCTTTCTACTCTTTCAAGGAATTCAAGCTGCCTGTGGACATTCATCCCTGATGTTCCTGCTGTCACATCAGGAAACATCTTTGGAACTGGTGTGTGTTTTATACAAAATATTACTCAGGACTATATAGAATTTAATAGCTACCTACCTTGTGTCGCCAGTAGATGCAATTTTCATGCAGCGAGCACCTGCCCATTCCCTAAAAGCAAAGAGCAGTTCAAACAAAACAAGCATTTCTGGACAGAAACACACAAATATATTTTGTTCTGTTTTTGCTTGGACATGGCATAGTGGTTCTGCCAACCTGGAATGATTTTCTAGTTATTTGATGCCAGGGAAGTGTTTCCATGATAAATAATGCAGCTTTTACCATCTGGAAGCCTTGGCAAACATAAACTCTAGAAGCCAACATTCAATATCAGTGATTCAACGAGTGACACAGAGCAAGCCACTATTGCAGGGATAGCCAATGTTGTTGGACTGCAAATCCCATCACTCCTGACCATTGACCTTGCAGGCTCTGGCTGACGGGAGTTGTAATCTAACATCTGGAGGACCATATTGTCTTTCCCTGTGTTATTGCATGATGTTCTTTCTAGACACAGAAAAGCCAGTGAAAACCTGCGAATAGTCTTCTGTGGTTGGGCAGATAGATGATTCTTCAAGTGCTTTCCCCACCCTCTTCAACAGCAATGATCTTCCAGAGGAAAGGAAACTACAAAACACAGAGATCTTGCAGAGTGTCCATGGAAAAAGACACCACCAGTTTGTGTGTGTGTTTGTGTGTTATTTCCATAAAGTTAGTGAACCTTTAATCATTCAGAGCTGGAGTCATTATTACTGGGCTGCCATACTTCTGCTTTCCAGCTTATCTCCTGGATGCAAATTGATATTCCCTGTTGAGAATTAGCTGTCTGTATTACGAAGTTTATTTATAAACCTTGCTGCTATGGCGTTCTTTTCTTCTTCTCCAGATACCAAATTTCTGCCTCTTTCTTGCCTATGAACTTGCTACAGTAGTTGAAGCCAGAAAGCATTTATCAAAAATAAAGGGCCTGTGCGTTTTTCCCTAAGAAATTTTAGAGGTAGTTTTGTTTATGAAGGTTGGGGTGATTGCCAAGTGTGGAGGCTAAAGCAATAAAATAACAATTAGGTTTGTGTTAATATAGTGTCTTGTGGTCCTTTTAGGGTGCTTTCATATAGTGTATTTCTCCTAGGCAAGATATGATTGACAGCAGTTAATGCTTTCTGGTCAAATACTTCAGGGCTCTCTTGCTTGGCAGTGGTTTGCAGTTTGCTACTGCCAGCATTTGCTAACAAGTGGATTCCCAAAGGATCTCCCGGAATGCACTGCATTTCTTTTGTGCCCAAGAAAAGAGAGAATCAACCAAATATTGCTGGGCATTTAGCAGCTTTGCCTACTCAGTCATAGTTACCTGGAAGAAGAGACACAAGCTGTATGATCAGAGCTGTCCTAGTGTTTCAGTATAAGGGGAGACAGAGACCAAAGTTTTCATGGTGTATGCTGTAACAGAAAACCAGTAATCATCCTAACACAACCCAAATAACATCATGTTTATATGATGTCAACATTAAGCAGCACGCCTTGCCCTCTATTCTCATAAAGTGTATTTGTTCCAGCCATTTGGATGGCTGACTGAAAATGAGTTCTTTCTGGAGTAGCTCTTCTGACATGGCTGATATGTGGCTATCACCCTGTCTGGATTATGCGGGTTGAGCTTCTCAGAGGCCGGAACACCTTGGTTTCCTATACAAGACTGGGCATCGTTATTATTATTCATTTCATTTCTATACTACTTTATATGTTTTAAGTAAAAATCTCTAAAGTCGTTTGCAACACACTAAAACCGCAAATAAAACAACCCAGAATAAAGCATTACTGAAGAAAGTCAAATGTAAATTATACATTCAAACATAATGAACAGGCAACTGAAATGTTATTGTAAACATTTCAAAAGACTACATTGCAAAGGAAGTCAACAATGGTATGTACATTTAATGCAGCAAAGTTAACAAAAATCTTAAAACATTTCAAAAGAAAACATTGCTAAAGGAAGTCAAATATAAAATGCAGATTTAAAACAGAATAATGAACCAGAGAATAAAATATTGTCTGAAGAATAGAACATATCTGCTACTGCTGCTGCCAATCCTGCCAAAGCTGGTTTGATGGAGGCGACTGTGGAAGCTCAGGGTCAAAGACCTGGGACTGCCTTAAGAGACAGCCAAGATGGTCTCTGACTTCTTTGGCAGCCTCATCTTTTGTAGCTGGAGTCAATTCCAGAGCCTTTGCCTCCCAGGCCAGGTGGGGAAAGGCCTGCTAGGCAGGAAGCAGGTCTTCCAGGTCTCCCACACACAAAATGCTTTACAGCCTAGACCTAACCTTGTTCATTTAGAAGAATGCCTCAATGAATTCATGGGAGATTTTTCTGGCTTTTGTTTCTGAGGGTCCAAAGGATTTCCTGATCTGGTACCAAATCACTGCAGGGGGAGAACTTGTGGAAAGAAACGATAACTTTTGACTATGATGCTGTGTTGCAGTTCACAATTCTCAAAAGTGGCTTTCTGAAATCTGCGGACCGTAATGGGGAAACTAGTGAATCCCTGCCCTGGACTCCAGGATAGTATACCACAAAATCACAGCTATTCTGTTTCCATAGGTAACTGATGGATAATGATGGATAATAGCACTCCAGCCACCTCTAATGGTCTACTACTCCACACACGCACAAAATTGTCAAATAATGTCCCAAACTTACATTTTTTCCATGCCAGCAGAGTTTTATACAGAATTGTTGGGAGACAATAAACACTACATTTCTGCCACTCATGCAGTCTATTTTCATTATTTTATCCCTGTCTGAGAACCACCCATTATAGTTGGCTGATCAGGGAATGATTTCCTGACAATACAGTACAAAAATACAAAACCATCTACCTTAAAATACGCCAGAAGGACTGCCATTTCTTGCAGCCAGTCCAGCAGGAGCCACTAACATCATTGTGTCTTACCAACCCAAATGCTAATTGCCCTTGTTTTGGTGACAGAATGACATTTGCTTGCCTTCAGGGATATATGGACCAAAATTCTGATGAAACCAGGAAACGAAAAGGAAAAAAAAAAAGTAGCAATTCTGGAGCTTCCAGTTACTTGCTGCTTAATAATGTGCTGTTATCTGAAGAATGTCACAAAAAGGCGAGTGTGGCAAGGTGACTTAGTTTCAGCCTTCCTTGTAGCCAGGCTTCACAGTAACAGAGTTGTTTGCTGGAGGGGGAAAACCAAGATGAAAGGCAGAAAATCCCCTGAGGCTGAATTCACAATCTTTGTCATTCAGGGGAAACTAAATCTGTTCACTTGTTTTTTTTCTTTTTTCTTTTTCTTCTGTTTAGCCCTAGTTTTGCTGGTGCACAGAGCGGCTTCCAGCTTCTGATCTGTGGCATCGTAACTCAGTCACAAGCCAATTGGCATGGGCAATTCAGAACAATGAGCAAAAGTAATTTGATTGCTGCAGCGTGGCTTTTGGGTTTCTTGTTTGTTTGTGTTAATGGTGAATAATATTTGAAAGTTGAGTGTTTCATTGTGGGCTGAAAGATGACATATCAACTACAAATAAAAAAGATCCCTTTCACAACTGTTAGATTAGGAATTTTGCTTTAGATCATGCCTTCCTTTTCCAAAACTTGCAACCTTGTAAATTACTTTTGGTGCAGTTGGGCTTAATGCCCATCTTTTGATTAGAGGTTGCCAATAATTGCATCTATAGGTGCACATATCTCCACAGTGGCTCCTCTGGCACTTTCAGGGGTCTCCTTCCCTTTCACCCACTGGAATTGGCCTTGAAAGAAGCATTTTATTGTAGCCAATAGAATAGGTTGCAGCGTGTGCTTGGTTAGTGGGGACGAGGTCCATGACACTTTACTCTGGTTGAATGTGACTCAGGTTGAATGTGACCGCAAAAGGCCGGTGACCCTTGCTTCTACTAGCATGTTTAGACTTGCAAATATGCATTTATGTGTGCTCATTTAAAAAGCAAGTAACATGTTCAGGCTCTATCAGCAACCTGTATACAACTGTGGCACATGTGAACCAGGTGTCATTTGAATCAATGCAGTTTGTTATTTCTGCTCCATCCAGGCTTACTGAGAGAAGCAGATATTGAAATAATTGTCATGTCAGTGTTCCCCTTTAGAAACAATAGCAAGAAACTGGTCAGATCTTCTTAAAGGACTCTCTTCCAAGCATAATTGTGAACACTGTACCTTTAATCTACAACATGATATTCTATGATTCAAGTTTAATATACTACTGTTCAATATGATTACTCTAATGTAAACAAGCAGAAGATGTGGCTTGTTTTATCACTTGATCAGATTCTGCCTGCTGCGCTCACCACCACAGCAAGCAGTATAAACTCAACTACCGTCAGAAATATTATAAACAGCCTTGTGGCAGCTTTAAGACTACTCAGAGATATATTGTGGCGTAAATTGCTGTTCTTGCTGCAACAGAGTTAACAGGGCAACACCGCTTTAGAAGTTATCACAAGTATTGTGTGTGGAAAAGAGAGATAAGGGGAAACAAAATACATTTGGCCATGATCAAGATTTAAACTGTCATGAATATTAGTAAGAATAAGACCTCTAATTAACGGTGATAATCTTTATTATACAGCTTGGGGAGGGATCTCCCTAAAGGAAGAGGCAACGACTAGGCTGAGAATTTTAATTCGAAATCCAAGTTACCCTGGTATCACGTCCAACAACAGTAGTACGGTCCTGTTCTAATTACTGTGTGCACTGAGCTGCTGTGCTGTTTTACTTTTTTTTGCGACCGGTATCTCTTTCCTGATTGGAATACGAATCCATCTGCTCTTCGTCTCTCCCTCACCTGCTCCAGAGCAACACACAAGAAAACGCAGTCAAGATTGGAGGAAATGCAATCTATGCAACGTTCGAGTTTCTGTTCTTCGCAGGAGCTCCTACTTGCTCTGAATCAAGGGAGCAGCTCTAATAACAAACTAGCGCCAGGAAAGGAGCACCCAGAATCCTATTTTTGCTCATGCCCTTTGTACCCCTGCTTGCACACCGTCTCTCCTCCACCGGAAAAAAAGAAAGATAGGTGCGCCCAGAACTCGGCGGATATGGGGCGTGACCACGGCGTATTAAGAAGCCACGATAGTCATACTGGAATTAGCCTACTTTGATCTCGATTCCCACCCCCCCTCGCGCGCGCCAATTTCTATTGGCCGGATACAAAGTGAGAAGAATGCAGGCAGAGGTTTGCTGATTTCCGATTGGCTAGGCGGGTAGCGGTGAGCCGATGAATTATTCACGAGCAGCAGAGTTTGGGAGGGGGGGAGAAAGGGAGGCACCAGGCCTCCTTTTTGTGATTTGCATATCCGGCGGGCACGCCCCCCCTGCTGGAGGTATCCAGGAAGGAGAGGTGGCGGCGGCGCCGGCGCAAGGAGGAGCTGGGGCGCGTCGGGGGACATTGCACGGTAAGGCTCAGCCTGGCTTCTCTGCACGCGGCCCTCCCCCCCCCGGTGAGCTGGGGGCCTGGGCGGGGGGGGGACGGGACGGGGCTGAGGCGGCAAAGAAAGCGGGGCGGGGACGCCAGGTAAAGGGGGGGGGCTTTCCGGGGTGGAGGAGACTGAGGGAATCTCCCTTGGACGGGCATTGGGTGGAGTTGAGGCTTGGACTCCATGCTGGAAGGTGAGCTGGGTGATCAAATATGAGACTGCTCTGAGCTTTGTCATGGATCCTGGAAAGAAAGGACAAGGCTGGTCGGGGAGTGCCCTGCAGGGCGGGCGTCGGAGGGGTTCTTTGGTATGATGGTTAGGGGGCGTGAAAGCTGGTCGGGGTTGGGGTGTTGCAGTGGGTTGGTGGAAGGGTGCCCTCGATGGGCTGAGAAAACGTGTAGGGGGGCATCACTTTGGGTGCGCTTGGCCTTGAGAATTATGTGGGGCGGGGGAGCACCTCTCTTTCTGGTGTCTGCCAGAAGTGTGGGGAGGAGGGTCTCTGTGGGTAGTAGATGAAGTTTGGACTTTACCTTAGCCGAGTTAGTTGTGGGTTTGTTGTTTTTGAGGCGGGGGGGGGGGGAGGTTGCCAGCATTGAGATCTGGCACCGGGGAGGCAGGTAACTGGTTTTTGTTTTTTGTTTTTAATTTTTGCCGGTGAAGCAAGCAGTAAGTTGTTAGGACTCCTGTTGTTCTTCCGATGCCCCTGGTCAGCATTGCCTTGCCATGTTGGTTGTTGGCTGGAGGTATTTCAGAAAAGTTTGCTTTTGTTCAAGTACTTGATACTTTTTGGCAGGCTGTGCTGTTTGCACAGGTGCTCTGAGGCTACAGTATGGCAGGCTGGCAAACCTCTGTGAGGGGCCTTGATTTCCCCCCAACTATTGTTGATTCCAGGTGGCTTTTTATTTCTTTGGTAGCAGGTCAAGACGAATCTTGCTCATCATTTCCTTTTCTTTGAAGGTCAATATGTCGCTGTTGACTGAAATGTAGTAAATAAGCTCTAGTCTAGGAGGTATAGGCCAGTAATTGGCATCTTAGTGCCTATTTGTTGTCTGAACCACTCCATTAGCCTATATAGGGTCAGTACTCAGTGGGAAAATGTGTCCCTCTGATGTGTTGGACTCTGACTTCTATCAGCCCCAAGCATAAGCATAGTCAGTGGTTAGGGAGGATGTGAGTTGTAGTCCAACAGGTTGTGATGGACCACATGTTCTCTATCCCTGGCATAGGCCAAAGGTTGGCTCTGGGATTTCATTGAGGAAATCCAAGATGGCAGATATTGTCTTTTAGAGCAATGTGGTATGTATGCTTTGGGGCATTTGGTGTTAGCCTTGGGCAAGTATGATAATATCAGCCAACATTGATGGAAACCTGCCCTTCATTGTGTTAGATAACAGTTTGTTTGTGGTACTGAAATTACCACATGAACTGAGCCAAATTTACCCCTGTTCCCGAAACACTGCTGACATCTGAGGTAATGAATGCCCCTGCAGATAAGCTTGAGGCAAACTGAAATCTCCATGCAGTCTTTAGCAATATGAGTGGACACCACACCCTAACTAGTACATTTGTCATGTATCACAGCTGAGAATAGCCTTGTTGTGTTCCCCAAAGGCCAGGCACATAAGTAACAGATCAGTTTAGGCTTCTATAGCTGGGAAACTCCCCTCCTGCCCTATTCCCCCTCCCAGTTTAATTTGGACTCCATGTGTAACTTCTAAGACAAGCTGGATTCTTCAAACAATGAAGCCTCGCTAGTTGTTCAACCTGAAATAGTGCCGGTAACTGCTTTGGAGGTTGGGAAAACTTACCGGGTCTCATTAAATCTGAGTTGTTTCAGTGGAAATCGGAGCCCTTTGAAATAATTTCATTGTTAAATAAATCTCTTTGAGGTTCCCTTATTAATGGTCTTTCAGCAGGTTTTCATTCCAAGCTCAGACAATGGTGTATTATTGCAGACAAATGTCTTTCTACCCCTGCTCTGCACCTCTTGCTGGGCTGAAGTGAAACATGTCATCTTTATCTTGGAGGTGGGACAGGTGACCCTGTAGGTGTTCATGCCTATTGTATTGTTGAAACTGGAACATGGCGGTGGTTCCTTGAAGTTACCTGTCTGCTGTTCATGGTTGAAATTTGTGTTACTATTCAGAGTCTAGAGTCACCTATACAGTATAATGTTTCATGAGCAGCGGCAAGTTTGAGCTGTTAAAGCTGTTTACATTTTCAAGGTCTGTGTAGGAAGCAAGGGTGTACTATGTATTGTTGATGATTCTGTTAAAATGTTTTTTTGCCACAGGTGTGCTCAAGCTGCTGCTGGTCAAGCAGCTGCTGCCTAATATTACATTTAATATGTGGGTTTGATCTTAAATGAGAGCTTGTAGTCCAGCGTGTGCACAATTTTAATAATGTTTATTCTGCTCGTATGTGATCTTCTGTGTGGTTTATTGTTGAGTTCTCCTCCTGCTTTTCTGCGGCATCAGGTGTTCTCAGACCATCCCTGGTTCCCTTGAGCATACGCAATTACAATAATGGGATTGCCTTCTGAGTAAACATGTTTAGGGTCTGTGTCGTAGGGTATACTTCCAGAAGGGAAAATCAGCAATTATTGCACTTGACAAACCTGTGGGATGAATAGCAACTAGTATTGGTATACAGAGATGTAAACAGAGAGCTGCTTTTTACAGACTTTCAGCAGAGTTGGGGAACTTCACGTGTAACCTCTGTCATCCTGACCATTGACCATGCTGACTGGGGCTGATGGTAGGTTGAGAAACATCTGGAAAGCAGCATCCCTGACTTACAGGCATTAATATGTGGTATAACAGCAATGGAAACTACTTGCCATTGCTTCATCAGAGGCATGTGAGCAGCTTTCCGTCACAGAAGACTCTTCCCCCTTTTTTTATCACACTTAAAAATATCTCTGACTCTTTGCTATGCAAATACTTCTCACAAAAATTATCACTGAAGCTGTGTCACTGGTACATATAGTATATTTTAAAATTGTCATTCTGAAGCTTTTGGTTAACAAGTTTGTCCCAAACGGACAATCTTTTTCCAAGTAAGTTGGGTGATTAAAAGGAAAGATAGCCCTACCCCCTTTTGCAGGATTATGGGAACATTTTTGTGTGATATGTGGTATTTTCTATCTCTAATATGAATCAACTATCATGGAATGTCCTTGCCATGTACGGCATCAAATAAAGTGGAAAATGGAAAATACTGACCTGTCCGTTACATCACTCAAAGGATTAATTAAGTGATCTTAAGAATGTTCACTGCCACTATTGCCTTTTTCATGTATATTCTCTGCAGTAACTTAAGTGTGGTATAACTTCCGTAGTTTAAATGTGGT
Source organism: Lacerta agilis (assembly GCF_009819535.1). NCBI lineage: Eukaryota > Metazoa > Chordata > Lepidosauria > Squamata > Lacertidae > Lacerta > Lacerta agilis. The sequence goes on from NC_046313.1 coordinate 31,681,135, forward strand.
GTTGTGGAATTATCCACAGTGTGATTTTTACTGGTGTCTTGTATAGCTCAACTCTGAATTGAGAAGTTAGCTTCTGGCAATAAAATGACTTGGTGGTACATGTATAGTAATAAATTTAGTAAGCAACACAAAGTTTTTATTGCTGTTTTTTTCTTACAGACATCATAAATGCCATTGGTATTTGGAGTGGAGTTTTAGATTTTGGGCTACAGTAATCTTGCTTCTGTATGGAATGCCGATGTGCTTCAGTGGTATGCTCTGCTACAGAGATGGGAAATCTGTAGCCCTCTAGATGTTCATGGAGTACAACTCTTATCATTATGACCATGCTGGTCGAGACTGATGGGAGCTGAAGTCCAACATCATCTGGTCATCTTGCTCTGAGGGTTGTAAATAAGGTGGCTTGTGTGAACTCCAAAATGCTGCTGTTTGCTTGCACAACAGACTGCTTCTTGTGCAATGGAATGTCCCTTTCCTCTGCAGGCCTCTCTCACACCCTCAAAATCTGCTTCAGGGTGTCCAGGGTCCCTCTGGATCAGTTTTTGGAAGCATGTAGGGAGAAAAAAAGGGGAAGCTCCATTGTGGGAGTGGAATGCTGTTCATGCAGCGCTGGATACAAGTCTTATTCTGGATCAGGCATAGGCAAACTCGGCCCTCCAGATGTTTTGGGACTACAACTCCCATTATCCCTAGCTAACAGGACCAGTGGTCAGGGATGGTGGGAGTTGTAGTCCCAAAATATCTGGAGGGCAGAGTTTGCCTATGCCTGTTCTGGATCCTATCCTATGACCTGGCTATCTTCTTGGCTGTTTAGTTTTGTCACATTTGCAGCAAGGTGAATGCTCTGTCTGACTGAGGCCTTATTGAAATGTTGATAATTTGAGTTAATCTGAAATATTGCTGCTTTGTGATTAGTCTCCTATAAAATTTGTGTTTAGTCGTGTGTCATTTTCCCAGATCTTACATCTGATCTCTTCTGATTTCACAATACAGATTTAAAATTCAAGGGTCACCTGTAAAAGGGAAAGAAACCCTGTGTTGATTGTGCATCTTCTAACTCAGTCCTACAAAGGCTTACTCAAGAAGAAAATCCCACCAAGTTTGAAACTTGCCTTCTGGACATTCCATGTTTAGAATTGCAAGCCTTATTCCTCATAGCAGTGAATGGAAACCCTCTCTGTGCTGTAGAACATACACCAAATGTTCTCGGATACGATCAGGGCTTTTTTCAGCTGGAACTAGCTGGAACTCAGTTTCGACACCTCTCAGGTGGGTGCCATTATAAGAGAACAAGAGAGGCGTTCATGGTGAGTTTCGGCAGCTCCTTTTCTAGAAAAATAGTGCTGGGTTTGATGGTTTTCAGTGTTCCTTCCTGATTAGGTGTAGGCATATGATTATAATTTTAAATGTGATTTTGCCTGGTTTTCTCAAAATTAACTAAAGTGGAAACAAATTTTGGAGAGTTCTCAAGTATACATGGATAAACCCACTTTTCAAAAGCTGCTCTGAGTTCCTGAAGACTTTGCTACTGCAACATTTTATTCAAACATGACTTGGAATAATTGGCTTAACTTGTCACCTTGTCAGTCTGCATTAATTTCTGTTTGACTTTTTGCCAGCTGCACATATCTCTGTTCTTGTCAAATTTGATTTTGGGTTCTTTAGTTTAGAGGCAGGAAACTTGTTAACTGCAATACCTCAGGATCAGAGGTTTGTTAAGAAGCTACAAAATATGGAGTATTTTAGTCCTGTCGCTGCAGGGAAGTTCAGTGATGACCTTTAAAATAATATTCACAGGTCTTCCTCAATGGCCAAAAGTAAACTTGGTGGGTTGGGGATGGCACAGAACAAAAGTCATAAACATGCAGATTACCCTTCCATTTAAGACAGGATAAACCACTTCCCAATTGAAGAGTCTTGTATATTGTATCAATCAGAGACCCGTTTTAATGAAAGTGATAGGATAACAACCTCTGCTCTTGTTATGAGAGCTGATTAACACATTTTCTGGTCTTGTTGAATAGGTCTGTTGTAAGCCTGCATTGCTTACTGAATACCATAGCTGCAGGGAGGGGCATAAGTCTCTCTCTTGATCACTTGTCAAGCCTGTATCTCTGCTACCAGCAGCTGGGCTACTCAACATACATGGCTGACTGAGTGCTTCATGTTTTGGGCGCCATAATGAAATTTCTTATGCATCTGTGGCCCAAACCAGGCATATTCTGCTTTATCCTTTCCCTTTCTGCCTAATCCTCCGATTGAAAGCAGGGCTGTGTGGGAAAGGAGTTTGTTGGGGATGCAGAAATGGTGGAAAGGGTCAATCAGCTCCTTTTCCTGCTGCTCTTCAATTTCTGATGGCAACCTCAGTTTTTTTTTTTTTTTAAAGGAACCCACAACTTTGTAACATGTAATTTGGCCCTGAGGTATACCTGGCACCTTAGCTTCATTTCAGTACTGTCATGGTAAAAAATAAAATAAAAAACAGCCTAGCAAATACACCTGAATCTTATAGATAAGGCTGTGGACCAAAATGAAAAGAGCATCTTTGCAATCTAATGGGTTACTATTCTTCCTATACCTTTGCTGTTGTTGAGATTTTTGGAGACAGCATTTATTGAAAGTTACTGAAAGAAAGAAAGAAAGAAAGAAAGAAAGAAAGAAAGAAAAGCATGCCATGAAGTCTGTCTGTCTGTCTCTTTTTTTATACACACTGAACCACTGCTGTTGACTGTCTTTATAACTTGTCACGTGGCTGACAATAGCCAGTAAGAGGAGGGCCAGGGCTGTTCCATCATAGGATTATTTTCCAAATTAAACCTTTAGAAGTAATGTACTTAAATTGTTGAAGTTGTCTGAGCTTAATCATCATCCCTAATGTTCTACGTCCCTTTAATCAAAACAGCCTTGAAAACACTCACATCTTTATATCCTTCTAAGAGGCCTCAGAGGGAAAAAACACTTGAACATACTTGTTCTGTGATGGGATAGTACTCTTTCATCCATTTGAGTCAGCAGTGTGAAATTATACATTTCTCGAAACCTATTGGCCACTTCAGCTGTGTCAAGTAAGTATTTGGCAGCTTTGCAGTACTTTGGATGCTTACGCTGCTGCCACAAAAGATTTTCAGGGATAAAATTATACATCCTTTGAAGAAAGCGAGTAGAGAGGTGTCGTCGTCCCCCCGCTCCACCTCTCATAGCACTAGAACCCAGGGTCATCTATTTATGCTAAATATTGGAAGATTTAGGTAACAGCATATTAAATGATGGTGGTCACTCCTGCATTATATAGTGGTGGCCACCAACTGTGATGGCTTTAAAAGAACCAACAGATGAATTTATGGAAGACCAATGGCTATTTGTCATGCTGGCTGTGTAGTGCCTTTTACATCAGAAGCACTACTTCTCTGAGTGCCAGTTGCTGGGGATCATGGAATCGTAGAATTGTCGAGTTGGAAGGGACCCTGAGGATCATCCAGTCCAACCCCCGGCAATGCAGGAATATGTAGCTGTCCCATATGGGGATCAAGCATATGACTGTGGTGTTATCAGCACCATGCTTTAACCAGCTGAGCTATCCATGAGCCAGGATAGTGCTCTTACACATATATCCTGCTTGTGAGGTTCCCAGGGGCATCTGGTTGGCCGCTGCAAGAACAGAATGATGCACTAGTCAATCTTTTGGTCTTGTGTATCAGGACCCTTTGTATGTTCTGCATTTGCAGGGCTGTGAAAAGCATAACAAAAGTTGCAATATACAAACCGCTAACTGGCACTGCACAACTGGTTAAAATGTCAACCTAGGGTAAACTCCTGAAGGGCAGTTGTGTTAGCATGGCGCATTTAAAATTACCTTGGACTCACCAAAGCTTATGCACAGTAACTGTGTTATCTTCAAGGTGCTACAACGCGCTTGATGTTTCAGCCCAGTGTTTTAAAGGCCTTCTGCGAATCTGCCAGGTAGTGCATTTGCAAATTGTCTGAGACCCCCTTCTGTGTTTCCCCACCTTAATGAGGCAGATGGTAAACGGTGAGAGGGCCTTCTTGGTAATGGTGGTCTGGGTCCAGAATGTGCTCTGCAGGTGAGGCTGATGTCTTTTCCAGCTGCACCGGCCCATGAGGCGCTAGAGTGAATGTGCCTCCTTAACTTCCGCAATGAGAGCAGAGGCAGTTTTACGCTGCACCCCGCCAGCTAGGGCCAATGCAACTTGTTTCAACATCGCAGTGGATCGCGAAACCACGATGTTTGGCTGGTGATACATCAGTGTTGAAAACCTAATATCGTCCAGCCCTAATGCTGAGGATGGTTGTGACCAATGAAGAAATTTGTCTCTTAAGGCCCAAGGCTGTTCTATTAGCTTTATTGTTCAAACTGTGTGTGCCCTGAATTGTGCTCTGTGGAACTGAGGAAGCAAAGAAATTGGGTGGGATCCAGTATGTTGGGGTTTCTCCACCACTAAAGACTTTCCCAAAATCTATATAGCACGTTGTTTTCTATATGTTGGTTTCATCCTCAGGGCATCACAGCCCTATTCCACCCACAGCTGATGAAGAAATAGAAGTTGATTTTGTGGATATTGTGTGTGTTGTATCTTCAATGTTTGTAAAAATCAAAGGGAAGTTGGGCGCAGTCTTCTGCATGAACTTTCAGTTTTGTAGTGGGTGTATTGGCTGGTAAATCATTTCCCAAGACTGGAACAAGAAATCTAGTCTTTCATTCATTTTAGCATTACTGTATGTTGAAAGCACCACATTAGGTTAAGAGTAATTTGACCACATAAACCACATTTATGAGCATCTTACTTTATTTACTACTTCCTTCCCTCTTTTTCTTTTTGTTGTTTTCCTTCTTGCAAAAGTTTCCATGGCAGACAACTGGGCACTCTTTCCTTCACACCTGCTTTTGCTAATTGTATTTACCAAGCGCTCCCTGCCCTGTCAAGCTAACACACCAGATAGTTGCAGTTTTTGCTCCTGTTGGTATCTCAATACTTGAAGAGGTTAAGAAGCCACAAAATGGGTTGTGAAGTCTCAGTGAAATAATTTGCTCACGGCCTGAGGGGTATTTTCCTGAAGTGGAAAGTACTTACAACTCCCAGCTTGGAGGAAATGAAAAGTGAAAAGAACTTACGAAAATTATACCATAAATTTCTGTCAAGCGGCTTCCAGGTGGTTGGTTTTGCAAGCAGCATTGGGCTATTGTTGAGGGACATACAGTGGTACCTCGAGTTAAGAACTTAATTCATTCTGGAGGTCCGTTCTTAACCTGAAACTGTTCTTAACCTGAGGTACCACTTTAGCTAATGGGGCCTCCCGCTGCTGTCGCAATGCCACTGCACAATTTCTGTTCTCATCCTGAGGTAAAGTTCCTAACCCAAGGCACTACTTCCGGGTTAGCAGAGTCTGTAACCTGAAGCGCCTGTAACCCAAGGTACCACTGTATTGAATAGTCAGGCCTGATACTGCCTTCTGTAGCAATTGGTTGCTGCCAGACTTACAGGGTCAGTATGTGCAAGGCAGTATCAGAAACAAAGTTGTTGTCATGCTTAAGTCTCCATGCTAGAAAGTGCTCCCTCTTTTCCTTCATTCTTTTGCTGGCTGTTGGAAGAGCTGCCATTTTGAAAGCAGCCTTGGAAATTATCAAATGGATTGCTTATGGGTGGCATCCCAGTGTCTGAATATTTGGATTGTTGGTTGGTTATACATGGGAAAGGTTATATTGAAATAGTTACTTGCCCAAGATGAGATCTTCATGGCTGAGGTGGGATCTAACTTGGGTTTCCCAAGTCCTAGTCTAACATATTAACCATTACAGCTTGCTAAATAGGTGATTGTTTTCACTCCCATCTGCTGAACGGTCCTGTTTTGATGCCTACCCCCGAGCATATCTGTCAAAAGCTTCTAGAAAAGAAGCCTTCTAAATTAGGGATGGGAAACCTGTGGACCTGCAGATATTGGTGGATTCAACTTCCAGCAGCTCCATGGCCGGTGGTGAGAGTAGTTGTCCAACAACATCTGGAGAGCCATACCTTCTTCCTCCTTGTCCTAAATTCTTCTGTCACAGTAAAATGCATGAATGTGCTGTTCTTTCCATAGGTAAGTATGGTGTATTGGGCGTTAATACTTTAGGAGAAGAAAGCTTACTCAGTCTCTATGCACTAAACTGGCACACATTGGCTGCACAACACCTTAACATCACTGCTTGTGTATGAAGACGTTGAAGAATTTGTTACAAGAAGGGGGAATAGGTCCAGCTGTAAGCAGTTTTACTAATTTGTTCTTTTTTGTACAGTATAGAGTAGCCTTTCTCAACCTTTGGTCCCCACATGTTTTTGGACTACAACTCCCATCATACCTGACTACTGGTCCTGCTAGCAAGGAATTAAGGGAGTTGTAGTTCAACAACACCGGGGGACCCAAGGTTCAGAAAGACTAGTCTAGATGGTAAGAAGTGCAGCACTGTGGCAAATACTGAATTAGCAGTTTTCTACATAGAAAGCTGCCTGTGTGTCAAATCAGACCATTGGTCTATCTAAATCAGTATTGTCTACTGATTTGCAGCAGCTCTTCACGGTTTCAGGCACAAATATTTCCCAACTATACCTGGAGATGCTAGGAATTAAATGTTGGACCTCTTTCGGTGCTACTGAGCTGCATCCCTTCTGCTACAGATCATGCTAGTTGGGTGTAAAATATGTTCATCTAGCAACTTCTGTCCCTTAATTTAGCTATCTATCCTTCACTCTTGTGTGGTGGCAAAACTCATGAAGAAATAGTTTGATTTATGACATGCAGGGGGGCGACCTCATTACTGGTTGGAATGCAGAGAGAATGAGCCCACTTGTTTATATAAGCATAAAGTAATAGAAACACCCCCAGCTGCTAAGACCTTTGCTGTAGTCCAAGAATTTCATATTGGAGTGTGTGTGATGAGTGGCCTCCCCAGGGTAGCGACCTTTATGGTGCCCCTCAGTACAAAACAGTAGTAAATTGTTTGCTGCTTCTAAGTTGTACTATAAGTAATATAGTTACGTTTGCAAATATATGGGACTCGTTTCTAAAACTGAACATTTTATGCTTGGTAGAATATTGTGCTGATTTATGAGAATCCTTGTATTTTCACATTGCCCTGCTTGGCTAAATTACCTGGTAACAAAGCAGCATATTTAGAGGCAACTTACCGGTACTTGTTCTTGCTTTAAGCCTTTATGGTCTACCTTTCCACCCAAAATTCAAAAGTGTCTTACAATCCAAAGTTGGACAACTGTTAGATGCGTCTGCAGGGGTAAAGCTGAAATTCTTACCTGTGGTCTGCCACAGGCTACTGTTCCAGTTGATTTGCTCCTTGGCAGACCACCATATTTTCTTACGTCATTGCTTTTATGTGGGGTGCTGTTTGTGCTTTTGTCCTGTATTTTTGTGTTGCGAACAGTCCTGAGATCTTCAGATGAAGGGTGATGTAAACTCAATAAATAATAAAGTAATAATCATATGGAGGGTCCTAGGTTCAGGTCCCAGTTAATGACATGGCTGTCCATACAGATCTCTTCTCAGTCAGGGTAGGTGAGAGGGGACTGATAATCTGACTCTTATTAGAAAGCAGCTTTTATGTTCAGCATTAAAAAACCCAAACCCTCCTTAGTTCACATCCAGTGGTTGCTAGTAATAATGGCTATGTTCTCTTCCTACTGTCGGAGACTGTATGCTTCTGAATACCACTTGCTGAAACTGCAGAATGGGGGAAGAGTATTGTTGTGCCTCAGGTCCTGCTTGTCTGCTTCCCATAAGGCATCAGGTTGCCGGCCACTGTAAAAAGAGGCTGCTGGACTAGATGGGCCACTGGCCCAATTCAGCAGTGTATTTTTCATGTTCTTGCTTCAGCCTAAAGAACACATATGTGGCTTGATAGAACTGGGGAAAACTTATCCAATATGCGTTGCACATAGAAAACATGTCTCTGCAATGATTGTCCATCTGCAGTGGGGAACCTTTCTTCTGTTGGGAGTCACATGGGCTTATTGCTGTGGCTGAGAGCCTTAAAGTTGTTATCATTTGCTATTGTGAGATACAAAGTTGATCCAAAAACTGCTCAAGAATACAGTGGTACCTCAGGTTACATACACTTCAGGTTACAGACTCCGCTAACCCAGAAATAACGCTTCAGGTTAAGAACTTTGCTTCAGGATAAGAACAGAAATTGTGCTGTGGCGGCGCAGCGGGAGGCCCCATTATTAAAGTGGTGCTTCAGGTTAAGAACAGTTTCAGGTTAAGAACAGACCTCCAGAACGAATTAAGTTCTTAAGCCAAGGTACCACTGTAATTCGATACAGCTGCGGCCCAAAATATAAATGGCAAGATGGGTGGTGTGCCAGCCATCGTTTGTATGCAAAATTTTCTAAGTGGGCTGTGTGAACTGCAAATTTCCTTCTGCTCTACTGGATCTTCTTTTTCCTTCCCTCCAACAAAACACCTTTTCCTAAAATATGTCTATTCATCTTGGATTTCTCCAAGTTCCCAGGCCTTGCCCCTTGTAAACTGCCTTCTTCCAAGGCTTAATGTTTTTCACACCTTGTTTTGTGAGTGAAGGTAGTTGAACTCTTGGCTTTGCATTTCCTGCTCCAAATGCTATTGTTAGTCCAGTTGCTTTGGGCTATTCCTGTATTTACTATCTTTTATTAGCTTTTGCAGAGGCATGGAGCAGATAGGTGTCTGCAGAGGTGCAAAATGCCTTAAGGCTGTTGCATCTTCCATGGCAGTTGTTGATTAAAGCACTTGTGGTTTTTTTGTAGAAACAGATTAACAAATTAACCTGTCTCCACACCAGATTTTGATGCATCAACCAAGGAGCATGCATCAACCAAGGAGCGCTAAACATTTTTCTCAGCGCTGTAAACACCGGGAAGACTCCCACATGCAACCGCTGTAGAAAGCATCAGTGTAATGTGTAATTGCATGTACGATTGTGTGTTCCCCAGAATATGGCAGAGTGGCTCCTTTCATGAAAGCTTTGCTTTCCATTTGCTTTATTTTTTAATAAAGGCTTCAATCCTCCATGCAGCAACAGATTATTTCACTGGAACCTAAGTGCCTGTTTTGAATTAGAATTTCAGCTAAAACCTCTAGGCTTTCATAGTGTCAGGGATTAATACAACCCCTTTGAAGAGATCAAAAGAGAGAATTGGTGTCTCTTGAACAGAGCATAGTCTCTTACTGGTGGTGCCTTATGTGCCACAGCCCTTAGCCTCACCTACACCTTTCTCTAATCGCCCGAAATATTCTGTGAAAATGCAGATATTCTGGCCAGATACTACTAGACAAAAGTAAGTCTGTGAGCACAGGTTGCATACTCAGCATCACAAAAATTCTAGGTGTTGGTCCACTAGGGAGAAAAAATAAGAAGTTACAATAGGGTATTGATTTTATTAGTATTTTGATTAAGACCTCCAAAATTTGACAAGATAGTGAGCAAGCTTTCAAGTTCTCCAGAACTCTTCGGGGCATGATGTTGGAAGTCCCAAAGTATGCAGTTCTCAAGAACTGTTATTCTTTATATACTTAACAATACAGTCAGGGTAGATAAAGCTGGGTGATGTGTTCTGTCCCTTAGGGAAGGGGAACCTTTTTCATCCTGAGGGGTCTCACTCCCTCCTGGGCAACCAGTGGTGGGTGGGGCCAGAGGCAAAAGTAGGTGGAGCAATGCAGGTGGGTGTTACTTTAAGATAGTAGGCTACATTCCACCCATGCAGATACGAGAGGCTTCTGCATGCACACACATCTCTCCAAACCTGGTTCATATTCCAGTCACAAGCAACCACTTAAGGAGGTTGTGAAGTAGACTCAGTAGGCCTAAGGGCTGTGGTTTGGCTGTTGCCGAGAGAGAGTCCCAAGCACTAGATTTTCGGTTCCTCACTCCTTTCCTACCCTTTTCACTTGCTGCTTACGGGCTGAGTGTGGATCCTAATCCTGGTTTATATACCCTGATTGGCCACTGTGACAACAGGATGCTGCACTAGATGGCTTGATCTGGCAGGTTGTTCATATGCTTAGCGATTTGTATGTACCAGGATGGTGCAGCTTCGGAATAAATAACGCTGAGCAACATAATGTTGTAGTCTTGTGCATGCGACGTTACTGTTTCTTTTGACACAGAATAAACTTAATTCTATTTAGTCTCATGAGAATTGTTGAACTCCCTCTTCCTCTCTCCCCCTCGTTCATTTAATATGAGACTAGTGTGAAAACAGATCCCAGTCGGGGTTGCCAACCAATCTGGGAAGCTGGGAGAGTCTCTAGAATTGATCTTTTAAAATGCTTATCTGCTGTGTTACCGCTGAACTGTTGCCTGACTTATGGTGCGCTCTCTTTTCTGCTTCTAGTAAGAGAAAATCGACCTGAAAGATGTAAATTATTTCAGTTTTCTTCATGTGGAATGTTCTAGGTAGGTTGCACTCGATCCTTATCAAATCTTCTTGTTCTTTCTTAGGTTTAGGGGCCAAGCGGTTAAAGAGGAAAATGAGAAGATTTTTGCGACCTGGACATGACCCAATAAGAGAGAGGCTCAAGCGTGACCTTTTCCAATTTAACAAGGTAAGTTTTGGCCCTGAGTGCAGCCTAAGCGGAAACTAGTATGAACGCTTTTTCAAGAGCAGTCTGCCTAGGCAGGCTAGAAGGTATGGGTTGGTGTTGTGTGGGACAATCCTTCCTCAGCCTTCAGGTTAGCACAGAGCATGCGACTAAACAAATATTTGGTAAACTGGTGCGGGCCTTGCCAACAATGTGCTTTTTATGTATGTACGTGCTTTAAGCTAACAAATTATTTCCTGAGTTCCAGATGGATGTTCAGAACTTGTGACATTTATTTATTTATTTATTTAGGCAGAAGGGGCCTTTATCTCTTGTTTAGCAGTATTTTCTCCTTTGAGGAGTTAAATGGGAGCTATTTTGGTTTGGTTATAGCTATCTGCCATTAAATAAACACGTATGGGGCGGTGTACAATTCTCAGGCTTACATGGACTTCCGTATGCTTGGATGTGGTTGGGAGGAGTGTTAGAATATGCTTCTTTTAAAAGCGTAAAAGCAGTCTCTGTGTGCTGCTGATCGCTGAGGTAAAAACTGTGAAAAAGTCCTGTGTGTTGTGTTCTTCCTTTGGCACCAGGTGTGTTGTGAGCCAGCGCATTAATTGCTAAACCACGGTAACAGTAAACGGATCTCTGTTAGGATGTACAGAAGCTTGACCTTCAGCTAACATGTTGCTGCTTCTAATCTTCCATCGCCAAATGGTGTAACTATCGGCTCGGATGTAGTAAAACATTTATAGAATTCATGTGGTGCGTACCGTATCCTGCAAACTCTTTTACGGGTGTTTTTTTTTTAATGTGTGTGTGTTTTGCAAGTGCGCAAGTAGTAATTTCCACACCTTGGCGTTCATGAAAAGGAGTGTCATGTGGATAAAAGGATGGTGTTGGGAAAAAAACAACAGGAGGAAGGGTATGTAGGGCTTGGTTGCCATGTTTAGCAGTAGCAACCGTAGCTGGACATGATTGCTGCATGTATTTTCTAAATGCTGGGGACAGCTAAGCTGACTTGATTGCTCAGTTGGATGCCACACCAAAGCACTCCTAGCTTTTAAGAGGTAACTTGAGACACTTCTGTGTTGGAGTGTGTGTGGGTTTTTCTTCCATGTGTTGAAACTATAATGTAAATAACACCCATGAATAGCCCACCTAGGAAATCCTGAACAGTAACCAAGTGCCAGAATCAGCACATTGAAAGGTTCATTGTTGACATCTGAACCCCATTTGCCATTATCCTAGGAGTGCATTTCACACTTTGATCAGCAGAACTAGGTGTGTAGGAAGTATGGCTGTTTAGGCCCTTTTTTCATATTGCTCTACTGCATGGGTAGGCAAACAAAGGCCCGGGGGGCCGGATCCTTCTAAATCCAGCCTGCGGACAGTCTGGGAATCAGCGTGTTTTTACATAAGTATTTAAAATGCTTTTATTTAAAATGCATCTCTGGGTTATTTGTGGGGCATAGGAATTCGTTCATTCCGCTCCCCCCCCCAAAAAAAATATAGTCCGGCCCCTCAAAGGTCTGAGGGACAGTGGATCAGCCCTCTGCTGAAAAAGTTTGCTGACCCCTGCTTTACTGTTTAAACTGAAATCCGCAATCGTTACATTTTCATCAGGTGTCCTGTTAATCTATTCTCAATTTCTCTGGTGCATGTTGTGTATATTTGCCATAGCAGTAAGATTTGGTGGCAGGAAATACAGACAGCTTGCTTTAAAAAAAAAAAAGCCAGATGCTTGCAATTCATGTACAACTTGAACATATCCCCTTTTAAAAATCTGTGCACGAAATGGGGAGAGGGAACAATTTATAACGTTGGTGATAGACCAGCTGTGATAGACTTTCCAGTGTTTTTCAAGCTAAGATTAAATACTTTGCAGTGCTGGAGTGCCTTGCATAGTTAACCATTTACTCAGTCCCATATCTCCAGAGCAGGTACTAACTTACCTGTTCTTAATTAACTATTTGTGTTCCATATGGGAAAGTGTTTTTCTGGGTGGTGTGCTGCCTAAACAGAATGTTTGCTTTTCCCTTGTGAAGGACCCTTGTAGGTAGTGTAAAACTGTCAGATTAATTGATATTTTCATGGGAAAGATTCCAGAACCTGATAATTTAAAGCATATTGAATCTAATATTCAAATTTTCAGCCTCTTAGTGAAGGTGGTAGAAAAGCACATTAGCTACAATCTTAGGGATATGTTCACCTCACAATGTGGAGTAATGCAGCAATGACTCATTAGAATGCTACTTTCTTGATGAGTTTAGCAAACCTTGATGATGAAAAACCGCTCTTTCCATTTTTAATTGGCAAGATTTGTGTGTGGCGCACATGCACATTGCTTAGAAACCTTTTTCTTGTCTCACTACCCCCCCTTTTTACTATAGGTTGTATTCCGCTAACTTTTACCTAGAGTTAACACATTGAAACTAATGTACAAATGGGAGGTTGAGGTGTAATTAGGGATGTTTACTTTGGGGTACAGGGACCCAGGTGGCGCTGTGGGTTAAACCACAAAGTCTAGGGCTTGCTGATCAGAAGGTAGGCGGTTTGAATCCCTGCGACGGGGTGAGCTCCCATTGCTCAGTCCCAGCTGCTGCCCACTTAGCAGTTCGAAAGCACGTCAAAGTGCAAGTAGATAAATAGGGACCGCTCCGGCAGGAAGGTAAACGGCGTTTCCGTGCACTGCTCTGGTTCTCCAGAAGTGGCTTTGTCATGCTGGCCACATGACCCGGAAGCTGTCTACGGACAAACGCCGGCTCCCTCGGCCTATAGAGCGAGATGAGCGCTGCAACCCCAGAGTCGGACACGACTGGACCTAATGGTCAGGGGTCCCTTTACCTTTTTACTTTGGGGTACATAGTTTGTGTGTGGGGCATTTAAGACAGGAAATGGTGCCTTTCATAATTAAACCAACTGTTTCTAAGGCTTGTGCCTCTTCCTGCACCAGTGTAAGTCTATCCTACTCTAATGATAGAAACCTTCTATCCTAAACTGCTGGAATGCTCTGTCTACCCCTCCTTTCCTATGAAATCTCATCCACCCATGTAGAGCAGCCAAATTCATAGCATTTCTAAGTCAAATCCATGCCCTCGATGACTCATTAGTAGTGACACAATGCTGGCAACTTTGGTGTGAGCGTGCATGTGCATTGTCTAAGCAGTTCTGTCCTTGCTCAGTTCTATAATTACTATTTTTTTCCAGGTTGGCTGGGAAGCCGGTATAAAAGCTGGTATGGAAACACTGGGTTTCCACTGCCCTGCTGCACCTGCAAAGGCTGAACTTGTAGATGTGGCTGTCAGTGCAGTGTGTGGTTATAGCCACAAGCTGTTCTTAATTGTTTCTGGGATTCCCCCCCTCCCCCACTTTCTGGGACTTTTGTTCATGCAGTACATCAAAAGCAGTTTCTCTCTGTGTATATTGAATAGCATGACAAGGGAAGTGATCTTACTGAGTGCAATTTTGGCTTCTTAAAAAAAAGAAGTAGTAGTAGTAGTTGTTGTGAGACTCTACGACATGTTTGTCTACAGAACAGAATGGAAAACAGAACTTCCTGGTTCCTGGTTATAGATTCTGCTTTTCAGCTATAGCTCTCAAAGTGGCTCCTGCGGAGGGAGACAATTCAGCTGGAACAGAAGCAGGTGTCTGGTGGTGGTTTCTTTGCCTCCTTCCCTCTCCTCTGCATCCCTTGTGACTGTTGTCTGTTGGTTCACCCTGTGTCAGGGGAAGAGGACAGACATATTATTGGTAACCCTTGGCTTCTGAATGGAGAGACAAAAACTTCTTGGAATTTTTCCCTTGCGCAGTAGGCTACTTAACTGTTGGGCGGTTCAACAGTACAACAAATCCAGCATTGCAGGGGTCAGGCAACCTGGCGTGGCATATCCCGAGAATAAAATCCCCAGTATTTCAACAGTTCCTTCTTGCAAGGTGTCTGCTCTCTGGCTACAATTTTAAGTGCCACCACCCATGCTGGATTAGGCACTCCGCCCTGGTTTTGAAATAGTGTAATAATAGAATTGTGGAGGAAAGGAAAGAGGTGATGCATAGCGCAAAGTTTGCAGGGGGACTGGGAAGGAGAAATCCTGAGCAAGTGTAAGGAAAACAAGTTTACTTTAGTAAAGACATTACTTTTCAGATCTGAAACCATTTGTAAGGGGCAATTCTCCTTATATCATTATTTCACAGAGTGGCTCTTCTAGTGGTGTCTTCTCTCTTATTTCAAACGCCCCCCCTCTGTTTTTTTAAAAATATTTTCACCCCCGCTCCTGCTGGACAGTAGATAGAGGCTGTGCAGTAAGGACTGGGGTTTTTGATGGCTGCGAGGGAGCTATGACATCCACAGCCAATAACGTTTGGGGTGGATGTGCGGGTGCTCTAAGAGACTGAGTTGTGAATCGGAAAGTCCCTGGTTCAAATCTTGCCTCTGCTAGGAACTCACAAAGTGGCTTTAGGCAAGATGCTCTCTTGGCTTCAGTCCCTGTACCTGCAATACAGGGGATAATAATACCGACATGTAGAGTTGTTGTTTTTTTGTTAAGTTTTAAAACTGGATCGTGCCCATGAAGCGCTTAAGACTTCGTATTGTTTAAGTATCACATGGGAACAAGCTCTTGGTGGTTTTTAGCAGATGCACAGTGTAACATTGAGCCTCTAAGCCTTACGAATTGCATCAGATCCAAGGGTTAGGATCGGTGGATTCTCTGACTGTGGTTCCCATGTATTACTACTACAGCAGGGAAGGAATGCTTTGAAACTGAACCTCCCCCCTCCCACCCCAAATGGCATGACCTCTTGCCCTTCCAGCTGCAACTGGTAGTCCTCTTGAGGCCATTTCCCTCTTCAAACCAAAATCTAGCCCCCCCAGTCATGCATCCAACATTCTCTGCCCCCCCCCCTTTTTGCTGTTAAAACCTGCTGACTTTCAGGTCGTCTTTAAAAATAAGAGACATATTAAATGCCCTGTTAATGCAGCTCCTACAAACCAGCATTTTATTTTCATATACTTGCAGTGCTGGCAATCTGGAGTGCTGTCCAACCTTCATTTAAAACAGGCACCCCCAAACTCGGCCTTCCAGCTGTTTTGGGACTACAATTCCCATCATCCTTGACCAGTGGTTCCGTTAGCTAGGGATGATGGGAGTTGTACAGTGGTACCTCGGGTTACAAACACCTTGAGGTTACAAACACTTTGGGTTACAGACTCCGCTAACCCGGAAGTAGTCCCTCGGGTTAAGAACTTTGCCCCAGGATGAGAACTGAAATTGCGTGGCGGCGGCAGCGGGAGGCCCCATTAGCTAAGAAGAAGAGAAGAAGAAGAGTTTGGATTTGATATCCCGCTTTTCACTACCCGAAGGAGTCTCAAAGCGGCTAACATTCTCCTTTCCCTTCCTCCCCCACAACAAACACTCTGTGAGGTGATTGGGGCTGAGAGACTTCAGAGAAGTGTGACTAGCCCAAGGTCACCCAGCAGCTGCATGTGGAGGAGCGGAGACACGAACCCGGTTCACCAGATTACGAGTCTGCCGCTCTTAACCACTACACCAAACTGGTATCTCAGGTTAAGAACAGTTTCAGGTTAAGAACGGACCTCTGGAACGAATTAAGTTCTTAACCCGAGGTACCACTGTAATCCCAAAACATCTGGAGGGCCAAGTTTGGGGGTGCCTATGTCCATCCATTATTGTAAAGGTTCTTTTTTTAAACTAGTATTTAAAACTTCCCATCTCATTCTTTGTTTTAAAGATTTCCCAAAGCAGCCAGCGCTTCCAAGACTCTTGTCTGGATGTTGCAACATGCTTTTTTTAACAACAGCAGTTCCTGAAAATGCTCCAGTTTGGATCCCTGTTCGACCCTGGAAGTTTTTGTCCTTATGGCTGTTCTTTCCCTCTGATTATCTCCGTGGGTTCCTGTGTGTCCCTCCTTGGCTCTCCACATTGCAAGAAGCCCAGCAGAAGCAGCCTGCAAGTATTGTGCTCCAGGCTGGAGTCTTGGCTGATGGGCTGAGGTGCTTAGTCATAGGTTTCTGCTGCTAGGTAGGGCAGCATCACACTGCTTGAGAGGCAGCCTGGAGCCCTTCATAATTTCTCTTTGCAGCTTTATTAAAGCTCTTTCCAGGTTGAGATATTTTGATGTTCCTGCAGATAAAAGCAAAGCAAAAATTAAAGCAGATGTGAGCACTTGAAAAGAAGCCATATATGATGTGTGGTTTTACTTAGAGTAGTCCCATTGAACCTGACGAGCATCACTGAGATGCATTTGTGTCAGTAGGGCTGCTTTGTGTAAAACTTAGCTGAATACCACCCAATGGCTTTTGAGTCGAGGTTGAATTTGATAGGTCTATAAATATTTGCCAGAGTAAATGCCAGCATGTGCCAATTTTAAAAACAAGGCTCTGAGCCCACCTTACTTCTCTGAACATACTGGCATTTAATGGCTTCTTATTTTGAGTTGCTTGTTAGGCACTTTTGTGTTTAGTTTCCTCCCTTTAAATTGTGTCCATGTTACAGGTGGGCAGACAAATTTGTTAAAACAGTTTTATATTGATCTGTTTTCTGTTGAGCTGGATAGCTGTTTTTAGTAGAGCACAAGTCTCTTAATCTCAGGGTTGTAGGTTCAAGCATCCTGTTGGATGATTCTCAATAAACTGCTATCTTAGAAAGGACTTGCCAAAACTGTTTACCGGTACTTTCAATGCCAGGCTGAAGTCCTGAATAGCCTTTGGTGGGAAGACTCTATCCAGTGTGCTGACTGAAGAGCAGTTCTGCTTGCAGCTTTTACAGTCAAACCTCGGTTCCCAAATGCCTCCGTTATCATACGTTTCTGCTCCCGAAAGCTAGAAACCCGGAAATAAATGCTTCGGTTTTTGAACAATTTTTGCAACCAATCGGAAGCCGTGCCTCGGTTGTTGAACGTTTTGGAAGTCAAACGGTCTTCCGGAATGGATTACCTTTGACACCAGAGGTTTGACTGTATTTGGCTCTGTTGTCCTGTTTACAATGGCACGTTTGCTGGGAGCAGTATTCCTCTGCCATTCAGACTATTACAAGGAACATTGTGGCAAGTTGAGTGCCTTACAGGAATCTTCTGCTAGACGGATGGGGAAGTTTAGGATGAAACTCTTCAATGAAAAGAAAGGAGTGGTACCTCCCTCTTAGTTTGGCTCATGTAAAAGCTCTGTGGGGCAGGCATGTCTCGACTGGCGGTGTTAAGTTCGCTGATTGGCAAAGCTCAGCTACCAGACAGGCTGGTTCAACTGTGTTTTACCTAACTGGAAGCATTCCACTTAATTCAGGGGTTCCTTGCTTCTTTTCTGTGTCTCCTAACCTGCCCCGTTAATTGATGTAAACACAGGCTGCGTCTCATTGACTAAGCAGTTGTGAAAATCTGATTCACCACTGGCTAGACTTCTGCTCATCCCTCTCCCCTTCTAAAGGAGAATTCTGCAAAGCAGCTGTTCCCCTCGCAGTTGTAAAAAAACAACTAACAGAAGTTAGTGAAACAGCTGCCAATATAAATCCTTTCAGTTTTGTGCTGGAGTTGGCCTGCTGGTTTACCACTGCTTCTTATTGAAGGCAGAACTCCCAACCAAAAAGTGGATTTCTGTGTTGTATATTTTCCACCTGATCTGAAAAGGAAACAAAAGCGCTCTTAAAAGTGAAGGTTGCTGCTGATCACCTTCTGAGTTTCCCCCCTCTCTTTCTCTCTGCTAAGGCACTATTACAAGAAGTCCATTGTTCTCTCTTCTTCCCTTCCCCCATCCCCATTCAAGGTACACCTGCTCCTCTGGTCTCTTGGTGCATGTGATGTAAAATAGAGCCAGGCATGCAGTTTCTGTCTCCCTCCCTCCCTTTAAAATCTGAAATGAATGCATGTAAGTGCAAGCTAAAATGTGCAAATAAATATTTGTAATCGGCCTCATTCATTATAATCAGTAATCACACCTGCAATGCTATAAAGAGCTGGAGAGCTGTGGTCAGTGTTCATGGAACTAAGAAATAAGTAGTATTAGATGGAATGTAATACAATAACACAAATATTATTTGTGTAGCTGAAGCCATTACAAGAAGATAGGTGGAATGTAAAAAATTGTGAGTCTAGTTCTGGTTATTCAAGGACGCTAAATCAGCTACTGCCACACTCTCCTTTGCACTGTAAAAAAAGCCAAGGGTGGGGGGTAGATAGTCTCTCAAATGGGGTGTGAATGATGCAGCACTGGGAGGAGAGGGGGAATTGGGGCACCGGGGGGGGGGGTGGCACCTTGTGACAGCAGAAGAGCCTTCCATTTATGTGACATGCTCTTTGGATCCAAGCCATTTTTCCTATTTTATGCCCTTCCCCAAAGCAGTAGCATCTGATGTGGTCAGGTGGGCCATCCTGCCTTTATGTACAGAGACATAATACCTGTAGCCCTCTGTCACCCAGTTGATGGCAGAAAGCCAGAGTATGCGACCCTCTGCAGCCAAGTGTTCTTTTCTGGTGGTTGGGTAGGGACGAACCAAGTTTCCTGTAGCTTCTGCTGCTACGGCTAAATTAGGAGGCTAGTCTTGTTGTGTTTTCTTTCTAAAAATCTGATTTAAAGTGTCATCTATATTGAACCTTTTAAATTGGAGCCATTAGATTGTGTTTTCCTGTAAAAAACAGAAATGGAGAGGAAAATAATCTGATACAGTCAAGTATTGCAAATATGGCCTATTCTCATTGTGAGTTTTTCGGCTGGGCCCATGTCTTGACGTATCATTATTATTATTTATTTCTGTATCGCTTTTTATTCAAATAAATACCAAAGCGGATCACAAACAAAAGATAAAAATAACATAATGGAACATCACAAATACAGCATAAATTGTATAGAATGGTTTACAAATCATCAGTAAAACAATCGCAAACAAAACAACTACCATCTATGTAACACTATTAACAAAACAACTAAGAAATACTGTAAGCTAAACATCACAGTTACACCAAAAATCATATTATAGGATTCACAAAAGTACTACAGCATTCATATCTATGAAACAGTATTAACAACTGCCTACCTTCTGACCAGCAAGCCCTAGGCTGAGTGGTTTAGACCACAGTGCCACCTGCGTCCCTTAAAATTACCTAAACTCTGCAGTTTCGTATCTGAAGAAGTGTGCATGCACACGAAAGCTCATACCAAGAACAAACTCAGTTGGTCTCTAAGGTGCTACTGGAAAGAATTTCCTATTTTGTTTCTGCAATTTGTAAATTCTTCAGATTATTAATATATATGACTCTACCAACCCTGTATTGACATTTACTTCCATGGTGTAACACTTCTGGGAGGTTCTGGGCTCTTGGGCTGCAATCCTAAAAGTCCTGTTGAAGTCAGGCTTTCTATTGAGTAGGCATGTATAGGATTGCTCTGTAAGTCTTTGCTTAATGCATAAATACAAATAATCCCTTACAGTTACAACTGCCCGTTTTTCAGTAACCATATCTAATTCTGTAGTGTGATACATGTGATTAAAGATACAGACTTTAATTTGTTACTCTAATAAAATCTTTAATAAATATGTGAACTACAAAATAATCAACTTTGAAAAATTAAGAAATTAGGAGAGAACTTCAGTATCCCAGGACTCTCTAAAGACTTTTCAGATCTGCACTGTATTATTCTTTTCCTCCAACAATAAAATCCTTGAAAGACAGAGTACAGTGTGAAATTCCTGAAGTATAATTGTTATCAGTTAGTTTGAGCCCTGAATGAATACAATCAGGATAAGGATTTTCACTCCCACTTAGTCAAATGAACGGAACAAAGCTAGGAAGATCTGTTGTCACAAATAGCTGCAATTCTGTATGGTTACTGTGCTTGTTCTGTTCAGAGATGAGCTTTGCACAGAGTTACTGCAAACTCTACTCATGATCTTTTGACCTCACTATTTATGTTTTTCTGCCTCTAAGCCAACAGAGGATAACACTTCATGATGCAGCTAACAAAGTGGGCTCTAGTCTCCAGAACCTTATGGCACTGTGAATCTCTAAAGGGTCACAAGACTCTTGCAGATCTGCTTGCTGCAGCAAACTAGCATGACTACCAGTAGTAGCCCTCTAGAATATGCTGTGGGATTATCTCACTTTTGAGTCACTGCCTTCCTCTTTCCATCTGTACTTCAACATTTCCCCCCTTTTTAAAGGGAAGACAGGGTTTTACAGGCCATGCATAAGTACCAGTACTTGGGGAAGGGATTGGCAGTTGTGCTTGCTTGCTTCTTTGTCTATAAACTAGCATGTGGATATATGAACAGAGTCAGAATATTACACATGGATTTTTTTCCTGTACTGCTAAAGCTGTCTTTTAATTGTCACATATGACAATATTCTTGCACCTTTAAAATCTGTTAAGGGCTTTCTTGTGTGTGAATCTAAAGCAAGGCTGAGGAGATCAGGAAACCAGAACAGGGGCCTGAAGCACATTACTGCTCTTGAACTGTGAGAAAAGTGCAACAAAGACATGTTAGAGCGGAGGTCCCCGTAGCGATGAGGCATTTCTCCAGTCCATAATCCCAAACCCTTCTTAAGGTATCACCCTTGGCTACAGTACTGGGAACTGGCTATGGAAGAAGGCAATGAGGTGCAAATGGACTTTTCCTGCTCTGGCATGGCTTAGACTGCTCAGATGGTATATGAGAAACTGAAATGGAACCAGTGTCCCTCTTAGGCGCTGGAGATGGAGAACTTGCTGTCCCTCCAGATAATGTTGTTTGACTCCAGCTCCCATCAGCCCCAGCAGTCATGGTCAGTTGTCAAAGGTGTTGGGAGTTGCAGTCCAACAGCGGTTGAAGGACTCCAGATTCCCCACCTCTGCCTTTGCTAGCAATTCCCATCAGCCCCAGCCAGCACAGAATGATGGGTGTGCAGGTTCCCCATCCCTGCACATAGGCATGATCTGTCAAACCTCTGCCTTGTAGTTTCCTGCAGCAATCCCAACTGAAAACCGCTGGGTCAGTTTCTCTTCATGTCCACAGTGCTTGCTCAGCTACTCCTGTCCTGTACCAGGCTGACGTTTTTGCTGAGGAAATGTCGACTTTATTCCGGCACTCAAATAGCTGCTGTCCTCCCTCAGGCGTGGTCTTGATGTTTGGCTGCCTAGTGGCCTTTGGGCTCCCTTTGAAACGAAGGGAAGAAACACTTCATGTGTTTTATTGATGGCTTCTCAGAAATGCCATGCAGGGTGAGGTCATAGTTCTGTGGTGAAGCATGTCTTTGGAGGCCACAATCTGGGGTTCGGTTCTTGCTGTCTCTGGTTAGAGGACTTTTGGCAGCAGGGAAGACAGATCTTTTGAAGCACCAAGCTGCAAAGAAGAGTGTGGCAATATTCAGAAGGCCAGCTGCTTCTGTTTACGTTAGAAGGACCGCTTCCCCAGAAGGAGACCTTCACGGTGCTTCTGAAATAAAACATAATGTTTGTTCCTACGCAGCTGGACCTTTGTGTGCTTGTTTTGTTGTCCTGAGACGTTGCAATTATGGGGTGCTGTTGTCAAGGAAGGCTTAACTAGGCTATGTGGGTTATTGATCTGACTCTTTGTAAGATGGCAACAGCAGACCTTCCAACAAATAGGTGTCAGCTTTTGTGGCTAGCTGTGTTTACAGAGCAGAGGAAGTGGCATGTAAGGTGGCTGCGGCTTTGTTTTATCAAATAATGCAGACTCTTCTGGCTGAGAAGATGGATTCACATAAATAAAGCGAAAATGAGAGTTCAGGAAATAGCCCTAAGTTACTTAGAAACCAATCTCTCTCCCGCTCGTGCTGAAGCCGTGGTGGTTGGATTGCACAGTAGACCTTTGAAAGTCTGTACTGTTAAGTACCTTTTAAAAACTGGTTTAAAATGGGTTCCCTAAATCTTGTTCCAGAGGTAAAAATTATTGACGTAAACCCCCTCTGATTCTGCCAAACTTAATCGGAAAAGGTACCTTATCTTGACTACGGTATATTGTCTGACTTCAGGATTGAGGTATAATAATGATGAAAGGAAAATAGTGATTGCTCTGATGCAAGTAAGTATTACCGGTATTTGGTTTCAGCTGCTTTTTTGTCTGCAGTAAATGTCTTTTGTGCTTGCATTCCCAACAGACTGTTGAACATGGCTTCCCGCACCAGCCCAGCGCACTGGGCTATAGCTCTTTCCTCCATCTCATGGCTATCGGGACCCGATCAGGAGCAATCAAACTGTATCCTTTTCATTCATTTCTGAGCTGCATAATGGCTTTTCAGCAGCAGTAGGTATGTCAAAATGTGTAGAGATAGTATTTATGTGGTGCTTCCTTCAAAGGGCTTTGCATTTGTAAAATCAGTAATCCCAACAATCACATTATCTCCATATTGCTTTATTTTCTCAGACTACTTAGTAGGTTGTCGTTAATGTAAGTTTTGAACCTAGATAATCAGTTCAATTGCATCTCTGATCATGAGGGCCCCTGGTGATCAGCTCTTGTGAAGTTTACTAAAATCGTTGTGGAAGCTACTCTTGAGCTAATCTGGTCTAGTGGAAAGTGGTGCCTGTAGATAAATAGCGCTATCACCCACATTCCAAGTCTGTTTTAAATATCCTGACGCAGAGGAAGAGTTCATTTTTAGCACAGTGCAATATTTGTGGTTTGAATTTTGAGTCATAAATAAATCTTTGGCTTTCCTGTCTTGGTAAGTCCTAAAATACTGGGCTAAGCAACAAAGTGCTTTGAAGGTGCTTTCCTTTTATCCAGCCTCAGTGCAGAATATTCATGAACAGAAATCTGATTCTAGTGGCGCTGAGCCAGTTAGGGTAGGGGAAGTGAACTGTTCCTCCTTCACTGAGGGACAATATGAGTGCTTTCCAACGACACTGTCATTTTCCGGCAACACTTCTCTCTGGAAGACTCTTGCAAGCAAGCATTGGGCCATCTGTCTCCTGATGATGGATTTAAATTGCAGCACCCGGAAGACGAGAATAGATGGGCTCCTGTCACTCTATCTTGCTCAACTTCCAAAAGTGCCACACAAGCAGGCTCTCCCAACTTTTGAATTTAAAATCAAGTAGATGTCTGTCTGCATTACAGTAATCTGCTAACGAATTTCAGAATGGGTTCCCAGACAACTCTTGTCTCCTTATCTGTTACTAGCAAAAGTTTCAGCAAGCCTTTGCTGTGTGGTACACTTGCCTCTTAGTCTATGGCAGGCTTCCTCAACCTCGGCCCACCAGATGTTTTGAGACTACAATTCCCATCACCCCTGAACACTGGTCCTGCTAGCTAGGGAACATGGGAGTTGTAGGCCAAAAACATCTGGAGGGCCGAGGTTGAGGAAGCCTGGTCTATGCCAACAATAAATGGTTGTCTTCGCTTGTTTTGCTCATTATTTATTTATTAAATTTCTACACTGCCCTTCATCCAAGGATCATAGGGTGGTTTACAATATAAAAAACGAAAAATACGTAACGTAAATAACAAATGAAACAATAGCCCTCCCGGTTTAAAAGGCCATAGATCGTTTAATTAGCCCAAGGCCTAGGAGAAGAGGAATGGTTTTGGTTTTTTTGTCTTGCTCCTAAAGATAAGCAACGAAGGTGCCAGATGAGCCTCCCTGGGGGGAGCATTCCACAAATGGGGAGCCACCCCAGAAAACACCTGTTCTTGTGTTGCCACACTCCAGACCTCTTGTGGAAGGGGGCACGAGAAGAGCGACCTCAGATGATGATTGCAGGGTCCTGGTCAGTTCATATGTGGAGAGGCAGTCTTGACCACTGAATTTTGCACCATCTGAATTTTCCAAAGTCTATGCGGAGGCAGCCCCAGATATAATGCATTGCAATAATCTAACCAAGACACTACTAGAGCATAGGCAACGGAAGGTAGGTGTCTGCTTCTTCTAAGCAGTGATGATGGAAATTACCAGGGGTGACTTGAGCCTAATACTAGTGCTTTATGGGGAGACATCACAATTATTCTAGGATAGAACTAATTTGCCACAAAGCGAAGGCAGCAAAAATCAATGTACACATAAATACTATTGACCTCAATCAGTCATTCAGCTACGGCGCTCCAGGGGTTGAGTTCATGGGCTTGCACGAAGAGACCAACACTGTCATGCAAATACATTTCATTCCTGGCCAGGTGAGTAGAATCTAAATTCTGTGCTTCATACATCAGATATGTTTTCAGCTTTCTAGGGTCTGCTCTAGGGTTTCAGGGACTGAGATGGACTTTTACCACTAGCCCTCTGTAATGTGAAAACATGATAAATGCCATGATGTTTTTGGCAAAGGGATCCAAAACTACTGAACCGTTTTACTTCTTGTTCCTACTTTTGACCACCTTGGCAAACTCTTGAGCGTGTAGATGTAATTGCAAAAGGAGGATAGATGCCCACCTCCCCCAACAGCCTGCAGTTCCTTACCCAAATCCTCAGTATCCAAGGGCAAAAGCTGTTTATGCCTCCTGTTTCAGCACTGATAAGAACCTGACATAAAAAGAGCGTGCTGAATCAGACCAGTGGCATAGCGAGCTGCGTGCAGGTGGCGTGTCGCTTGTTGGATCAACGTCTTAGTAGTGCTTATGACTTTGCCACCCGTGACCCTTATTTGGGCGCTGTATTGAATTTCTAGAGGAAGCCTTTAAATAACTTTGCCGTAGTGAAGGTTTGAATCCGGAGTCTGACGAGGGGAGCCTGGACAAAACGAACTTTGAGAAGTCGTTTGTCATTTTAGTCACCCTTCAGGCTGCCATCTCCGCTCTGCAGCAGTCCTAGAATAAAAAGGGAGAAGAAAAACGATCATTCGATCATTGTTGGAGCCAGGAAACTGCTGTGCACAATTCAACCAGCATCCTTTAAGATAAATGCAATTATTGTGGCATAAGCTTTTGTTGGCCAGAGTGTAGGTTCATGCAGCAATAAACGTGTTCTTTAAAGTACTACAGTATAGGACTCGGTTGTTTTCCCTACAATACTTTAATAGACTCTGCCTCTACCATGTGGCATTGCTTGTAGATAAAAGATCGTTTTTGTGTTCATTTAAAAAACTGGATATACGGTACTTGAAGGAGCAAACATCTCGAGGGAGGAGAGCACGTCAACTAGCCCTGCACTTAGCAGTATCAAACCTGATTTTGGTTCTAGACCACTGGGAGTAGTCTTGAATATATTTCAAGAATGCTGCTGTGTCACTCTTGCTCATAAAAATAAGCCCCAAATCCAACTGCGGCCAGACAGCTTTTAATTATGCTGGAGAGGATTTGGAATTTGGTTACTGCTTTGGCATTTGTCCTGCATGCACTTTTGTATAGAGAGATGGCTCTCCCATGTAGGACAAGTGGATGTGAATATGAAGGGACCCCTTCTACTTTATTAACAAACCTGCTGCAGAAGTAATTCCATAAAAGTTGTAACTCAGCTGGCTGACTCTCCCCGAAACTGATGTTTAGGAAGCACACTTTCATGAGTACAAACTCCCAATTATCCTGCAATGTTAGAAGAACCTTCAAATTATTTAAAAGGGTTTTGCCTCTGAGATTAGGAAGGAAGAATTATGTGTTTGTGAGCATTTTTCTTTTTAGCATGCTGCCTTATTCATTTGCCAAGCCCGGGCTGATCTTCAAGCCTTAATGGAATCGCATAAAGAGAGAACATTTAGAATGAGCAATAACTCCGAATACTCATGGGAACTGTTACCTGCCTGTACTAGGTGTAGATTCAGCAGACAGTGCTTGGATTTAAATACTTAAATATTGGCCAGGGTTGGGCTTGTAACAAATATTCTGGGGCACCACTCCTTTAGGATGAAGTCAGGTGAAAAGAATGCAAGGTGAGAGATTCACAGAATAGGAGCCATTCGCTCCTAAACAGGGTGGGGATGTGTTTTTCACTCAGAGCTACAAGGAGTTCAAATTATTAGCCCAGCAAAGCTGACAATTGAGCAGGTACTTCAGAAACTTCAGGACAGGTACTTCAGATACTTCTCTGGGACATGAAGTGCAGAATTTTAACATGACAAAAGAGCACAGAAATGACCGGGTCTCTACATAGAGCGTTTGACTCGGTGTTAAGTGAAGAAAACAGAAAGAAAGGGCAGGACCAACTGAAAGATTTTGGTGCTCTTCAAGCACAGCATCCTCCGTACTTCCTCTCCCTGACCTAAAAGAAGCAACACATGCACACAGGATTCCCAAACTGCATTGGATCTGCTGCTTTACTCTGTGCAAAGTAGTAATGATGGTCTTGGCGCCCTGGCAGATGCCCAGCCTTGACACTGCCTGGAGTTTGCTCTGGGGAACAGGAGGTTGATTTACCGTAAATAGAGGTCAAGGTGATTGTGAGTCATGGAAAGTAGTGGCTGATTGTATTGTGGCTCAGGAAAGCCTTTACTAAAGTGGAGCTGGAGAGGCGCTAAAGGAGTGACTTAAATATAAGAGATTGAGGTAGTATTTCCAAGCATAGAGAACTAGCACAGATGAAGGTATAAAGGTCCTGATTTGAGAAGGTGGAGTAGGCCAATTGCCAACGAAGTAGTGTATTACAAAGAGACTCATTCTCAACTAGAATAAGCAATTAAGTATATTCAGGTTCAGTTGATTTGTATGATTGTGGTATTTACTGGAGCTGAAATTAGCCAGCTCCCCTGTCCTCCTCATCAGTTCTCCTCTGCAAATTCTCACATCAAATAGGTATGTGCTGGATGTTCAGAAGGAATTCACTATATCAGCATCTGAAATTGATTTTGCAATAGCATCCAGCATTCAGTTAAAAACATCCCCTTGAATGGACAGAAGGAGATACCAGTTGCATTTTGATGTCACACAGGGTTCTGAAGTAATGCTTTAAATAATTTTATTTAAACGATATTTAAGCATACAACAATTTAAGCATATAACTTACTAGCATAAGACATATAAATAGTATAATTTACAAAGTTACATAATAACCTGAAACCTGTATGTCAAATGTCTGGATCTGATTTTGACATTAGAATCCAAACTGCGAAAATATTGAAGATTGTTTTGACATTTTGATTTAGCTTTGCTTGCTTTGCTTGCAAGGTGCTGTCTTTACCGTAGAGTTTCCCTCCATAAGTACCTTGCCTTTTATAGGGGTTTAATATCTCCTGGTCCTGTGCTGAAATGGGCTACCTGTTTCTAGAGAGCCATGGTAGTCTCTTGAAGCAAAAAACCACCGGAGCTCTGTAGCATCAGTTTTGTGGTCTCATGCTCACTTTGTCAGATGTGTTTATTTCTACCAAATAGCTTACCTTCACATTAATAGGACTAGTACAAACTCTTCTGACAGCTAAAACTTCAGTCTTGATTGGTCATGTACTGTGGCTTAATAAACATAACTGCTGAATAATGTGCCTCTTGAAATGTTGCGGCACTCTGCACTACTCAGATGCTTGCTTATTCCTCCTTTTGTGTGTCTAATTTTCAGTGCCGCTTGTTGACATTGCTAGATGATAACAGCCTGCATTTATGGACCCTGAAACAGTCCCACAGCAATATGTCTGAACTGCAGGAGGAAAGACATTTCACACTCCGAGGGCCTCCTGGGTAACTGGGATACTTCCTTCTCCATCAGAAGTGGGCTAGGAGATGCATTCTGATAGACACAGCTTTTGGTTTTTTTTTTAATTGTTTAAGCAAATGCCTGCTTTTTTACTAGTTCTGTGTGCTCCGGAAAGCCTGTTTCTCATTTCTAAATTGGGAAGAAAGGTTATGCACATGTGTGTTACATGACTTTCTACAAACTATGGGTTTATTCAGGACGCGGGTGGCACTGTGGTCTAAACGACTGAGCCTAGGGCTTGCCGATTGGAAGGTTGGCGGTTCGAATCCCCGCGACAGGGTGAGCTCCTGTTGCTCGGTCCCAGCTCCTGCCAAAACTAGCAGTTCGAAAGCACATCAAAGTGCAAGTAGATAAATAGGTACCGCTCTGGCGGGAAGGTAAACGGCGTTTCCGTGCGCTGCTCTGGTTTTGCCAGAAGCGGCTTAGTCATGCTGGCCACATGACCCGGAAAACCTGTCTGCAGACAAATGTCGGCTCCCTCAGCCAGTAAAGCAAGATGAGCACAGCAACCCCAGAGTCGTTCATGACTGGATTTAACTGTCAGGGTTCCTTTACCTTTACCTTTTAAGGGTTTATTCAGAAGTAATATTCGCCATCCTTCATTAGGGATGTAGACTTGTACTTTCCTCTGACTTAATACCTGAAGGAGCGTCTCCACCCCCATCATTCTGCCCGGACACTGAGGTCCAGTGCCGAGGGCCTTCTGGCAGTTCCCTCACTACGAGAAGCCAAATTATAGGGAACCAGGCAGAGGGCCTTCTCGGTAGTGGCACCTGCCCTGTGGAATGCCCTCCCACCAGATGTCAAAGGAAACACTACCAGAGCTTTAGAAGACATCTGGATGCAGTCCTGTTTAGGGAGGCTTTTAATGTTTAATAGATAATTGTATTTTAATGTTCTGTTGGAAGCTGCCCAGAGTGGCTGGGGAAACCCAGCCAGATGGAGGGGTATAAAAAATAAATTATTATTATTATTATTAATGGAGCTGAGTTCTTCCATACATCTTTGAGCAAGCCATAGTTTGCTGTTACATCTGAACCAGGCAACTATAATAAAGGGAGGGAGATAATCTTGAGTAAGCAAAGGGCAAAGAGATGTCTGATCCTCACGGCTGTTGTCTAAACTGGCCAGGGCTTTGTGTACCACAGTCTTGGTGAAAAAGTTCAGCACTACTGATTTTTTAGGGGGCGGGCGGGCGTTGCTGCAGATTTTGTTGCATAAAGTGATTGGCTGGTTACCTTAAAATTTGAGTGTGCACTTAAAAAAACCTGTTCATTTGTTTTGCTTTTAAACACTGCTTAAAATATTCTATTGATTGCACAAACTGTTTGTTCCTGTAGAACTGTGGGACAGCTTAATAGCAAGTTTCTATTCCCACACTAATGGTATGCATTAGCCCTTTTTGTATCATATATCCTCCCCCCGCCACCAGAATTGTGGGATGAGAATTTGTACTTAAATATATGGTATTGAGTAATGATTTCCGAAGCCCTTACAAACAGCTGTTGGATCAAGTATCTGCTTTGTATTACAGCATATACAAGCTGCCTGGGCAACTAATTTCACCCAGCTGTAATTTACCAGTATCTCTTTTCCCCTCCACTTACAGTTCCCCTCCAAGTGCTACCCAGGTAACAGCAATCCTCACACACTCCTCGCAGGAACTTCTTTATCTTGGCACTGAGAGTGGTAATGTCTTTGTGGTGGAGATCCCATCCTTCAGAGTGCTAGAAGACCGGACCATCAGTCCAGATGTTGTGCTGCAACGGTAAAATGAGATACTGGAGTTGCACTATCTAGTGATGATTTCGGGGTGTTGTGCATGCTCTAGTTATCTCTCGCTTGGATTACCACAGTGTGCTCTATGTGGGGCTACCTTTGAATGTGACCCGGAAACTACAACAAATCCAGAATGCGGCAGCTAGACTAGTGACTGGGAGCGCCTGCCGAGACCACTTAACACCGGTCTTGAAAGACCTACATTGGCTTCCAGTACGTTTCCGAGCACAATTCAAAGTGTTGGTGCTGACCTTTAAAGCCCTGAATGGCCTCTGTCCAGTATAGCTGAAGGAGCGTCTCCACCCCCATCATTCTGCCCGGACACTGAGGTCCAGTGCCGAGGGCCTTCTGGCGGTTCCCTCGCTGCGAGAAGCCAAGTTACAGGGAACCAGGCAGAGGGCCTTCTTGGTAGTGGCACCTGCCCTGTGGAATGCCCTCCCACCAGATGTCAAAGAGAAAAACAACTACCAGACTTTTAGAAGACATCTGAAGGCAGCCCTGTTTAGGGAAGCTTTTAATGTTTAATAGACTATTGCATTTTAATATTCTGTTGGAAGCTGGCCAGAGTGACTGGGGAAACCCAGCCAGATGGGCAGGGTATAAATAATAAATTATTATTATTACTACCCATGCGTTACAATGAGGGTAAAAATCCTACAAGACCTTTGAACACTGGTTATCTTAACATGAAGTAGTAGTGTTGGTGCCACCTCCGTGGTTGCTCTGGAAATGTATTCAAGTCCCTGCCTACATGGTGTGACCTGAACTCTTTCTTGTTCCTGGGACTTGCATGTCATTTTGGTTACATGGCAGCTTCTTAATTCCAGTGTTATATGCTGGTTTGTTGGTGTGGATGAGCAGGTCTCTTTGTCCTGGCAGACTGAGCTTCACAAGTAACCAGGAGCTGTACTCAGCCCTGCCCCCCAGTGGTTTGGGGGCATTTTAAAAAAAATTTCCCATTGTGGGTGTAGCGGTGGGAGGGGAGTGTAAAAGTCCAAGTAAGGTTCAGAAGCTTGTTTTTGTTTTCAATATTTTCAGGATTCAGCTTTCACCCTTTAATAATTTAAATACAGTGGTACCTTGGTTTTCGAACGTCTCCGTTGACGAACGTTTCAGAACTCGAACGCTGTAAACCCAGAAGTAAATGCTTCGGTTTTCAAACATGCCTCAGAAGTCGAACATGTCATGCGGCTTCCGTGCTGAGTTTTCCATACTGAGTTTTCAGTTTTCAAACATTTCAGAACTCGAATGGTCTTCTGGAACGAATTACGTTCAAAAGCCGAGGTACCACTGTACATTAGTTATGACTACCTTTTAAATACTTCATAACAACTGTGGTACCCTTCCCCAACCTAATGCTGTCCAGATGTTGCGGGCTGCAACTCCCATAATCTTTGACTTGGCAATATTGGCTAAGGCTGTTGGGAGTCTGGAGTCTGACACCACCAGGAAAGTACCAGGTTGAGCTACAGCAATGTTGTTGTTATAGGTCAAATTGACACTTCCGTCGCTTAAGAAAAAAAAGAGTGAATGGAATTATTTAATTGTAACAACAGTGACTCAGGACATGGGAAACAATTGAATTGACTGGAGATTTCGGTGCCTCTGTGGAAGAATCACAAGGAGTGAGGAGTTGGTGGGAAATGGCATCAAGATCATTTATGGGAAGCAGTTAATAAATGGAATAAAAAACGAATTCTCAGAATGCCACCGGGCTGCAGTGGCAGATATAGAGGTTAGGGCAGCATAATTAGGATGGAGGTTATGAAGCTTCAAGCAGGTGGTTTTAGCCAGGCTATTTTCCAGGATGTCCAAATTGATCCCTGACATGATAGTGCAAAGGAGGAGAATTCCCAACTGTTTCCTTTCTATCCTTCCATATATCGGTGGCATTCATAATAGTTCATAACCTTTCCCCCTCGCATTTCTTCACAGTGTGCCAGAGGAGTACCTCAACAGAAGGTCCCTTGAATTGGTGGAAGCCTTACGGGAACATCCCCAGAACCCCAATCAGATCTTGATTGGCTACAGCAAGGGCCTCATTGTCCTCTGGGACTTGATAAATAGCAAAGCGACACACCATTTCCTTGGCAATCAGGTACTAATACCTTCTGGGGCTGTGAGTTGCAGCCAGGAAAGCTTTTCATTCCTGGAAAATACAGCAAGGTGTAGGAAAACAGAACACAGTATAGGAAAACAGAACAGGAAAGCCTACTTGAGTAATTAGTTGTGTATTCTGTGTAGCATGTTGTAACGGAGTCCTGGAACCATTGTTTAATGCGGGTGGGGGTGGAAGAGACAAACCTGGGTGGTGGATGTTTAACCCTGCAGTTCATGTAGTTAGCCCCTCAGCTATGGATCATCAGTCCTCAGAATAAGATTGCATCCATAACTCTGTATAACCTGCACGTACCCCCTCCAAATCCAGTTCGGTGCTTGGAATAAACTTTAAGTCGGGCTTGCCAGAGGCCACCTTTTAGATTCTGACCCTTCAGTGGGGTACTGTAAGCGCAGGTTTTTCATTTGTAACCACGAGGGCTAAGAAACTTATTTCCATTCTATGAGACCTGCATGCAGTCCCGTCCTCGAGTTGGTCAGGTGGCCGAATTCTGTGACTAGCAGAACACACACACAGTTCTTGGTGGGGTGTTTCTTCTGAATTGGACCGCAGTGGTGATGAGACCTTTGAAATTCTGTTTGCTGTTTCTCCCTAGCAACTGGAAAACCTCTTCTGGCAGAGGAACGGCCGCCAGATCATCAGCTGCCATTATGATGGGAGTTATGCCCAGTGGCCTGTCTCAAGTGATGATAGGCAGCCAGAGCCCCTGGAAAGCAAAGTGCCTTACGGTCAGTATGGGCGGGGGGCTGGCGGTGCATGCCTTCGGAATTGTACATGATTTGACGTGTGTTCAGAGCAGCAAGTTTTACAACACGGGACCCACCAAGCTGAATGCTGCCCGCTTGAGGCTCAGACATCTGAATTGTGCCTCCCCGAGGCGGCAAAAACTTAAGAGAATTGTTATGCATTTGGGCAGGCCACAATATATGCCAATCTTTTGTGTAGGCCTTAATTAGAGCTCCACTGAATTGCAGCAGTGCCTTGGGCAGGTGATGGCATCTGAGGACCAAAGTCTTGCTAAAGTGGTGGTGGCTTTCCAGACACTGGAGCTGCAGGAGCCAGTGGGAAATAGTTGGCTTTCTACTGTTAGGGGTGTCTTTAGTGAGTGACTGGTCTGTTTTTAGTACAAGTAGTTTCTCTAGCGTTTGGTTCATAAGCAACCTTCATTACACGGCTATTCATGGTGCTTCTGATTGCACTGTCTGTGTGGATAGCAAGACGAGGTTGTCAGGGCAAAGTTATGTAATGAACACTTACTCCTTCATATGGGAAAATTAGGGGCGTGCTGCCATGTCGTGTCAGTTTAATGATAAAACTAAAAGATTCTACAGCTGCTTTCAGTCGTGTGGATTTTTGACTAAAATAATTGGATTTGAAATGGTTTTTATATGTGCAGTTGTTTTTATATTCGTTTATTGCATTGTGAAATTTGCTTCACAGGAAGCGATACATAAAGAAATAATAAATTGACAAGAATATAATAAAATAATAAGCATGTATTTAAAACATGGCATCTTCTTTAAAAAATCTGCCCTTCTAGGTCCTTTTCCTTGCAAGGCCATCTCCAAAATTTACTGGCAAACGACAAAGAACGGGTAGGTACTTTGGCAGATATTACAATGCTGCCCATTCTCTTTAAGATTCTAGAGTGACCTTTTAGTAACAAGAGCTGAGCTGCTGCTTGCTAGAAATTCTGCAGCTGACTGAGGTGTCAGCAAAAGTCGTCTCTTTATAATCTGAACACTGAAAGCTGATCCACATAATGGAAGGGCAGTTAGAAATTGCCTGCTCTTTTCAATCCACTCAGGAATAATACTGTCATAGTTTTTTTTATTTAAAAAAATAAGATTTATATCTTGCATTTTACCATGAATTCCTTCCTAGGTGGCTTACAAACAAATAATCCTAAAACAATAACATTCTATATCAATATCAATATAATTAAAAAGGAGATAAAAGCAGCAAATAAAACAGTTAAAAAGCAAATACAGTAATATTAAATGTCATGAGAGAACAGGTGGACTTCTTGAGGCATCTAAAAAATGATGTGTTTGGTTCTAAGTGATTCTGCTAAAAGAGATTGTTCCACAGTTTGGGTGCCACCATGGAGAAGGCCCTCATTTTGGTGACCACGGTTCTGACTTTTTGAAAGAGGGAAGGGGGCACACAGAGAAAGGTGCTTGACAATGTAAATGGATGGGTAGTGAAAGTTGGCCTTGAGATCCCGTGCCCAGGCCACTTAGGACTTTAAAGCAGCAAATTTGTGCTTCTCTGATGGCTAGAGACTTAAGAGAAATTCTAAAGATGCAGGGGATGCATTTTGCCACAAGAGAGAATTATTCTTTCCTTACAGTGGTTTGAAATACTTTTAAGTTGGAGGAAGGTGCCTAAATTGTATATCTGTTGCATTTTCTTTTTCTCTAAGGCTTCCTTACATTATATTTCAAGGAGGGATGCCACGGGCCAGCTATGGTGACAGGCATAGCATTTCTGTCGTTTATGGCAACCAGCAAACTGCCTTTGACTTTACATCGCGAGTGATAGACTTCTTTGTTATTGCCAACGCGGATCCACTTGCAGGTATGTGGAAGATTTTGATTTCTTGGGGAGCTTTAGCTGGAATTACATTTTACTTTGAGGGTTCAGATTCTGGGTGTTGCTTGGAGTTGAAATACCCAATGTGTTGTTATTAGTGCCCAGATTTGGGTGATCATTGTGGAATACTAGTTGTGTGTTGGATTTATTTTATTTTATTTTTTGGTAAACTAGTAAATGGAATGATTTTTTTTTTTTTTTTTGGTATTCATAGGCTCCGTCTTTTGGGAGCTAAAAATGTAAAGCATTTTCATAGAAATATAGAGAACCTTGATAGCAATTACAGCTTTCAGCTGTGAAAATGACCACTGGAAATGGGGGTAGGATGCTGTTTCATAGTGCTAGAGCAAGTAGATATTACTGAACTACAACCCGCATCATCACTGACCATAGGCCATGCTGACTGCAGCTTATTTGTTTAAGCGTTTTTATACCTCTTGGCTAACAACACGTGTAAAACCATATATCCATTATAAACACAGCAACACTAAGTCTAAACTCCAACCAGCACCAACACCAGCACCATAATATTCCCTGTAAGTTGGAAGTTCAGCAACATCTAAAGGACCACAGATTACACTAGAGATTCTTCATAGATTGCATCTGCAGTGCTGCCCTTAATTACTCTCCGAGACGTGTATCAATTTTTTGAAATTATTTATACACTTTTATGAAAAGTGCTCAATGTGGTTTTCTGTAAAATCCATTAAATACAACAATGGAATCCAGCAGCATTAAAAGTCAGCACAAAGCTTAACTAAACAGATTGGGACAAACGGCTGGCATCCATAGCAAACACTTCAGTAAACCGGTAAGTTTTCCACGTGTGCTGAAAACATCACTGTAGGCATATGACTCATTTAGTTTTACAAACACATGGCTATTATTGAGAAGGAAATCAGCCCAGTTCTCCTTGTCCATGAAAACAGACTTTTAAGGTGGAAGGACAATATTTTACTTTCCTGCCGCAGCAGTACCTGTTCATCTACTTGGCAATGGCATGCTTTCGAACTGCTAGGTTGGCAGCAGCTGGGACAGAACAATGGGAGCTCACCCCGTCACGGGGATTCGAACCGCCCACCTTCTGATTGGCAAGCCCAAGATTGCTTCCGGGCAAGAGGAGTGGTGTTAGGTGGAGTTCCTCAGCATTTTGGGTCTGAGTGATTGTCTCCCAACAGCTGCTCACACTGGCCACGTGTGCAACAGGGCATACAGGAACTGAAGAAGGAAGTGCTACAACTGCTGCATGCTTAGCCCAGGAAGTCATTCAGTCATCTGAGGTTTCTGTGGTTGGCCAGCTTCCCTGTAACTGACCGCTTAAGCCGAATGGGAATCTGCCTTGGCTCACCTCACATGCTCCTTCCTTCGCTCAACAGAGTGTGAGAGTGGGCCACTCATTGTGCACCAAATCCACTTAGGTTAATGTGTAATGCTTATGTAATGGCTCTGGTGGTGTTGGGAAGCTATTCTTTCACTTACCGAGTGTCCGTGATGTGGGCAGGGCGCTTTCAGAGCTGATCATTTGGGGCGACTTCTTACGATGTGTTATGTAACTGGAGGTGGAGTACAGAAATGCTTTGTATCGTGTCAGTTGTGAAGGGTGCATGAGTGTGTAAATGGCTGCTTTTCCTGTCCTCTTCATTACACAAGAGCAGGGCTTCTATCTTTTCCAGTTAAGTGGGGCTGGAAGGGCAGAAAGCAGACTTTTTTTTTGGTTTGCTACTATAAGTGGAGTACAATGTATGCCTGGTGTCTCTGCCTCAGTACTAGATTGCACCATTAGAAATGACTCTTTGAGATTGCTTATTGCTACTACTTGGCAACTTCCAATGAAAAGATACATGATCAACTATGCTGAGCAAAGATGACTTTGCTAGCAACGTTCCTTTCAGAGCGCTTGGTGCTTGGAAATTTTGCAAATAGGGGGTTCCAAATAAGTTGTCTTAAGCTTTTATCCCCCCCCTATGCTGAAATGTGAAAACTGTGGGCAGTATCCAGCTCATTCGTTCTGTCAGCACAAGGGTTTCTGCTTGCATAGTGGAACACCCCCCATGGGCCCCCTAAATCAGTTCTGGGTTTCCCCCCAACCCTCCAGAGCAGATTTGCAGAGGGTGTGAAATGCACATGGGGGGAGGGGGGAAGTTCCTTTGTGCAAGTGGAAATCCTTCTGCTGATAGAACAAATCAGTTGGACACTGCCCTCCCACAAACCCCCAATGTTCCATAGAAAACAAAAGGCTAGCATGTATAATAAATAGACACTTGATTACTGTACCTGGCACCCCCATATTATTTGATAACTCACAAATTCCAGCCCTATATGATGGATCACAGTATCTATGGACAGTGTAGAAATTGTCAGTGGCAACAGATGCTGAAGAACCTTTCTTTAAAAGGAACAGGGTGTTCAGCTCTTTACAAAGGCTCTCTCCTGATTAGAGAGTCATTTGTATGTTTACTCAGAAGCAAGTCCTGCTGTTTTCAATGGTGCTTGCTTCCAAAGTAAGTGTGTGTAGGATTGCAGTTTTAGTCTGTTACCCATATATGAGTGTGCCTGTTCATTGATTGGCTAAATTTGCTTATGAGTACAGTATAAGCAACACATCTCAAGCAAATTGCATTCTTGTGTTGGACTGTGCCTGCTCTGCCACATAGGTGCATACATCAAAAGAGGCATTCTGTCCTATGTGCTTTTCTTAACATAGTGGTTCATTGGCACACTGTATAAATACCTCTGTTAATGTATATAATCTGCTGTGAGGTAATTGGGACCATTTTTTAGTCTTATCGGAAGATATTAGTTGCTTTAAGCCATGCGTTCCTGCTTCATGTGGTTTTAAAATGACAAATGCTGAAATGATAAAACATAAAGGGACATTTAGGAGGGGGCTTTTGGTTTTGTTTCAAGGAACAGCCTCTGGAAGCACAACACACCCAACATTAACTTGATGCAGACAAGTGCTTGCCGAACTGCCTCTATCCATTTTAAATTACTGTAATACTTCAATTAATTTAAAATGCACCGTGACCTCTTTTTTTGTTGTTGCAAAGGTGCCGTGCACCTCTATGTTGGAGGAGCCACCTTTTGCCAAGTTCATTTATAATGGAAAGCAATACGACATGTGATTCTGTGACACATTGTGCATTTTGCTTTCCAAAAGCAGAGCAGTGATGAGTTTCTGGAGCCGGCTGCAGAAGCAGCTTTCCGTTTGTAATGAAATTCTTCTTGTTCTCAAACGGATCAACCGCTCTCAGAACCAGCAACGCTGCTACATTTTAAGCAGCTTACTTTGCTGGGATTGGCCTAAGTTCCTAGAAATGGTCTAACATAGAACTAACTGGGTCACTGCTGAGCATGCACAATGCAGCCTGTCTTCTAACCCGTTAAAGAATAGCAGATGAAAAGAGTCACATAGCCCACCTGCTTGCATAGGGCCCTTGATTTCCAGTTCTCGGTCATTTCACGTGACATTTTTTACTCCATAGATATCTTGGATAAAGCGCATAAATGGCCAATTAGGAGTGTCGGCGATTGCACCACAGGAACTTGGAATGGGCAGAAAAATAAAACTTGTGCTTCAGAGACGTGCACTTTGTTGTTGTTTTTGATGAATTTATACCCTGCCCTTCAGCAGGTTTCCAGGCAAACTTTCAAAGTGAACATTTCAATACAGCAAAGATGAAAGCAGACATGAAAACACCGTAATATAAAAGAGCAGCATAAAGGAAGCAGGAGTAGAAACAAAAATTCAAAGCAGCTTAAAAACAAAGCACAGATGATTGCAGGGTGGGGAGCCTACCAGCTAAGTCTGACACAGAGTAAACCCACTGAAATTAATAAACATGCCTAAGTTAATGAATTTCAATGGCTCTACTCTGGGTAAAGCTTTAAAAGTACTTTTTTGACTGGGGGGAAAAAATATTTTTGCCTACGGCCAAAATGACACCAGATTAAGCTTTAGTTGGGCCTCCCTTCAGAGCCAGATTTAGGGCAGTGCGGTTGGTTCCCCCGCACTGGGCACCGAGCCGAGGGGGGTGCTGTAACTATGATGCAGTGCATGCTCAGAATGGAAGGCGAAAGGTAGGGACACCGAATTTTGGCCTCACACAGTGCACCACTGAAATTTGAAAGACCAAAGTCTGCCCTTTGCTCCCTTGAAGAGAGTATGCTGCAATTGGGGTGAACCACTGAGCAGAGCAGTCCATTTCCTGCTTCATGTGGCTGCACATGAAAGCAAATTGTTCTGGTGAAGGTCCTTGAAGGCCGAAATGGGAGAGACGGTGCAGTTGACGAAGCACAGGCAATAATGTGCTTTTGAAAAGATTTTATTTTATATGTTCTTAATCTGTTTGAAATGTTTTACATACGTTTCTTTTTTCTTTCAATTGTATAGTTTTGCTGTTTGGTTATTTGCCTCCATTGGGAGAAAGGAAAAGATAGAAATTCAATAAATAAAATGTATATAGTACCGCAAATAAACCATGCTGCTTATTTGTGTCCACTGATGAAAGTACTTCACGATTGTTTTCTCCCTGCTGCCTCTCCCCCAGTGAAACGATGGCTATTTATTGATTCCCTTTCCTGCAGAATTTGATGACCCATCTGCCATGGTGGTGCTAGCAGAGGAAGAATTAGTAGTCATAGATTTGACGTCTCCAGGCTGGCCATCGGTGCAACCTCCATACCTAGCATCTCTTCACTGCTCAGCCATCACATGTTCCCAC
Source organism: Lacerta agilis (assembly GCF_009819535.1). NCBI lineage: Eukaryota > Metazoa > Chordata > Lepidosauria > Squamata > Lacertidae > Lacerta > Lacerta agilis. The sequence goes on from NC_046313.1 coordinate 31,720,474, forward strand.
CATGTCTCCAACATCCCTCTCAAGTTATGGGAAAGGATCATCAGTGCCGGGAGCAAACAGAACTCCCAGTTCTCTAATATGGTATGACTTGCATGCATGAACATTGGAACGGAATGAACAAGTCCTTTTCATATTAATACTGGATTTCACACTGCATCTGAAGTCCCTGTGAGATAAGTTAGGCTGTGAGAGACTAGCCTAAGGTCACCCATTGAGCTTTCATGACTGAGTGGGAATTCGAACCTGATTTCCCAGGTCCCAGCTCAGCATGCTAACCATTACACCACACTGGCTCTCTTGTCCAAGGGCACTGTAGGAATAACACAGTTTATAAGCTCCCTGTCTTCCTTGGGGAGCAAGGCCTTCTTTGTTCACCAACTCCAGAGGTCCTGAGGTGCTCCAGAGAGATCTCGCAGGTCCTTCCAAGTTCCCATGACATATTGTACAGGGGCATCTCAGACCTGGTGCATGGAGAGGGCCTTGCTTCCCAAGCAAGACAGAGAGCTTAAATGCTCCTTTTGTGCTGGGAAAACGCACCACAAAAAGCTCTCTGCTCTGCTTGCTTTTAATTTGCGGGATTGCAACCAGCGGCCTTCAAGATCATAGGGTTGAAATTGCTGAAGTTAAACACGTGTGAGATCCAATGTATCACACAAGAAAACATGCTGAATTATATTGTTAGTTTACCTGCACACCTTGTCACAGAATTCAGAAATTTAATAACTTTAATTTGGGGGTGTTTGTGGGTGAGGGATTGAGGACCTGTTTTGCATGCAGAAGTTCCCATGTTCAGTCTTGGGCATCTCTTCTCTGAAACCCTGAGAGCCACTGCCGGACAGTGTAGCTAGAAGAACCAATCTTCTGACCTCTGTTTTAAGGCAGCTTCTGGACACCCCACCCTAATCTAGATTTGTGGTTCCCTCTGTTGCAAAGGACTCTGAGCTCACATCTAGATGCAGACAAGCAAATTTTGCACGTTTTTATGCTACTGAGAGATCAGAACACTTGAAGACAATATTCTGCACCCTGACAAAGTTGCAGTTGCTATGGGTTCAGTTTCAGAAAGCCCCAGCAGCTGCTTACAGGGGGGGGGGAAATGTAGGTTAATGGATTCCTCCCCATCTTATATTAAACCTTAGCATAAGGAAATTGGCTAGTAAAACCTTAAGAATGTATGCCTTAATCCAAACAAAGCTTAATCTGCATAGATTTGGTGTTCAATGCTTTCCTGCTCCCTCTGTGTCTTCATTGCATATGTACTTCCAACTTTGCATCCATTCTGTCCCAATTTCTTGTTTTCCTAGCAATGGCCAATTAATGGAGGCACTAGCAAGGCTCCAGATCCTCCTCAGAGAGACTTGCTGCTTACTGGGTAGGTATGAAAACAGACGTTCTTCCTCTGGTTACCATTCTGGAGCTTCTGACCTCACGTTTTGTTTCCACCTCTGCTTAGGCAGTCCAATGCAGCTTGAGAGGATCATCATTTGTGCAAAAGCCATTGAACTGATTCCCATTTTGAACTTGGGTATTTAACACTTCAGTGGCAATGAACTCTTCTGAAGGCAGAAAGTTCCAAAACATTACCTGTTTGTGTCCGTACATGTGTATAAAAAGTCTCACATCGAGTGGATGGGATGGAACAACCGTTTCGTTTTGCCCCTCCGTATGTCTTTCTCTGTGTGCTAAATAGGGCTTCGTAGCTGCTTTTCATCTGGAATTTAAAATATATGTATCCTAAACACTCCTGCAAGGACGAAAGAGGTTTCCTGTCAAGATCCCTGATAAGATTCTCCCAATTAATGGTCCAGGCATCCTGCCAGCCATGGTAAAAGGATAACATTAGTATACAGGAGCTAGGATACTCGGTGTCCCCGAGAACCGAATGTACTGATGCTGTGGAGAGAGGATTGAACGTAAGAGCGCGTCACCAGACTTTGTAAAACCCAGTGGGATACAAGCTAATTCCTGGAATTTTGCTTGGTGTATTGCAAGCAGCAGTGATGCGAGGGGGGAGGGGTTTCATGTTGATTCACCCAAGCAAGCTTGGTGCGGCAGCATGATGTTCTGTGTTACTTATTTAACACTTTGTATACCACCCCACAAGTTAACATGGTTTTACAGTTTTGGAATAATGGCTGAGGATCTAAGAGGCATGATACAATAGACAACAGAGGTGCCAGGTTGCGCCGCAAATTGATGGAGGAGGCAGAGTGCTCTGGAGGAGCCAGCCGCTGGAACTGCGACACACAAGTCGTCACACATTGTGTGCAGGGCCACCTCAAGATCGAGGGGGGGCTGTTCCCCTTAAAACAAATACTGAGGGAGCCGAGGTGCCTCCCCCCCCCCCCGCCCCAGTTGGTGCTCCTGATAGGGAAATGGTGGGAGGAGGGAAAAGCCAGCTCAGGTGCCAGCCGTTTAACACTGTTAAAGAATGACTAGGCCCAAAGGTCACCATAGGAGATTGCTTGAGGAGAGGGGAGGAGGCCAAATGGCAGCTGGTCCCAGCTGAGCTGATGGACTGGTCTTTGCTGTCGACTGGTCATTGATGGGAGACAACATGGATCTAACGCATTTCTGTGCACGCCTATCAGATTATTCCTGTCAAGATTTATTTTAAATGCTCACTGCAATGCATGTTCCTTAAATTGACTTCACTAAGCCGGACAACCTAACAAGAGCCTTTTTAGAGCGGTAGCCACAAGGAACAAAAGCTCTTCCGGCCTGACAAAAATATTAATAGCTTAAGTTAAGTTAACATGATAAAACATCAAAAATTAAAAAAACTTCCCTAAACAGGACTGCCTTCAGGTGTCTTCTAGAAGTCTAGGCTTCCACAGTGGGCTTGGAAGCAGTGGCAGGCAAGCTTCCCTGAAAGACCCTTTGCCCACCATTGCAGATATTTCCTTGCAATGTGCAGACACAGGTGTGTGGTTCTGGGTATATCATCTTCCTTTGCACTGGGCCGCAGTGAGGTTCTGTATGTGTGAGTTGGCTATTCACTCCACCGGAATCCTCTTTAGTGTGCATCAGTACTCCAGCAGTCAAGTCAGCGTAGAAGGAGGGAAGTTTTGTAGCCGCCTGGGCTATCTATATTTAAAGAATTAGTCCAAAAGGGTTTCACTGGCTCATGTGGCAAATGTTCAGTGTGCTCCCTTGCCTGGAAAGTAAGCCGTGCCGCTGGTGTAATCTGCTTGCCCCCTTCACTTCTTTTTCCCCCCCAATCAGGCATGAGGATGGCACAGTACGATTCTGGAACGCATCCGGCGTTTGTCTGAACCTCATGTACAAGCTGAGCACGGTGAGGGTGTTCCTCACGGATGCTGATCCCAACGACAATCTGAACCAGATGGGAGAGGACGAATGGCCTCCGCTGCGCAAGGTGAGGAATCCGTGGCCTAACTTAAACCTTCCGAAGCCAAGGCCTGCTGAACTGAGCAGCAGAGAAGCTGCCCCGCAGAAAACCTTGCTTTGTGTTGATATGGTGTTTTCTTTCTTTCTTGCCTGTCTGCCCTGCTAGGTTGGCGCCTTTGACCCTTACAGCGATGACCCCAGACTTGGGATCCAGAAGATCTTCTTGTGCAAATACAGTAGCTACTTGGCCGTGGCAGGAACAGCAGGGCAGGTACTGAAATGCACTTGAGATAGGCTGTTGGGCACACTGCATCCAGTAGCACAGACCTTACTTTTATCTTTTGCCCCCATCAATTGGAAAATGCAGGAGTTTGAACTTCCCTACATGTTATGTGCCCTGTGTTCTACATTAACTTTTCTCCAGTTGTAGTGATTTGCGGAGTGTAGGAAGCATTCTGTACATGTTCAGATAATGTCGTGTGCAAATTTCTCCGCCGTGTATTTTGTACCATCTACGCCGTTGTAACTGACAGCTGTGCAGCCGATCACCAGTCAAGTCGTTGTTCTGGCTTGTTCATCTTTAGGTTTTCAGTTTGAATTTGTTTGCTCTCTAAATTACTGTGTTTTGCCAGCTGGATCCTGGTAGCATATATAGTAGGAATGTGTGTATATATATATATATCTGTATATGCAGCAATGTCTGTATACCGGAACAAGTAGGGAAGATTAAGTTGCCAAGTTGATAGTAGGTGAACCATTCCACTAGGCTGTGTTGACAATGCAAACTTTCTGGGCTAGGTTCCAGCTTGCTACTTAATTTTCCCCCTATCTCTGCTCTTTTAATTCCCTATCTGAGAGCACCAAGGGGAATCCTTAGTTTTGAATTACTGATTTGGGATAGAGTGGCCCTTTCCATGGAAGACGTTTTGACCACTCCTGCCCCAACACCACTGGCCTGTTGAAAGCCTTTGTTGCTGTTTAGACCAGGGGTCAGCAGCCTTTTTCAGCTGTGGGCCGGTCCACCATCCCACCATCTCTCAGACCTTGTGGTGGACCGGACTATATTTTAGGGGGGAAATGAACGAATTCCTATGCCCCACAAATAACCCAGAGATACATTTTAAATAAAAGGACACATTCTACTCATGTAAAAACACACTGATTCCCAGACTATTCGCGGGCCGGATTTAGAAGGTGATTGGGCCGCATCTGGCCCACGGGCCTTAGGTTGCCTACCCCTGGTTTAGACTGTGGAAGACCAGAGCATTGGGTTCACAGATGCTCTGCCCCATATAATTGGATAAAGAAGTTCATCTATGTCAATGGGGGGGGGAGACAGATATGCACGTCTTCTACTGTGAATTGCAAAGCTTCTCAAAGAGCATTAATTCATGCTAGAAGATAGTTACAACTTGCCCTTGGGCTCTCAGCTGTGATGTGCCCACTCCTCTTCTTTTTGGCTTTGTTAACTTTGAACTGTATCAGATCACCTTCAGTGTTACATTTTTTAAATTGCTGCGACCTGTTCTGGAACCTTAAGGTCAAGGGCAGGTAATAAATCAAAATAAAAAATAATATACACCGGCTCTTGGCACCCAAAACACACTCTTCAGAGTAGATTCCCACTGCACTTGTGGGAGTCATGCTGCTCTTTCAAAAAACCAAAACAACACGCCTGCTTGAGTCATGTAGGCATTGGCCGCAAATGTCAGTTCACATTGGATTGCCAAACGAGCTGCTTTGCCTCTGGGCTAGCAACTTGCCCAACCCACCTGTGATGAGAATGGGAGCAGCATGTAGTTTTCTGAATTATGACTCTTCTACTGCTCTTTAAAGACTTAGAATGGGTGAGTGCAGATCATCATGAACCAAATGAGTAACTCACTCTGTTGTGCATATAACTGCTAGGCCTGTCAAGCAAAATGTCCTGCCAAAGCTGTGGGCAGAAAATCTTGTCCACATTAGGTCTGAAATAAATGAAAGCAGTGGATAGATTTAGCATTGCTGCAGGGCAGAAACATAAGACTATTTTTTCTAAATAGTTAAGTGGTGTGATATTCATGAAACAGTGGTTGTTGCTGTTGTTTTTTTAAGTGGTGGTGTCCTTACATTCCATAGTATTTGGATTTTGCTGCTTCTTTTGATTATATGTTGTGCCTATCGCTTTCAAAAGCTGCCTTGAAAGTATCTGAAAAGGTGGGGTATGAATAAATTGAAATAAGACTGCTAATGCTTCACAGTATGCTACAAGAGCCACTTGGTAAATGACTGCATCTGTTGCATAATTGCATAAGCTTACAACCTCCTTTGTTTTGTTTTACTTCAAAGTACATTACACTACAGGAGGGTGTTAATACACTTAATCAAAAAGTGAATTGGGGTGGGTAGAACTCCCCTGCTGCTGACGTGATTTTGAAAAATCAGCAAGGAAGGATATAGTAGGTGAAATGCAAAAGTATTCCTCAATGCTTTCGAGGGTAAAGGTCCAGAGGAGGAAATGCATTTGTCCTGGCCTTCGTTCTTGCACAAACTCTGTGGGTTTTGCAATCCTAAGGTTTCAAAACACAGTTCCGAATGACCTTCTCCCTTTTCCCTACCTCCAGGTACTCGTAATGGAGCTAAATGACGAAGAAGCAGAGCAAGTGGTTGACCATTCGGAAGCGGACCTCCTCCAGGATCAGGAAGGCTATAGGTGGAAAGGTCATGAGCGGCTCAAAACTAAAGATGGGCCTGTTCGGTTTGAGCCAGGCTTCCAGCCCTTTGTCTTGGTCCAGTGTCAGCCGCCAGCTGTGGTCACTTCACTGGCCCTTCACTCGGAATGGAAACTCGTAGCCTTTGGCACAAGCCACGGTTTTGGGCTCTTTGATCATCAGCAGAAGCGGCTGGTCTTTGTCAAGTAAGCGGGTTACTTCCTGTGTTTTTTTTTTTTTTAATCTATTCCTGACACAGTGTAGGGTTTAGGTGAAAGTCTTGCATTGAACGTCCAGCCGTTTTCAAAAAGCCATGTGCTTAAAACAGGGGTTTCCTGCCAGACTGGTGAGGCGTAGTGCTAAGGGTTCAATCAGTGAACTGGAAGTCCTTGGATAAAATCTCAGTTCGGACAGGAAATTACTTAGGCAAAGCATTTCCCCCCCCAGCTTTAGGCCTAGATCTGATTGTTTAAGCAGGTGGCATTCAAAAGCACACTGCTTCCGGCAGTGGAGGCAGAGCACAGCTATCATGGCTAGTAGCCACTGACAGCCATTTCCCTCTCCTTGAATTTATCTAATCCTTTTTAAAAAGCCATCCAAGTTGGTGGTCCTCATGGCCTCTTGCCAGAGCTATTTGCATAGTTTTAAGTATGCACTGTGTTAAGAAGTTGTTTAGTCTGTCCCGGATCTTCCAGAATTCAGCTTCTCTGCATGTCCTTGAGTTCTAGTGTTAAAGGAGAGAGGGAGAAAGAACTTCCTCATCCACTTTTTGTATACCAATACCATGCGTAATGTTGTATGCTTCTTTCTCTAAAGTTACAAAGCCCCACCTGTGTGGGGGCGGGTAGGCAGCAGGTACCCCAAACATACTCAGGAATTGGGGAGTTGGAGAGAACTCTGCCTTCCTCCTAGCCCCCACAAAATGCAGAGGATTACTATACTCCAAAGCAGGAAGTTGTTACCTGACCACAGCTTAGTCAACACTGTTAGGCTCAGGCAGGCGTGCTCTCTTGAAGTCCAAAGGTCTTTTCTTCCCCCTTTTGTTGCCTTGGGTACAAAGGGAGGCTGAGCCCTCCCTTCCTCCTGATCATTATGGGGAGAAGGTTTTCCCCACAAATGTTACAGGGCGGAGTAGATTTCCATGAAATTAATACTGGTGTGTCCTAGAGTGATAAAGATCATCAAAGTAATGCATTTAAAGTGCTACATAAATCCTAAATAGTATAATCCTTGTGGAATGTAAGGGCAAGGCAGTTTGAAATCTTACATGTAGCACTGTTTTTGAAAAGGAAAACAAAAACACACCATCAGATTTACTTTGAATCCTCATGGCTGTTGAGAAACACTGAAATGGATTTTACTGATGGAATACCTTTAGAGCCTTCTAGGAAAACTTTAGTAATTGCCAACATTCCACAAAAGCAAATACTGTGAACAATATAAAGTGTGCAGTTTAGAATAGTTCTGGTTTTCTGAATGCTCTCTTGCCTCGTTTGAGGACTCCAGGCAAAAAGCAGCAGCATTGTCTCGTGTTGCTTTACATCTGGGGTGGCCACCTCAGATGATGTTGGGCTCCCAAGTCCCATCAGCCATAGCCTATGGGTAGGGATTATGAGACCTGCAGTCCAACAAGCATTTGCGATGCCTGTGCACGGTATTTCAGACCTCTGTGCTGCAAAATGCAGTAGCTCTCTTACTGGGCTTCCAATGTGTGGCTGCAACTTGACCAAAAACAGTTTGGTTTAAAAAGGGAAACTGAACCAGCCCTGTTGGTTTCCTCCTAGGTGTACCCTGCATCCCAGTGACCAACTGGCCTTGGAAGGCCCTCTTTCCAGAGTGAAATCCTTAAAGAAGTCCCTCCGCCAGTCCTTCCGACGGATGCGAAGGAGCAGGGTGTCTAACAGAAAGCGACGAACTGCAGAGGTGAGGGGCTGCGCTGTCTTGGCTTCACATATTCAGCAAAGCCTTGCTCTGGTGCCACACATGACTTTAGAGCTCGCCAATCAGAAGGTCGGCAGTTCAAATCCCCGCGATGGGGTGAGCTCCCGTTGCTTGGTCGCTGCTCCTGCCAGCCTAGCAGTTCGAAAGCATGAAGTGCAAGTAGATAAATAGGTACCGCTCCGGCAAGAAGGTAAACAGCGTTTCCATGTGCTGCTCTGGTGCGCCAGAAGTGGCTTAGTCATGCTGGCCACATGACCCGGAAGCTGTACGCTGGCTCCCTCGGCCAATAAAGCAAGATGAGCGCCGCAACCCCAGAGTAGTCCGCGACTGGGCCTAATGGTCAGGGGTCCCTTTACCTTTACAGTATTGGATCTCAGCCTTGCCACTCATGGCATTGATGTGTCATATGAGGAGGAGATTCGGGTAGCTGTAGGCCGATCCTTTTGGAGCAGAATTGGGCCGGTTTCATGGAGTAAGGCGAACTTAAGTCTTCTGCCATCATAAAGAGGTGCAAAAGGATTCATTACATGGCCTTAAAGCATTCTCTTTTTCAAAAATAGTTTCTCTTCTTCAAAGCAAGCATCCCTATAAGAAATGGCTCTTTTTGGAACTGGCATGACTTCTTTTTAATAAAACCACCTGACGCCAGCTGACATGCATATTACGGTATAACAATCCCCCCCAATGTATGACGCCCTCTGTTTTTGGGGACTCCATATTGAGAAAATGGGGGGAGAGTGTATCCGTGTATAAGATAACCCACAATTTTGAACATCATTTTTTAATTAAAAAAAAAACCCTAGTCTTATACACGGAAAAGTATGGTACAGAGATAGATAGATAGATAGATAGATAGATAGATATAATATAATATCATTATAATCTCATTATCTGCCCACTTGAGAGATGCTAAATTGAATCGGGCCTTTAGTGTGGTGGCCTCTATACTTTGGAATGGTTTCCCTTACGTATTAGGCAATGTCCTCTGTTGTCTTTTTGGCACCTACTGCAGACCTTCCTCTTCTGGCCTTTAAAGCCTTTGAAGCACAGATCTTTATTTCAGTCTGTGCCTATATTGGAACTGTTTTAACTGCTGTTTGCATTGTTGGGATTGTTTCCATTTTCTGTATGGAATGGTTTTTTATCTGTTTCATGGCTATAACTGTTTTATTTGCTTTTATAAATGTATATTTTTTTCTGTTGCAACCTGCCCTGGGACCTTACGGTAAAGGGCAGGTAAGAAATCTAATAAAACAAATGAAAAGGGGTTGTTTGCTTAGTTCTCGTTTTTGTTTTGCGGGCAGGTACAAGAGGGAATTTCCAGGCATGATCATGATGCATTGCAGGAGATAGAGCTAGCTCCTGTCCAGCGGAAGATTGAAGCGCGGTCAGCAGAGGACTCTTTCACTGGCTTCGTTCGCACCTTGTATTTTGCCGACACCTTCTTAAGAGACAGTGAGTAAGACCAGCTTCTATGTGCTTGAAGAATATATTACACCCACAAAGTAATGTACATGGGTAAATAAAACCAGCAAAGTCTGGCATGGGGGTATAAGGAATGGTCTTGCTTGCTTTCCCTTGGCGATATGTGAAACTTCGGCTCATTGGCTTTGTTATCTCTGGTCCAGGTTCCCGGCACTGCCCCTCCTTGTGGGCAGGCACCAATGGGGGCACGGTCTATGCCTTCTGCCTGCGTGTTCCTCCAGTCGAGAGAAGAATGGATGAGCCTGTCCGAGCAGAGCAGGGTGAGTGAGAAGATCAGATGACTTTCGATTTAGATGAAATAGCTGCCCCCCAGATTTCGGATTGAAGGTACCTTTGTAAAATGCCCTGGTGATAAAACCACGGCGACTCCGGATGTTTCTAGACTCCAACTCCCATCATCCTCTGCCTGTTGGCCATGCTGGACCGGGGGTGATGGGAGTTGGAGTCCAACAACATCCAGAAGGCTACACTCTTCCCACAACCTGACTCTTGAGAAGCCTTAGTGCTGAATGTGGAGTAGGGTGCCAGAATCTGTGTGTGCATTCTGGAAGGGCAAAACAAGACACATTTCACTGCAGGACTGTAGTAGCCCACAGGTATGTGCCCTGATTCTTTTAGGAGCAGCATTTTTTTGGTAAATAATGTGGTGTTCTGAAGGAAACGGTCTTGTACATACACACCTACCTAGAAATGTTGTGAGCTTGGGCAACAGTTTGGACTTCATTTTAGCCTCTGTACTTTCTTGGGAAAGTCCTTAACACTCCATAAAACAAGCCCAAGTGCTGTTTGTAAATGTTTCTCTCTGGTCACAAAAATCTGGAAAATCCTCCTCCCAGATAGGATAGGTGTTTAATAGTCATCCAGTCAGACACATGAGATGGAATTCATTTACATAACCATGTCTATAGGACGGTTATCTGTATTTTCCTTACGGATCTTAGGAAAGTGGCTCAGCAGCTTCCCCTTTGGTATCATGTGCCATTAAACACAATTTAACCTCCAATACAGGGGTAGGCAAAGTCCAGAGCTGCTTTGTCTTTCACAGAAACCCACCAAGCAGAGCAAAGTGTAAAAGACATGAAGGATTAAAACACAAAACAAATAGGGCCTCTTTGAGCACATTCTCAACCTAGAAACTTGTTTTTAGTGCTGGAACTGAACTGAGCTTGTCAGTGGTGTCACAAAAAATGTCTCCTGGTTTGGTTTTCTGCATTTCGCAGTCTTATTTAACTGGAAATAGTCGTTTTGTGTTTGCTGTGAAGCAACAGGGAGCCAGGAACTCTTGTTTATCACCGCTAATCATCTAGAAACCCTGACCTTCATTTTGCCCCCCCCCCCAATACCTATACTTGCCTTCATACAGTGTAAATAGTTGCTTTTTGACTGCACCCAAATAAATAATTATGCAGTTTCTATGCAGCATCACGGCTTATATACTTCATTTCTCATTCTCCTCTAAACTCAATCACTTTTTAATGCTTTTGTATGTATTGTATTGGTATCCAACCCTTCTTCCAAGGAGCTTTGGGTAGCATATGTAGTTCCTTATTGCCACAACCACCTTTTGTGGTAGGTTAAGCTGAGAGATAGTGACAAGCTTCAAGTCAGCCGATAAGCTTCATGGCTGAGTATGAATTTAAACCTGGGTCTCCCCACTCCTAATCTGAATCTCTAACCACAATGGATTGTGTCCAGAGCTGTCATGCAACACTGGGTTCAGTCCGGTATTTCCTCTCTGCTGCCCTTTGTATGTCCAACATGGTAGCTGGGTTCTGCGAGAAGAAAGTGTGCCTTGTCGGAACAGTTTGCTTCTCTCTGGACCAAACCTCTTGCCTCATTTTGGCGTGTGCTTTCTGCTGTCTCTCTAGCCAAAGAGATCCAGCTCATGCACAGAGCTCCTGTTATCGGGATCGTTGTTCTGGATGGCCAGAGCACTCCCCTTCCAGAGCCGCTGGAAGTAGCCCATGACCTTTCCAAGAGCCCCAACATGCAAGGGAGCCACCAGCTTCTCGTGGTGTCGGAAGAACAGCTTAAGGTAACAGAATAGAGTGCTTGTGTATATGCATGCCCTTTGCCTACTGACACAGAGCAGCCAGAGAAATTATGGGGATTCATTTCCTCTTGCAGATCCTTACTGGATCTTTCTTGTTTTGGGGTGATACTCAGTTGTCACCTCTGCTGAAGGGCATGTTCAGATTTGGGGAGGTGGAAAAGCATACTATATGCTTGGAAGTTTGCAAAGATTCCTACCTTCCCTGCCACCTGAGCAGGTCATAGAGTAATGTGCATTACTAACCCTATGTCTGATACACTTTCCCTACTCCTGAATTTGATATTCTGCCCATAGATGCTTCTATAGAAAGAGGCAGAGTTGGGCTAAGGAAAAAAGACTGTTCAGGGATGTTGACTGCAAACCAGCTCTCTGCTTATTTTTATATATCCGAGGATAGATGTTTGCAAGCCGTGATAATCAGACTTGATACAACCTAGCCATGTGAGAGATGGCTTGCAAATCCCTTATGTACAGCAGTGAGCGGCAGCAAAGTTTAGCTACTCCTTCCCTTGCTGCTGTCAGAAATCCAGGCTTGTTTGCTGCTGAAGGCGGGAGAGAGACTACACAGCTCCTTTTGGGCAGCTAGACTTCAAGCATGCTGCTTTGCTGCCACACACCAGCAGGAAACTCATTACGCATTGACCAGAGATGGGATGGCTCTTGCATGAATGAAGGATTTATTACATAGCTTGTTTACGTTGGCAGGTTTTCACGTTGCCCAAAGTAAGCTCCAAACTGAAACTTAAATTGACGGCCCTGGAAGGCTGCCGGGTACGGAAGGTGACGGTGGCCAGCTTTGCCAGCTGTAAGAGTGAGCACAGTGAGAATGACCTGGCTGTTCTGACGAACCTGGGAGACATCCAGATTATTTCCCTGCCTGCACTCAAGATACAAGTGCGCTACCCCTGTATCCGCAAGGAGGATGTGAGTGGCATTGCCTCCTGTGTCTTCACCAGATATGGGCAAGGTAACAACATGGTCATCCACAGGGTACCAAGCACCATTGTGATAAGTCTTGGAAGCCTTTCTGCCTCTTGTACAAAATGGATAAATGTGGGGTGGGGGAGAGAAGGGGGGGCGTTATTTTGTCCCTCTATCCATAATACTGTGAAAGCAAGAAAGAAAAATATTAGTTGGGATAGTATTATCCGCTTATTATTAATTATAATTAAATTTGTATACCACCCTTCATCCGAAGATCCCAGGATGGCTCACAACATAAAAATACAAAATGAGAATACAAAACATAAAGAAGCCAGTAACCTCCCCTCTCTAATACATTTAAAAAGCCATAGAATGTTAATCATCCAAATGCTTGGTTGAAGAGAAACATTTTTGCTTGGTGCCTGAGGATATGTAATGAAGACGCCAGGTGAGCCTCCCGAGGGGGGGGGGGGAATTCCACAAATGGGGAGCCACCGCAGAAAAGGCCCGTTCCCATGTTGCCACTCTCTGGACCTCACGTTGAGGAAGCACATGCAAAAAGGCCTGAGATTATGTGCGCAGGGTCTGGTTCGGTTCATATACAGAGAGGCGGTCCTTGAAGTATTGCAGTCCTGAGCTTTTTAAGAAGAAGAAGAGTTTGGATTTGATATCCCGCTTTATCACTACCCTAAGGAGTCTCAAAGCGGCTAACATTCTCCTTTTCCCTTCCTCCCCCAACAACAAACACTCTGTGAGGTGAGTGGGGCTGAGAGACTTCAAAGAAGTGTGACTAGCCCAAGGTCACCCAGCAGCTGCATGTGGCGCAGCGGAGACACAAACCCGGTTCACCAGATTGCGAGTCTACCGCTCTTAACCACTACACCAGTGTTTTTCAACCACTGTTCCGCGGCACACTAGTGTGCCGCAAGATGTTGCCTGGTGTGCCGTGGGAAAAATTGAAAAATTACTTTATATATAGTCAATATAGGCACAGAGTTAAAAATTTTAACATTTTCTAATGGTGGTGTGCCTCGTGATTTTTTTCATGAAACAAGTGTGCCTTTGCCCAAAAAAGGTTGAAAAACACTGCACTACACCACACTGGCTTTGTAGGTCAAATCCAGCACTTTGAATTGGGCCTGGAAACTAATTGGCAGCCACTGCAGTCAGGCCAGGATTGGTGTTATATGCTCAAACCATCTTGCCCCAGTGAGCAACCTGGCCCCTGAATTCTGCACCAGCTGAAACTTCTGAACCATCTTCAGAGGCAGCCCTATGTGTAATGCATTGCAGTAATCTAACCTAGAGCATATTAAGTTAAAAAATGGTTTGCATAGGGGTCTGAAAAGTGTGTGTGTGAGAGAACATTGCATGAGAATCGGACAAACAGATACATACAGTATTTGGATCTTTCCATGCATAGGAGTCCCAGAGATCCAGCTGAGAAATATTAAATAGTAACATGGGATCTCTTTAAAAAGTCTGTCACAAGCAAGACTTTGGAAAGTGCTCACGCAGCTGAACCTTTGTATGTTTACTCTGAAGTTTATTCCAGGTCCCCCCCACCCCCCAATTGCCCTTGCTTCAAAATAAGTGTGTGTGGGTTTACAGCCTTAAGCTTAGTCTTGTGAGTGAGAGTAAGATTTGTAAAAATGTATTTTGGGAAACTCTTGTGGGACCCTTTCTGCATATCTGCATGTACAACTTGCAATTTCTTCATCTTTTCTCCTCTGCAGGGTTCTATCTCATCTCCCCGTCAGAGTTTGAGAGGTTTTCACTTTCCCCAAAGTGGCTGATTGAACCACGATGCTTAGTAAAAGTACCTGAAAACACGGGCAACAGCCATGTGCACAGCACACCTGGTGTGGAGAAGGCTTCAAGGATATCCAAGTATGAATGATTGTGGCATTTTTGTTTTGTGTATTGTGTGGATGATTGAAAGGGTGCAACATTCTACTTTGTATTGCTGGTTTTGTGCGTGGAATATGACACACTTCGCCATGGGAACTGCAACAAAGGAGGCCCATGGTCACTCTGGAAAGGGGTTAGGGTTGCTGTCCTGCCACCGTATGCACCTACATGATCTGACAATGCCTCTGCTCATCCCCTAATCATAGCTGTCAACTTTCCCCCTTTTTAAAGGGAAATTCCCTTATTCCGAATATGATTCCTCGCAAGAGTCAGGGATGATGGGAATTGTAGTCCCAAAACATCTGGAGGGCCACGTTTGCCTATGCCTGCCCTAATGCCATCCCAGTGTGCCGACAAGGCTTTGCTTGTCTGCCACCCACCATTCATTGTGCTTATTGGAAAGAGAAGTGGTTTTAAAAATGCTGAAGTTGTATATTGCTGGTGCTGAGATTCATCTACCACCTGTGGAATGATTCTCCACAAAACAAAGCCTTCTGAGCTGGGTAAAACATACAGTTCCTAGGCTATCTAATCATTTTGTGTGCGCACTAGGTGCGGATGGTGAAAAGGTAGAAGCAAAAGATGTCAGAACTGGTACAGGTCAATTCTAGCTAATCAGCTAACCACCTCTTAGTTGCCATAAGAGGATACGCCTCTGCCTAGACTGCTGATGGGGGTTCACATGAAGGAATATATATCTCCCTATCGGTCTATCCCTAGGTGTAGAAAATCAATCAGTTGTTTTATTTGTATGATACGTTTCCAAAGCTAAAGCCATGCTCAAGGCAGAATACAACATGTACGAAATGTACAAGCATAACAAAAGTAGTCTTAAAGGAAAAAAATCAAAAGGTTCTTGTTGTTTTGCTTACTCTTCTTCTTGATACATTAGTTTTCAATATGCAGGGGAATTTTATGAGCATTCAGTCATGTGAACCCCCACACAAATTTTGAAGTGACTTAAAAGCTGAAGGTTTTTTAAGAGGTAGCATGTACCTGTCAAAGAAGTGCAATGTAAACCAAGGGTGCATGACTTTTTCTGTGTGCCTGTGATAATTGCATCTGACTTGCAATGTGTAGGGGGTTAGAATTGGTTTATGATCTTCTCTAATTGACTCTTCTTTCTATCTTCTGCAGTAGCAAGGAATCGGGATGGAGTGCTGGTGATCCGGGTGCAGATGGTAAGAAAAATGTGAATGTACAGAGAGAAATTGCTGGTCCAGTGCTGCTTGCTTAGTAATGTAACATAACATCCAGTTTGGATTACTCCAGTAGTGCAGTACAGGAAACAGCCCATGAAGGCAGGTCAGAAACTCAGATTGGCTTAGGATCTAGCTCAAAGGCTGTTGACTCGTTTCAATAGGAGGGATAATGTATTAAGAGCTTCATGGACTACCAGCTTGTTTCTGGACACAATACTAAGTGCTGGTTGTGACTTGTAAAGCTCTCATGTCCCATGCCAACCTACAAAGTTAAGTTCTTCAATTGGAGGCCCAGTCTTCTGAGAGTTTCTGCTTGTTTCCTTTTCAAGCTAGGGAACTTTAAAAAATGGGAGAAGGCATTCTGTGCCACAGGAGCATAGGTTGGTGGAAGTATATTTGGTACAGCTGCTTGTATGTTGGCTTCAAATTGTAAAATAGGCTCTTAAAGGAAAGACTAGATCAGTGTTTTTCAACCTTTTTTGGGCAAAGGCACACTTGTTTCATGAAAAAAATCACGAGGCACACCACCATTAGAAAATGTTAAAAAAATTAACTCTGTGCCTATATTGACTATATATAACAGTGATGGCGAACCTTTTTGAGCCCGAGTGCCCAAACTGCAGCGGAAAACCAACTTTTTTATTTCAAAGTGCCAACACTGCAATTAAACCTGAATATCAAGGTTTTTAGTTAGATAAAGCCAAATACCCGTAAGATTTGCCACATTTTGAGAGGGTTTTCCAAGCAAAGTGAGGTTTGCTATAGAGGACAGGATTCTAAACAAATAAATGCTTACATTAAGGCTTTAGTTTTGTTTAATTTGCTGCAAGACTTGGCATTGAACCTCAGCTAAAAATGCACACACCCCAACCTCCTAAATAAACATCGGACACCTCATTTATTTTTATTTTTAAAAGAGAGAACAGTCCACCCCTTCTGGATGTGCGTATGTGTCTGGCTGCTGGCTTTACGCAGCAGCACCAGATCCCGGCGGAATCCGCCCCGCGCTTTCCTTCTGGCCTTTTCGCTGCTAACTTTTTCCAACTAAGTTTAGCTTTTGGATCAAGCGGAGGAGCTGCGGAGGGGGTTTTTTCTCACAAGGAAGGCACCGTGGCTTGGGTTAGGAAAGGCGCAGAGGCATGGGCATTTATTTATTTTTTGCTTCTGGTGGGGAGCTTCCCCCCTGCCCCTCGCTGGGTATGCCCATGTGCGCCAACAACCCTGTGGGAAGGAGGTTGCTGCGCTCCTGCGCAAGGAAGGCATTGCAGAGCGGGTGGAGAGAAAAAGAGGGACCGCACGCGAAGAGCAGTCCCAGAGAAGAGAATTGGAGACAAGGAGAGAGAGAGAGAGAATACTTGGAAGGATGGGGGGAGCCTGCAAACACTGGGGATATCTCGTGCAGGGAAGGCAGTCGGCTGAAGAAAGGATGCGGAAGCTGACAAGGCTGTAGGAAAGAGCAGACGAGAGATCCGGCAGCCAGCGGGGTGGGGAGCAGAGAGAGAGAAAGAAAAGCGTTGCAATGCGAGCGAGCCTGCAATTGGAAAGGGAGAGACGCTGTTTCTTTGGACAGGGACGGAGCGCGTTCCCCGCCGATGAGACCGCAGTGAGGAAAGTGTGCAACAAGCAGCGCAAGTTTCGGAGGAGTTTCGGGGGGGGGGGGCATAATTAAAATGCAGCACACAATCTCTTGATTTCCACCAGTCGACTTATTTACCTATTTACTAAAGGAAGCCCAGGGGGGAAACGCAATGCAATGATTTGCAATGCATTGTTGATGGGGCGGCTTGCTAGGGTCTTAGCGAGACTTTTCTTCGCGCCATCCCAAACACCGCTCGGATGGAAGTGGAGGTGGCCGCCTACTCCTCCAATGCACCGACCCTGTGTGCACATGTTTGAGTAAAGAGTTCCACATTTGCCTCCTTCCATCCTTCCTTCCACCCGAACATGCATAGCACTGCCGTTTTACTTAGGGATGGAATCGCCGGCGGGGCCGCGCGGCTCCCCCCCCCCCCCCGCTCGCAGCGCTCAAAGACGGGGCTGGGCGGCCGCCTCGCAGCCCGCCCGGGACCAGCATGGGCGGCACAGGCGACGCTTCCTTAACCTTTTTTAAAAGGGCTTCCCCCTCACCCTCGCCCGCCGCTGCCATTACCTCGTCGTCGTCGCCTCGCGTCGAATCCTCGCCAGCAGCAGCAGCAGGCAAACACCACTGGGACAGGCGCCAAGGAGGGAAACTGCTGCTGTCTGCTGCTGCGCCTGCGCTGGCAGAAACGAGGCACGACGCATGAGCACAGCAGCACAGCAGCAGCGCCCTCAGCCTCCGGAGGCCGCCGGCCAGCTGGAGAAGTGGACGGGCGCAGGCGGGCCACGGGCGCGGTGCAGCGCAGCACGGCGGCGCCCCCCATTTCCCCACCCCTGGCGTGCCGGCAGAGAGAGCTCTGCGTGCCACGGGTTCGCCATCACTGATATATAAAGTAATTTTTCAATTTTTCCCACGGCACACCAGGCAACATCTCGCGGCACACTAGTGTGCCGCGGAACAGTGGTTGAAAAACACTGGACTAGATCATGATCTTCATCACTCAGAGGAGTAATAGATTGTCAGAATCGGGTTAACTTGGCATTTTAAGAACTTCAGAAGGTGGATATGCCAAACATGTCTTCAACTATGTTTTACCCGGAGTAGAACCACTGAAATGAATGGCCCTAAGTTAGTCATGTCTATTTATTTTAATGGCTCTACTCTGAGCAGAACGTACAATGAATACAACCCACTAGATCTAATGTATTTGGGGGGGGGGGTAGCTTTGTGAGTTTCTTTGTATCGTGGGAATTGGCCGCCTTAACATTTGTCTGATTTGCCTTTCAGAGAGGACACATGGCAGATTGATGGAGCATGCCCTGCTCAATGATGAGAGTGAGACAGACATAATTTCTTTTGTGCTATAGGGGTGGTGGGATGGGCATTCTGTGGGAATTGGCTTGAGCCACTTTATTCACTTGCTTCTGGTTGTTGATAATTGCTCTTTGGTGCTTAGCACATCAGTATCCAGCAGACATTCAGAGTTCTGTGGCTATTGCACTGTGAGGACCTGATCTACACATTGGGCAAATGGATATCCCAACATCATGTCCACATCTGTAAAATGGGAATAAATTGTGACCTATCTCGCATGATTTTTCGTGAGGGTAAACACAAAGCTTTCAGAAGCATTTTGCCATTTTAAAACTGATACATTTAATAGTGAGTAAACTTGCTATACTGACATACGTTGTTGGGTGCTTCCAGAGCTGGCAGCTCCCAATCATTGCTGTTCTGCTTTAGGGTGGAAGTGGGATAGCAGATTTCTAAACACTCTGTAGCCAAGTGGTCAGTCCCTCTTTCCCCAAGTGTTGGAGAGGAGCAATTTTCATTGGGATGTTTGTATGTATGGGAAGAGTTAAATAGCCCCCACCCCTGCTGCAATTTGGGGTGGGGAAGGGAGATAATGACCAGAATAGTAGCTTAATAGCAGCTATATTGACTATAAATAGGTTGGAATTGGGGGAAAGGAAGTAGAAGCCTAATGGAAAAAAAATGTGAAAGGGGATGTTTCAATCACAGTATCATGCCAATGCCGTGTAAAAAGTGACTGAACAAAATGTGGTTATTCCACAGTAAATGTCTGGTGTGGAAGCAGCCACCGTTTCAGTTTTTAATTCAGCCATGAGTGTAGGGTCTGTGGAGAAATTGCCCCAAATGGAGATACCAGAAATGCTATTATTTGTGTACATGGTTGCCAAAAGAAGCATCCTACGCATATTGGCTTCAGCTGGGGTGAAACATTTTGTGCACATCTGCTACTATGCACAGGTTTCCTTTTTGACATGGCACTACAAATGCTGGCATCCAACTTTAAAGTGTTTGGCGAAATTATGGATTTAAAGGGGGGGAAAACCTAAACTTGAGACCTAAGCAACCTTGAGAAATACAAAGTATGCACATCCTTTTCTCTTTTGAATGCTAGCTGCAAGCTTTTATGCCGCATAATATTCTTTCTATGTTTGGTGTCCTTCTTGGCACATTGGTTGTGAGACGCTGGCAACTGTTTAGCGCAACAGGATTTAAATATATTCAGTTACCCTGAATGTAAACAAAGTTATTGCCCAACTTTTAATCAACTATATTCCCGGCATAGATCTGTTATATTAGACAGTAAGTTGAACACAGCAACATCAGCTAGATTGTCATCCTTCCTTAAGGATAAAATCTGAATGTCACGGCAGCTCTGTAGGAATGGTTAAAGTTTGTTTATTAATGGTACTTATCAGCTGCCCAGTAGCAAAGTTATCTGGACAGCTTAATAGCAATGAAAGCATTAAAATATAAACCGCAATAAGCTAAAATAAAATGAATTCCTCATGAAAATTCCAGCAACAGAGAAGGAAATCAATAATTAAAACATCTACCTTTTAAAAGTCCTGTCAGCTCAATCTTTGGAAGATGGACTTAAAAAACAACAACTGTTCCAACAGTGGAAGTAGAACTGCTTCTTGAATACTAGTAGGGATTGAAGAATATATGCACTTATTTCACATGAATGTTTTTTCCCCTCCCTTTTCAGAAGTTCTAAAAGAGATCCAAAGCACTCTGGAGGGTGGAAAAGGGTGAGTGTCCATGGTTTCTTTTAGAACTTGGGAAGTTAAACTGTTCTGTCCTTGTGATAGAAGGGAAGTGACATAGTGAACATCTGAGAACATGTATTTAGCAACCCTGAAACCTGGTGCTGTGTTCCTCAATGGCTTCCTTCACATTCTCAAATATTTAACCTTCTATTAAGTCTGCTGCCAACATTGAACATATTTTGTACTTCTCTGTGCATTCTGATATGAGGGTTGTTGTTGTTTTACTTTCTAATTAAGATCTTTTCACCCAACTTGAGTTACCCACTATCCCAATCTTGTGAATAGCTCAGGGCAGACTTAAGTCTTTCATTTTTAGAACTTGTTGACCAGGAAGGAGATACAGGTCTAAAAAACATAGTCAGCTGGTGTCGAAGAGGAGGGTGTGTGAATTGGGTCCCATGGATTTACTTCCTGGCACTGGGGAGGCAATTCTTCTTTTGCAAAAGGAGAACCAGTGGAATACTGGCTGTCACATATGACTTACATTTAGGATTTGACGGGGGGATGGAAGTGGGAGAGAAAGTGCCTCTATAGGCATATGGAGATTTTGGTGTTGAGAACCAGAATGGTACAAGTTGTCTGTCACAGTTTCCATATGGTGATTTTGTCTTTGCAGGAGTTATAGTGACAAAAATTCAAGGAGAATTCAAGTAGGACACAGACTAAGCAATGGAGGAGGTATGTGGGTATATATGTGGGTATTATATTTATGTAGCTTCCTTATGCAAAAACTGGTGTCTTACGAACCATGAACAGAAAACTTGAAGCTTCTGTTCATGGTTTGTAACAGATCAGTTTTTCATTTTGTCTGAATATGGGAAACAGTAGCTTCCACAAATAATTTGTTTAACAAACAGAGATTTTGCTGGGCTGGGCCTCCTTTGCTGTCTTCATTTTTATGTCTCTCCCATTCCAATTCACCACTGCAAAAAAGTACTTGACAAAAAGGAGGAAGTAACTTCTCACTTTTCTCCCAGTCTCTGCAGTTTTCATCCTTAAAGGTAGACTGCAGCTGGGAACCTGGCCAGAGTTCACTCTATAAACCAACATTACTTAAAGCAGAACTTGATGGCCCCCAACTTGGGCAGCGTGTAGACTGTTCCTCTGCCAGCTCCCACCAATGATGTAGAGCAGGAGATAGGGACATTGCAGAAATTATATGCAACCGTCAAAGGTTGCTGAATGCCTTGCTTTTGTGAGACTGGCATTTTCCAAACATTAGTTTGCGTCCAATTACAGTGGTACCTCGGTTTAAGAAGTTAATTTGTTCTGGAGGTCCATTCTTAACCTGAGGTACCACTTTAACTAATGGAGCCTCCTGCTGCCGCTGCGCCATTTCTGTTCTCATCCTGAAGCAAAGTTCTTAACCCGAGGTACTATTTCTGGGTTAGCGGAGTCTGTAACCTGAAGCATCTGGAACCTGAGGTACCACTGTATATATTTGAGTCCTACCAGGCTGGGACACACACACACACACTCTTCATCAAAAACATACCCATGTGGTTTCACAAAAGTGCAATATGCATTAGACAATGCACAATAAAGCAACAGCCTCTTCAGGTTGTGTAAAATAATTCTGCCCTTTTCTCTTCTTAGCAGAATGATTGTGCTCCTGCAGTGTCTCTGTGATGTCTGACGTTTGGAAAGAGTGCCATAACACTACTGACTACAGGCCCACCGTCCGCTGGAAGAGACATCCACTGACCATGGCCTTGAATTCAATTGCAGGGCTGAGTCTTGCCTGGCCACTCACCTTGCTTGTCATCCTCTTCACTGTGCCTCACCTGAAGCCCTCACTTTCTCTTTGAGCTGCCAGCCTTGCACTGAGGCTGGAATGATTCCCTTGGCCTGTTTCCCTCCATGCCTCTGGATATGTTTTTGCAATTCAATTGTTTGCACAATTTCTTTTTTTAAAAAAAAATCTACTGGGATGGGTTTTAAATTATAAATATTACTGCCTTGGGTGCAGAGATTTTTTTAAAAAATAAATACTGTTACCTCTGACTTAAGATTATTTTTTTGTACATTTTTTTTTAATCATACTGGGTGTTTGTTCAATAGATATATTTTAGAAGAGTTCTTTTTTAAAAAAAATCTTGAATGAAATAATATATGTCACTTTAGATTCCTGTGGCTGCTGTAACTTTTTCTCTCCTTCAAATGAGGAAATTGCAAGGTTTTTTTCTGTCATGTTACTGTTAAGTAGTTTTGCAGACTCAGGTAGATTCTTATTTTTGTAGCTGATCAGATCTGGAAAAAATTAATCAAATTTAACTTGATTTGTGTGTGGACACTACATTGAACTGTTGTGAAATAAACCCGTACTTTTAACATGCTTTTTAATTTGACCAAGAAACTCTCTGTTGCCTCATTTTGATGCCCTCTGAAATGTTTAACAGCCTTGCAACTGCAGCACGGGAAGTGACCCTCTTCACTTAGATGCCTGTGGTGCTTTCCATGGTCACATGAAACTTGCTCTATAAGCCACGAGTTCCCCACATTCTGTGAAAGGCAGACAAATCTCACCTGGAAGGGGATATTATAGACCACTCAGCCTTTCAGCGTAATTGCCTAATGCCTTTCTAGGGGATTTTACCAATTTTCTCAATCTAGTCCAGGTTACTGGACCAAAGGCAGAATCCCAACTGTATCCTAACCTTCCAAAGGTAACAGATCATATTAATTCAGGTTTGATTCTATGCACCAATCAACAAACACAGTGTAACACCCAGAAAATGAAGTGTGTGATAATGACAAAAATAATCCTTACAAACCATCTGCTTTGCTACAGGGCATGGTAAAAAATGCCTTGTAATCAAATGGATCTTATTTTTTAAAAAAATATTCCTCCATATATGAAGAATTATAATAACTGATAAAGGGGCTTTTATATAGTACTGCTAGGGAGATTAGAGCTAGGTTTAGATTGTGCAGGCAGGGGACTAAGAAAATCTATCAGTTCCCATTTTGTAAAAATGGGAATAGCAGAACGAACCACCAAGAACTTGCCCTTTAGTATGTGTGGAGCGGCGAAAATGACGAAAAGGCACCAGGTAGTAAATATACAAACGTTAAAAAGAGTTTATTTGAAAAGTACAAAATTAACTTACTTTATTAAATACCTCAGTTAGGGACTATGCTAAAAATATATATACATACATAAGGGGAAGGAAAATCCTCCCGAATTAAAAAACCCTGTGTACTGGCTGCTCCTAATACACTGCCAATTATTGCAGCATGTGTCCCTAGAAGAAGCCTTGGGTATACCTTTTCTTTGGCGGAAGGTGGCCGTTTTGAGAAGAGTCCACAGACCGTTTGGTCGCCACCGTGAGCTCAGACAGGGGAGCACTTCTCTTCAGGCTCAGCTTCCTGTGTTGTGTGTATCTCATCCTGGTGATTCTTCTGGCACCCTGTTGGCAGGAAGCAGCTTCTGTGGCCCTGGGAGGTATCCGACACTCTGGCTGTGGGTGAAGCTGCCCAGCCCTCCTAGAAGATCCTTGCCGTCTCTGCCCGACAATGAAACTTCGATAGAACCCTTCCACCTGTGGAAGGTCTGCCGGATTAGTCATCTCTATGGTATCGAGCAGGTGGCTGTACTCCAGGGGGACAGGACGACTTTGGCACTCTTGCAGTGGGGGCGAGTCCTGCCTCTTCAGCACCTCCACGTGCATCTTGCGGTTAGGTGGAAGCAGCCGTGGCCTCTTCCTCTCTGCAGACTTAAGCAGCAAATCTGAAGCGCAGATATGCAGGAATTCCTCTTTGGGATTGGCTTCCGGATCCAAGGAGCTGCTTGCCAGCTCTTGGGCCACATGGTGCAAGTCTCTTTGCCGGGGGCACTGTGCCGTTGTCCAGCTACTTGCGTACAATTGTGCCTGAGGGGGAGGCACCACCATCAGGTAGTAAATGGTGTGTGACAAGGATGTGTCCTTTGTCCAATTCTCCTGGCTTGGAGCACAAACTGGTGACCCTGACACTTGAGACGACACAGTGGGGTGTGTCTGAGGTTTCAGTTTCTTATACCATGCTTGAAGAAACTTCTCCCTGCTGGATTTGGGCCCTCCTACGTCACTTGGGCACATGGATTTCTCCCCTTGAATGGCTGCCATTTCCATGTAAGGATCTGAGATTTCAAAGAGCGAGACGGAATAAAAAAAAAAAAATTAGTGAAAGAACTTTCTGACGTGCAATTTAATAAGCGGTGATAAAATGGAGTGCTTCTTCCCCCCTTTTGGGTCTCTAATTGACCTGCGAGGAATAGCTGTAGTGTTGCTAGGCAACCACACACATTCTAGATCTCACCAATCTCAAACAAGCTTCTTGGCCTAAGCCATCACAGCAATAGCAGTTGGGACAAGAGGAATCAGGCTTCCCGATGTCATAAGCACTCTGATGTCAGTAACTTGGACAGTTACTCACAACTGTTCACAAACTCACACTGTACTATTTATGTGACCTGACCACTTGCCAAAGCTCCAGCTGGCAAGTCTTGACTACCGAGTGTTAGTGATGGCTGGAGGTGTGGCCAATGAGGTCACAGGGGCATGACCAGTTCTTCTGGTTTACCCATCCTGCCTTTGCAAAGATTCTGTGGACACTTAAGCATTGTAGTTGTACAAATACTTAGCACCTAACTAAACTGATAATTGTCTTACAGGAATGCAAAACCTCCATACTTATCACAAACCCTACAGTTCCAGTAACACAAAAGTGTTGAAAAGTTGCAACACACACAAACGGAAGACACCCACCATTTACCCATTCACAAAAATAAGTGGAAAATAGATATTACAAAGACACACACTGTCCACCATTGATCTCAACAAATACTAATTTAAAAACAAGCTGCTCAAACTAGTAACCACACACATTCTTCCTGGATAGCTATGAAGAATGTGTTTTGAGGTGCGGCTTTCAAGAAAACTGTTCTGAGCAGGGTGGATAGAAATAAATGGTTTATTTATTTATTTTTTAAAAAACGATTTTTAAAATAAAATACTTTTGGAGGAAACCTCTTTCTAAAGATAGTTTTCTATTTAACTTACATTATAGTCCAAAGGCTATTCATCAGGAAATAAGGATTTGTTTTAAGT
Source organism: Lacerta agilis (assembly GCF_009819535.1). Classification (NCBI taxonomy): domain Eukaryota; kingdom Metazoa; phylum Chordata; class Lepidosauria; order Squamata; family Lacertidae; genus Lacerta; species Lacerta agilis. The sequence continues at coordinate 31,745,783 of NC_046313.1, forward strand.
TTTTCATATGTGCTAAAACTCAGTCAATAAGTTTTTTTAAATCATTTAACCACATCAGATAACAAACATGGATATATATGCTATGTTATTTTAGTTAAATAAATTGTTATTAAGGAAATGATTATCTTTCTCCTTCCAATAAAGTACAGCAGAAAAGTTGTCCAAATATAAACAATAATTTCATAATTACCTGTCTTGGTTATACTATTAGAAATACAAAATCAGTAATTTTTGATATAACTAAAAACTACTCTGATTTATTATTCCAAAAATGAAACCTTCACCTGGTTGTAAATACAGTGGTACCTCGGGTTAAGTACGCTTCAGGTTAAGAACGGACCTCCGCAACGAATTAAGTACTTAACCCGAGGTACCACTGTATTAAGATTACAGTATACCAGCAAGAATGAGTCTTTCTGTAAAAAAAAAAAATGATTTAAATCAAGCCTTGTTGACTAGTGATTTAAATCAAATCCACCCTGCTTCTGAGCATGCTTGGACTGCCTTTCAAGGCAACCTTACTAGGCCAGTACTGATAATGCTGGTCAACCCTCACAACAAATGATGGCGCAGTAGCCTTCTCTGCAGGGGATGGAGAAGAGGCAGTTCCCCTTTAATTCCAATATCAGTCACGTGGGGACTTTTTAAAAACTCAGCTACACTTTTGGATTAGTGGTTGCTGAGTGCTGCAGAGACCTGATTGGCCAGAGAACGAACTAACTTCCTTTCTTTCCAATTTATACACCACGATTGGGGGGGGGGGAGAGAGATAGAGAGAATCAACACAGTTTATAGAAAGAGTAAGAATAAAATTATCAGTAAAAAGTTAACAGTGTTTGAAGAGCTTCTCTGAGTTAAAATGAAAGTACAAAATGTGTCTGGGACAGGAAAGGTAGTGGTTTTGAGATTGGGGAGGGATTCATTTTTTTTAAACATTGCTTGCCATTCTTCTCAGGAGGGAGGGCTGTGCCGCAGTGACCAGCCTCCACTGCCCAATGTGTGTTTACAGTAGCAATACTGTTTCTGAATGCATAGTTTTATCTGGCGCCAACAGCTTTCATAAGAGAAGAGAGTATTGTAAAATAATGGGTATGCACCACTTCTGTTTACAGTTACTAGGTAAGTCTCCCCCCCCCCCCCAAAAAAAGAACTCAAGAAGAAACCCATTGCAAGTTTTCCAAACTCATTTTGGATAAGATGACCTCCCATTACCATGGGAAGATGCTTTATTGCTAGAATAAGCATTAAATATTTCCGCTGCTTGTCACATCCCCTTGTCTGTGTGCCACGTTACATTATGCCCCAGGCTGAAGAGGATCTGATTTGATACCCTTGCATTGTGCTGTTGTTAGATTTGGCCCTGGCGGTTGTAATCCTATCTGTGCTTATTTGGGAGTAATTCAATTGGCTCTGCTTCTCAGGACCACAGCAATTCCCGTTTCCTGCAATCTTGTCCTATGAAGTGTGCGCGTTTACCTATGACACTGTGCCAGCCCCCTTTCACACTTATTTGCACGGATGTTCTTGATGCAGATATAGGAGGGAGAAGAGAGCCCAACCGAGCCACTCGAACAGCAGCGCTGCAGGCTTGTGTCTTCTAATTACATCAGTGAAGAAGTGTTGTAGGCAAATGACTCCTCTAGTAGCAGAGCATTGCAGCTTAATGTGCAACATGAGCTCCTAACCCGCAGGCAAAACAACACTTCAGCTGAGCTGGCCGGCCCTATGACCTTGGCTGTGTTGTGGGTGGGAGGAAAAGAGGGAGAGACATGGCTCTCATTACAACAGGATTACTCCCTTGAACCTTACAGAGCAGCTGACAATTAGGCAACAAAGAGCAAGTGAAATATTTAACGGAGGACTTTTTCCAACCCGTGTTGCTTAATTGGTTTGGTTTTCTTTCCCTGGACATGAATATTTTATCATCCCACCTCAGGTTTCCTTTGAGGAACAAGTGACTAGAACCTTCTTTCTTTCTTTTAAAGAGTAGCATTGTTACCCTAAAGCTGTAGACAGCTGCAGGAATTTTGTGGGGGGGGGGGGTTGGGGGAGGGGAGGGCAGGCATGTTTCTCATAAATATGGGAGGAATAGTGCCTGAACATTTTGTCAGGTGTCTCACGTCCTACAGATGCTAGAATCATAGGATTGTAGAGTTGGAAGCGACCACCAGGGTCATCCAGTCCAACCAACTGCAATGCAGGAATCTTTTCCCCAACATGGGACTCGAACCCACAACCCTGAGAGTAAGACTTCATGCTCTACCGACTGAGCTACCAAAGATACTCCTTTCTTTTTCCTTTTAAATGAAAGCTGGGAATCTGGTGATTATGCCATCCCCAATGGATGGCCATGCCTGAACCTGAGAAGTAAATCCATTCTGAGTGATGAGGCTCCTGTGCCTTTTAACTGTACAGCAAGCATAAATTCAACAGAAGGGGGAAGTCATGTGTTTTGAATGTGCACTAAACTTATGGCGTGGATTTTTCCCCTAAACACCCCCCCCCCCGGAGCCTCCTTTTGTATAACTGCATCTTGATGGTAGAAGTAACAAACAAAGCTTTCTCCGCTCCTAATAACACCAGTCAGAGGTAAGGAAGGAGGGGGCAGAGAACACAACTGGTTTTAATAACTCTGAGAGGCATTAAAACACTCTGCTTATATTCAGAGGCACTCTTTCTAGCAGTGTTTGAAACTCCCATTGCTCTAGACATGTTTTGCGACAGGGAATTTCATTAATGCAAGCAGTTTTTGAGCTCTGGGCGCAGTACTGCGCCTAAGATTTCAGATTAAAACTGACACTGCTGGAAGAAAAGGAGGACCTTTTTCTGACTCTCCACTTCCAGCCACTCTCTGAAGAATATTAGGGGGGTGGGCAGGGGAAGTATGGCTTTTTTTTTGCACTTCAACTTCCATCAGCCCCACAAGTGCAGCCAATGGCCAAGGATGGTGAGAGTAGTAGTTTAGCAATATCTGCAGGGCCAAATATCCCCTCCACCTGTTCTGGAGGCAGCCTGAAGGAAGTACAGATTAAGGCAGTCATAAAATGTATATGACAAGCAGGCACACAATTTTAAAATGTTTACGGAGAAGGAAAATTATGATGAATGTAAGAAAATTGTTCTTCTAGTTGATGGAGACCAGTGAGCAAGGGGACCCAGGGAAGACTGCTGATTTCTTGCAACAAGACTGCTTCCAAATAATTGCCTGCTTGTTTCTTTTGGGGGCGGGGCTCTACTTTTCCTGGGCTGCTGAGGATACACTGATGCTTGTTTCCATCCCCATTGCCCCAAAAATTGGGCCTGACATTTTGAGTAATATTTTCTAGCTAGGACACTGTTCAACACTGATCTTAAACTTTATCATTTACTTATTTACGACCTGCCCTTCATCCTAAAGTCCCAGGGTGGATCACAGAATTAAAAACAATATTAAAAGTCAATTTAAAACATCTTATATGTTTAACAGAATTTACAGCTGTTAAGTTTTATTTAGATAAGTATCCCTCATCATTTAAATCTAGCCTAGGGTTGGGGAGTTTTAGAAAATTCATTGGGCATGTTTTAGCGGATTTTGTCGATATGGATGTTTGCATAAGGTACGTATCACACTCAGTGGGTAGCATGGGCCTAGCGGGCAGGGGGGCAGCTGCCTCCCCCCCCCATCAAGTAAAACAATAGAAATAACTAACTGAACAATCGTGTCGGTTCTGCCCCCCCCAAACAAATATGCTGGCTACATCCATGGTGGATAGCTTTGGAAAAGTCAACTTTTCCTCCTAGAAAGGGCCGGATTTAGGTTTGATGAGGCCCTAAGCTACTGAAGTTAATGGGGCTCTTTATATGGCCAGCTGTCCTTTGTCAACAAATATGTTGAATATATGCTATATGGTAATTTATGGACCTAACACTTATCTAAAGCCATTTGCACATGTTGCCATGCAACCAGTCCATGCAGAATGTCGGCACCCTATATATACAGAAATTAGCAAACCAGTGATATTTTAGGGAGCAGACTACCACGCGGGGCCCATTATTTAAATTATTTAAATCATAGGAGCCTGCACAACATTTTGGAAATGTACATCCAGTTTTTCTTCCCTTTAAATTTTTTGGCAGCCCCCAATAGAGTGGGACCCTAGGCTATAGCTTGAAATCCGGCACTGCTCCTAGCCTCAGATTCCTTATCTGTAAAAAGATAAACCACAGCGACATGAACCTGCCCTTACACACCCAGGACCCTACTGTGTGTCGCTGTTAGAAAAAGTCCTAGAGCTGCGTGGGTTTTACAAAGGTTCCAGGATTTCCTTTTAACATACCACTGTCCGAAAACTGAAGCTGAGAAACCTTGGTTGATGGGATTCGACTGGCTCAAGGTCATCCCAGTAGCTTCAAGGTTAAACATAGCTTTGAACAGCTGCTGGCCTCTTTGGAAAACCCCTCATTAGACGAGAAGCGCGAGATGCTGCTCAACCCCCCCCTTTCCCCCCTATGTCCACGCGCTCTTTTTGCAGGTGGGTTCCAGGCACTGCACTGGAGAAAGCGAGAAGGCCCTGTGGAAACCCCCAGCCCCCCCCCCCCGTCCCTTCAGACCTCTGTTTGAATTGTATTGAGAAAACGGTGGAGGGTTAATCATATCTACCGATGTTGTGCCTTGGTAAACGAAAGCAAATGCCCAACTCCATTCGGGCGCCGTGGCAATGCTGCCACGTTTGCTTTAGGGTGGAGTGGGGGGGGGTTCTTTTTTCCTTTTTTGTAGTGTGTGGTTGGGCCCAGTTTAAACTCGTCTTTTTTATTCGTGTTTTAGTTTAGGTTTTATGGGTTTGTTTGTTTTTAATGGTAGGAATAAAATATCGGTAGGACCTGGAATCCAGGCCTCTCCGAAGGCCTCTCGAGACGGAAAGTTTGAAACGAAGCGGAGCCAATTTTATCTGAAGGCAGCACGGACGAGGCGCGAAACCCCCAATAAGGGGTGTGTGTGTGTGTGGAACAACCCAAAATTTTGCTAAGCAGCTCTCCTACACAGCCCCACAACCAGCGTGGATGGGGAAGCTCACACCTCCAAACGGGTTAGAAAAGCGGCGACCTTGAAAGCCGCCCCTTACTATGACGGCGGCGGCATAAAGCCGTTCTAGTTCCTGCTCGATTAGCTGTATTAATTATTTAATTAATTAATTTCCCTCCCTCCCATCTGATTATGTTGCTCCAGCCACTCTGGGCGGCTTCCAACGCATATAAAAACCATAATAAAGCATGGTTCTTTCAGGAGATGCTCAAAAGATGTAGAATCGCAGCATGCCGGGGAGGATTGTATGTGTTGCGTGTGTTTTCCTTGGTCGGATGAGGTGGACAAAAAGCCCTACGCTTACTCTCCACTGTCTCCTCTATAGAGAAGCTCCTCTTCAAGGGGGCGCTTTGCTAAAAGGCAACGCCTTGGCTCCCCCTCTTCTGCCCCTTCCTTCACTTCCTGCGCCCATCAGTCTAACACGGATGACAAATCTTGCTAGACAGCAGCGATTGCCGCAACGAGATTCTGCACAACTTCGAATTTTAGTGCTTGTAAAACTGCAGTAAGGCGATGTCTTAAGCCAAGGCACACCCGCCGCCAACCCCACTTCTAATGAATGCGTAAAAGGGTGTGTAAGATAATATTTCCAAGTTCAGTTATAAATGAAGATGACTCGAGTGGTGGAGAGGAAGCCAATGCCCGCTGAGTTCAATGGGGCTTGTTACTCCCAGGTAATTGAGTATATAGAATTACAACCTTCACATGCTAGCTGTCCCGTCACAGTCCACGCACCCCTTCAAATCGAAAAGGGATGGGGATTTGGAAAAAAATATCCCGCTGGGCCAGATCAATAATTTGGCCTACGGGAAAAGGATGGAGGGGGGACTTATTATATCGGACGAATTAGCCACCCGCCTTTAAATATAAGTGGGACATGCAAACAAAGAAACAAACAAACACAATCAAATGGGATAGTGAACTAACCTGTTTCTTCTCCGCTACCAGTTGTGTGATCCCACCTCTGACTGGAAAGACGGCAGGTAAAATGCAAGTCAGTCGGGCTTTTTTCTTTCTCTTTTAAATATTCCCTCTAAGCGTAGGTTGGCTAAGGAACCTTGTTGGGCAGAAATACAGGCCCCACCCAATATGCGTAAAGTAGTTCCTGCGTATGGAAGCCTTATCTTAATGACCCTAATGATGGTTTTGGGGAGGGGTGGTGGTTATCCTGCCTGTCCTTTTAAAAAAAACAAAAGTCTTTTCCCTCCCCCTAGCAAGTAGGCAAGTTACTTTGAGAAAAGAGCTAGCTCCTGAAAAAGACCAAAGTACTGTAGTTAAGGATGTATGTTAAGCAAGATGGCTGGGATTGACAACTTGGCCCTATGAACTTTACGTACTGAACACAGGCGTGGCATGGTTACCTCTAAAAAGGTGCTACCATCTGGAATATTCTAATACAAAGAAGCAGAATCATACCTATTTGAGGGGGGAAATTTGCCCCAAGGAACAGAACTTTCTACTCTATTGAATCTTTTCAGTTCTCCAAATGGAAAGGCCAAGAGGGAAAGAGCAACATTTTGTTTTGAATGAAAGCAGTTTAGATTTTGCTTTTCCACTCAGGATTTACCAGTAGCTATCTGTCCTGTTCATAAATTAGAATAAATAAAATGTCACTCTTAAAGTCTGTGCAGGATTCAGGATCCCCTTAGTAAGCAAGCATGAGGAGAGAGAAGAAACTCCTGCTTCCTGGTAGGGCCTGAAACAGCAAGGCTTCCTTCAACAGCAAGCAATTGGTCTACTTTGTAATATTTTCTCAGCTAGTTAGCTATTTGTATTATACATATGCTCCCATTGTATAATCTGCCAGAAAGGCTACAATGCACAACATTTATTTATTTATTTCTGTTGCTTTAAGCATAAACAAGGGGAGTAATATCTCCCGTAGTGTAAGTATGCCCCCTACCTAGGCAGGAAGACTATCATCTATCCATTTAGCAGGGACACAATATTTTAATTTTGGGGACCAGTGTTCACATCTTCCTATTTCCAGAGAGAAAGCCATGCTAATCTCTTGCAGCAAAACCAGCAAAAAGCTTTATGGTATATTTAAGGCCTCGCACCTTTGCCATGCCATAGTCTAGTGCAGTGTTTTTCAACCTTTTTTGGGCAAGGGCACACTTGTTTTATGAAAAAAATCACGAGGCACACCACCATTAGAAAATGTTAAAAAATTTAACTCTGTGCCTATATTGACTATATATAAAGTAATTCTCTTGAATAGGAATCAAATAAACACAATTTTTCCCACGGCACACCAGGCAACATCTCGCGGCACACTAGTGTGCCACGGAACAGTGGTTGAAAAACACTGGTCTAGTGTCCATAAAAGTTTATGCAGTGTATCTGAAGAAGTGTGCATTCACACGAAAGCTCATACCAAGAAAAAACTTAGTTGGTCTCTAAGGTGCTACTGGAAGGATTTTTTGATTTTATATTTTGTTTTGTTGTATTTATAGCGCTGCTAAATTATTTGTTTTTATGCTACTGGTAAAATTGTTGAAACTTCCCTCCCCCTAATCTGGAATGCCCAATACAGCAGTAACAGCTGAAACAAAAACATTTCTCTATTTTTTAAAAAAATGCATTAAGGTCCCTATACTGAAACTGACAACTTTAACAAACAATGCCCCAGTCTGATGATGTTAGCTTGGAATTCATATGCAGATTTGACACTATCAGAGTGAACAGAAATGAAATGATTGAATTTGTACCTCCACAAGTGATTCAGGTTCTTTTGCTAATTAATTACCAGCTGGACTCACTCTAATTAGATCTTTTTATCCATTTGAATGGCCCTTGTTTGCAATAGTAATGGATCACATTACTTTTTTTTTTTTGCTTTCTAGCCTTCCTTTCTTCTGTCTCCTGTCTTCTGAGGATTTCACTTTATCTGCAATCTACAAGCTAGTATTGTAGTTACTCTGATTTACACTTCAGTCACAGTAAGTAATATATGTGTCTTTCAGAGCTTCACCTTTTGCTATTGTGTCTGACTCTAGCACATGCTTCACTCAGGCAAACCGTTGTCTCAGTTTTCCCAATGCCACTGCTAACCATCTGCTGCCATCATTGGTTGAAAAGTTCGACCATGCCATTGGGAATCTTGAATTATTGATGCCATCTTTCCTTCATACTCCCTGTTCCCTGACAGCATAGGTATCCTGGCTGAACCTAAGTTTGCTATGAAAGTGGATGTACTGGAAATATCAAGAAGGGCTTCTACAGGCTGTTGAAGAAGGAAGGAACATGCTTATCAAAGCATTAGGCTGCACAGAACGTGGCTTCTGATCTCATCACTGCTAATCCCATTGTTGGAATTGGGAGGGAGGAGACTGGTAAGTTGGATAAGGACATTTAGGCTAAACAGAAAATGTAAACAAGTTGTCTGACTTTGAAATGGAAACTTGAAAAAGTATTCTTAAAGAGGTGCCTCTAAAATATTGAAAGCTGCTTTATATCCAGAGCCCACATAATAGCTGTGTTAACCTTAAGCTATAAAGGATGCAAAACACAATAATGTATTTTATTGGACCAAGTTGCATTAACATAAGATTAACATAGGCAAGTGTTTTTAGAAGATTTGCACTGCACCCATTCAGACAAAATTAAGGCAGTGTCTGAGCCTTGGTATTCAGTCTAGGTAACATGTTATATTGCAGAATTTCACTCATATAATGAGTGAAAATTTTCATTGATTGAACTCAAAAGCCAACATATTGCGGTCCTGTTTTCTTTGGAGCACAAGTTCCTGCTTTTTTGTGTCTTAATTTAATTTTCCCTACAAATAATTATTGAGGCCCTGCCTTTTCCACATAAAAATGGTGAAATGAAACAAATTACTCTATAAATAATAAATCAATATAAATTCTATCCATTGAACGTTTTCTGATATAAAATCTTCTATTCCTAACTGTCCGTAATAGGCTTCCTCATATCTGGCATGCTGGAACAGAATCTGATATTTTGTTATGCTGAGTGCACGATAGTGCTTCTATGAGTTTGCAACACAAATAGTACCTTCCAGTATTCCTCTTATCTTTGTAGACATTTTGCTGCTTCCCAAACTAACAGTGATTTGTGGAAAACACTGAAACCACATGAGAAGTACCGGTAGTTGACAATGGTCTACTGGAAATTTGTGTCTGAATACTAATTTCAAAGCTATGGGAATATAGAGGTCTATTTTTCTGTATCAGCCAAACCAACTGAAGCTCAAATTTCCTTAACTGTTTGTAATATATTTGGACAGTGATGTAAATATACCTCACAATGCATGGTATATAAATTAAGGTACATGGTAGAGTTTATGTGCCCAATTTGTTTTGTATGCCTTATTTAACAAGAACAGAAACTGCATTTTTGGATGCCATCACAGTTTTCTCAATGTAGGCTGAGCAGAAGTGTGCAAAGTTTTGTCTTTCTTATTTACTTATTACAGGGGTGGATAATCAGGCTGTAAATGTGGTAAAATCAGAGGTGGCTAAGCTGTGGCCTTCCAGATGTTAGACTACAACTCTCACCACCCATAAACATTGGCCATCCTGGCTGGGGCTGATGGGAGGTGGAGTCCAGCAACATCAGGAGGGCCACAGCTTAGCCATCTCTGATTTTACCACATTTGCAGGCTGATTATCCACCCTCCATGGAGTTCAAGGTAAGTTGAAGTATTTATGGAGATGAAAGCCCCCCACCCCCAAACAAGGAGTGGCAAAATTTTGTATGCAGCTTCACCTGGAAGGGAAATAGATTAGTACCTTGGTTCTCAAACTTAATCCGTTCTGGAATTCTGTTCCAAAACCAAAGCGCTCCAAAACCAAGGCACACTTTCCCATAGAAAGTAATGCAAAATTGATTAATCCGTTCCAGACTTTTAAAAACAACCCCTCAAACAGCAACTTAACATGAATTTTGCTATCTAACGAGACCATTGATCCATAAAATGAAAGCAATAAACAGTGTACTGCAGTCACACAATCAATCAATCAGTAGCTGAACTGGGTTCCACACAGTCACAAAAACAAAACAAAAGAGCCGCAGAAACGCAAAATAAATAGCAAAAACAGACCGACCTCATCGTAACACTCAAAACAGAAGCATAACACTCAAAACGGAGCACGTTCAGCTTCTGAAAAAAGTTCGCAAACCGGAACAATTACTCCTGGGTTTGCAGTGTTTGGGTTCCAAGTTGTTTCAGTACCAAGGCATTTGAGAACCAAATTACCACTGTAAATTTGTGTGCATGTGTGAGAGAGCTTCCATACTTCAGTGTAACATTTCCGTGTCAGTTTTGTTTGAGATGCCATAGGCATATCTGAGCAGTTCCATAATTGTGGTGCCCTTACTGCTATGTGACATCAGTTTTGCTATCAAGCTGCCCACATCAGCAAAGGGGTGTGACAAAATACAGTTTCACATCTTAGACCATTGGAGAATAGAGAATAAGAAATAAGCCACTCCTTCTGCAGGTGATTTGTGGATTTAAAAACAATTACTTGCACATACATTGCTCATAGAATATGACATCTTTCCTCTTAATAGATGATGTGCTTAAGTATATAGGAAGAATGGCACCTTCTCGGTCTAAAGCAGAACGCAAAACATCCAGAGAACAGAAAGCTGAGCACGGCAGCCTGGAAATAACAGCACATGTTTCTCGAAAAAAGAAAAAGCATGTTGAAGAATCAAAGAGCCAGGACAGAAGGCTGAAGAAAAGAAAGAGCAATGAGAGAACTAATTCTGAAGATTCATCCTCTGATGAGGATGGGGTTCCTGTTGTCTCAGTGCAGGGCCCAGCAAAGGGCAAGGGAGAGGTGAGGAGGCGGAAGGAAGGAAGGAAGAGTAGCTTCAAGAAAGAAGGAAAAGAAAAGAAAAGTTCCAAGGTCAGAGAATGTCATTCTGATAGAAGATATGGGGAGCAGTTAATGTGCAAGGGAGAGAAGAACGGAAGAAGGGCCGTGAGGCAAGATGATCAGATTTCAGGGCAATGGCACAATGCCAGCGCGAAAAGCTGTGAATCGAAGGACACTGAAGACAATGAGAAACACAACTTGAAAAGGAAACGTAAGAAGCAACCAAGCAAGAGAAAGAATATCGCTGATACTGTGTCCCTCACAATAGAAAGTGAAGAAGGTTCCCCTTGGAAGAAGCAAGAGTCATACCAGAGAAGTCATACTGAAAGCAAGGAACCATATAAGAGGAAGCCTCACTATAAGGCTAGTGGTAAGACTACCAGAGAAAAAAGTGAAGGGCACAAGAAGACACATACTAGGAAGTCAGCTAGAATACTTTCCAAAGCAAATCCTGTGGATTCAGAAGGTTCATCATCATCATCATCTTTAAACTCCCAAGATAAATACAGTTTGAACCAAAGAATGGGAGATAAAGAGACTGGAAAGGACAAGTTCAAAGCCAGAGAGCGTAGACAGAACTCTTTGGAAGGTGATAATGAAGAGCTCTGCTCTAAGAAATTGTTACCCGCTATTGGGGAAGAACAACCTGCAAGCAAAACTAGTGACTGCCAAGAACTTCAGGAAACAGCCAGTGAAAGTGAAGGAAATTCAGAGATCATAGTAGCAAGACAAGAGGCTGAGAATGAAGAGAGTCACTTTGAGATAGATGAGAAAATAAAAGGGAGTGATAAAAGATATTTGGCAAGAAAAGTTACAGCAAGTGATAATGATGAGCAAAGTGGTGACTCAGACAATTGCAGTAGTAGCCCTACAGAGGAAGAGAGCGATGATGGGGAGCATGAAAATCTTTCAGAAAAGGGGAGTGGCAAAGAAGCCTCCGACTATGAGCAGAGTATACTTGGAAGTGAAGAGGAGGAAAGTGAGACGAGCAGCTTTGCAAAAAGAAAAAGTAGAAACGAGAAAAGATCAAAGCTCCTCAAGTTTGGCTCGAACAAAAATCCTCAAGAGAAGCACCAGACAGAAGAGAACATGAGTGTCAGTGACAAAACAATCACATCATCACTACAACTAATAAAGCACAAAAGTGAATATCGTGGTAAGACTGATCCATCCAAACAAGGCATGCATTTAGAAGAGCAAACAAGCCAAGATGCAAGTTCAAGAGTAGATGCAGTGGCCTTGATCGAAAAGAGATATAGCCATCTGACTTCACAATCCCAAATTCTGCTAAGCCTAAAAAGCAGGCATAAGGATGCTAAAGCCAAACTATTGACAAGTGGCAGCAAGCTTTGTCCTAAGGCAGCAGAAATTGGCTCTGATTTGAAGAAGGCTGGAAGCATTCATCCGAAAAAGAGTACCAAAAGAAATGACAAAATGGTTTCTAGAGCCAAGGAGATTAAAGAATCAAGTCTCTCTACTGCTTCAAGCTCAAACGTTAACACTAGAAAACTTTCTGTTGAGAAGAAAAAGAAAATTGGAAAAGTAACTGGAAATGTCAAAATAGCTTCAAATCAGGCCCTCGAGACAAGAGAGGAAGAGGAGCTGGTGGAGGAACAAACTGTTGAAGATGCTGCCGGAAAAGGCACAATCTCTTCTAAGCAAACGAGATCCAAATCTCTACAAACCCTTTCAGCGTTTAAGAAAGTAACCCATTGGCTTAGCCATAAGCCTCCCAAGAAAGCAAGCTTGAAAGATCGCTTCTTACGTGTGGCACATGCAGTTGGCCTCTCTGGATGGCTCTTGAAGAAGTTTGGCAAGAAGAGGAGGAGCAACAAATCATTTGGATTCAGGAGAAGAATGGCCATCCGGATTGTTGGCACTGTTGGGCTGGCCAAGAGATGTGGCAGGCCTTTCCATGACTCAACAGGGGAGCAAATGAAGAAACACTTGTGTAAAAAAGGGTCTTCCTGTTCCTCGTTAGAATGTGATCAAACCAGAGATGAAGAAGGGGCAAGGTCTTCAAGGAATTTCCCCTGTAATGAAGACAACTTAAAACCTCTGCTGATGAATCCCAGTGGACAGCCCGAGGAAGAGAAAAGCAGTATCCTGGATGCCAAGTTTGCTATCGTGTTCCCCAGGGTTCATCAGTTGGTGAAGTCCAAAAATGCTTCTCTTGAAATTGACTGTAGTGGACCACAGCTGCAGTCACGTGATCAGTCAAGTAGGAAAACAGTAATATCTGTCCAGCCAGATGCTAAATTGCAACTTGAATATTCTAAGCCAAATGGCCAAAGGAATAGTCAAGTGCTTCCTTGCAGTCCTCAAGCTGATGTATCTATACCAGGTATGTAAAATCAAGCTAATCCTAAAATGGAAGAGTGTAAAAAAGCCATTAAGTTGCTTATGCCAAATAATAAAGACTCTTAAGAAAAAGATAAAGGCAGGTCTTTAATTATGCTCAGTTTCCCCCAAATATAGTCCTCCATGTACCTTCCTCTCAGCTTTTCTGCAGTACCTTTTTCCAGTCATTGGCCATGTCTATTCTGTAACTTCAGTTTGTAAGCCAGGAAATGGGCCATTAGCTCTTCTCTTACCCAGCCTTACCCTATATATCCTCCCCCCCCCCCCATTTCTCTCATTTAATAAAACCAGACAATGAAAAAAGGGGGAGAAATCCTTTGGGCATTTGTAATAACGATTTTGAATGTTCTTCTGTTTTTTTTCTTTTAACTCTAGTTGAGGTAAGAGCCGTTACCACTACATCAGGAGACAAACATTGCTCTTTGCCATTCTGCCATTTTGAAATCCCATCCAGTAGGCTTTTTTCTGTTAAGGAGCTGAAATTCTTGAGGGGGAATGGTGGGTCAAAACAGTGCTTTTGGTTTTCATTAGTATACGTTAGTGAAGTTTTTAATATTTGAAGTTTTATTCTGTTTTTAGTGTTCTGTTGGGAGCTGCCCAGAGTGGCTGGGGTATAAATAATAAAGCTATTAAAGTTGTTATTATTACCGTGATGTTCCTCTAGTGATGTGCAACATCTGGTTCCTTGGCTAAGAGTGAAGCGTTCATTTGCAAACCTCAAACTTGGATACCGGTATCTTCAAATACAACTAGAAACGGATTTTGTAACATGTAACCTGCTCTCTTTTTTTTCTAAGTTGAAGGAAGGGTGTTACAAGACTCTGTACCTTCCAGCTTGGGGGGAGATGACAAGGCAGACATCACCCAGAGGAGCATGCCAGAAACCATGGATCAAGTGCACTGGACTCAGCATCAGCCTTTTACATGTGACCCTACCGCTTGGCTGAATTCTGAAACGCTGCTCCCACGGTTCACCATTGAGAACTTAAGCAAGTGGACTTTATATAAAGAGCAGGATCTGGCCAAGTCTCCTAGGTCAAAAAAAGCATTGCAGGGAAGGTGGGAGGCAGAAGATGTCACTGAAGATGTCCTTGAGATGGACATGATGCAAAAGCAGGTTGGTGCATTCTGTGCTAGAGATCATCGTGTGGGATGTGGCTGAACTGATGTTATTTATCTCTTTGAAATGCCATTGTCATATACCTTCCAGATCTATAAAGATGAGGATTGCTACATGGAATTTGAAAAAGTGGAGGACCTTTCCAGGTTGGAGTAAGTATGGTACAGTCATACCTCTGGTTACGATAGCTGCGGGTTGCGTTTGGCATGGGTTACGAGCGCGCCGAACCCGGAAGTACCGGAACGGTTACTTCTGGGTTCGGTGTGTCGCGCATGCGCAGAAGCGCTGAATCGTGCTGCATGCTTGCACAGATTAAGCACTTCATATTGCGTTCTGCTCATGTTGCGAACAGGGCTCTGGAACGGATCCCGTTCACAACCAGAGGCACCACTGTACAAGGCATTTTCTGATGGAAGCGTACAAGGAAACCCAGTATCACCAGGGTCCGATCCAGGATTCAAAGTGTAGTTATGTATTGGTTTATTTCCAACATCAGTTGCAAACATTTCTTCAAATTAACTGCCGAATTTTGTTTTGGGGGGTAGAAAAATAGGTATGTTATCAAATCTAAACCCTCAAATAATATTTCTTCCCCACCCCCCCAGGGAAGTCAGCGAAAGCTCTGTGCTGCTGTGCCTGAAAAAGAGATTCCATCGCAACTTTATTTATGTATGGATATTACTTTCTTAATCTCTGTGATTGATTGTCATAAGGAGTAAGTACATGTGTGTAAGAATGTTGAGGATGGGAGACACTGATTTCCCACGTGGGGAAGAATCCGCAATGGAAACTTTGTGACTGAATAACAGTGCCATTTTCTTAGTGTAGATTGGGTTGGGAACATTTTTCGGCCAGAGAGCCACATCTTTATCTCTCTCTCTGCTAGTGGGCCAACCTAGGCAGGTGGGCAGGGCTGCCTGCCTGTCTCTCGCCTCACATCTTAGTAAGACCAGGGAATGCTTCCCTTTGAAGCCCTAATGGTTGCAAAGCAAACCATGGGGCTTTCAAACATCCTTCATAATTGCAATGAGAGCTGACAGGCTGGTGGGAGTGAGCCTCACTTGATAAAGGAAGAACTATGAGCTGTTTGATGTTGGGTGTGTGGCAGGTGGATGAAAATGGCCTCATGAGCCAGTTGGGGAGGCTTGGAGGGCCATGTTAGGTCTGCAGGCTGGAGATTCTCCACCCCTGGTCTTTACAAGAGTAAATTTGGGTTTGAAATTCCTGCCCTGCTCTTGAGGATAAGTAAAGCCAAGGCAATGCTGTGCTTCTTCCTAGACCTACATTGGGCACATCTTGATCTGCGTCAATCCTTTCAAGCCACTCAGCCTTTTTTCAGAAGATGTGGTGATCCAGTACCAGAATGGCCTGCTCTCCAGAAATGCACCGTATGTATGCATTGTTTTTTTCCCTCCTTGCCTTATTCTGGTAATCTTATTCATGCTGCACACAAAATCCTGGCTTTCATTTGCAATCTTGGGCTCATTCCACTTGGCCAAAGTGATTGTGCCTCTCTTTGGAATTTAGGACTATGGCACAATTCTTTCACTCATTTTAGTGACAATGTTGCTATTGGATTTTATATATGCACACACACACACACACACACACACACACACACACAACATTCATAATCTCACTCAGATCTACAATGTAATTTGTTTATGTATTTGTTTTAGATTTCTGGGGCTTGGGCAGCAAATTACTGATTTTTGTCATAGGGTTGGAGTTTTTGTCCCAGGGAAGCAGGTCTCACACAATAAGAGTGTTCTTGAAACAAAGAACTTTACAAAGTGCTGCTAACCCATTGTGGGTTTAAATTCCTACCCAAACTTTTGATCATGTTTAGCAATGCTCATGCTAGGGTTTTTATAATAGAATACTGGTATTATTTTGAAATAAAGCTGATGTCTCTCTCCCCCCCCCCCCTTTTTAAAAAGCGGTTTCTGAACACATGACTCCATAATGGAAAGCCTGAGCGATCAACACACGCCTTACAAAAAGTTGGACTAGGACAAGTTATCCTTGTGAAGCCGACTTTAAATGCCAGCGTGTTGTTTAAGATATTTAAAAGATATTTCATAGCCAGTCCACAAATATTCTAATTTGTAAATACTTTGCAAAAGTGGAAATTACTGAAAATAAGGTGTTTGGGTGCTGACCTTTGCACCTGAGCAGCTTCTCTAGCCAGCTGTGGCTTTTTCCTCTTATGCCCTAATGATCCTATGAAGGGTAGCCTCTCCTATTCCTTAATTCATTCAGGGGAAAGAAAGTGGAATTGATTGTTTTCACAACACTGTGTGCTTGCCTCGGGGGTGTAGCAGTTTATACCGAAAATAAAACAAAAGACAAAGATTCCCAACACCCAATATATTTAGTAGGTTACTATAAACTACGGTAGGTTGACTTTGAGATAGTAATGGTCAGCCTTGTTTTCAAAGAGTATACAGTTGTTTGTTTGTTTGTGTTGGTAAAATCATAAACTAGAGGGTGACCAGAGATCTACAGCCAAAAGCAGCCTCTATTCAGTAGCCCTGTGTGGTAGACAGGCTTTAAGATTGTAATGCCTTCAATTGGAATAATTTCCATTAACAGTAAAAAGAGTCTTTAAGAACTTTATTAATTTTTAGATGCAACTCTTTTATTTATCCCTTCACAACAACATTGCTGTAAGTTAGACAGGTTTTAAAATTGTAATGGCCAGACTCATATTAAATCAACAGGGTCTGGCCTATTTCCCGTTGGGGAGATTTTTTGTAAAAATAATGAAACAGTTCTGCACAATAACCCTCTAGGGTAGGCAACTTTTAAGCAATCTCTGGTTTCAAACAGTAATCCTAGGGCAAAAATAGAAAAAAATCATGGTTTCTGCTTGCTTATGGAAAGGAATATGTAAGTGTGCTGCTGATTTAATCTGAGGCTGGCTATTACATTTTTAAAGGCCTGCAACGCAGGGTTGGTGTGAAGGGTTGCAGCTAAGAACTAGAAAAAATCTACCTGTTCCAATGCCAATATAATGCTTTGATCTGAGACTTCCTTAAACCTTAGAACAACGACAACAACAACAAAAGCTGTATGAGACTCATTTTGCTATTAATACAAATCTATTCTGATCACTCCAGTTTTAAATACCTTCTTATCTCACATGGCTGCATTATGCTAAAGTGCTCAGCTCTGGGGTTTTCTGCCAACCAAAAACTTTATTACGATAGCTTGTGGAGGACTAAGTGTAATGTGGGAAAGTTTTTAAGCCTCCTGGCATGCATTCCACTAAATCTAATGTTTATCGCTAGGCTACTCAAGTGGGTCAGTTCTCTCCCAGCCTCTCTCCCAATTTCATTCTTTAAGAAGAGTTTGGATTTGATATCCCGCTTTATCACTACCCGAAGGAGTCTCAAAGCAGCTAACATTCTCCTTTCCCTTCCCTCAGCCACAACAAACACTCTGTGAGGTGAGTGGGGCTGAGAGACTTCAAAGAAGTGTGACTAGCCCAAGGTCACCCAGCAGCTGCACATGGAGGAGCGGAGACGCAAACCTCCTTCACCAGATTATGAGTCTACCGTTCTTAACCACTACACCACACTGGCTCACTAAAAATTTCCATGGCTCAAGCCCTCTCTACCCTAGACTTAATGGCTAGAGCCTCAGCATCTGCACAATTTGGTTCTGTTAGGTCACAGGTGGGCAAGCTGTGGCCCTTGGTATAATTTTTTACAGTTCTCGGATACAACAATCCAGAGAAAGTAAAGCACAATTAAGTTCTACAGAAATCTTGCATTTATTGGAATAAGCTGCTCTGGGTTCTCTCTCTCCCCCCCCCCCCAGGAGTGTGAGGTATGAAACATGGTCCAATTTCAGGAGCTGCAACCCAATGTGGCCACTTCTGCCTCAGGAATTTCCTTTCCTCCCTTACCTTACTGCCCTGCCAACTCTGCTGCCTAAATGTTTCAATGTGTTTGTACAAAACGCAGCTGTTGATATAGGTGTTTGTGTCGATCTCTGTACAAATAAACCTGAACTAATTTTGATGCAACTGGAATTTAGGCGGCTGAGTAATAACATGGGTTTTCTTCTCTCTCTCTCTCTCTCTCTCTCTCTCTCTCTCTCTCTCTCTCCCCCCCCTCCATTTCTTTTGGTCCCCTTCCAGACATATATTTGCCATCACAGAAATGGCATATGCCTTCTCTCAGAGCTCAGAGAAAGAGCAGTGCATTGTCCTCAGGTAAGAGATAGATAAAGGCACCTTTCCTCAGATTGTCTGAGATTTATTCTCCGTCTCCCTATTGCGTCTTCTGCACTGATGCAAGAGAGGCTCAAGTGTGGTTAGGGGCGCTATTCAGGCCATGTTTCTTGGGTGCTTTCCTGGAAGTAAGCAATTGAATTCAGTGGGACTTACTTCCGAGTAGAAATATGCAGCATTGTGTTGTTGAGCTTTCACTCTTGCTCTCTTCTTCAGGATTCTGCTGCTTCTGCAGCTAATCTGCATCCATATAATACAGAGGGCAAATAGACAAGCCACCTGCTTGGCCTTGTGAGTCCATCTAGCACATGGGTAGGCAAACTAAGGCCTGGGGGGCCGGATTCGGCCCAATTGCCTTCTAAATCCAGCCCGCGGACGGCCTGGGAATCAGCATGTTTTTACATGAGTAGAATATGTCCTTTTATTTTAAATGCATCTCTGGGTTATTTGTGGGGCATAGGAATTTATTCTCTCCCCCCCCCAAAAAAAACCATAGTCCGGTCCCCCACAAGGTCTGAGGGACAGTGGACCGGCCCCCCGCTGAAAAAAATTGCTGATCCCTGAATTCTGGCACATTCTTTCATTGGGACAGGAGGGAAGGAATTAGTGTTTTCGATATGACTTGACAGCATTGGGTGTGTTCAAGAGCATCATATCCATCTTCCAAATATGCATCTCATGTTAGGACAGTATGTGGGAATCTTGGTGCATGGAGAAAAAAATCTCCCACAGTTGGTTTTCTGCATGGCTTTATTTTATGGACGAACTGCTTGCCCCTTATGATCAAACCTATTGATTTGGGTGGCCATTAACACCACTGAGGTTTGTTTCTCTAGAGCTTCCAGCAGTCTTTTCAGACCCGACACCGTCCTTTAGCCAAACCATGTGTTTGGGGGACCCCCTTTTAGATTTTTCACCATATATTTGTGTAATGCCATTGCCACTGATGTGATCCACCTTCTGTCAGGCACCAAACCAGGAGTGGGTAAGAACCCTCAAGTCAAAGACCATGGGAAATCAAAATGTTTTGCTGAAAATACTTAACATTTGAAACCCCAGTTACTTTGAAACATGGTAATATATATTAGTGGTTATATTTCCATGCAAGTTGTTTTTTTGTTTTTGTTTTCCTTTTTAGCTGACAAATGATTTTCTTCTTTGTTACTATTTATAATAAGCAATGGACAATGGAATCTTAACTGGATATTATATTTATTTATTTAAAAGGGGGGAAACCCAGTTCAACTGGTGATAAACTGTACTGGTGAAGAATGTGTTCTAGCAACCTAAATAACAGTGCCAATCTTTGCATTACACCTCCCTTTTTAATGTTTTCCAGTGGACACAGTGGCTCGGGAAAGACTGAAACTGCCAAAGCGATCATCCTCTATTTGTCCAGGCTATACCAAAGGCAAGAAAGCCATGGGATAAAGCAAGTATGTGTATTATTATTTAACATTTATTTAGTGGCAGTAAGATGTTCAGAAGTTATATTGTCATTGAGCACAATTAGTGCATGTTGCAACCCGAATACTAAATGCTTTGTCTGAAAATAAAAATCTTAGTGAAATCTGTGGATAATGCTTCCATACAAATACATACAAATTTGTAATGGATTAATTAGAATTTTATATTCGCCTACCCTGGGAATAACCACCATTGAACTCAATGGGACCCATAAGATTGTACTAAAAGTAATGTTATGTTATTGATTGATTGGTTAAAAAAAAATAAGGTGGCAGCTTTAATATTAATATTGTCCTTGTCCTTACAGCCATCTGATGTGTTACCCATCCTGGAAAGTTTTGGAAATGCAAAGACCATCTTAAATGACAACTCTAGCCGCTTTGGAAAGTTCTTGCGTGTCCACCTGAGACAGTAAGTAAAAAAAGAGAAATTAATATTCCTGTTTGAAACAGAAAAGGCATAGATTGGGGGGTGGGATGCAAAGTCAACAGTAAGGTAATAACTTTATTAGGAACAACATATTTTTTAAAACTTACCGAACGTGTAAAGCTAGTTAGATGTGTTAATGGAGGATATAGCCTTATCAATGATTCCTGTTGGCTCATGTTCACATGCTTGGGATAGATTCCAAGGGATTCCAGTCAGCTTCTCTTTGCTGTTTGAGGAACGATTGTCTGCTCTTAAGAACCGTACTGACACACCAAGGAGCCTTGAGCGCAGCCTGCCTCTGTTGCATGAGAGGCTGTTCTCGGATCGTTTCCAGTGAGAGACTGGTTCTCTTGGGCTCCACCCAGAGCAAGGGAAAGGAGACAGATTCCCTTCCAGCAGCAGGAGGCATGGAGCTGATACGGCTTACCTCAGGAATGGCAAAACTCTTGGCCCTCCAGATGATGTTAGACTCTAGTTCCCATCATCCCTGACCTTTGGATGTTCTGGCTGGGGTAGATGGGAGTTGGAATCCAACAACAACAGGAGGGCCAGATGTCCACCATTTCTGACTTATTGTAAATCCGTTAAGAAATAGTGTGCAAATCAGCTCTGGTCTACAAGCTGGTGCCTCTTGGCAGATGACAGCACTTCTTAATTTATTGTGTAAAAGAGACTGTTGCAGTAACAACAGATTCATCTTTAGTTTTTCTCACATAAAATCTACCGTGTGCCTTAATTTGTATGTCATGCTTTTATTGACCGAGTCTCACTGTGCATTTCAAACAATTAGAGGGATTTGAGAGTCAGCTGGTTTGGTTGATATAGAATTGGGAGCTCTAAACTCCCACAGCTTTGAAATTCCAAATTAGTATTCATATTTTTTTAAAGAGAATTTATTATATTTCATATAAATTAGTATTCAGGCGCCAGTTGTCAGTATTCCTCAGCTATTATTTGAATCAAAAGACCACTGTCAGATACTTTTCCATGGGATTTCAGTGTTTTCCACAAATCACCGTTAGTTTGGGGAGCAGGAGCCTGTGTTTTAAGAATGCTACTAAACCTCTAAATGCCTTATTTCTTCAGTGGTGAGTGTTCAAAAAATTGCCTTGCATTAAATTACTGAACAAGACCTCCCACTCCATAAAGTCTATAGTCAGGGTAGAAAATAAAACGTCTTACTGGAATCTCTTCCTCATAGCGGATTTATGGTGGGTACGTCCATCTCTCAGTACCTTTTGGAGAAGTCCAGAGTTGTTTTTCAGGTAAGGACAAAAGTGTTCTTGCATGTCAGATGGCCGATAAATTACCTGTGTGCATGAGACACACAATTATATTTAACTAATCCCACTTTCATGTGTGACCTGCAAACCCACATAGGGAAGAGTTTTTTGGGTAAAAGGGAATGGGGTGGGGGTTGGGAACAGGATTTGTAGAGACCTGAGTTTGTGCTAGTTGTTTGTAGTTGCTTTTGGTATTTCTCATTTACCCTGGGCTTTACCACCTACACATGGTGTGGGAAGTCACATCCTCTTGAGCAAAAGCTGCAGCTCCATGTGGGAAGGTCTACAGAATCACCTTGCAAACTAAGAGGTTTTTTTGGGGGGGGGGGGTCTATAAATGTGGATTATCAGTGAAGTTAGACATCAGTCAGTAGTATCCTACAATCACTGTGTCCACCATCTGTACAGTTCATTTTAAAATCTCAGAAAACTGCTGGCAGTCAGCAACTTTTTTTCTCCCAAGTAGTATATTCCTGTTAAAGCGAACGACTCTGATCCACACTATACAGGTGAAACTCGAAAAATTAGAATATCGTGGAAAGGTTCATTTCTTTCAGTAATTCAACTTAAAAGGTGAAACTAATATATGAGATAGACTCATGACATGCAAAGCGAGATGTGTCAAGCCTTTGTTTGTTAGAATTGTGATGATTATGGCGTACAGCTGATGAGAACCCCAAATTAACAATTTCAACTTTGGGGTTTTCATCAGCTGTACGCCATAATCATCACAATTCTAACAAAGAAAGGCTTGACACATCTCGCTTTGCATGTCATGAGTCTATCTCATATATTAAACTCCAGTAGCTAATGAAAACAATTGCTTACATAAATGGACTTTTCCATGATATTCAAATTTTTCGAGTTTCACCTGTACACTGATAGCACATCCATGACTTCCCCTAAAGTAGCCTGAGAGCTGTAGTTTGTTAAGGTGGCTGTAATAATAATACTTTATTATTTATACCATGCTCATCTGGCTGGGTTTCCCCAGTCACTCTGGGTGGCTCCCAACAGAATATTAAAAACACGATAAAACATCAAACAGTAAAAAAAAAAAACTTCCCTAAACAGGGTTGCCTTCTCAAAGTCAGATAGTTGTTTATTTCCTTGACATCTGATAAGAGGGTGTTCCATAGGGTGGGCGCCACTACTGAGAAAGCCCTCTACTTAGTTCCCTGTCTAGGGATTGGCCCTCCAAGAAGGGAAAGCTGCTGTTCCCAGGACTCTTTAAATGTGTGTTGGACGTGCTTTAAATGTATGGAGTGGGATTCAACTTGAGTCCTGATAACTACCGGTAGTGCAACGGGGCTTCCACCCCTCCCCTTGTGCACCCCCTGATATTGACTCAGTGGAGTCAGAAGAACCTCCAGAAAAGTGCAGGGGGGAGGAGAAGGAGGATTGTTCTGTCTGGCAAGCGAAAAAGCCTGAGATGACAGAACAATTGCAATTGCAGTATGTTAAATTCCTCCCATGGTGTGGAACTGCAAGGGTTACCGCCTCTTTGTTTTTTAGGGCCGAGGTGAAAGGAGCTTTCATGTGTTTTATGAGCTGCTGTATGGTCTTCCAGTAGGACAAAAAGAGGAACTTTACCTGCAAGAGGCAGAGACTTACTTTTATCTAAACCAGGCAAGTAAATACCGTATTTTTCGCTCCACAAGACACACTTTTTTCCTCCTAAAAAGTAAGGGGAAATACCTGTGTGTCTTATGGAGCGAATGGTGGTCCCTGGAGCTAAATTGCCCAGGGGCCAAAAGCAGATTGTGCTTTTTATTTTACAAAGAGAAAAGGGGGTGTTGAAAGGACCCGTTCAGCAGCTGATCAGCTGGAGATCGGAAGAGAGATAAGAGTCCTGGCTCCCTTTCAGCCCCGCCCTCCTTTGTTGAATGTGCTGCAGAGGGAGGTTGTTTGTTTCCCGAGGACATGTGACTGGCTGATTAGATTATCTGTCTGGAAACAGTAGAAACTGCTCCCTTTCCTTAAGATTTTTCAGAAATGTGAGTCGAACCCCATTAAAATGGGGCTTTTCCTATTTGCTTTTCCCCTTTTGCAAAAGGAGCTTTGCTTTTCTCCCTTTGCAAAAAAAAGCTGCAAAACATTTAGCTGATCCTAAAAAAACCCCAGGGCTTTTCCCTTTGCAAAAAAGCTGCAAAACTTTTAGCTGATCCTCAAAAAACAAAAAACAGGGCTTTTAGAGGAGGAAAACCAGAAAAATATTATGGTGTGTTGTTGTTAAAAATTTCCATACCGCCCTTCATCTGAGGATCACAGGACCAGCTGAAACAAAATGCATACAAAAGTAACAAACCAAAACAACTCCCCCAAGAAATTCACTCTATACCTACATAATCCTGGCTGTGGAATGGCATCCAAAAGAAGACAGTTTTTAGCTCTTTCAGAATTCAGAAGCTTTAACAGACCAGAAGAGGAAGGATGTGGAATAGTTGTATACCCATTCTACAATACGCCACTTATAAACCCAGTAGGTCACTGCAGTCTGTGGGAGAACCTCTTCCTCCTGTTCCAAAGAGTTCAGAAGCTCCAAAGTAACTTGAAGCAGGGCTTTAGGGTGGCTGCTCTTGCTCTTGCACTTTCTGGAAACAATTGAAGACACTGTTGTTCCAACAACCCTTCCCAGGTGGATGAATAGGTCTCTGCCATTGGTGCTTTACTTGTGTGGAAGGCAATTTAATGTGAGGTGCTCATTACATTAGAACAAATTCTGCTGCTTGGGCTAGAGCTAAGTGGACTTGGAAACCCTTCAATGGGCCTAGTTCACATTGTAGAATATGTTGGCAGCCCAGGTCTAACCTTGCATGTACTTTGAAAATAGCTCCACATTCACAAAAATCTATGGGCTTCCTACCAGGAAGCGTAAGTATTCCCAATGCAAGTTCATTCCTAACCATGTGAACTTGTGTTGACTCTCCCAGGGCCGAGTGTGTGAGCTTCCAGGAAAGCGGGATGATCAGGATTTTCTGGTCTTGATTAAGGCTCTCCAGATGATAGGTCTCTCCAGTGACCAGCTGAACTCCATCTGGGCAATGCTCGCTGGCATACTGCAGTTGGGAAACATCTGTTTTACATCCTGTGAGGTATGTTGCATCTTTGCAAATTCAAGGTGTCATTGGCAATACCACCTGAGCCCAGTGGATATGGCCCTAGGACATTTTTTTTCCATTTAGGGTGCCTCTGAACAGTCAGTATTTTGTGTGTGGCAGCAGGGGGGCGGTTCTAGAGCTAACCAAACACCTTAGGTTTGCACAGTTAAAAGTGCATTAAAGGGCTCTAGTGCAACAAATCCACTTTAAAAAAAAAGAAAAAAAAGAAACAGACTTTTTGCAGTTTGGAAACTGACAAAGAAATGTACTGAAAAGTGTGGGATTAAATAATTGTTAACCACAGGAAGATACATAATGCCTGCAGATCAAGACAGGTGCTTATTGTCACCTAACCACCCCACAGACAAACTGGAATGAATGCTCAAAAAAGACCCAATGTGTTCTAATCTCCAGTTAAGGCATTTGCAAAAGATGATGATGATTTAGGTAACCTAATCCAAAACTAAGGAAGATCTTAAGAGTTTTAGGAATACTGACACCCTGTGAAATGACCACCTGTACATTGCACAGTGCTGTCTGTGTTCTTGGATGTCTTAAGGATTGAAATTTTGGTGCAAATAATGTCCTCGTTTCATATCTTCCTCTCTCTTTGCCATCTAGAAAGAATCCTCTGAGTTTGCACTCATCCCCAGTGAAACGGAAATCCAGATCGTTGCCAGTTTGCTGCATATTTCGGCAGATCTTCTTCAAAGGGCCATCACCCACCGAGTGACTGTAAGCATCTCTTTCTATTGTTGGCACGTCTTGCTTCTTCTCATCATGTTTTTCACAAAGGAGGATTTTGTGTTTAAGTGACATGGATTGCGTTGTTAAGAGTGGAAACAAGATACAAGTACCTATCTGCCTGCCTTCCCCGTCGCTTATCTGCAGTGGGGTCAGAAAAGAATGTCTACTGCTAGCTGGTTCCACTGTGCCATCTATTGTACATTCGTAGGACTGTCCTATCCTGCAAACACTGTTTTTTTTATATATAGGTAGGTAGCCGTGTTGGTCTGCCATAGTCGAAACAAAATAAAAAATAAAAAAATTCCTTCCAGTAGGACCTTTGTTGTTGTTCAGTCATTCAGCCGTGTTCGAATCTTCATGACCCCATGGACCAGAGCACGCCAGGTGTGCCTGTCTTTCACTGCCTCCCACAGTTTGGTCAGACTCATGTTAAGCCTCGAGAACACCGTCCAACCATCTCGTCTTCTGTCGTCGCCTTCTCCTTGTGCCCTTAAAGACCAACTAAGTTTGTTTTTGGTATGAGCTTTCGTGTGCATGCACACTTCTTCAGATACACTGAAATAGAAGTCACCAGATCCTGTATATAGTGAGAGGGTGGGGAGGGGTATTACTCAGAAGGGTGGTGGGAATGGGTCAATGGCCGATAGGTGAGGTAAACCTGTTAACGACTGTTAACGACTGCAATTGGCCTTGCAGGAAAAAGCCAGGGGTGAGATGGCTAAAGATAGCTTTGTCATGTATAATGAGATAAGAATCCAATGTCTCTATTCAGACCAGGTCTCTCCATGGTTTTCAGTTTGGTGATAAGTTGCAATTCAGCACCCCTTGCTTTTTCCTGCAAGGCCAATTGCAGTCGTTAACAGCCGTCAACAGGTTTACCTCACCTATCAGCCATTGACCCATTCCCACCACCCTTCTGAGTAATACCCCTCCCCACCCTCTCACTACATATAGGATCTGGTGACTTCTGTTTCAGTGTGTCTGAAGAAGTGTGCATGCACACGAAAGCTCATACCAAGAAGAAACTTAGTTGATCTCTAAGGTGCTACTGGAAGGGATTTTTTTTTAATATGTCGATGTAAATGTCTTTAGGAAAACAAATAAACTCCTTGAATTTCCTAGCTGGAGCAGAATCAAACAGTCAAATTGGAATTTTGGTTTGGTACAGGTTTAAGCCTTCACTCGCATTAAGCATGTTTAATTTGGTTCTAGCCAATAAAGCAAAATAATGTGAAAAGCACTTGCTAGATTTGATGGTGCATTAGACTTGAGTAAATACGGTATTTTCAAAACAAGGTGGAAAGGAGTGCATGTTTTTCATCTTGGTGCTGATTATATCAGTTTATATGGATACAAGCATGAATGCCTGCAGATGAGAAGAATGAACAGAGATGCAGAGTCATATTAGAGCTTTTGTAATCCAAAGACTCCCGAGCAGAAATCTTTATTTTACAAAGTGATTGAAATTGCCCCAAAGCTCCCATTTTGAGACATTAAAATGCCACCAGTCTCTATATCTAACATTTCTCTCTCCCCAGGAAACATGTTATGACCGGATATTCACTCCGTTGTCAGTAGAAAGTGCTATAGATGCCAGGTAACCTTCATTGCTTTTATCTGTCTGCTAGCTTTTCATCCAAATAATAATATTTTCTGGGTTTTTTTCCCTTTAAAAATAAAATGGCCCTCTCTCCGCTTCTTCAGGGATGCAATCGCCAAAGTTTTGTATTCCCTGCTTTTTGAGTGGCTGCTGATGAAAATCAATGAATGGCTGGCCCCGTTGGAAATGGACAGCACTGTTGGCATTGTTGACATATATGGCTTTGAGGTCATTTCCTGCGTTTACTTTACAGTGTCTTTGAGGGCAGCTTTGTGTTTTTGCCCTGTGTTAGTGTATGCATGAATGAATGCTGACGACAAGTCTTCTTGAAGTTGCTTGTGGAAAATATGATGGGAGGTGCTTTCCCATGCAGCCTCCCTTGATATTTGCTATGTAGGATCAGTTAGCATGTAAGGCATTGGAATCGTCTGCAAAGCAGCCACACGAAATTGGGAGCATTGTCAGTTTGAAGGTCTGGGACACAATGGGCAGCAGCACTTCCAGAGATCTGGTTATGATTGGTTGAATGAGCACTCATGAAGGCTTGTCTCTGGCCGCTATGTGGCATACCCTCCCCACAAGTATTTAGTATTTAGGTCAGAGCAGTTTTGCTTCTCCCTCTCCACACCTCTATAGTTCTAAAATAGTACTGACGGATGGTTCCTTTTGCTACAAAATGCACGTATGATACATACCACTTTCTCTCTATACTGTCTTCTCACTTAGGAAAATTTGGGAAATTCAAATGCCCAGCTGCCAGCAGAAAGAACAGTGCAGTGGAGAGGAAGTGCATGTGGACTGTCTCTTAGATCCCTAAACTTGTAGTAATTCCAGGGCAAAACTACCGTAACGGCCAGCAGGTTGTAGGCAAGAGTCCTACCAAGTCTCAGCCATTAAAATTGGTTAGCGCTATATGCTGAGACCATGAGGGTCTGTTGACATTTTCTTCTTCATGCAAGGTGCCACTTGCCACTTTCCTTGTGGACTTTGTGTACCAGAAGCAAAAGAGGTCTGTGTCTTTCTTTGTATCCACAGGATCTTGGGGTGAACAGCCTGGAGCAGCTGTGCATTAACTTTGCCAATGAACACCTCCAGCAGTTCTTCAGCAGAATAGTCATCACCCAAGAGGAGGTAAAATATAGAGCTAGGCACATGTAGGTTCGGTGCACAACTTGTCCAGGAGCAAAAGAGGGAACCATTACATTGCACAGAGGCAGCTTTGTGTTATTGCTCTTCAGCTTTGAAAAGACAAGCTGATAAAGAAAAAAATCACGATGCATTTGTGGGTGTGAATCCTTAACCTGTTTGCATGATTCATTGTGGCTGGTTGGGGCCAATTTCATGCATAGTTTGTGAACACTTGGAATAAAGGCACAAAGACTTGATATGTATACAGCTGCCTCCAGCCAGCATCATTGAATCATGAAAAGAGTCCTCCTTATCAACCAGTCTTCTCATAGCTTCCTACATTTCATGCAAATGTTTTATACAAAGGGTGTGTTTTTGTATGTATTGTGGGGGAAAGATACCCGAACCATAGATTAAGGAATAGTTTACAGCAGAGCTTTCCAAACTTTTAATGTTGGTCACGCACTTTTTAGAAATGCATCATTTTGCGACAAAGTAATTCAGTTTTACTAGCAAACCGAAGGCCAAACTATAACTCCTTTCCAGCCCCAGGAGGAGTGTGGGGAGCGTTCATGCGACACACCTACACACTGCAGCCGGCGCACTAATGTGTCACGGCACACAGTTTGGAAAGCTCTGGTTTACAGAATGACACATTTGATATTATGGATGCAGGCTTTGTTTGAATTATCTTTGACCACTAGGAGGAGTATGCAGAAGAAGACCTCATCTGGAGTCCTGTGTCCAAGATACCAAGCGAGTCCTGCCTAGATCTGATAGCTGCAAAGCCCCATGGGATTATGTGCATCCTGGACGACCAGACTTTACTATCACAGGTCAGGAGTTCATTAGAAATCCCTTTCATATTTGCATGTCGGATCCGGGGGTATTTTTGTGACGGGTGGTTCGTAGCACCCTATCCCAAAATGGGTGCTCTCAAAGAGGGTTCATGAGTGCCTCTTCCTCAGAATGTTATTTTTCTTACACTGGATTTTGTTGGAAGTGTTACAAGAGGTAGGTTATACCTAGATCTGGTGAGCAACAGAGAGAGAGAGAGAAAGTTTGACAAGAGCAGTTAATCAGATTTGCTGCATGTACATGGGTGACACATGGGCGTCTGCGTACCACAGCAAACACACAAAGTATGTACAACACTCATTTCTAAAAACCAGCAGACGCGCATCAGAGAGCCCTGAGTGGGTTGTTCCCTACCAAGTTTGTGTGTTATGGGCATTCAACACAGGCATATGCTGTTCCAAATATGTGTTTGCAAGCATGTGTGCCAAGGCGCGGGGTTGACCAACTTGCTTTTGCCAAATTTAATAGATTCCTACATGACAATCTCCAAAGCCAGGTGTTCTTCTGGCAGAAGCCTTAATCATGTAAATTGAGTGTGTGTTGGTGCAGTTGTCTAGTCATTTGGCCTATTTTGAAGGCATTTTCCAATTCTCTTGAGATGACCATCTGCCCCCCCCCCCAAAAAAAGAGTTGAAAGTTGGCAGGCATGATAAAATAGAACAGCTATGGGCATTCTTTAATAAATATTCGCATTCCAGGCTTTCTAGATAATTCTGACTGCTCAGCTGGTATTCATTTGTTGCAGGGATTCAGACAACTTTCCTCCAATGGAAGCTTCTGTTCTGAGGACTCTTGATTTTCACACACACTCTGCCCGGTGTTAGATCCAGGTTTAGGAGAGTTGCCTTGGGCAAGACACCCTCCCTCCAGTGAGTCTGCTTCCTCACTGCTGCAGGTCCAGAGGGCTCCTTCCAGTAGGCCCCCTTACTGTGGTGTGAGCCCTTGGCAGATGCCAGGCCATGCTGACCCTTGGTGTCACCCTGCTGAGCAAGCAGTGCACTCCCTTTCTCCAGAATTAGCACGAACATCTCCCTTTCCTGTAGAGAGAATAAAGAAGTGGCAAACAGGATTAGACTGTCTTTTTACTTTGCAGCAGTCCAGTACTTGGTACCAGATGGGGGAACTAATATAAGTTTAGCACTAAGAATCCCTTAAATATAAGATTGTACATGTATCATATAACAGTGGTTCCCAAACCTTTTTCCTCCCACTGACCACTTGAAAATCACTGAGGATTTTGGTGGGCCATGTAATATTTTTCCCCCCTGCCAAATGTAATGCTCTGTGCTGGATGCTGATATGATTTTTATTGTATTTTGTTGCTTCTTTTATTTCTTATATTGTATTACCAGAATTCAAATTCTAAGTGTTTTTCACAGGCACTCCATGAGCCACCTGGTCCATGGACCACAGTGGGAACCCCATGTCCTATTGATATGGCATGACAACAAGCAAATTGGTTTATCTGTGGGTCTGGATCCCTAAACATGAAAAATACCTCCACATGCTACTAAGGATGTGGTTGATCAGTATTTGTTTGTTTTTATTTATAAAAGCATCTCTCTACCACAGTTTATACACTGCCATATCAGGGTGGTTTGCAACAATCACTGGCCAGTCAAATCAACTTCAAACAGCAGCATAGACCTGTCAGCATAAAAAAAGTATTGAAGAGATGCCTGAAAGTCAAAAGTGAGGATACCTGCCAAATCTTGGCTGATAGACAGTTCCCCATCATGGGGTTGTGACACAATGGCTGCATATGCACTATAGTACATATAAAGTGGGACACGAGTGGTGCTGTGGGTTAAACCACAGAGCCTAGGGCTTGCTGATCTGAAGGTTGGTGGTTCGAATCCACGTGACGGGGTGAGCTCCCGTTGCTCGGTCCCTGCTCCTACCAACCTAGCAGTTCGAAGGTTCATCAAATGCAAGTAGATAAATAGGTACCGCTCCGGCGGGAAGGTAAACAGCGTTTCTGTGCGCTGCTCTGGTTCACCAGAGGTGGCTTAGTCATCTGGCCTCATGACCTGGAAGCTGTACGTCGGCTCCCTCGGCCAGTAAAGCAAGATGAGCGTCGCAACCCTAGAGTCGTCCGTGACTGGACCTAATGGTCAGGGGTCCCTTTAACTTTACCTTTACATATAAAGTACATGCCAACTCTGTGAGGGCTAAACTGCATTGCCCAGCATTCTTTTTTGGGGTGGGGGGGGGTGGGGATTGTTCTTCCAAATGTTCTTGAAAGGTATAGCCTAAATGCCCAACTTCTAGTTGTTATTTTGCTGTGTGTGAGTGTTTTATCTCCTATCCAGGCCACAGACCACACCTTCTTGCAGAAGTGCCATTACCATCATGCCAACAGTCCTTGGTATGTCAAGCCGAAGATGCCTTTGCCTGTCTTCACTGTGCAGCATTATGCAGGACCAGTTACCTACCAGGTATATAGGGGCCTGCTCCCCTGCAACATTCCCTGCTTTCCCTATTTAACCTGCACTTAGAATCATAGAATCATAGAGTTGGAAGAGACCACAAGGGCCATCCAGTCCAACCCCCTGCCAAGCAGGAAACACCATCAAAGCATTCCTGACAGATGGCTGTCAAGCCTCTGCTTAAAGACCTCCAAAGAAGGAGACTCCACCACACTCCTTGGTAGCAAATTCCACTGCCGAACAGCTCTCACTTGTCAGGAAGTTCTTCCTAATGTTTAGGTGGAATCTTCTTTCTTGTAGTTTGAATCCATTGCCCCGTGCCCGCTTCTCGAGCAGCAGAAAACAACCTTTCCCCCTCCTCTATATATAGACATCCTTTTATATATTTGAACATGGCTATCATATCACCCCTTAACCTTCTCTTCTCCAGGCTAAACATACCCAGCTCCCTAAGCCGTTCCTCATAAGGCATCGTTTCCAGGCCTTTGACCATTTTGGTTGCCCTCTTCTGGACACGTTCCAGCTTGTCAGTATCCTTCTTGAACTGTGGTGCCCACTTGTTTGCCTAGCTCAAGCAGCACAAAGGCAATTTTTGCTCACCCAAGCAAATAAGACAGGCATAGGCAAACTCCGGCCCTCCAGATGTTTGGGACTACAATTCCCATCACCCCTGACCACTGGTCCTGTTAGCTAGGGATGATGGGAATTGTAGTCCCAAACATCTGGAGGGCCGGAGTTTGCCTGTGCCTGAAGTAGGACATGTCCATTTGCCACAACTTCATCTGGAGAGGTTCTTGATGGCAGCATACATAAGTGCCACTTTACTGCTAGTAATCCAAAGGAAGAGCCCTGGATGTATCAGTCTCTTCACTCTGGATTGGTCCCAGTTTTGCAAACCCAAATTTAATGGTCTCAAAGTGCCTTCTAAACGTGCATACTGCTCTTTCAATTTGTCCTCTTCCAATCTGTTATCTAGAGTAGAATTCTATGTAGCGCTAAATGGGATATGCATACACCAAACGAGGTCCACTCGCTTAGTAAGACTCCCCCTGTCTTCTTTCCCTAAATCTGTTCTTGGTTTTCCTCCAACCCTCCAGAGCAGATTTAGGGGACAATGGAGGGGGAAGTCCCATTGTGAGAGTAGTAACCCGTTTCTGGTATGCAACAACTTACTTGAACGCTGTCCATTGTATTGAATGGTTCTTTAGAAAAAGAAGGGCTAGACAATTTTTTTTGGGGGGGGAGGAATAGAACTGAAATTATGACTTGCTTATTATTACTAGATTTGGGTTGGGCAAAATTGTTTATTAGACTGGATAGTGGACCTCCAGCTTCGCAGGCAGCTATCCTGTTTTCTAATCTGCAAAAACAAGTCAAGAGTTGGGGCTGAAGAACTTCCTCAGAAAAGGCTGGAAATCAGGATTGGAAGTAAACTAAGAGCTATACTGACAGGAGATTCACAGTGCACTCCTGAACATGTCTACTTAGAAGTCCCATTGATGGACTTCAGTGGAGTTTACTCCTAGGTAAGCGGGAAAATGAGTATTGGATTGCAGCCTCAGAAGCTCTGCTAACATAGTTTTTAAAAACAAATGAGAGTGATGTGGAATTTGGCTTTACAGGTCCACAAGTTTCTGAATAAAAACCACGATCTGTTACGCCCAGAGGTCCTGGAGATATTTTCCCACAGCCACCACAAGGTACAGTCAAATAGTTTGGGTTAATTATTATGCTTCTGCAGTGCAGACTATTCCTATGATCTTACAGTCAAGAGACTTAGAGCTCTGTCTGATACTAATTTCTTTGTGCTGTGGTACTGGTAAACATCAAGAGACACTTAATTGTATGCCAGTTTCCTGGTGAATAGAAAAATCATTCCTGAGGTGTATATGCTTTCACATGACACTCCCTTGTTCCAAGATAGCTCTGTTTTGTTTATTTGTTTTAGAGAGGAGTTGGTTTATTTTTAGATTTATTTTATAACTGGTGCAAGCACCTGGAGCTATAGTTCCATCTTCTGCATAAGCAGCATTGGCTGATCAAACTTTTATATATAAAGGATACTATGTAATTGTAGAACCTTATGTAAAGGATGTCACACGGGTGGCGCTGTGTTCTAAACCACTGAGCCTCTTGGGCTTGCTGATCGGAAGGTCGGTGTTTTGAATCCCCATGACAGGGTGAACTCCTGTTGCTTGGTCCCAGCTGTTGCCAACCTAGCAGTTCGAAAGCACATCAAAGTGCAAGTAGATAAATAGGTACCGCTCCAGCAGGAAGGTAAACGCCGTTTCCGTGGTTTCACCAGAAGCGGCTTAGTCATGCTGGCCACATGACCTGGAAAACTGTCTGCGGACAAACATCGGCTCCCTTGGCCAGTAAAGCAAGATGAGCGCCACAACCCCAGAGTTGTTCATGACTGGACTTCATTGTCAGGGGTCCTTTACCTTTACCTTTTTATTGTAAAGGACATCTGTTCTAAGAGGCTATAATAAAGTTTTATTTTAATTGTTGGTCTGTTGGGTTGTTTGAAAACTGCCCTTTGCTTTTTCCATTGGCGGAGTATGGAGGGAGCTGGTCCTTCTCCATGCTAACGTTTCAACTAAATGTTCTAAGTTTATTTTGAAGCTTTGGTTTCTTTTGTCCACCTCTCCGAAGCTGGTGTCCCATCTTTTTGAGAAAGTGAAGGAACAGCAGATGAACCAGAGAGAACCGGGAAGTGGAACTAGAGCCCAAGGGCCGATGCATCAAGCTTCTACATTAGTGTCTAGATTCCAGCACTCCTTGCAAGATCTCACAGCTAAACTAGACAGGTGAGGGAATGTGGTGGTGCCACCACCAATTTGTGTTGCCGCCTCACAGCACAGAGTGTGAGCCTGTGGGAAGGCGGGGCCAGAGAGTGAGATGCAGATCACCCATTCAGTGGGCTGTGGTTCTCAAGATGGAGAATCAGTTTGGAGCCACATCTCATGCTGCTTTAAAATGGATGCACTTTACTTCTTTTCTCTCTATCCTACAGGAGCCACATTTTCTTTGTTCGGTGCATCAAACCTAATTCCAAAAAGGTAAGACTTTGTCTTTGCAGGGCTGATCTGTACCTGAGGCTGTCTTTGAGATGCTACTAAGTCAATGCCCTGGCTAAGTTATGCAAATCAATGAAAAGTTCTTCCATACACATGCTCATTCAAGGATAGCTCAGAGCATGGGACTCTTAATCTCACAGTCACGGGTTCAAGCCTCACGTTGGGCTAAAGATTCCTACATTGCAGAGGGTTGAGCTAAATGACCCTCATGGTCCTTCCCACCTCTGCAATTCTATGATTCTGTGAAAACATGCTCTAACCCAGGTGTTGGGAACCTCTGGGTCTCCAGATGTTGCTGAACTACAGCGTCCCATTAATTTTCGCCATTAGCAGTTCCATGGATGCTTGTCCAATTACCAGAAGGTCTGCTCCTGAGCACTTTAATGTTTTGGCAGCCCACCCCACGTATTCTGATGGCTAGAAACAAGCTAGAAACTTGCTGTAAAAACAAAGGATGCTTTAGATGTCCATCTAATTCCTCTGCTCGAAACAGCATCAAATTACGTATATTTGGAAGCTAGATGAGAAACTGTTTTGCTCATTGCAGGTCTTGTACCAATATTCCCTCTCATGTATGCAAAATCTCAGCCACCCAGGAAATAGTAATCATGTGGACTATAACACCTAAGAAGGGCTGGCGTCTTACTCTACATAGACTTAGGCTGGTCTGGCACAAGCCATTTGGGTAGCCATGGATTTGCATTAGCCTGCTTACCCTTTAATGCAGGGGTGTCCATAGATGTCCTCCCCACCCCAGTGTTGTCCTTGACCTCCCCCCACCACACTTTAAATGTGTTTTTCCTTTAAAATCTTTGGAAAGTCGGAATTGGGAAAAGACCTCCAATTAAAGAGGGGAAATGTCCAGGGCAGCACAGGAATATCCACATGTTGTTCCGATGTGGACAAGCCCGGGGATCACAGGTGTCATTTGTGGTGGGAGCTGGCAAGGCACTGGTTCTTTCCAGCGGTCTTTCTGTGTCTTGTCCTTGTTCCCTTCTTTATTTGGCTAATTGAGACCATTCCCTTTAAACTTCAGGTGCCAAACATCTTTGATACTGAATACGTGGCTTCTCAGCTAAGGCATTCTGGGATTTTGGAGGCCATATGCATCAGGAAAGAAGGCTATCCCATCCGCCTTCCATTCCGCCATTTCCTAATCAGGTAAGCCTGTTACTTGTCCCTCCTCCTATTTTAACACAGCGTTGTAAAAGAAAGGCACACCAATAACATAATAACAATTTAAGATGCAATAACGATAGTAAATCAAGCATGCCAAACCAAACAGTTGGAGCAATAAAACATAGTGACTGTTGCAGCCAACTTCAAAAGTTTTAGAATACTAATTGGAGAAGACTTCCAGGGTCGAAATTGGGTGTTATTCCAGGCTATAGGAGCCATACTCAAAAGGTACAGCAGCTGATCCTACATTTGGACATTCTCCACAGACTCTTCATAATAATAATAATAATAATAATAATAATAATAATAATAATAAATTTTATTTACTGTATTTTCCAGCGTATAAGACGACTTTTTAACCCAGGAAAATCTTCTCAAAAGTCGGGGATCGTCTTATACGCCAGGTGTTGTCTTATAGGCACTGGCGGAGGAAGCTAGGGTGCTTTGCCAGGGTTTGCTAGCATTGCTTTTAGCTTCCAGGACTGTCCTGGAAGCTAAAAGCGATGCTACCGTGTTTCCCCTAGGGGAGCTGAAGGAGAGTCCAGCCGGTAGGAGAGCGAGGGAAGCGGGTGGGCATTGGGCAGCTGAAGACAGCGTCAGGCTTACCGGCGAGCAGGCAGAAGAAGAGGCTGGCGAAGACGCACAAGCCCTCTTCCCCTCAGCAGCCTCTGTGATTTGTATGCCCTGTCCTTTTGAATGAAGCTCGGCTGCTAAGCTCCCTGTTAGCTTGGCTGGATTAATTACACACGGTTTTGCAACTCTGCTTTGCAGCCTCAGGGCTCCATTTAGGGATCGCAGCCTTTTCTCCCTTACTGTCTTTCGAGTAAACCAGGCAGCATACTTCTGAGCACGTGAGCGGGACCTAGATTACCATTTTCTGTGTAAACACGCTGGCTTGTCCTTGCAGCCTCCCAAGTGGCTGCCGATCAACAGCGCCCCCACTACTTTTCTGTCCTGGAAGCTAAAAGCTAAAAGGCGGCTCCTTGAAGCGGCTTCTCAGAGGCAGTACCTGCATGTCATAAGCATTTGAATTAAAATTACCATATTGAAATAAAATCTGATGTTTTTTAAATTTTTATTTGGTGTGCGTTGGAAGAGTATCCCAAACTCTATATTTTAACTGGAAAAGTTGGGCGTCGTCTTATACGCCCAGTTGTCTTATACACTGGAAAATACGGTATACCCCGCCCTCCCCAGCCAAGACCGGGCTCAGGGCGGCTAACACCAGGTATAGAAACAATTGATTAAAATACAACTTAAAAACAAGATTAAAATACAATGTTAAAGTGCAGCCTCATTTCAGTAGAAACTCAAATAAAAAAACTGTTTGGGGGGAAAAGCATCAAATCTTCAGCAAGGCCAACTATCCAGACTGGTCCTACATGGGCCAGAAAAAAGCCAGGGAAGTCCCCAAATAGGAGTTGCATCACAGAAGGAAAAAGGAAAGAGGGGGAGGGGATCAAGTTGATTCCAAGCCAAAGGCCAAGAGGAACAACTCTGTCTTACAGGCCCTGTGGAAAGATCCCGCAGGGCCCTGGTCTCATGAGACCGAGCATTCCATCAGGTTGGAGCCAGTGTTGAAAAGGCCCTGGCTCTGGTTGAGGCTAATCTGACTTCCTTAGGGCCCAGGACCTCTAGGATGTTGCTATTTATGGACCTTAAGGTCCTCTGCGAGGCATACCAGGAAAGGCGGTCCCATAGGTATCTGACCTTAGGGAATGGGGGGGGAGGGGGAGGGAGGTTTCCAAAAGCCTGGAACTTTGTGGTAAGGAAAAATGCACTGGAAAGCCTGGGATAAAGGCGGTGTAGAACAACTTCATAGGACCACCATGCAAACAAATCAGAACGAATGCTCAATAGACAGGTTGTCCCTGGCTCCAGAAGTGCTGGGATTTGCTTCCTTTCTCTGTAACACCCTGCACTTGAAGGAGTTTTAGCAGATGGTTCTGTTCCCTTTCTGCTCCTCAGGTATGGAGTCCTGGCTGGCCGAGGGCAGAACTCCTTGCAGGAGAGAGATGGCTGTGCCGTAGTGCTTTCACAGGTGGTGGGAGATCTCTCGGAGCTCTATCAGATTGGAGTCACCAAGGTGGTGTGCCTTAGCACTTCTCTTCCCCGCAGCTTATGAAAGGCCGTGTGCTTGCTGTTGGTTTCATAGGGGGTTGCATTCTCTCGGTAACCTCATGACTCTTATCATTGCCCTGTGCTCTATACAGGGCTACCCTTGGCCTGGTGCAAAATGCTGCGGATAGACAGTTGATGGAGACAACAACTATTGCCAGCATGTAATTCCGGCGCTCGAAAGCTTTCACTGGCTATTCATACACTACCAGGCCTTACAAGTTCCTTAACAACTTGGGTTCAGGGCATCCCAAGGACTGCTGCCTAATCCCTTATGTGGCCAAGTGAGGATTCGAACCCTGGTCTCCCAGGTCCTGGTCTAACACTCTGGCCACTACACTACAAAGGCTCTTAATTCCAAAGGGGCAACTGGATTAGAGTCCCCTTAAAGCAGACTTGGGGACCAATTTTGGCCCTCCAGGACTCTGTGTCAGGCCATACCCTTCACTGACCCAAATGTTTTTGCCTGTAATGTGTCCTTACACTCTGATAGTGGCTCTTACTTACCTGAATGGAGGATAGAGGGTGTGTGTGTGTGTGTGTGTGTGTGTGTGTGTGTGTTAGAACTAACTGTACAGAGATAAAATGAACATTTGTTGCTCTACCCACTTTTACCATTGGCATGTGGTCCTTCCGAAGTTGCCCAAAAGGAATGCTGTCCTTAGGCTGGAAAAGGTGGTTAGCCTAAATGGGCTCTTTTAATTGATAACTGATAAAATAAATATTTTGGTATAAATCAAATATATATACTGAGCCTCAGCAACTCTTCATGCTCGACTGGAGAAAGAAAGTAAATATGAAATAAACGCCCACTGGATGCATTTATTTGCATAGTCTTTGACAAATTGGTCATTGAAGACTTGGGCATATGTAATATTAGGGCTATTAATATTAAATAACAATGTTCTTTATTGCCTCCTTTCCCCGCCCAGGTGTTCTTGAAGGAAAAAGCGAGGCAGATGCTAGAGAGAAGATGGAATCAAAAGCTGAGCTGGGCGATTGTTACCCTTCAACGCAATCTCAGAGGCCTCATCAACCGTAGGCGGTTCCAGGTCTTCAAGGAGAAGGCCTTGGTCATCCAGGCTCATTTCCAGGGTTACCTGGCAAGGTCAGAAAGTGCAAAGGTTGTAGTGCTGTTGGAATGCTTGAAGGCCACAGAACTGAACTGTTTTTAGCATTAAATGAAAGGCCAAACTCCATTCAGTCCTGGTGCAATCATGTGTACTGATTTCAGTGGGACTGGCTAGAAAGTTTCAGTGGTGGTTCCCCACCAAAACCACCACATTCCCACAGTTGTCTCTTGTTTCCTGACTTCCCCTTTTCTTTGTAACCTTCAGGAAACGGTACCAAAGGTTGAAGAAGACCCTGATGCGGTTTGGTGTGGCTATGCTCGTCTCTAGACCACTGGCTCATAAGAGGAGGCAATACCAGGTAATAGGGTTACTGACAATTGGCAATGCGATAGGTAATATACTTTTCTGCTATAAGGTTTTATTGGAGGGATTGTGTGTGACATGGGTATTCTCGGCACGTACGTTTTAGACAAGAGTCCCAAGGCAAGGCAAGTTAGCAAGTTATTGCTTGCAGCAATGAAGGATAGTGGAGATGGTCGTACTTCGAAGTTGTCCAGAGATCCAACAGAAGATATAGAAAACAGAAG
The DNA here is from genome assembly GCF_009819535.1 of Lacerta agilis. Classification (NCBI taxonomy): domain Eukaryota; kingdom Metazoa; phylum Chordata; class Lepidosauria; order Squamata; family Lacertidae; genus Lacerta; species Lacerta agilis. The sequence continues at coordinate 31,785,494 of NC_046313.1, forward strand.
CGATCTCTCTGTGTGGGCTTTCCACATGCTGTTCAAGCACTTCAGGGCATTCTGTTATTGGAAGTAGGACTGGTGGAAGGGGGGGGGAGCAGAGGTGCCAAAACTCACCATGAACACCTCCCTTGTTCTGTTATAATGACAATGGTGCCCACCTGAGAGATACCAGAACAAATCCAGTGAGTTCTGGCTGAAAAAAGCCCTGATTGTAACCATTATATACACAGGGCGGAATGATGTGGTCGATTTGAGTGGTAGAAATCTGGGCTGTACCTCTTTAGGAGTCATATGGAGTCATTTATTTATTTTTTGAAACACTGCATGTAGAAAGTTGTGCATCAGATTGGAATGTTGAATGAAGACCTCCTCCTGATATGATAAGATCAAGAACAGGCATAGGCAAACTCGGCCCTCCAGATGTTTTGGGAGTACAATTCCCATCATCCCTGACCACTGTTCCTGTTAGGTAGGGATGATGGGAGTTGTACTCCCAAAACATCTGGATGGCCGAGTTTGCCTGTGCCTGATCAAGAAGCCTTTTTAATTGAGGAAGCAACTAGCTATGGGCAGGAAATGAAAAACAATCCAAGGTGGCATTTTTAGTGGGGACGGTAGATTGGAGTAAGAGTCCCTGTAATGCATTTCCAAAAACCTGCCTAGGTAGTAGCTCAGTTTGGCCCTGTGTCACCCACATCTGGCTACTGAAATTATCAGGTGGTCTCAATCTTTGTGTGAGGTTGGTCCAGAATAATGTGTGCCCAACTCCCAGAACGGCTGTGAGCACTAATCATGTGTATATCTTTTGAGAAACACCCTGAAGATACGTCTGCTGTGCTCTGATAACTTCATTTATATCTCCCAAATATTTGTTACCGGTGCTACGGTATTACTTGTGTTACTATACTAGAAAAATTCAGCGTTTTCACCAGCAGTCATGACTCGGGAGAAGATGAAGCTTAGAAAAGAAACTGAGGCTAGTGCTCATTGTCATTGTTTTTTTATCATGTATATTCTGGCTAAAAAGCAACCCCCCCCCCCGGCTTTTAATTTGGGGAGCACCTTCTAACGATAGCTTTGTTTTGGGCACTGGCAAATGAGGACTGCTTTTCAGTCCAGGGGCAGTCATGGTAACCCTGTGGGTAGCCTCATTCTATTGGTGGATGAGGATGGATGGAGGCAAAAGTGGGTGGAGCAACAGATGTGACCATCTGTTTTGTACAGCCGGCTGCATTCCGTTCAGAGGTTCGAAAGTACACCAGTGCAGGTAGATAAATAGGTACCGCTACAGCGGGAAGGTAAACGGCATTTCTGTGTGCTCTGGTTTCCCTCACGGTGTTCTCTTGCACCAGAAGCGATTTAGTCCTGCTGGTCACATGACCCAGAAAGCTGTCTGTGGACAAACGCCTGCTCTCTTGGCCTGAAAAGCGAGATGAGTGCCACACCCCATAGTCGCCTTTGACTGGTCTTAACTGTCCAGTGGTCCCTTAACTTTACATCTTTTGTAAAATGGACTCACTACGAGGTAATGCATTGTGGATCTGCAATGAGCTTTTGTTTTTGGAATGAAGCCACTTTCTCAGTGAGCATTTTTTAGGGAAGAAAAATATGAAATAGGCATAGATTGTGTGAGGACTACATAGAAAATACAAGTACAGCCATAACTTGGTTGTCGAACGGAATCTATTCCGGAAGTCCGTTCAACTTCCGAAAATGTTCACCGACCAAGGCGTGGCTTCTGATTGGCTGCAGGAGCTTCCTGCACTCAATCGGAAGCTGCAGAAGCTGCGTCGGACGTTCTGCTTCCCAAAAACGTTCACAAACCGGAACACTTACTTCCTGGTTTGCGGCATTCAGGAGCCAAAACGGACAAGTACCAAGGCGTTCAACAACCAAGGTACAACTGTACTCCATATCCATTGATTCTAAAATAAAATGCTAAGTGTGTACAGCCACCACACTTTCTTTATCTTAGAAAGTAAGAGGCATTATCACACTCCAGGCCAGTGTGTTGAAGGAGGGCACAGAGCAGGGCCAGTGAAGATTGTGGTCTGGGAAGGGGCTTGGGAGAGTCTTAAGGGCTTTATAGAAAGGCCTGAGGACCATATTCAGTGTCTCAGCCTGAGTTTCCCCACCCCTGATTGTAAATGAGACTTGCCAGGTGTCTTGACATGCAAAGCACAGGCAGCCTTGATCTCCAGGAACTACAAAGAACCCTGGCTTATTCAAATGTGATGCAATTAATATGTGGGAAGGTACAAGGTCAACATGAGAAACTCTGACACATCTTTCCACCTGTTTTCCGGGACTCCCAGATAAGCAGAGAACACCCTGGTGTACCATCCAGCGCTACTGGCTAAATTGCTTTTTGACTCGCCCTGAGAAAAGAAAGCACAGAGGGCCAGAAGCCATGGCAAGGATTGCCTCTGAAAGTACCAGGAAAATGGCTGCCAGATAAGTCCTGGGAGGCTCTGTGATGATATGCATGCACTTCAAGGCTTCCTAGTCTGCTGTTCTGCCTGAGTTGAGCATGTGCTGTGCACCTGTCCTTCCCAGCCTGAATAGCTCCCGGCTCTTCTTTCCCAGGAAACCACCACAAAGCTGTGCTTTGGCTTCATCATTCCTGCCCTCAGTGTTTACTTTATGAATACACTCGGCACTTAGGAAAGAAAACGCAACAGTGTAAGGTCTCAAAGTTCACTGTTAAGACTTGCAGAACCTCCCTCTCCTTGTCATTCCGCACTGGGAGGACTTTAGCCCTCTTCAGCCTTAACCTGGGCTGTGCCCCCTTGTAGCTCCTTTTAGCTGTTCACTGGCAACAGCCACACAGCTGCGCTCAGTGGGGAGGAAGAGAAAGGATACTCCATAGATCACGGAAGAGCAGGCAAGTGCCATTGTACAGGGCTCTGCAAATGTTTCGTTTACATGTGGGAAAGACAAAGCCAGATAGGAGATTATGATTCTGCCACTCTATATGTCCTTCTGGGGAGAAATAAACACTCAGCTGTGAACCTTCCAGGGCTGGTTTAAAGTTGCATTCTCCAGCAGCTGGAAGGACAGGGGGAGAGGTGATTAAATTTTCCAAGCACAGTACTGTATACTTTTGCTGGGAGCAGTCATACAGGACGTTCGTAATGTTAAATGCTAACGTAGCTTTGAGTTAAATAACTAGGACTAAATAGCATTGGATAGAGAATTCCATTACCCTCTCCCATTCCATGCTGTTAAAACTTCCTGAAGCACCTGATTTTAGCCACAGTTGGAGACAGTATACTGGATTTGATGAACCATGGGTATGAGACCCACTTGAAAATAAAGTTGTATGTGTCCTGCCATAAAGTCATTGGTTCATATTCTGGTTAAACATCTGTGGATAATTGTATTGTAGGCATAAAAGAGTTACCGTATTTTGCAGTGCATAAGACAATGTTTTTTGCTTTTAAAAAAATGCGGGTTGTGTTATACATGGATGGTGAATGCACAGGGGTTAAAGAAAACACTACTTACAATTCCTGTGGCTGCTGTGAACAAGCTGCCGGAACCGCCAGAGCCACTGTGCCTCCCAGGTGCCAGGCTTGGGCAATCTCTCAAAAAAAACACTCAACAACTTTGGCCGATCTTAGTTCCTGGTGGGGCACGCTACCCCAGGTTGCTGTGCCAGTGCCGGTGCTTTGAACATTCACTAAAATATCAAAGTTGTTCTGTTTGGTGTTTAAAATATTGATTTCTTAATTTTGGGTTCAAAAAAATAGGGGTCGTCTTATACCCAGGGGTCGTCTTATACGCGGAAACATACTGTATCTTCTGCCCTGACATTACAACAATGATGATGTGGTGTGTGCAGGGTACTTTACTGTAACGAGGGGTTTAACAGGGTTACAAGAAAGGTCTGGGAAACAAACCAGAAAGGAGGGGAAAGTGAAAGAGTCTTAAAGAGCTCAGCCTGCCTTGGTTTCCAGAGATGGGAGTTGCTGTACCTTGCAGCGAGGGTACCCAGTGTGGTGCCCTCCAGATATTCTGAGCTACGACTTCCATTATCCCTGATCGTTCACCGTGCTAGCTTGGGCTAAAAACATCTGGAAGATGCCACATTGGATACTGCTGCTGCTCTACAGTAAAGAGATTTGCATAATCTAGATTGACGAGAGAATTCAGATCCCCTTGTCATAAGGAGAACATAAGAAGGGCCTGTTGGATGAAGCCAGTTGTGGTGCATCTAGTGCAGTACCCTGTTCTTACAGTGGCCAACCAGATGCCTATGGAAAGCCCCCAAAAGAAGGACATGAGAGATTAGTGCCTCAGCACTCTCCTCATCGCTGATTCCCATCAACTGGTATTCAGGAGCGTACTTTTCTCTGGGCTGTTTTGTCACGCCATACATAACCTTACCCCTCCGGATCATGCATTACCTTCTCATTTAAACTAAAAAGGCCGACCTTTCCTCATAGAGGAGTTGCGCCATCCCTTTGATGATTTTTCTGAACCTTCTCCAGGTGTACAATATCCCTTTTCAGGTGACTAGAACCGTACACAGAACCCCAAGTGTGGTTGCAGCATACGCTGTCATAATATCAATTCGATATGTGGCAATTTTATTTTAAATTCCGTCCCTAATTATCATTTGCATGGAATTTACCTTGCCTCACATGGGTTCATCTTCATCAAGCTATCAAGTACGACCCCCCAGGTCGCATTCCTCGTCAATCATCTCCACTTCATTAAAAAAAATTTTTTTTTTTAATTTATATTTTTCAACATGCTTTTTATTAGGTTATTACTACAAAACATACACACCACACTTAGAAAACTAATTTTTAAAAAAATCATCTCCACTTCAGAACCCTTTTACCCTTGTTTTCATGGAATTGCATTGGCCATTTTGCTGCCCATTCGTTCAGTTCAGAGAGGTTCTTTTGGAGCTCTTCGCCATCCCTTTTTTTGTTTTAACAAAACCCAAACAATTGAGTCTCATCGGCAAACTTGACTACCTCACTGCTTACCCCAAACTCTTAAATCATTTACGAACAAGCTAAAAAGCACAGCCCCCTAGTAGCAATCCTTGGGTAATGCTGAAATTTCTTTTGCACAAAGAATAGTTTGTCAGTAAAAAACGCCTTGAAAGCATGCATGATTTTTTATCCTGTCCTGATTACAGAGGAACGAGTCACTGGGCAAAGGTGCCGAGGAACACAGGAGGTGTCTGAAAAATGGTATGTTAATAAAATACAGGGTGTAATCTGGCAAAGCCTGATAACATTTGCAAAACCAAAGCTTGTTTCAGAGTTTCATGCTGACACCCCCGGTTTGCACGGGGAAGAACTACCATTCACTTCAATGGGAGATTTCCCCCCTATGTAAATCTCCAGTATGGAGGCCTCAGTCCAGATTGAAACCATAGCCAGGTGAGGGGTGTGGGCAAAGGTTTGGACTGGGCACCTGGACTGGCAGTGATGCTGTCCTAGCAGAGGTCCAGGGCCCCTCTCACCAGAAAGAGCAGGAGGGGTCCGACAAATACAGCTGGTTTCACTTACACATTTTAAAGTGAAGTAATTGCCATCTAAAGAGGGTCCTCCCATAAGGCCACTAAGTATGAGGTCTAAAATTATCTGACTCCAACACTGCAAGCTGACAGTGTGTGTTTTTAAAATCCCATGCTCTTAAGGACACAGTTACAGAGCTGACATATTGTCTAGTTACAGAGCTGACATATTGTCTGCACTGTGTCAGAGACAGTGTTGGCAGCAAGTTGCCCTGTTCTGTGTCGACTTTCTTGAAATTGGTGCCTGCAGTTATAAGATGGATCATGCAGTTACAGTGCCGATACACCAATGTCAAAATATATAGGTGCAGGACTTTGTGCTTAGTCTGTCCCTACCAAAGACTGTCTGTCTATCTCTCTGGAATACTGGCACAGCTGTGTGTGTGCAGATTTAGCAAGCACAAAGCACAGTTCTTTGATGTCCATGCATGCCCAGGTTCTGGCAACGCCCTAATACTCTGAGCATTAGGGCAGATACAAATTGAAAATTCTGGCGTTTCTCTCGCAGTTGTTTTAATAGGGCCCTGCCACAAAAGGCAACCTGATAAAGCAACCTTCTCCAGGTGGCAGCAGAACTTGGGAAGGGAGGATAGATGAGGGCAGAGATTGGGGTTTGAATGCTCCAAGAAGACTTCTTAAAACATTGACCCTATTGTGGGGAGAGGGTGGTATTTGAGCTCCACTTTAGGCAGCAAAACCTCTTGGCATTGTCAGGCTCTGATATTGCCAGGTGACTTTAATCAATGATCTTCCCACTCTGTGATGATTGGTTTAGTGTGATTGTTAATCATTGGCTTAAAGTGATTCACATGATGTCACTCAGGGTAGCACTTTTGTTAAGGCAATTATCTCAATTTGTTGGCGCTCATTACATAATGCCTGTGGCACAATCAGATGCAACTTCTGCCACGATGTTTGTTTTGAAGGTTAGCATTTTAGTAGATATGCTTTTTACATTGTTTTAATCCCATGGATAGCTTCATAGCTAAAAACATATGAAAGCTTATTGTTTAAAAATTCTTTGTGTGTTTTATCTGTATTCATTTTGGGTTTTTTTTTGTGAGCCCCCTTGAGCTCTGGTTTCAGAGAAAAGGTGGAGTATAAACAAACAAATAATGAATAGTCACTGAGAGTGATTCCACTTGGCAGGTTTTTGAGGATCCCAAACAGCTGCCATGTTTCACTCTGGGATTTGCTGTGTTGGACTGATGCATTAATTTAGTCATTTTCCTGAGCAATCTTTATGTAGTTCATAAAAGAGACGCAATGAAAGTGAGATTATGGAATTTGTTTGCAACTTTATGATGTTAACAGCATGTATTAACATCATAGACGTACATCGATCTTTGCTGACCGTTTCCTTTCCCCCTAATCTGACCTGTGAATACCGGTACCTTTTGTAATGCCTCTGGTATTTTATGCAACTGCAAGGAATAGGAAGGTGGACCAGCCAGGGATGATTGCAAGGACACACAGAAGCAGGCTGGGAACTGCAATGAGAGGGTTAATTGAAATATGGGTGGAAGATATGGATATGCTAGAGATTGCTGGGATGTGGTCTTTGAAAAAAAAAAATCTCTTCCATAATGGGGCAATTGAAACCCTATTAGCATTGGCCCTGTGTTGGTTAAGCTGTCAGAATAGTTCACTGGGTGAGTAATTAGATAAGTAATTGGATAATATTGGTGGGGCTTAGATGCCTTTCTTGATTTATATAAACTGGAACAGGAACTTAAAGCAGCCTTCAGAAACTCTGGTTGATTTGTGGAGAGGGTTAATATGAGAGGAAAACTAATTAATGCTTCTAAATGTCTTTTAACTGAGCAGGAAAAAAGGCACAGCTGTGTTTGTATTCTATGCTTTTATTTTAGTTAGTCAGGTGACAAGTTTGTGCTCCACGTGTTGTTTCTGATGTTGCTTTATTGTGTTAAATTAAAATATATATTTTTAAAAGCTGAGGCACAGCAGGTGGCCAACACAACCCCCCCCTTATACTGCTTCTGAGAGGATAGTTTGCTATGAACACTTAAGTCCTTTGAGGCTAGACTGAAATGGCCACAAAATGTGCTACTGAAGAAATTAAAACTGTTCTTGCAAAAAAAGCACTCATTTGTTCTTCAGAAGGCCTTTCTGTGATAATTTATTAAAACTTACTGTAATTAAAATCTTGGTTTTTCCATTAAAATCTTAGCTTTACATTGTAAAGAACAAGTCAAACTTACTGGCACTGAATGTTGTAATGGGCAATAGTTGGGGAGATGTGTAAAATGTGTGCAGACGTAAAGGTGCCACATGAACTCCTGCAATGATTTTGCAAAGTTTTTTGCAGATAAAGTTGCTCAGATACGGGAAGAGGTAGACTCCACCGTGGGAGCAGGGCCGGGGTGGGAGAGTGCTAGAGTCCTGTCTAGTCCAGTTACATGGGATCAATTCCAATCTGTTACCTCCGAGGATGTGGACAGGCTGCTTGGGCGAGTGAAACCAACCACCTGTCTCCTTGATCCTTGCACATCCTGGCTTATAAAAGCTAGTCGGGAAGGGCTGGGTGATGGGCTTCGTGGAGTGGTGAATGCTTCTCTCTGTGAGGAAGCCTTCCCAGACCCGCTTCTTAAAAAACCATCTTTAGATGCGGCCAATATGGCCAACTATGGCCCAGTCTCAAATCTTCCATTCTTGAGCAAGGTGATTGAGCGAGTGGTTGCTGAACAACTCCAGGTACGCCTGGAAGAAACGGACCATTTGGATCCCTTCCAGTCGGGATTCAGACCTCATGGGACTGAAACTGCCTTGGTTGCACTGGTCGATGATCTCTGGCGGGCTAGGGACAAAGGTGAGAGCTGTTTCCTAGTTCTGCTGGATCTATCAGTGGCTTGTGACACCATTGACCACAACATCCTTCTGGACCGTCTAGAGGGGTTGGGAGCTGGGGGCACTGTTATACAGTGGTTCCGCTCCTTCCTCCTGGGCCGTGTTCAACATCTACATGCAGCCACTGGGAGAGATCATCAGGGGGTTTGGGCTGGGTGTTCATCAGTATGTGGATGATACCTAGCTCTACCTCTCTTTCAAATCAGAACCAGTGAAGGCGGTGAAGATCCTGTGTGAGTGTCTGGAGGCGGTTGGAGGATGGAAGGTGGCTAACAGATGGAGGTTGAATCCTGACAAGACAGAAGTACTGTTTTGGGGGGACAGGAGGTGGGCAGGTGTGGAGGACTCCCTGGTCCTGAATGGGGTAACTGTGCCCCTGAAGGACCAGGTGTGTAGCCTGGGTCGCATTTTGGACTTGCAGCTGTCCATGGAGGCGCAGGTTAATTCTGTATCCAGGGCAGCTGTCTACCAGCTCCATCTGGTACGCAGGCAGAGACCCTACCTGCCTGCGGACTGTCACGCCAGAGTGGTGCATGCTCTAGTTATCTCTCGCTTGGATTACTGCAATGCGCTCTGTGTGGGGCTACCTTTGAAGGTGACCCAGAAACTACAACTAATCCAGAATGCGGCAGCTAGACTGGTGACTGGGAGCGGCCGCCAAGACCACATAACACCGGTCTTGAAAGACCTACACTGGCTTCCAGTACGTTTCCGAGCACAATTCAAAGTGTTGGTGCTGACCTTTAAAGCCCTAAACGGGCTCGGTCCAGTATACTTGAAGGAGCGTCTCCACCCCTATCATTTTGCCTGGACACTGAGGTCCAGTGCCGAGGGCCTTCTGGAGTTTCCCTCACTACGAGAAGCCAAGTTATAGGGAACCAGGCAGAGGGCCTTCTCGGTAGTGGCACCTGCCCTGTGGAACGCCCTCCCACCAGATGTCAAAGAGAAAAACAACTACCAGACTTTTAGAAGACATCTGAAGGCAGCCTTGTTTAGGGAGGCTTTTAATGTTTAATAGATTATTGCATTTTAATGTTCTGTTGAAAGCCGCCCAGAGTGGCTGGGGTATAAATAATAAGTTGTTGTTGTTGTTGTTTGTTGTTATTTATTATCTGTACATTCTTGAATTTGATTAGATGCTGTAGCAATTGTAGGTTTGTTCCAGTAAGCTTCCCAAATTCCATCTTCAAATTCTGTATTCAAATTAGTTTCCCATACATATTTTGAGGCCTGACATATCGCCTCAAGCTACCGGTATATCTAGCAAGACCGAGTAGATAGCAGAGGCTATGCCTTTGTTAAGCCCCTTTCATTGGTGAGGCATCACTGTATGGTTCCCCCCCCCTTTTTTTGCAAATATAGTTGCCACTCGGGTCACGACGGGTCATCATACTATTTCTTTATCACACAACTCTGCACCCCTCATTACTAGCCGTCGTTAACTGCATGGGAAGTGGGTAGTGTTTGAAAATCACATGTTTGGATTTTGTCACATACGCACACTAGCAGGTGCAGTCCTCTGTACATAGAACATGGTATGTCTACACCAATGCATAAGTATTAAATATGTAAGTTTTAATCAGGTGGAAACATCTGTCTTCTGCTTTTAATAACGCTTTGAGTGTGCTCAGAGAGGCACCCTGTTGTTTCATTCTAACTGCATGACTTTTGTACCTGGCTCTGGATTCTAGATCTTGGGGTTCTTTTTGGGGGGGGGAGTAGCTCATACAAGTCTACCCACCCACTTACCCTAGTTTATTAAGTTGTTTATGGAAGGGATAGATTGCTATTGTATTCTTTTGAGTTTATTTCTTTTAAAAAACAAAATGCTAATTTTTAAAAGAGGGGGAAAGTTTTTCAATCACTCAATCAATCATTCAATAAACCACCCCTTTGATTATTTTCCTCTGTAGGATGTTCGACGGCTGGAAATCCCTGCTGAACTTGCTGCCCTACTCCGTTTGGCTGAAGGTGAGCAGAGAGCCTTTGACTCCTTTTTTTTGCTGAAGTCCATACCATTGACATGTGTTATGCTTTAGAACAGAACTGGAATAAATCCCCCCTCCAAAAACAAAAACAAAAGTCTTGTAAATGTACATTGGGTGTGCTTACACAATGTCCTGCTGCTTGTGGGCTTCCTGGTGGCATCTGGTTGGTTCCTCTTGGAACAGAATGCTGGCCTGGATAGGTCTTTGGTCTGATCTAGCAGGGCTTTTTGTATAAATATTGTTCCAGCAGTTTGGTTGCTGGCCGGTAATGTTTGATTTCAATATTAGATACTGACAGACAGTGCTTGACAATTTGTGATAGCCAATACATGCAGTGGTCTTCCAAGCTTCCAACCTTTGGGGAGATATTTTTGCCATTGATTTGTCTGCTGAAGGACTTGAGTGTCTGCCATAGAACCACTACTTGTCACAAAGGATTCTGGGCATGAACACTGCTGGGCCTCACCAAGAACCTTTGTGAACTGAGAATGTGCTAGTCTAGAACCCACCCAGCATTTGCTTCTGGCTATCTGGTTGGCCACCGTTAGAACAAGATGCTGGACCAGATGGGCCATTGACCTGATACAGCAGGCACCTTCTTATATTCTTATTCCCCCCCCCCTCCATTGTAGCTACAACTGTGGTTATTGCTTTCGCTTAGTGTTGTTTCGACACCCAAAAAATCCCTGTTGATCTCAGTAGCCACATAAAAGAAGCAAGGGTGTGCCTCACCAACTGAGCTAATATTATTAGTGTTTTCCTGTCTTGCAGATCGCCACCATGCCCAAATTAATCAGGTCACAGAAGTCTCCCCTCCGGAAGTTAAAGCAAAGGCTGATCTCTCTCTGCCGCCTGACATCAATAGCTTTCCATTCTCTGCGTTCATAAGGTCACATTTCCAGGTAGGAGGTTGTCTCGGAAAGTTGGAGTTCACTAGAAAAGCCAGCGGCCATCACTGTCTCTTCCAATTCCCTTCATAGAATGTTAAGAGTTGGAAGGGACTTGGGATGCCATCTGGTCCAATCCTAGGTACAGAATGCAACTACAGCATCCCTGATCCATGGCTGTCTAGCCTCTGCTGAAATGCCTTAAATAAAGGAGAGCCTGCCATATTTCAAGGCAGTCTAATTAATTGTCACTCAGTTCTCATTTATTTTTATTTCCCTGTAGTAAAAGTTGATCTATTTGATGGGCATCATCTGTGTGTTTTGTGGGAAGAAAGCCTCTAGATCAGTGTTTCCCAAACACTGGGTCTCCAGGTATTTTTGGACTACACCTCCCATTATGCCTAGCTAGCAAGACCAGTGGGCAGGAATGATGAGAATTGTAGCCCAAAAGCAGCTGGAGACCTAGTGTTTGGGAAACACTGATCTAGACCTTTCCTCCTTGCACCTGTAGCCCCCAGTCGACTGGGCTTCTTCACCCTTCCTCTTTACTTTGGCTGTCAACTCTGTTGCTGTCACATGGGAGAAGTGATTGGGGAAAACAAAAGGCCCTTTGCTTTGCCCTACCTACATCACAGTGTGTTCACTTTGCTTAACATTAGTAATAGTACTTATGAACTCAGCACTTCTGTTCCTCGTCCATTGTAGGAAGCGGGTTTCCCTGCCCTTGGGCAGCCCCTGCAACAGCCTTTGACCAGACTGGATGGTGAGCAGAGGCAAAGTGCTCTGCAGCTCAACAAAGTGGTAAGGAAAAGGGGGGGAATGAGCAAGCATCTAAGTAGCTATGCCTCGCTGGAGACAGGAGATGCCCCCCCAAAAAAGTTAAAGGTGCTTTGAAGGAGGAGATCACTACCCATGGTGTGTACAGCCATACTGATTTTCCTCCGGTGAACAAGTGTTGCAAAGTTTTAGTATGGCTTCGGAAGCCTGCAAAATCTCTTTCACCCAGGCACAAAGATGACCTGTTGCATGGTGGGGTGGGGGGTTGTGTTTCTACACTGTGGTGCTTCCAGTCGGGGGCTCAATTGCCAACGGGTTGTTCCGATATCACAAAGGAGTAGTTGACAGCTTCTTCAGATGGGGGACTGAGAGATGCCAAGACAACTCCTCCACAACTCAGAGAGATTCCTTTGCGTTTGCGTGACTTACTGAGAAATCCAGAACAGGAAAAGGCTGAGCAATTGGGAAAAGAAGGGAGAAAGGGATTGTGGTGCCCCAGCTGGGCGCAGGTACCTGAGGCCCACCCACCTTTGTTCTCCATTCAGCAGAAGCTCTGGGAGATTAAATGGAGACACAGGCTTGGGTATCACTTTTTCTGGAGGTGGGGGTGGGAAACTTTTTTTGGGGGGGCTGTCAAGGCTTCCATTCTCTTAGGGGTCCCATTTGGTTAAGGGGTCACATGCCAGATATGGATGGGGCCAGGGACACCCCACACTCTTTGGCTGAATGCTATACACATTCTGAGTCTGTTTCCCCCCTCAAAGTATTCTACAGTTTTCTAAGGGTTGCTAGGAATTGTAAAAACAAAATAAAAAATAAATAAATCCTTCCAGTAGCACCTTAGAGACCAACTAAGTTTGTTGTTGGTATGAGCTTTCGTGTGCATGCACACTTGTTCAGATACAATGAAATAGAAGTCACCAGACCCTTATCTATAGTGAGAGAGTGAGGAGGGGTATTACTCAGAAGGGTGGTGGGAATGGGTGATTGGCTTATGGGTGTGGAAAACCCGTTGATTACTGTTAACGACTGCAATTAGTCCTAAAGGAAAAAGCCAGGGGTGAGATGGCTAAAGATAGTTTTGTCATGTATAATGAGATAAGAATCCAATGTCTTTGTTGCATTTCAGCAACTTCTCTTTCCAGTCTATTTCTGAAATTGTATTAAGACAGCTACTTTGAGATCTTGTATAGAATGTCCTGGGAGACTGAAGTGTTCTCCTACTGGTTTCTCTGTCTTGTGATTCCTGATATCAGATTTATGTCCATTTATCCTTTGGCGTAGGGTTTGGCCTGTTTGAATTGTAACTCTGTGTGAGGGGTAAATTACAGTGCCCAAACTACATTGCAAGATAATCACTCCACATTCATTCTCTGTCCCTCTCTTTCTTTCTTTCTTTCTCTCTCTCTCTCTCTCTCTCTCTCTCTCTCTCTCTCTCTCTCTATTTCTTTCTCTCTCTCTATCACATACATGACAGAGAGATAAGGGAGACGCCAAGTCGAATACCAAAGCATTTTTGCTGTAAATGCAAGGTAGCAGAATGGGTGCTCCTAGGCAGGCACACTCTTTCCCTCCCCACATACACGAAGCACCCCATACTGGGAGTGGCCAGGAGAAGTGTTTGGGGCTTTCCCATGCTCTGCTTCCTCCTGGCACTTCCACCTGCAGGATGTTGCTATTGAGAGGCAACAAACGAGAAGCTGCAAAGTGAGGGTTGCGGCACTGCTCCTTTCTCAGACCCTGTGAAGGGGAGACGAATGTAGACTTGGCACTTTGAGCATCTCTGGGTGGTGGCAGGGAAGGCAAAGGGAGGTGGCAAATTATTAACCAAACGTCGCAGGTAGATGTCTGGAGAAGGGCGTCTTGCTCCCACAGGCATTGTGGCTTTGTTGATGGACCTTCGCCCCCTCTCACACAAAGATACAGAGCCTAACCCCTCCCCACTAGGGCCACCTGTGCACTCCCCTTCTCCCCCACCCCAGGCCACACCATTGTCATGCGCAACAGTGGAGTTGACGGCATCGGCTTCACAAGGAAAGGATGTAAGCAGCTGCTTGCCACCCTTCCCTTTTTTCCTCACTCTGTGTGCAGAGTCACTTGTGTAAAGGAGTGGGGAAACAGAGGGGGTGGAAACTCAGAGGAAAATAATGAGCCCGTTTCTCCCTCTGCCCTCCAGTCTCTCTGGCTTTCCTCCTGCACACTCTCACCTCTCCTGCTTTCACAATGTTCTATGTCTTCCCTCTCAAATCCTCTTGTCGGGGAGACTGCAGGGCGATTAATGTGTTACTTGATGCCTGTTAGCATGCAGTTGCTCAGGACTTGCAACTCTTATGTTTGGAATCTTTGTGCTGGGAAGGCAGAAGTGGGAAGTGACCACAACTGATCCACTGGCCGCATGTTTTGCAAATCAGTTCTGGTAACTGCTTTTAGAGAGAGGATGCACACTGCCTTCCAGTTAGTGACTCTTAACTGTCCACCAGTTTCCATTCTTATTTATAGGTTCTGACTACTGGAAGGGACTGAGCAGTAGGTGCATCATTTTTGTGGCTTTGCTGTGATCACGAAGAGAAGCTATTCTTAGGGAGGAGGCTGAGGGAGGACCAGGGCTACAGAGATAAGAATAAGCTTGACTCATACAATGTGTGTGTACTACTAAACCCCTTCACACATCGCTACTTATTTAACGATTCTTCAAGAAAGGCGGTTTTCTTTTTAACTAATCGTCTATGGGAAGATAGCGGCTTTTAAGTAACTCTTTTTTTTAACAGGGTTTTGTTGTAATAAGAAAAAAAAAAAACCCGCCATTTAATCCGGCTTGCACATTGTGTGTATCTGCCCCATACATTCCCCCCAAGAATCCTGGGAAATGTAGTTTCTCCTTGCAAAGCTATAATTCCTCTTGACAAACCACAGTTCCCAGGGATCTTTGGGTTGAAATAAATGTGTTTTAATTAAGCATTGAATGAGTTCTAAATGTGTGGCGTGGAATGAGAAAGAACGAGGGCAGACTAACACTCAAGGTCCTCCACTCTTAGCCCGGGACATATTGAGGGGCTTTCCTGCACGATGGGCAAAACGGTTCCCCAGCATGTAGCTCAGAAGCAGTGGAGCACATGGAGGCCGAGTGCAATCCAGATCTCATGCGTATTTTTTGCCCCTGAAAAGCACAGATTGAGAAACTAGTTTTGTTCCAAAAATAAATGCTCATTGCGTATTGATTCTGCATTACACTACAATGTGTCCATTTGAAAACAGTTGTAGGTGGTCCTGGAAACTGGAGGTACGTCCACCTTGTGACATTGTGGGTTGGGGTATCCCAAGATCACAATCACCCCTCCCTCCTCCATTCACCTGGGGCATGTGCAGGGGTGATAACTTAATCAAGGGGAGGGTTTCCAAATGCAGATCAAGTAACCACCCCACCCCCTTGTTTAGAGCTGAATCTAGACTCAATCTCGATTGAAAGCAGCATGTGAAAGATGAAGATGAAAGGCTCATATTTTTTTAAAAACTACATTTTTGTGTGTGCAGCAAAAGCGAAGTAATCTGCTTTGGGCACAATTCTGCTGCAAGTGCCAGCTGCCTCTGTTCCTACCTGCCATGGAAAAGCAATTGTTCTCCAAGAGGGTGATCAAAGTGGGGAAAGACATGGCGGCTTGATCTTGTCGCCTGAGGTCTGCTACCTGACTCGATCGCAACTTCACCGGTTCCCTTACAGATCCTGCGGTTCATCAATGACAAAGACCTGCAGGACTGGCAAGAAAGGCTCCTGGGGAACTATATAGCGAGTCGAGGGCTGGCCAGCCCCTTCCTGCGCAATGAGCTGTTGAGCCAGGTGGCCAGTCAGGTGTGGAAGAACCCAGACCTGGAGCAAGGCCAACGAGGTTGTGTGTTGATGGCTGCCCTCCTGGGCACTTTCCCCCCTTCTCCAGCTCTGGAGAAGCCCCTGCTGAAGTAAGAAAAAGGCTCCGCTCTCCACTTTTTTAAACACCACTCATAATATGGAGCTGTTTACGGAATGATTCTGCTTTTTTGGCTTACAGGTTTGTGTCTGACCATGGTCTCGAAGGATATAACGGTGTTTGCCAGCGTAAACTCCTGATGTCAATGAAGCGGATGGAAAGTGATCCAGAAGTGTCCCGTAGCTTTCCTCCCACCCAGCTGGAGTGGACTGCCAATCAGAGGAAAGGCAAGATGGTGTTGGATGTTTACACCTACAAAGGTAACAGCGAATACTTAGCATACTCACAAGGGCAGACCTTGGTAATATGCCGCCATGTGCGAGACCATTGGAAGAAGAAGAAGAGTTTGGATTTGATATCCCGCTTTATCACTACCCAAAGGAGTCTCAAAGCGGCTAACATTCTCCTTTTCCCTTCCTCCCCCACAACAAACACTCTGTGAGGTGAGTGGGGCTGAGAGACTTCAAAGAAGTGTGACTATCCCAAGGTCACCCAGCAGCTGCATGTGGAGGAGCGGAGACGCGAACCCGGTTCACCAGATTACAAGTCTACCGCTCTTAACCACTACACCACTACTGGCTCCCACCCACAGCCCTTGTGGCACCAACTTAAGCCAGATTCTGGGAAGGAGGCGCAAGGCCCTCCCACCTCCTTCCCAAAGCCCAGTAAGCGCTTGGCCAGCTTTAGGAGGGAGGCAGGAGGACTCTAGGACCCTTTCAGAGCCCTACTCCTCCTTCCCAAAGCAGGGCAAGCGCTTATCAGGTTTTGAGAAGGCACCCTCCTTGGCTATGTGCCTGATGTGACCGCACCACTCACACTGCCCTAAATCCGCCCGTGATACTCTTCAGAATTGTTGGGAACAAATAGTATTTCTGGACTGGGCCCTCCTTGATGTTGCAGTTGTAAGGCTTTATTTTAGCATTCTGTCTTTTGCTTTTTTTCTGGCTTAGAGGAGAGGCTTTCAGCCGAAATGGAGTCCTGGACAACAGGAGAGCAATATGCAGGCTGGATCCTGAGTTCAAGGTACACGCAGAAGCAAAAGGATTAGGTTTTGATCTGACAGTTTCTGTTGTCAGAGCAATTGATCTTTGAGGACAGCAAAGGCTCAGGCTGTTATCAGCATGTTCTGCAGCAGCATGAGAAGGGCTATTTGGGTAAATAATTATGTAAGGACCAACCCCAGGCCGTGTTATTACTTCCTCATCCCAGGCTGCTGGAGTTTGTCTTTAGTCATAAAAATGAATGTTTGAGCTCCCTTCCACCCTTCTCCTCTTTTTTTTTTTTTAAACTGGAAATCCATTTCATGCTTTGGAGAAGTCAGACTGTCTTTGGAGAGAAGAGTGGTATTCATGGGCCTGAGTTCAGCTCTTTGTCTGCAAAGACAGCGGCCTTCCCCCTAACGTCATGTGCCCCCCAAGTGTTTTGGACTACAAGTCTTGATCAGCCCCAGCCAGCATGGGCAAAAACAGAAGCCTTTTGGTTTTCCCTCTCTGCCTCACACCTTCTTTCTCACCCTGTCTTCTGGCACCCTGCACTTCCTCTCTGTGTCACAATGTCCCCTCACTCTGCTGATTTCAGGGGCCTGGATACAGTACCTCGCGGCTGGTCTGTGTCTATGTTCACTGGCAAGGCGTGGCAGGATTTGCCAGGTTGTGACTTTGTGCTGGATCTCATTGGAGAAATAGAGGAAGGCAACTGGCCCTCTGAATCCTCCCCTGACTATCCTATAACCCCAGAGTGGGATGAGAGCTATTCCCATCAGAGCTCTTCAGATAGGTAAGTGACCTCCTCCCTTGCCACTTGTCCCCAGCTGCAGCCTCAATCGTATTCCCATCAACTTCTGCTTCTATGACCTTACTGGCTTTTCCCCCCTGGCAGGATGCGCTTGGACATTCCCCCTGCTCCAGGCATTCGGGCACCATCCTTCCCCCCACCCTCCCTGCCTCCAAACTTTGACAACATCGCCCATCCAGGTGAGTCCCAGTCCCAGGGCAGCGATGGACCTAAATTCAAAGGCAGCTGGACAGCACCAAGGAGTGTGTGAAACTGAGTCTCTGGTTTCCAGGTTTGAAGCAATGTGGGCTCTGTGTGTGTTCATTGAGTGTGGGAGACTTAAAGAGAAAATGCTGAGGCTGTAGAATTAGCATGGGGAAGCACAAATGGTGCTAGAGAGTAGGGAGGAGCTTGGCCTGATTTGTTTACATCGCCCAACAGAGTCGAGCCCCAGAGGTAGCTCAAGATCTGCTGAAGGGCTGGATCACTTTGTGGACGGTCTCTTCATGCCTCTGCTGCATCATGGGACCAGGAGTCAGACGCCAGTAAGTCTGCTCATTTCTCATCTGTTCAATTGTGCATTGCCCTTCCAACAAGTCTGCCTTTCCATTTTCCGTCTCGTTTGTTAGCATTTCGATCTGTAGTGACCATTCATTTAATTCATGGTGAATTACGACTCTGTCCTACGTTCAGTTGCCTGATCCCAGAGACCAAATGAGGCGGATAAGCTGTGTACTAAATGTTGGGCTCTCTCTTGCTTCTCTGCAGGATATGGAGAGTGAAGGGAATCTGACCGGACGCATGAAAGGAGGTGGGAAAATTGGGCCCACTCACCATGGAGCCTACTCAGGTGCGACTCAAGCAGGAAAGATCCATCATTCGTACATGATGGGAAAGGGAATTCAGAGTTTAGTCCTTTGGTGGATGATAGCCACCAGCGGCTGTTCCTTTAGCAAGCATCAAGCTGTATGTGATCTGGAATTATGCTTGTATACATGGCACACACTTCATGCTGTTGGGTGTGAATAATGAGATTCTAGACGTGCACACTTTGGACATGTGTAAGCCCTAGGAAGTTCAAGGGTTTGAAATTCTGTCAGGCCTGCAGGATCAGGCAGGGACCTGCTTCCACTACCTGCAATGGTTGCCGTACCCAGAATGCCCAGCACCACCCTCACTTTAGGGCCAACTACGCCAAGGTTTGTCTATATTGGACAAACAGGCCAAACCCTACGCCAAAGGATAAATGGACATAAATCTGACATCAGGAATCACAAGAAAGAGAAACCAGTAGGAGAACACTTCAATCTCCCGGGACATTCTATACAAGATCTCAAAGTAGCTGTCTTGTTACAAAAGAATTTCAGAAATAGACTGGAAAGAGAAGTTGCTGAACTGCAACTTATTACCAAACTTAAAACCCTGGAGAGACCTGGTCTGAATAGAGACATTGGATTCTTGCCTCATTATACATGATGAAGCTGTTTTTAGCCATCTCACTCCTTGCCTTTTCCTGTAAGACGAATTGCAGTCGTCAACAGGTTTACAACACCTATCAGCCAATCACCCATTCCCACCACCCTTCTGAGTAATACCCCTTCCCACCCTCTCACTATATATAGGGTCTGGTGACTTCTTTTTCAGTGTATCTGAAGAAGTGTGCATGCACATGAAAGCTCATACCAATAACAAAATTAGTTGGTCTCTAAGGTGCTACTGGAAGGATTTTATTATTATTATTTTGTTAAGGTTATATCAGTGCAACTCCTAGGAAATATAAATGTTTTCAGGATTTTGCCTTGAATGTCATTCCCACCCCCCCAAATAATAAGCATTTCTACGAGTCCTCCGTTTTCTCCATTCCATCATACTACGTGTGGTGAAATAATTGCCTTCATTAAAACCAAATGGTAAATAAGCTCCTACTTTGTGGTGGTGTTTGCTGACTAAAGATGAGGGAGAAATATAGTTCCATTCATGTTTTAATGCAAACCTGCTTAATTCACACTTCCTGAAACAATATGAAATGACTTCCTGAAACCAAAGTCTGTACTTTTCTGACTTTTGGAGTGTTGTTCTCCAAACGAAACAGTGTCCAGAAATAGGTTTTATTAGGGGTAAGTGTTCATTGCGTAAAAATGCATATATCAGTTAAAGTAACATACAAAAATGCATCATTTTAGGGGGTATTACATGCAAAGATGTGCCTAGGAGGAGGAGAGGTGCACACTAAAATGCTGACTTTTCATGATGACCTTAAAAAAAAACTGATATGAAAATGTGATTGAAAAAATGAGAAACCAAAAGAAGGATGTTGCATTTTGGGCAGGAATTTAAAATTCCTCTTTGCCGCTCTCTTCCAGCCTTCCCAGCCTTCTCTAGTTATTCAAGGGGTTTGTACGTCTCTTGTGGTGGTTTGTGTGCATTGCGTGCTGTTGTCGTCCTTGGTGATGTCTGCTTGCTTGTTCAGACTTGGGAAGATACTTAGTGGGGCACTACAAGGATGGAGCCAGCAGGCTCTAGGTTTGCTCCAAAGGTATGGAGTGTGTGAAGATTAATAGTTAATGGAAACCGGGGTTGGGGGGGGGGGAGAGAGGATTTGCCCGGTGCACGTGAGCAGGACCATCAGTAAGTTCGGCTGTTTGACTTGGTGGTAACTTTCACACGAGACACAGTCTTTCCTTTTTCCGTTAGGCTATTCCGGAATGATGAGCATGCCGTCTTACCAACCTATGCCCGTCATGGGCGGAATGATGCCTGCCACCATGCCGATGATGCCAGCGCTTGGTGGAATGGGAACAATGCCAGGTAGGAATAATACAGAAAATGTGGCAAGGGCCGGAACAGGTTGAAATGCAGGAGATTTTGAGGTGGGGTAGGAGGAGGAAGGCTGTCATTCATCCTTTGCACAATAGATCACTGTGTCACTTTTCTTACTATCTAACTGGCTTGCTAAAACAGGCTGAGAAAAAATGTGTAAATTTAAAAACAAGTCTTCCTGCCTCCATGCGTTACAAATGACATAAAATCATGTGGAATGTCATCTGCAACTTGACACTGTACTTCTGTTTCAGTCATGCTTTAACAACAATTTTACAAGCTTTTTTTGGATTCACTGAATATAGTAAATATAGTATTGGAAAGAGGAGAGTTAGTATGGAATTGTGTTGCATTTTGCAGTCATGTCCCCTGATAATATTATCCCCATCTGGGAGGAAGAGCCTCTGGTTGCTGTGCATTCAACAGGAAGTAACCACATGCTGTGTGGGTCCTGGACGTTAGCTTTATGAGCCTTCATAGAATGTCTCTTTCTCTCGCTCAGCTATGGCTATGCCTCAGCCTCAGCCCATTATGCCATCAGTGGATCCAAACCAGATAGCTGCACAGCAACAAGCCTTCATCAACCAGCAGGCCTTGCTCATGGTAAGTGAAAGGGTTTAGGACAATGGGAGATGAGCAGGAGCTTTGAAAACATAACTATGCTGTTGCCTTTTGCCATGAATCATGTTTCACTTGCCAGTCGCCTGCTAAAGTGTTTATTATGTGCCACAAGTGTCCGGTTGTTAGGTTTTTAAGTCTTGTTTCAAATGTTGTTTTTGTGTTCCTAACTGTTTTTTAATTATTTTATGTATAAATCGCCTTGGGATGGCGGTTTAGAAGTCAGTTAATAAATTAACTGTAACAACAAACAAACAAACAAACATATAAGTGGTCTCAGTAGCTTCATCCCTTCTCTTTCCTCCAATATATATCTACTAGCCTCAAAATCCCCCTGGTCAAAAGCCTGAAACTGCCATGTTGATCAGGCCAAGGCTCCTGAAAAATTTGATTTCATGTTTCAGGCTCAGCAGATGACCCTTCAAGCCATGACAATCTCCCAGCAGCAGCAGCAGCAGCAAAAGGAGCAACAGCGCCAGCAAAAAGACAGGTCTCCTGAGTTTTCAAGGCCAAGACAAACATCACCACAGAGGAGGCCACTTGAAATTTCAAGGCCAAGTCGAGCATCAGAACAGGAGCGATCGCCTGAATCTTCAAGGCTGAGGCGAGTGTCACCACGGGAACGGTCACCAGAATCTTCAAGGCCGAGGCGTGCGTCTCCTCCTCCACATCTGCCAGCTCCAGCTGCTAAACCCAAGAGCCTCAAAAGTGCCACCAACCAAGATGCATCAGTGCCTGACCTACAAGAATCTCCTTCTCCGCCACCAGCACCGGTACTGGGTGTCCAGCAAGTATTCCGCTGTAGAAATGCCTGCACGACTTCTGCATCACAGCATGGTTTCTGCAAAACCACAAACCTTAAAGCATTGGTCTTCCGGATGTTGCTGATTTGCAACTCCCATCAGCCCCAGCAAGCGAGGCTAGTTGCCTGAAGTGATGGGAGTTGTAGTTCAGCAACATTTGGGAGTTGTAGTTCAGCAACATTTGGGAGTTGTAGTTCAACAACAAAGGTTCCCCCATATCCGACTTTAAAGAGAGAAAGAGCTGAACTCTGGTCACGCTGCTTTATGATTTTACGCTCTGCTATCAACTTGTTAGAAATCAGACCAGATTCTCACAAACAGCAGATAACATGGAAAACCTGTGTCCAAGCTGCACTATTACAAGTGAGGGCTCACATGACTGAATGCTACTCAATACAAAAGAAAGGTTCCCTTTGTATAGAAAAGATGTCAAAGTGAAAGCTAGAATGCTTTCCCTGACATCTACCAGTAGTTTTGTTGGGTTTTTCTTTTTTAAAAAACCTTAATGGGGAGCCTTCAGTCATGTGAGCTCCCACCTGCAGCTTGCAGCGTTAAAGCCCAGGCACAGGTTTCTTAAAAACTAGGTTTGAGTTAGGCATGACTGAGCTGCCACAAAATGCTATATATGGGGAGGGGAGATGTCTCCTCGTTTTATCAGACATCCCTGACTGGGATCAGTCAGTGAGGCCTAACTGAGGACATACTGGGTTATGTCTTTTAGATCCCCCTCCTCCACGGAAACCAGTCCTCAGACATCAGAGAGGACCCCATCTCTCGAGAGTCGTTCCAGAAGAAAGTTGAGTTCTTCCAAAAAATGGGTGAGCCACATCATGCTGTTGCTCTGGGCTTCATCCCAGATTTTACACATCCCATTTTTACACATCTGTATATTTTCATGTTCCACACTAATACAAATTACTATAATTATTAACTGCTTTGTGGTACTAATTGATTCCTGAGGAAAGTGCCAGTGTTTTGTAAGAACCTCAGTGCATTCCTGGGGAATAAATATTCTTTTGAGTTCTGCCAAGGAAAAGATAAGTATCTCTAGGTGAATGGGAGGCAAGGTGAGGACCTCTGTCAACAGGTCAGTTTTGTGCTTCCATGGTTCAGCTGTAATAATAAATAAAGAAAACAAAGATTAATAAATTAGTAAATTGATAAATTTATTATTTCTACCCCACCCATCTGTGCAGCTCTCAACAGAATTATTATTAATAATAATAATAATAATAATAATAATAATAATAATAATAAAGCGATAAAACACCAGACATTATAAACTTCCCTGAACAGGGCTGCCTACTAGGAACGTTTCTTCACCACCATCTTTAGCAGCCTTCCTCAACCTTGTGCCCTGTGGATATTGTCCCATCAGCCTCAGCCAGCATGGCCAAAAGTCAGGGATGATGGGAGCTATAGTCCAAAACACTTGTGAACGCCAGGTTAAGGAAGGTTGATCTATATCTGTGTGTACTTTACTAAACTCTCACCTTGTCCAAGAGCCATCTAAGGTATGACACGTTTTATATCCCTTCTGCTGTGCTTGTGCTACACTATCACTGCAAATAATATAAAATACAGTCGTACCTTGGTTTTGGAACAGCTTAGTTTCCGAACGTTTTGGCTCCCGAACGCCGCAAACCCGGAAGTGAGTGTTCCAGTTTGCGAATGTTCTTTTGGAACCCGAACATCCGACGGGGCTTCCGCGGCTTCCGGTTGGCTGCAGGAGCTTCCTGCAGCCAATCGGAAGCTGTGCTTTGGTTTCCGAATGTATTGGAAGTTGAACGGACTTCCAGAACGGATTCCGTTTGACTTCCAAGGTCTGACTGTAAAAAAGCATTAAAGGAGGATGCACAGTCAGCTTAGGGAGAAGAGGTGTTGCTGGGGAACATCCTAAGGGGCAGGCAGAGAAGCCAGGAGGGGCTCATTGAGTTCCCAGGCCTGATGTAGGCTGATCTGCTAGTATGGGGCTGATCTGCAAGTTCCTTCCAACCAACAGTGGCTTGTATTTGGTATTCTGACTGGACTGATGCTGCCAGACCAGACTTAAGAAATTGTGGGCGCTTGATTGCCCCTGCTTCTCTACACAGGGCAGCAGAAAAGTCATGTGAAGAAAGCAACTCCTCCTCCAAAGAGGTGGACACCTCCAAGTAAACCATCAGAAGAGCAAGAGACTAGCTCACAACCAAATTCAGGTAAGTTCTGGTCATGAATATAGTCTTTGCACAGCCTTTTCATTCCTTGCTGGCTGCCTCACTTTCCCATTCTAGCTTCAGTAACGGAGACGGAATGCAGCTAAATAAGGAAGTAGCAAAATACGCATGAGATTGGGAAGGCGCCAAGTAGAAAGAGCTAGCCAGGGGTAGAGAAGTGTGTAAGACAAAATCATTTTGCTTATTTAGAAAACAAGCGCACACACCTTTTCTCTTAATCCTCTGCTGCAGGTTCGCCACACTCTCCACAAACAGAAAATGACCAACATTCTCAACCAACCCAGGAGATACGGAGCATCATCAAAACTCACAAGGCTCAGCCTGTCCCACCACCAAAACCCATCATCCCACTTAGGTGAGGAATGGACCTTAGCCTGGTCACGGAATTAGAACACCTTTTAGATATTTGTGCCTGCAGAAGCTTCCATGGTTGCCCCTGTGCCAATCAGAGAACATCTAAAAGTTTGGTGGGTTGCCACAGCGTTGGGCTTGTCCACATGTCACATTAAAGCCATAGCTGATGCCAACCGTTGTTAACATTATCCTTAGTTTATAAAGCTTGGTTAAAGAAGAAGTATGATCGGATTAACCTTGGTTTGTTATGCCGCAGCTGAGTTTATCTGAGTTAATCTCAGTGCCACCCAGTGGCGTGCGGTGAAAGTTTTTGTAGGGGAACAGTTAGGGCCAGAGGAGCTAGCTTGCAAGGGTGATGGGGGAGGGGATGTTGTGTGTGAGAGCATCATGCCCCCCTCCCTGTCATAGCATTGCACCTCCCTCCTTAAGCTCCCTTCCTAGGCTTTGGAAGGAGGCACCAGGCATTAATACTCTAATTTACTGTGAACATTTAGGAGACTAGCCTAATCCCTCAAGTACGCTGACCACACACCATTGGTGCCACCTTCTCTGTGACTCCAACTTGTTATCAAAGGCCTTTGTGGCACCCTTTCCCTGGCAATGCCTCACTGTGACAGTGGCATCACTAGCCTGCTTGCTATTGCATTTGTAAGAGAATGTCTGAAGAAGGGTCTCTGAGGGCAGGCATTTTGTTGACTTTTACTGTTGGCCCATACAGCTAACTCACCAGAGCTGGTTTTAAGTTTTTTTCTTTTCCTACTTGACTTGCAGAAACGTCTCTAAACCTTTCGTGAAGAAGAATGACCCAAAGGAGGAAGCTCTGGCAAAGCTGGGGATTGTGGGACACTCACAGGTGAGTAATAACTTGTCACTTCCAGATGGTTTCTGTTGTGACACACCTAGAAAAACCAATGTGGTCAGCGGCCAAAGTCCTGTTGGGATTCTCCAATTAGCTGTCACAGTGGCAATAAAAGTGAGAGAAATCCATATAAGCCACTACATGCTCCTTAGAGAGAAAAAGTAGGATACAAGTAGGACAAATAAAAAACAACAAATATATATACCAAATGTGACTGGATATCAGAAGGCTCCTGACTTTTATCGATACAGACCTGCTGCACTGCCATCACCCCTCCGTCTGCATCTCTGCTTTTGGAGCAGTCTCATGAGAGCCATCTGGTTGAAGCTTATTTGGGTTTTAGAAAGGTGTTTGAGATTGAAATGAGGAAAGTGTCACAATTTCCGTTAAGAACCATTCACCACTAACTCTGATCCCGATGTCCTTAGAAGGCAAACTGTTGTTGCTTTACAATGGAATAAGCTCACTTTTATGGTAAGTTCCCTGCCACACCCAAGTCACCTGGAGTCTTGTTACTGATATGGTTACATTAACCCTCCAGTCAGGCCTGCTGGAGTGGGTTATCCAGAGAATTAGCGACATTGATGCCTCTTGTCTCCTGCAGTTTGAGATTACTGCCAGAAAGCTTTTCTAAATGGATTAAATTAAGCAGTTTGTTTGCTCTTCAGCCTTCCATGTTTCTACTCTAGGACTGCAGGTGTGACCTGTCGCCATGTTTAAAATGCTTCCCCTCCGCCTTGCTTTTTCTTTACACAAACAGCTGTCCTCTGCATCACCGGAGAGGAGCCCCCAAGCATCTCCTCCTCCACTGCCACCACCTGGCAAGTTGTCCAGCTCCATCAAAGAAAAGCAGCTGCCCCTCATGAACCTATTTGCTCGGCCGCCACCAACCTCCCCTCCTAACCCAGTGGTTCCTCCTCCCCCCCTGCAACCTCCACCACCCCTTCCTTCGGACGATGCTCCAGAAGAAACTGGCATGAGAGGTATGTGGAGGAGCTTAGATTCTGCAGCCTTAACTTTGTGATTAGTGAGTTGATCTTCTCATCCCCTGTGCCTGCTGATTATCTGTGGCTCATCTTTAGGGTGCAGAGCTATGTGCTCACTATCCATTCAAAGCACATTTCCTGTCCTCAAAGAATCCCGGGCACTGTGATTTATTGTTAAGGGTTGCTGGAAATCATAACTCTGTGAAGGTTAAACGGCAGTTCCCAGAATTCTCTGGTGGAAAGGATGTGATTTGAATGTGTTTTAAATGTATGTACAGTGGTACCTCGAGTTACAGACACCTCGGGTTACAGACTCCGCTAACCCGGAAGTAGTACCTCGGGTTAAGAACTTTACCTCAGGATGAGAACAGAAATCGCAGTTTGGCGGCAGCGGGAGGCCCCATTAGCTAAAGTGGTACCTCAGGTTAAGAACGGACTTCTGGAACGAATTAAGTTCGTATCCAGAGGTACCACTGTAGTGTGTATGCACCTTGGGGCAGCCTTCCCTGGGTCTGATGGGAGTTGCAGTCAAAGCATCTGCAGAGCCACCAGGTTGGGGAAGACTGATATGGGCCACAATTCAAAGTGCTGGTCATTATTGATACGAGGCCTATCAGAAATAATGTTCTGTTCCATGCACATCTGCTAAAACCCTTTCCATCGCAAAGACCACCATTTTTATTATTGTGTGTATAACAATTATTATTAAAGGCTATTGTTGGAGTCTCTCGACACCTGAAGTTAGGCAGGTGGAGACCAAGGAGAGTTTTCTCAGCCATATTGCCCAACATATGAATCGTCTTCCCCTGAGAAGCTGACATGACATCTACCTTGCTATCTATTTGACATCAAGCAGTGGTTCCAGCTTGGACTTTTAGCTGGTCTTAAATGTCTTCTTCAGGATATTGCTGACTTTGCTTACTCTGTGGCTTTAGCTTCTGTGTATTGTTCTTTTATTCAGTTTCTTGTGTTCGTTTTTATTTTAAATCGTACACAGACCAAGAAGCCTCGTAATGTAGGGCAGTTTAGAAATTCACCCAACCAGCAAAACCACTTCCATTTTAGTAAGTTTTTGTTTTAGAAAGGTTTTTACCTACCTTATGGATACGGTAGGCTATGAATCCGAACAATTCAACAAATAATCTACAACAATCTTTACTGAAACCCCTAACAGGGGAGTTAGATGGATGATGCTTTCTTATTTTGGGGAGAACATGACAGTGGATCAGTGGATAGTGAAGATCTTGGCAGTACCACAATGTATTGATTTGTAAGCCTCTTTGAGGGCCACTTTGGTGGAAAAGTGACATATAAATGGTGAGGCAACAACAACAATAATAATAATAATTTTAAAAATCCCTTCTTCTGACATCTCTTTTGTTACACTTAGACTCAGCTCAGACAGTGGTGGACGATGGTGGGATCAGAACCCAGCTCATAGGACACTCTGCTAGTGTTACTTTCTCCTATGCCAACCCTACTTGGAAACTCTTCCTGCGCAAAGAGGTATGTCAAGGACCATTGCATCCCAGCACTGTTTTCTGGAAGTGGGAGAACTGGCTAATCCAGCTTTGCCGTGTACATCTGTGTTGGGAGCATCTCGCAAGAGCTGGGAATCCTGCTCATGTGACCTGCCACGGACACTGCCCTGATTTCACTTCTCGCATTACATACACAGAATGTACATCGTCACTTCCCTGTGGGCTGGACGCAACTGCTGAGCTGTTTGTTAACCCTGTCAGCTCACATCCCCACAGTCCTGTCTTCAAATTGAGCTTGAACCATCTCAGTGTGTTCCCTCGTTCTAGGAAGTGCAACAAAACAAGTGTTGTGGTAAAGACATGCGCTGGCACGGCCTCATGGTCTCTCCCACCGTGATAAATTCTGCAGGTTTGGAGTAGGAATAATCCTGGGAATGGTAAAGGAGGAAAATAAATTCTGAATAGGTGTGATGACCACAAGGCCCGGGGCAGATATAAATCCACACACTGTAATAGGGATTGATTTGGACTCTGTATGTCATGTTTGCATGCCTTGCCCTGAGGAGGACAGGAGATGAAGAGCAAGAACGGGACTCCTCACTCTCCCTATGCCAAGTGTGTTGGGTGGGCGAGTTGTGTAAAGAATCAGCTGTTCTTCTTTGAACTTCAGTCAAAACTGTGTCCTTAAAAAAATCACTGGTTGGCTTGGATGGAGAGATAAATGGTTACATGTTTTGAAGACAGCTTTGTGTTTGTTTCCCAACAGGTTTTTTACCCCAAGGAAAACTTCAGTCATCCTTATTGCTTAAATTTGTTATGTGACCAGGTGAGCAGCATCTGGGGGGGGGGGCAAAGTGGGGAACTCGCTTTCCTTCTTCTTGGTCCATTAACATCTGCACATTTCTTTCTTTTCCCTCTTTCCTCTCCTTGAGTTTTTGTGCCTTCTTAAATCCATGCACCTGCTTACTGCTTTGAGTTTTGAGCTTCAAAGCTCTTGGACTGATGTTTCCAGTAAGACATATGTGAGTCTAATCAAAGTCAATCTTCTTTGCTCCCTCTCAGATCATGACAGACACTTATTCGGAGTCCTGCATTCAGATCTCCAAAGAGGAGAAGCGTAAGATGAAAGACCTGTTGGGTAAGCAGCACCCTCTCCAACCACTCAACCCTAAACCATGCCCCATATATCTTGGGGACATACAGCTTCTTCCTGGAATTAAAAAGCTCCTTGGATGCATCTGTCACAGGCTGTGCATTAGGGATGTGTGGACTGTCATGTGCATATCCTTTCTATAGCACACTTTGTGTTGTCTCGGTATTTTATTAACTTATCACACAACCACCTAAGATTCCTCTTGTTCCCACAAGTGTGATTCAACAGATGTTAGATATCCTGCAGATATAGTATTATTACCTGTCCTTCACTCTAAAATCCCAGGGTGAGTTACAACCATTTAATGCAACATGTAAACAGTTTATATATATATATAATATTATAAATATTATATATTATTTAATATATAATAATAATAATAATATATATTATATAATAATATAATATAATTATAATATATAATAAAATATATAATTAAAAGTTATATATATTATATTATATATATTTTATATATATATCATGTTTTTACTGATTTTCTCGGATAACAGATGTACATATAATGTCTTTGTCTTCAGTTCATAGATTCTTATCTGTAGGTCAGTTCCATTTGGTGTGAGACATTGCTATCATAGGCATTGTGAGGTTTGGTGGTGGTGGGGGGGGGGAGAGTTGGGAGAAAGAAGTGGGGTGGTGATTTTGCTATCAGATTCCTGCTTCTAGAATTTTGCTTTCCTTCCTTGAAACATTTGGGGTTTGGTGCTGCTTAACTAAGGGGGCTGACTAAAGATACGAGCCCATTTCTCCAGCAGAGTTAGCACAGCTTAACTCTGTTAAGACTACTAATGACAAATTTGAACCATTTCCTGTCTCTGCTGATTAAACATTTTCCTTTCTGCATCCTTGCCAGTGGAGTTCCAGGTGGGCATGGATGCCAGCTCCATTCTAGATGATGGGATAAAGAAAAGGATTGTGGTAGCTGCTCGTGATAACTGGGCCAACTATTTCTCTCGCCTTTTCCCAGTTAAGGTAAGTCAGGCTAGCTGTTGCTTGAGGGACCTGGGACCTTATCTCCTGTAAGGGGGGGGGGGAGAGAGAGAGACTCTTGGGTTTTGCTTGCGAGTTGGGTGGGTGATTCGTTTGTGTCCCTCAGCCTTTTATTAGCTACTTCTCAACATTGGTGCTGACCCTGACTAGGTCGCTATTTGGAATGTTTTAAACAGTTAAACATATAATAATAATAAATTAAGAATAATAAGAATAATAAAACAACTTTTATTTATATCCTGCCCTCCCTGGTCGAAGTCGGGCTCAGGGCAGCTAACATCAGATATATAACATTATAGTATAAAATCAAACAATAATTAAATTACCTCCTAAAAACAGGCCAAAATCAAATTAAAGACTAATTAGATGGCTTTCCGCAGGGTTAGGGTTGGGAACAGTAAGTGCTCATTGGCCCAACTGTGAAGCTACAAGCTTCAAGTTAAAGTTCATCCCATCCGTTACCTGATTGTATGGTGTCTTAGGCAAACCATTATCCCTTCAGCGTCCTATCTTCAAGCAGTTGGGGGCAAGGGTTGGAGATGGAGTAAGAAAATAGTACCTCACAGGGCTAATGTAATAAGGAAATAATTTATGTGACTATCTCGGAATGCTTGAAATGCTCTGTATGTATAGAAGGCAGTAACTATTAAAGCAGGCCTAAAACATCCTCAATGCCAAACCAAATGCATTCAGAATAATCCAATGTATGCGTGAGAAACTTGTACCTGAACAACTTAATGCTGCAGTTGGGAGGTTGCATATTTGAAAGCTGGCCAATGTGTGTATTGAGAGGGGGAGACTCCCTGCACTTAGGAAATGACTTCATTGACGAGGAGATACTGTCTTGTAGCCCTTTCCCTGGTGAATAAGTTCTCCAGCCCAGTTTAATCAACAGCTAGTTGAGTGACAATAACTTATCTGCTCAGCATTTCATGCTGCTCTGCTTCCTTATTGAGGAACATAGAAAGCTGCCTTAATGGTTACTCAAACTATATATATGCACCTGGCCCAGTGTACTGATTAGTGGCATGTCTCCAGGGTCTCAAGCAGGGAAGGGCCTTTTCCAGCACCCACTTACAGTATCCTTTTCTTACACGTGAGCTGCTGTGGATTGAACATGAGGCCATCTGCTTGCACTCCACCACTGGAATCACCAAGGCCAGCACCTGTTAGGAGTGGAGTGTTAAGCATGACAAGTTGTCTGGGCCATACCTCCACCCACCCCAGCATGCCAATGCTATGCACACAAAGGGACGCAACCTGGTTTAAATAAGACATAGGACACCTGGAACACACCACACAGTTACGTTTTCCTTATACACCTCCCCTTATGTTTACATGAGGCTTCCCCACTTCGCAGTGCTCTGTTTAATGGCTTCTCTCTCTATCCCTCCATCTCATTTGGTCTGGCCTCCAATGGACACATCTCAGAGTTGGTTGCCCTGCAGGATTTTCTGATGCTTCTTGCTACCTCTGCACTATAGGTGCCCCTAATGCCACCGCAAGACGTTCTGTCCGTCTTTTCCTCCTTCTCTTTCTTAAAGGGAGAAAACGGGAGTGATGTTCAGATTCTGGGCGTTTCTCACCGGGGACTCAAGCTGCTGAAGAGAGCAAAACCAGCCGGCTTCAATGCTGAGCAGCTGAAAACCCTTTGCAGCTACAGGTAAGAGGCAATAAAATCCAACTTTAAGGGGATTGTGGTGGGTTCTGGGTTGATGAGGTTGATGAGAAGCTGCAACAAGTTTACCCAAACCTGATCACTTTGTGGAAGAATGCATAATCTAGATCTAAGAAGTTGGCTGCATGGTGGAATGAATCCAAAATTATTAAAAATTGTATACTGCCCTATACCTGTAGATCTCAGGGTGGTTCACAAAATGGCACAGCTCTGTAGGAAAATCTCTTTGGGGAGAGTTTTGATGGCACTCAAGTTCCCAGTAGGATTCATAACATGTGTTGGTCTTTATGGCTATAGCAAAACATATCTTCCCCTTCCTTTGGTAAGCCCACTTCCCCTTGTGCTGTTAGATTGTAAGTCTGTGGTCAGGGCCTGTCTTGCGTACGTTAACTCCCGTGCAGCACCTGAGACACTTTGGTATAGTTTTATCTTAATATTTTCTCTCTCAAGATCAACTGATTCTCCACCTCCCCCATGGCATTTATGTACCAGTCTTAATGATATTTATCCCAAGGCCATTTACAATGCATATTAATAAAGGAAAAATAAGATATGCAGCAAAACAATTAAAATCAGTAATCAAATAATACATTTAGTGTGTAAATTGAAAACATGAAACATGGCTTGGTTCAGTTGCTTGGTTCATCTGGAGCTATTAACTCTGCAAACACGCTGATCGTGGCACACTGTAGTCTGGATTGGATGAATGGGTTTGTGTGGGAATCATGGAGGGATGATCTAAGCAAGGGAATGGGGCAGGATGGCCTTTCCCCCTTGTTTCCTGTTCTTTGCATCTTCTCTCCTTGCCCACGTCTTGGCATCTTTTCTGCTTGCTATTATATGTGCACCAACCTCAGATTTATTTTGAGAGGCATCAAGGCAAGGAAGGTCCCAGGGGCCTTAGGTGCAGCCACTGAACTTAGCCAGGTATAAAGGCCAGCTATATTCTCTGGATTTTTTCAGTTATTCAGAAGTGCTGTCCTTGGAGCTGATGGACCGCAGTACCCTTCAGTTCTCTCTGAAGGATGAGCAGCTCATTCTTCACTCTCGAAAGGCTCGGCAGATTAAGACCATGGTGGAACTCTTCCTGCTTGAACTGAAAAAGGTGAGAGAAAGCCCCTTCAAAACACCTTTACTCTTTGCTTTAAAAAAGTACAGGACTCACTGCCACCACCTCCAGAATAACCACAACTCCTTAATCGTGCTTTTCCTTCCTCTCTCCGCTCCTCCCCACCAAAAGGACTCCAACTTCGTCATAGCTTTGCGCAGCTATGTAACAGATGACAAGAGCCTCTTGAGCTTCAAGAAGGGCGACTTCATCCAACTACTGCGCATGGAGGGACTGGAGCCAGGTGAGAGGGTCTGGCCATGAAAGACCACATTATTGTTCAAAGGTTCCTTCCACAATTACAGGTCCTTAGCAACTTGCATGCCTGCTACAGGCATAGTACTTGGTCAGTTAAAACATCCAGATACAAATGATTTGAGCAGAGAGCCCACTGTAGAAATGCACTTAACCAGCTGCTCAATCTTGCTCTTAAGGATCAAGCTCCAAGGAAACCTGGCCTTCCCATTTGCAGCCAGAGTGAGCTGTGCACAGCATGGATTGGCTAATCCCTGTGACATCATCTCCATTCTACTTCAGAGAAGTTTTTCATAAAGTTATCATAGGTTGGTTTGTTTTCAAAAGGAGATTAGAAGCCAGCACTCACTTGAATGACTCTGCAGTGCTGTGATTAAAAAAACCTAAAACGTCCCAAAAAAGGCAGACAGTCCCCTAAAAATGCCAGACAGTGGGGGTGGCAGGTGGAGAAGGCAAGACAACTGACTGAATCCAGATTATTGATTGCAAAAAAAGAAGAAAGGAAAAGGAAGCCAGAATTGTCCTGCTGATATAAAATTCAATTACTGGGTGCTTTTATTTTTGTTCATCTGTGTGCATCCATTCATAACAATATATTAAACATATGTGTGAAGTGCAGGGTTTCATAAGAAAATACAGGCTCGGAAGCAACTTAGCTGGAAGCTGGGCATAGAAAGGGAAGCTTCATAAGCAGCCCTGTCCCCAAATGTCCAGATGTGAATTTCAGCCTTTTTCTCCACAGGCTGGCAGTTTGGCTCCGTCGGTGGCCGCTCCGGCCTTTTCCCTTCCAGCATGGTGCAGCCGGTGGCAGCTCCCACTTACCACAGTCTCCATCCAAACCGTACAAACCGCCAGGAAGCTGCCAGGAAGAGCCTAAGGAGAGAAACACAGCTGGAGAGAACTATTAGCAAGGAGGTGAGGCAGGCTGTGAGGAGGAAGAGGAGGAGGCGGCGGTGGCAGCAAATGATTCCACAGTTTCTCTCATGGGTGGGGGGAAATGCTCTGACAGGGAGTAGGGCCTGTGGATTTGAGAGGTCTGTGAGGAAATAGAGATCCAAAACAGTTCTGCAGTGGGAGAGAAAGGTTGTTTGGGCGTTGTTGTTGTTTTGCTGTTGGAAGCATATGTAGACAGCTATTAATTATAATTATTTACTTAGAATGATTTATTTACTTTACTTAGAATGACTTATTTATGATTTGCTGAGTTATAAAATAATTATTTATGTACTACTGTTCATTTTTTTAAAAATCAGAGCAGTTTTCCCAACAGTTATACATAAAACCTGAAGTGACGTCTATATGAAGGTTTTTCCCTTCTTGCCCCATCAGAACTTGACCCCCAGCCTGGAGTCAGAAGTCAATAGTACAACAGCCAGCACTCCTCCTTGCAACTATACTATGATGGAGTTTGCCGCAACACACTTCCAGGAAGCCCAATCCGCGTGAGTAATATGCACCAGAGGTCCTTAATCATTGTAGTGGGTGCTTCCAGAATGGTATCTGTTATGGGATGGGTGCTCCTCATGTATGCAGTTTTTCACAGTAGTTATGCAACATGGTTGGCATCAAAACACTAGCCAGTATTCCCCATCCCATTTAATATATATATATATTTAAGATGGTATTAAAATATTTTAAATGAATAACACTCTGCTGACCTCTCCACTCTCTTATTTCCTTTATACAAGAGGTAGGGAACCTTCTTTCCTGCAAAGGACCTTTGACCAATGGGAAAAGTCAGTTGGAGGTTGCAGCCAATAGCAGGGTGGGCTCCCAGCTGAAAGTGGGTGGGGAGAGGGCCAAAATTGAGTAGAATTTGCAGCAACACTGCAAGATGTTGTAGCTTTGCCGACACTTTCAATCTGCCACTCCATCTCTGAGGGCTGCCTGACATTAGGCTGCAGACCACAGGCTCCTTACCCCTCCAGCTTTATGCCATATTTCTTGTCCCACTTCCACATAGGAAGTTGTATGCAAAAAGGTTCACAAGGAAGGCATTCCTTTGGCAAGGTCTTTGCCCCCACCCACCCCAAATTTCTTTGGACACATATATTCTTCCCCTCCCCTCCTGCCACCTTTCTCTGTACCCACTTATTTTAGGTTACTAATATTTCAGAATGTGTAGGCATGTGCAATGGTTTGAGTTTGCAGTATAGTAAGCACACAACTTACGCAGGGGTTACACTCCAGGGATTGCTCCTAAAGCCAAAATCATAGAATTGTACAGTTGTTGTTTTTTGCCCACAACCCTGAGATTAAGAATCTCATGCTCCTGTACCTGCGGGTATAGGCCGGTATACAAATGTAATAAATAATAAAATAATAATAATAATGCTCTGCCGACTGAGCTATCCTAGGAGCAATCATGTATAGTCAAAACACATTGGGTGCAATGGCAGGTGGGATTGCCAAAGTCTTTCCCCCCTAGACTTCTGCCTCCTTAAAAAAAAAATTAAAAAAGTTTTCCAAGCACGTAAAGCTGAACGCGCACATTAAACACAGTAAGTTGCGTGCTTACTATATTGCCCTAGGGCTTTGAAACAAGAAATGTACTGTTTCTAGTGATAGCGCGTACACACACACACACACACACACACACAAAAGTGGAAAAACATTGATGAGAGTAGGAGACTCACTGGAAAAAGAAACCTCAAAGGTAAGAATACTTCTAGAACCTTCTTTTTCACGCAGATAACCCGAAGAAAGCTGAGCCTGCTCCTCTCCCACTATATCACTACATGCTTTTTAAACCAACTTCATATCAAATTGGCAGCCGAATACTCACTTGTGTCTCTGGAGATATCCATGGAACAGCTACCCTATCAGCAATGAATATTATAACAGCCATAAATAATATCCTCTGAACAATCCCTTCTGTAAGAGAGCCACTCTTACATTTGTGTTTGGGAGCTGGACTACTTGGACAAGAGTTTGGAAGATAAAGACTGCATTGCCCATTTTAGAATTCATTTGCTACGCTGTCAAAATGAACACAAAGAAGCTACCATATGATGCCTTTCAGCTGATGGTATATAACCTCTCAACTCCTGTGAATACTTCCAAATCTAACAAACACTTTTGGAAAGAATGTGGACAAATAGGCACCTACTTCCACCTTTGGTGGGAATGCCCTCATTCAATACAATGGTTTTGGAATGTCTGCCAGAACAATTGCTCTCCAGGCCATGTGGGGCCTCCAAAACTATGTTAATGAATTGTTTTGAACACAGTCATTCTGGTTGTTTGGATAAAGACTTCCATAAACAACTGTACATGACAACAAAATGATGACTAGTGAGGAAGTGGAAGCATGTCAGCAATAGGGTCGCCATCCATCCAGATTTTCCCGGACATATCCAGAGTACTGCAGTCAGCAGCAGTGTCCGGGCGGAAATTGGGAAAACAGAATCTGGGGAAATCCAGACGTATGGCAGTGTTGCTGTTTTTGCCATTTTCCCCATAAAAATAGCTCGAAAACCCTAGTCAGCAACCTTCCCAGAAAAATATATTGATAAGATATGGAAAATACTGGCTACATGCTAAATTATCCATCTATTACTTCAGGTAGCAAGGAATCTCACTCGAAAGAAGAGTGTTATGACCCCATGGTTTCGTTTATGTTTCCTTTGCTGAGTCCTTACTAGGCCATGAGCCCATTCCCTTAAAATACTAATGTGCATATTTAATTTGATTCATTCCATAGAATTTATCATGCCCATCTTACTAGAATTCTCAACAAAATCCCAGGAATCATGCAAATTCCTTACTATTCAGTTTCTATTTCTTCATTCCATTTTTACTGAAATCCCTCTTGGTGTGCTGTAATGATGTGCTGAATTTTTTTGTGAGTTCAGTAAACCTAAATAAAATATAGTTAAAATTATTTTTCTTGGAATATAATCAGATAGCATTTAATCTGCCTTTTGTATATTTCCACACACATGCCAATAAAATCATGTTTAAAAGTTCTAACTTGTCTAACTTGCCTGCATTTGTGTTACTATGATGAGGTGGTACTAAGATCTAAAGGAGTTGTGCTAAGGTAGCATTACATTTTCTGATGACAAAATTTCCCCAGGTTGGGACCTGTCTGACATTTTCTTTCATACCACTTCATAGGAAAGTATGGGCATCATGGGATATTAAGAGAGGAGAAGTTCATCCACATGACTTGACATGTACCTCAAAGTGTTGCCCAGACCAAGAGGAAAGGATTTGGAGTTGCTTTGGAATTCCCCACTTCCAGGGCTGACGTTGATTAATTGATATGCATCTAAGTTATGCAACATCTACCCTCTTCCTAGAAAGGGCTCTCTTTTCTCTTCATGCCATCCGTTTATTATTGTAGACTGGGGAACTGTGAAGTTTCCACCACAGCAAAACAAAAACAAAACAAAACAAAACCTTCAATTCACTCTTGTTTTTTATCGTCGTTTCCCCAGACCGCTGGTAGTCCATGGACTGCAGCTTATGAATCACTGTTGGAAACATATACTGTAAAGCTGCTTTAAACCATTTCAGGCTCCGTCCTTCTAACAAAAGACTGTGAATGTCTGGAGCAGGGAACCTCAGGCCTTGTGAGGGGGCAAGTGAGTCGCCCTCCAGGACCAATTCTAAAGGCTCTCCCTGAGCCAAACGCCTCTGCTTCACATCCCAAGTGTCTTTGCCTGGCTGAAATGTGTCATTGAACTCAGAAAAATTGGATGAAGGATTCAGAGGTGTGTGTGTGTGTGTGGAATCTAGCCTGCTGTAAAATGGTAAAATTTCCATTCACTGCTCCACCCACTTTTGCCTTCGGCCTCATCTACTGGCCTCATCTACTGACACGTGATGTGGCCCTTGGAAAGTTGCCCAAAAGGGAATGTGTCCCTCAGGCTGAAAAGGGTTCCCTACTTCTATATTCACCTGTTCCAGGTCTCCAGGGGGACCTGATACCAAATAAATCTAGGAGATGCCAGGGATAGAACCTGCAACCCGCATGTGCTTTGCCACTGAGCTATGACTGCAAAGTGGCTGGAGAGTAGGCCTAGGGCATAATGTCAGACTAGATTCTTGAATGCTTTTTTCTCCTGGGTAATACCCTGATCTTCTGTCTCTGCTAGGCTGGGATGGAAGGGGATGAGTGCTGAACAGAAGGACCCAGCTCTCATGGTTCAGCATACCAAGGTAAATCAGAGGGAGAGGGGAGTCATCTCTGGGTAGTTCCTTTATCACCTGGAATGTGGATAGTTGAAAGATGCCTGATAGACGGGCAGCTTCCCTTTTGGAAGCCAGTGCTGAAGTATCTGATGGTGCTTGTTACATGGGTCACCAGGAAGAGGGCCTTCTCGGTAGTGGCTCCCGCCCTGTGGAACGCCCTCCCATCAGAGATCAAGGAAATAAGCAGCTATCTGACTTTCAGCAGACATCTGAAGGCAGCCCTGTTTAGGGAAGTTTTTTTAAAAAAATGTTTGATGTTTTATCGTGCTTTTAATATTCTGTTGGGAGCCGCCCAGAGTGGCTGGGAGAACCCAGCCAGATTTGCGGGGTAGAAATAATAAATTATTATTATGGGCGTGCACACTTCTACTAGACCCACTTGAACTTGCGCTGAGGGTATCAGCTGCCCTCTTGGGCTTTGCCTCTTCTTGACTGCTTGTATTCTGACCTCGCAGGAACCAATTAAAGAATCACTCCTGTTCTACTCTGATGGCAAGATGAATGACCTGGCTACGAAAAGTTTTTTGAGTAGGTGATTTTTCCTTGTGCTAGGCATTTGGGGAGGTGGCAGTGGCTGTATTTCCAGAGCTCTGGGATAGGTCTCATTTATGGATTTCTGGCATCAGGGGAATGGCCTGAGAGCATTTCTGCTTCTCCCCTAATGGGAGAAACCATTATCCAGACATTTGACTTTCCCCTTGGTTTGTCAATATTGGCAGAAACAGAGGCTACAGATTTCTTAATTTTTCTATTCCCAGTGCCTTTTTTTTTTAAACTTTTCCAGTTTTGAAGTAGGAGCAGAAATTAATGCTAGCTCCTGTTTTGCAGCCCTGATGAGATTCATGGGAGACCAGCCAGGCCTCAAGAGCAAAGATGAGGTTGATTATGTCTATGAAATCCTCCAGGTTTGTGGCTCTTTTTATGAAGGGCTTGTGTGGGTGATGGCGACCAGAATGGGCTAATGTTTGGGGAAGGGAAGATCACAGTCTCTCCTAAGCGATGCTCGACTCCTATAAGGATGGGAAGTAAATAATCGTATCAAATTTTTTTTTAATGAGATTTTTATCCTGCCTTTCTACTTCAAATAGGGAGACCCCACGAGGGCCCCTACATCATTAATTTTTTAAAAAACCTCAGAGATAAAGCAATTTAAAATACACAGTATGGGAAGCCAAAACAGAACAGTATCAGGGAGCAAAGTAAAAAGTAAATAAAATAAGCTAATCAGGAAAGTGCCATTGCATTCAAGTCCTGCTTGTGGGCTTCACATAGGCATTTGGTTGAGCACTGAAAGGACAGGATGCTGGACTAGATGGGTCATTGGCCTGATCCAGCAAACGATTTTTAATTCTTATGTCTGGCCAAATACCTGCTGATGAAAGGGAAGGAAAAGCTGGAAGATACCAAACACAGGTGAGTGTCAGAGGGACCTTTTAGATGCACGAACGTGCTTATTGAGCCAAATTATTTTAGAATATTCTGGTTTAGGGGGTGCTATCTTAAGTACAACCCAATCAAATCTTTGGACTCCCAAACCGTTGCAAAATTATTCTAATGATCGTCATCTTAAACTAGTCAAGCTAGAGGCATTCCTGGGACAGGGAGTTCCACATCCTTTGCCCTGCATCAGAGAAAGGCCCTTTAATCCCGTGTTCCTACCAACCACAACTTCATGGGACACACATAACAGCCTCCTTCACTGACCTCAGTGGATGGGCTGGATTGTCTGAGAGGAGTTGGATAATATTACCAATCCACTGATGGCTGCCTTGGGGGAAGAGGTGCCAAGTAGGAGTCAGCTTCGAAAAGACAGGCCCTCATTATGCTGCCTTAAGCATCGTCCCCCTCTATTGACCTCTGCATTGCCCAATCCCATGCAAGATAATAAGTCAGGAAGCAGTATGGAGGTCTTCCTACTCTATGTAAGTTAAGGAGGTTCCGAAATGTACCCGCTTTACCCTCTTACACTTCCCTGCCTTGTACAGCTGTGCAAAGAGAAGGAGAATCTGTGTGACGAGGTTTACTGCCAGGTCATCAAGCAGATCACGCGGAACCCCAGTCAGTAAGTACCTCTGCATGTGTGTCTGTGGGCGGTGGAAGCTCTGAAATTGAAGGAATAGGGGAACATGGGTGGGGATAATTGGCATGTCGGTGTGAAGTGTTAAGTAAGTGAGCCTGTATTAGAAAAGAGGAGATGTAGGTGTTATTTGAGTGAAAATTTCATCATTAGAAAAGCAAGATCTTTTGGTGGGTGGGTGGGAGTGAACCCTAATGATGCAATTTTTTACATTGATTTAACTGGCTGTTGGCTCCAATCCATTTAATTTTTTTGCAAAATTGGAGTGGTGGAAGAAAAGCAGAGATCTGAGTAATGGATTACTGATGAGCCCCATCGCTGAGGCTCTGGGAATGAGCCGGGTGTTGGATTTTAAAGGAGTTGTTTATGTATATTGCAATCCCTGCCCCGCCTTTCCTCAAAGAATCTCAAGTTGGGGTCCTTGGGCAGCCCCCCACTTTATCCTTACAACAGCCATGTGTAGTTAGTCTGAGATATAGGGACTGGCCCACAGTCTAAGCACCATAGCCTAGCTACTACAGCACACTAGCTTCAAAAAAGGAATAATAATGAAAACGTTCTAAACCAGAAGTGCAGGGAGTCCTTTCCAAATATTATCTGGCTTCTATACCTGTAGTACTACACTTGCAGAACTCTAGCTCTCATCAGCCCAAGTCAGGCATGTCCAAAGTCTTTTTCGGGGGCCTAATCCAGGCCGCCGGTTGGTTTAATCCGGCCCCTGTGGCAGCTTATTTCCTGGGGTAAAATCCTAAAAAAAAGCTCACCAACTTCAATCCTAAAAAACGGTCAACAACTTTCATGGAACATTGTTGGTTTTCTCTGTAACCCTCTTTGGCTTTTATTGAAAACAAGATCACAAATACTGATGATTCCACGAATTCAGCACTAGCCCACCAGTTCCCAGGCATTGTGGCCGCCCATTCAGCTGCACTACTGAAATGTCAGGGTTACGTAGCTCTCATTTATGGTCTGTTATAAATCAGGACTGATCCCATTCATGTGAAGGGAGGAGTCAATGAGAAAGCAGTCTAGCCTCAGATATCAAGTTGGGACTATGGTACATCCTCCCGTCCCTCTGCTGTCTTCCTCGCTGTCAATCATGGATTGTATGTTTATCATCTGACGACTGTAGCTGTGGGCTTGAATAAAGGGAATTGTAATGTTGAAGTCAGGGCTTAAACAATTTTTTTAAATTAAACTGCAAACTGCCCTTCATCTGTAGACTTCAGGGCAGTTCACAAGTTAAAAACACAAAATACACACTCAAAACAAAACAATAACCTCCCCATGTGTTGATACAGTGGCTTTTGTGCCTTCCAGCTGCTGTACCCTGCCTGCCTCACTGCTGTGAGGCTGTCATTGCCCCTTAGGATCTTTGTATTGAATCATAGCCTCTGAAAGTCAAGGACTTTAAAGTGAACTCTGTGCTGTAAACACCTGCGACTTCTTTGGAGCAGCTGCAGCTGCAGGGCTCATCCACTTCAGGCTCTTTTCCTCGGGGAAGATGCATTTCTTATGAACTGAGCAGGTACATGGAGTACCTTAGACACACATAATTCCCCCCCCCTCACTCCTTGGAGCTTCTCATTTCCCCATCTTTCCCTTCCATCTTTTCTCTTTTCTCTCCCCCTCAGTCTTCCTGGATCCCCTGCAGCCAACCAGAAGTTGTCTTTTGTATAACCCTGCTCTGTGCTCTGCCCAAAGGAACTATGTCCCATGTTTTTCTCTGTCCTGCAGAGACAGCTGCCACCGTGGCTGGAGGCTCCTGGGCCTCTTGACTGGATACTTCCTCCCTTCCAGCATCTTGATGCCATATGCCACCAAGTATTTGCAGCAGGCCAGCTCTGACCCCAGTTCCAGCACAGGTATCATCTGCCTCCCACCCTTTGGGCCGTATGTGCTGGCTTCATTCAGCACTAAGGAAAGCATGAGGGAGAGCAAGAAGTGGCTCTTACTTCACTCCTATGGTAGTGGTCCTGGCAGTCAATGGGAGGGGTTTTGCTGACTTGAACTGAGGTCCCACCACCTGCAGGATTCCATAATTCAACAAGATTCCATACATATGGCTGTTGTCTACACAATGTCTCCTCAAGTTATGATAGCCAGGAACTCCAAACTCTGCTTCAGGGATTATAGGGATTGTAAATTGTAGCGATATGAACAAAAGAATAGTCTGTTGGATCAGGACAATGGACCATCTAGGTACTCATAGTGGCCAACCAGATGCCTGTGGAAACCAGGGAGCAGAATATGAGCACAAGAACACTCTCCCCTCCAGTGGTTTCCAGCAACTGGTATTCGGAAGCATTATTAAATCCAACTGTGGAGGCATAGCATAGCCGCCATGACTAGTAGCCACTGATAGCCCTCTCCTCCATAAATGTGTCTTTTAAAGCCATCATCCTCAGGGTACTACCGTCCCAATTGAAAACTAGGCAGGTAAGGGCTAGAGTAACAACCACAATGGACTTGGAGCCGACCATTCCCAGAGGTATGGAAAGAATCTATTGGCCTTCTTTGGTCTGTGCTAAGTTATTGAGGTTGACTGTGGAAGAAGCAACTCAAAGCTTCATTGAATTTAGCTGAGGGGTTTGGTGGGATCTTCCCAGTGCTGGGCACAGTATCACCGACTACCTCACTCCCGTGTGGTTCTTTGTGTGGGAACGTTTATATAATATAGTTGCAGAGTTAAACGTTCCTCATTTAAACCTGCACAGCGGCAAACGGCTTGCTGACTCGTTTGAGTCTTTCGTCCTTTTCTTGATTGTCAATCCCTATATCCCCCTCAAAATAAAGATACACATGAATCTGATTAATAACCAAAGTAAAATAATTTACTGACAGATTCGTTCATGTACATATTTAGGTTACAAAACAAAAGATGTAAACTATATAAACTGTATTAGCGAGTCTCTTAACACATCTTTAAGCAGCAGCAGCCTAACCAACCAACAGACCAAAGCTAACTGACACAAAGTGGCAGTTGGTCCTCCCTTAGTATGTTGGACTTGACTGACATCATCCCACACTTTGGACTTCCCTTCATTGTCACAAAGCAAGAGATATCCTGAAGGGTTGTTGGGGCTCCAGTCTTCACACCAAATCGGCGGCTAAATTCAGAATCCCAACTGAGCAGAGTTCTCTAGCTTGTAGTACTCGTAAGGCAACACCTGTAAGACTCATGAGGTGACAAGCTCAGCCCTTTGCCCTTCTCAATTGCAGAAATAGCCAGGATTTGCCAGAGCAACCTGAGGAAAATGGTTATGTATGGAGGCCGTCGACACTTGCCATTCCGTGTGGAGATTGAAGCGCTTCTGGTAACTGAGTGACATATGGTTGCAGGGGGGTGGGATATTCTCCCATTTGGGTTGCTAAGGCAAGTCCCTGAGACAGTAAATATTTGGGGCTAGGAGGTATGTGCCAGTACAGGAACTGTGGAGTGGACTTTCCTTGATGCAGGGCTGTGCCTGGACATTTTGCTGCCTGGGGCAATGGACAAAATAGTGCATACAGGCACACATTACACTTAAGAGGCAAACGGGGCTGAACAGTTGAATCTTACTGGCAATGGAACAGCATCCGCCACTACACTTGAGGGAAACAGGACAGTTTAAGGACAGGCTGTGTGGCACTTACAGCATGGTGCCCCTTGCTGTGTGAGGCAGTCGCCTCACTCTGGTTAATGGGAGGGCCGGGGCTTGCTTTATGTGCTGCATGAACTGGAACTCTGTCTGTGGATATATATGGGAAGGAGGCAATATTCAGCAAGTGAGAAGAGCAGTTGATTGTATACTGGTTGAGATTGTTCATGAGGGGTTCCTAGCGTCTGCCTGTGAGGTTGTGAGCCTACATGTTTGTTTATAAATATAATAATAATTTATTTTTTGTAACCCGCCCATCTGCCTGAGTTTCCCCAGCCACTCTGGGTGGCTCCCAATCAAGTGTTAAAAACAATACAGTATTAAATATTAAAAACTTCCCTAAACAGGGCTGCCTTCAGATGTCTTTTAAAAATAGGATAGCTGCTTACTGTATTTCCTTGACATCTGATGGAAGGGCGTTCCACAGGGCAGGCGCCACTACCGAGAAGGCCCTCTGTCTGGTTCCCTGTAACCTCACTTCTCGCATTGAGGGAACCGCCAGAAGGCCCTCGGTGCTGGATATTAAAACCCCAAAGGTCACAATCCAGTCAGGTTTTAAGCCCTATTCATTTCACTGTGAGAGTCAAGCAGATGCTGGAATCTGTAATGGAAATCAGTGGGGCTTCAAAGTGATTAAATTTGCCTGGATCCTGCTCTCTGGGAGGGGACAAAGATGTCTGTACTGGATTCTCTCAAACCCTGAGTCCTTTCCCGTTGGCAGAAGGGACGTGGCTCACGTCATATATCAGTCAACCTACCTGGAGGTATGAGATACAACACGAAAATCAAGACATTCACGGTGAGTCCCTCTTTTTCATGTTCATCAGTGTTGTGG
Source organism: Lacerta agilis (assembly GCF_009819535.1). Lineage (NCBI taxonomy): Eukaryota > Metazoa > Chordata > Lepidosauria > Squamata > Lacertidae > Lacerta > Lacerta agilis. The sequence continues at coordinate 31,830,370 of NC_046313.1, forward strand.
GGTGGGGGACTTGTGAGGACAGTGCTGGCCATGTCCATTCTCGGGCGAATGAGACTGACTTTTGAAATATTTCTGTATTTTGATTTTCATCTCACCTTACTGAGATGACTCAGAGTAGGTGACCCCATTTTTTAAAAATGCTGTTTAGACACAGAGATCAAGAGAGCCAGTTCTGCACCTTCTGTCATTGAAACAGTCTCTTTCTATTGCAGGGGCCTGTGGTCAGTCTCATCACACATCTGAGCCAGGGCTGTTATGCTTGTGCTATTATTTTCTCTTATTTCCAGGGATGGGGGCAGAGTTCAGTGTTAGAGCAGCTGCTTTGCACACAGAAAGTCCCAGTCTCCAGATTCATTCCCTGTCATCTCCAGTTAAAAAAAGATTAGGTAGCTGGAAATGTGGATGACCTCTGCCTACCTGGAGAGCCACTGCCAGTCATGGGAGATACATCCTGGGCTAGTTAGAGAAGTAGTCTATCTTGGTAAAAGGCAGCTACCTGTATTCTTCGTCTCATAAACTCAATGACTTTCAAGGGAATCATAAGGGCTTGCGTCTGTACACTTGTGATTTAGCCATTTCCCTCCCCAGGGAAATGGAGTTGTGGGCTGGATGTGAGCCTCTGTGTCACGCCCCCAGGCCAACTAATCCAGGAGGTTGGGGGGCGTGACATGCTTTAGGAGTTGGTTGCAGGCGTGAGGGTATTGGCGGCAAGCCGTTTGGCTCAGGTGGCAGTTAGGCATGGAGTATTAGATTGGAGGTGAGGGGAGGTAGAGGCCATCACCTACCCCTCCTATTTCAAGGGTATTCCATTAAAGGATCCTGTCCGAAGCCCTGGCGGGGGCTAGGACTATAGCACGACCCCTATTGGTAACCCTGGGGGAGCTCAAGTTGGTTTGCATTGACGGGGCTCTGTCTACTGGTGGTCAACCCTTCTGAGACTTCCTGCAGGTGGGCAGGAGTCAGATATAGTCGGTTCGGTTCCAGTGCCTAAGGCAATACCACTCACATTCTGTAACCAATAAAGTTATGGCCTTTTTTAGCCCATTAACCTAAAATACTGGTGTCAAGTGTCTTTATTCCAACAAAGGGGAGGGTTCGGGGCCTTGCCACACAACCCTCATTCTTTCCAGCAGTTCCTCATGTCCTCCCAGAGGATGCTTGCAAAGTATCTCTGAATTTGGAAGGAGGGTGCTGCCAGAAGTGTGAGAGTATACTCTGAGAAGCCCTGCCATATGCACAGAGCTCACCATGCATCAGTTTGCCACTGGGGCCTATGATGAGCAGACTGAGCATCTCCCTCTTTTCTCCCCTCTCCCGCTGATGTGAATCCAAGAGCAGCCGTATCATCTTTCAGAAGCTGGCCTGATTTGCAGCTCGCCTGTCCCTTCCCAAACTTACTGTTTTGTTTGTGGCTGAATGCATCACAGTGGAATTAATACTACTGTAAAATCTCACTAGCCCTCCTCCCTCCCACCACTAAATGAGAGGGGCTGGAACCTATGCCAGCACACGTCTTTCCCTTGTGTTTGGAAGCCCGTCCTGTTGCGTCCAAATGACTGGGATGCTGCTTTTAGACAGCCAGTAGCAGGGGTAAGGACTAAAAGTATTCCTTTCCCATTTTGGTTGTAGGTTGCTGCAGACATCATGAAAGAAATCGCTGAGCAGATGGGGGTCACTGAGCCCGAAGAGATTCAGGAATTTGCCATCCTGGCCAACAAAGATAACGGTAAAGTGCCCCCATGGCAGTGGCGAATGGTCAGCTGCAGGATACTTTCTTACATGATGAAATGTACTAAAGATGACTGCCCAACAGTAGGAGCAGGGTATATGAGTAAATGGCAACTGAATCAAGACAAGATGGGGATATTTCTGTGGGTAGTTTGTTAACTAGCATGACCTGGGTGGATTCGCATCCCTCCGAAGACTAGCAAGTGCCCACCAGCCCAGGAATGCCAGTATGCAGAGAGGCAGTGTGAATCAGTTCTCAGACTGCATACCTGTCCCAAGGTAAGGGGTGGCCTACTGAGGCTGTATTGTCGGAGGGCTTCCAAACTCCTTCCTATGATGGCACCACTAAATGAGAGTGAATTTAGATCTTTTATTTTCATCTTAAAAACAACACCAAAACCTTCAAGGTTCTAATAGGGACAGATGGAGACATAGGTGCAGATTGTGTGAATGAGATGTAGTAGCCGTTGTTGACCAGCCCGTTTCACATGAAATCGCCTTGTGCAGGAATGTGCAACACGGTGTCGTTAGGGCTGAATCCTGGGGAATTAGGTACCTTTGATTTGATGGGGGGAGAGGATGACTTGAAGCGCCACATCCTGCTCTCTGCTTTACTTTGAAGTGAGGGTGATGTTCAGGTGAGCAGGGTTGTGTCTCTTGTTTTTGCCACGCAGGTAAGTTTGTACGCCCCTTGCGCCAGACTGAGTACATCCATGATTATTTGCTTGAGGGAAGTTCGGTAGAGCTGGAGTTCTGCAGGATCACCTGGAGGGCACCCTTGCACTTTGAGAATGACCTGTATATTAACCTTCACTTCAACCAGGTAAGCTTAAGGATAGGCTCCTTTCTTTTTCTTTTTTCCTCCCGTGTGTTTTTAATTACAGTTTTAAATCTTTTAGTGGTAATGTTATTATCTTTTTTTGTAAACTGCTTTGAGTTTTTTCTGCAATCGGTAAAATTTATGTAAAATTTTGTAAATTTTATAAATAAATATGTAGTTACAGGATTTCAATGGGAAACAAAACCGTATGTCTGCCCAATTTTTTTTGAAGGCACAAACTGCTGAATTCAGAACTGCAAATGACTGTTCCAATGAATGCACAATAAAAAGGATGTCTGGAGGAGCCCTTTGCAAAAGGCTGGGGATTCCTCTGAAGATGCCGCACACATTGCCTGTGAGCATATGGTGACATCTTGTTTCCATTAGGCTAAATTTGCTGTGACCTAGCTTGATGTTTGCGACACTTTCAGGGCATCAGCTGCCAGAATTTGCTGAATATCTAGAGTTACGTAGCCATTAATAGCACTGTGTTGTTCAACCAGCAAAATGCTTCCCTGCTGGTTCCTGCTCAAGGGATTGTAGGCAAAGAGTGAAGTATGATGCAATGCTCTCTTGTGGGTTGTTCCTAGGTGCTGCAGAATTATATGAAAGGGAAGCTGCTGCCGCCACTCACCAGGGAGCTAGAGAAGGTGGTGTGCGCCTTGGCTCTCCTCCAGCACTGGGCCAAGGGAGCTGGATCAATCCCTTCCATGTAAGTCACCTGTTCATAGCCTTGGGTGGTTTGTATAGGCCAGAACCTGATGCTTGGCAGAGACATTGCCCTACATGTGTCAAGAAGACTCATCTCTTAGGGAGGGCGAAGATGTATTCACAAAGTCCAACCATCCTTTAATATAGACAAGATGAGGTCCCTGGCCTGATTATTCGCATATCTCCCCCCTCCCCCCAAGAGTTCTTCTTGTCTTCCTCAGAGCATGTGCATACTGTCACGCTCCTAGTCCACACGCCGTTTAATCGCCTTATCGAGTGCCTACCATTGTTCCTTCCTATAAAGGGATTTCTTGAGTTTTAAGGTGTTTTTATAGTAAGAGCGCCACCTGTGGAAATTTACCATGGATGACAGAGTCCTTTCCTGTTTTACCTTGTTTTGTTGTTTCCTGAGCAGGGATCTTAGCTTCCGGCAGTCTTTGTTGAACCAAACCCCCGATTTGTTATGTTGTTTGGGAGGCCTGGTGTTTATAAGTAATGGGAAGAGAGACTCTGAGATCCGCTGATATAATGAGAAAGGATCGGAGTTAGGTAAAAGACACTGGTCTCTGAGGGCCAATAAGTCTGGAGAGTGCAGGTGTTGTTTAATTTTAAGCTCCAGCTCGCTGTTCCATTTACGCCTGCGTGGGGCCGGTGCTTGAGGAGGGACTGCACAATGGAGATGTTGTAATCCCCCCGATTAATTAAACATAAACTAGTCCTCCTTCCTCTCTTCAAACATGGAGGCCTTCCCATGCCTGCACAACAGAGAATTTATATTCTTAAGAAAATTGACTTAGTCATCAGAGGCCTTATCCCAGCAGAAAATATTACCAGCGTGAAATTTCTACCATTTGATAAGGACCAAAACAGAGTCGTGGTGACCTTTAAGGACTGGTCGGCAACTAAACAAATTTTAGACAAGAGGAACAGGCTTCAGAGGGCTGGCCTGTTGGTGACCCGCCTATTTGAAGAGTCCGGCGATCCACCATCTCTCATAGGAATACACAAGCTTACTAGACTGAGTACAGAACTGGTAAAGGCCTCTGATGCTGAAAACCTCAAACCAGTCCAAGCGGAGGCAGTCAAAATTTCCAAACAGAAGGCTAAGCTCCAAAAAAAATCTACTCCCCCCCAATGAACCCTAGTCCACACGCCCAGAATACCTCCCCTGCCATTTTGGGGGTTTAGCCAGTGTTGTTTTAGAGGCAGAGCAGGTAAAATGTTTCTCATACTTCTTTGCTAATGGTAGCTGTTCCAAGCAAAGAAAGTGGTAACAGGGCCAGCCCACCTATTAGCCTCAGTGAGGTAGTCGCCTCAGGCGGCTGGCTGGGGACACCTAGAATCCAGATGCCTGAGGAATGTGCTGTTTGCCACCTCCTGTGCTTGTAGCTCGTGGCCACTGCCTGGGAAGAGTGGATCCACTATTACCACCTGCTCCTCTCTAGCCTCCTTTCCCTCCACCCTTCCAGTTGCCTCAGGCGGCGGAGGGACACCATTCTCTGTTTTGCCTTAAGTGGCAAAATGTCTTGGGCCGGCCCTGGTGATAAGGGGACTATGTTCTGTCACTCACTATAGGTTGTGGATGATTCTGTACTCTTACCCACTTTTGCATGCTAAATTTCAGCCCCATTATGGTTTACTTCAGGGGTGGTGAACAAGTGGCATTCCAGATTTTGAAGCTCCAGATCCCATCGGTCCCAGTCAGCATGGCCAGAGCTGAGGGGCAATAGGAATTTTAGACTAGCAATATCTGGATGGCTGCAGGTTCAGCATTCTTGATTTACATGATCCATGTACCCTGGGGGTGAGAGAAATGGTACAAGAGGTCCTGCTTACTAGTTTATTTCCTCTCACATTCTCTAATTAATCTACTGAAGGTTAAATGAATCGGAGGCTGAACTAAGGACCAAACTAGAGGAGGCACCATTCACACAATCTGAGTACAGAGGTACCTTGGTTCTCAAACTTAATCCGTTCCAGTAGTTAGTTCGACTCCCGAAACAGTTTGAAAACCAAGGCACGGCTTCTGTTTGGCTGCAGGAACTTCTTGCACTCAAGTGGAAGCTGCGTTGGATGTTCAGCTTCCAGAAAAAGTTCGAAAACTGGAACACTTCTAGGTTTTCACTGTTCGGGAGCCGATTTGTTCGACAACTAAGCTGTTCGAGAACCAAGGTAAGCATATTTCTTACTTGGGCCCTGAGGCAGCAGAGTTCTTTCTACTAATCCCAGCCTGAGAGGAAGTAGTAGTATTCTTGAATTGTTCAAATATTTCTTTCCATGGAGCACAGCTATGTGTCCTAACCATACCTTTATTTTCTGATCACCTAAACAGAGAGGAACTAGTAAGTTACATCCCTGATCACGTTGCACGCCTCATCAACCCAGTCATTGTTCAAAGTTCTGTCACCAATCAGCTGAAAACCACGAACCAACTTAAGCAACAGGAGGCAAAAATCAGTTTCATTGGTAAGTTCAAGTGGGCAATACGGTTGGAGCTGATATGATCTTGTTCTGTAATCCCAAACTTTCTGCTGGTTTTCTGTTGCCACATGGTAAGGTAAAGGTAAAGGTACCCCTGACCATTAGGTCCAGTTGTGGACTCTTGGGTTGCGCCGTTCACCTCGCTTTATAGGCCGAGGGAGCCTGTGTTTGTCTGCAGACAGCTTCCGGGTCATGTGGCCAGCATGACTAAGTTGCTTCTGGCGAACAGTTTACCTTCCTGCCACCTAGGCCACCAATTAATCTACTTGCACTTTGACGTGCTTTTGAACTGCTAGGTTGGCAGGAGCATGGACTGAGCAACGGGAGCTCACCCCGCCGCGGGGATTCGAACCGCCGACCTTCTGATCGGCAAGCCCTAGGCTCAGTGGTTTAACCCACAGCGCCACCTGCATCCTGTGTTGCCACATGGTACTCGCCCCCCCCCCCCCCAACATCAAGGCATGGAATCCAGGAGCATACTGACATGTTTATTTTGCATTCTCCAAAGAACTCAAGGCAATTCACATGAGGTTACCTTATTTCATTCTTCAACCTAATTGTTATGAAGTATGTTACTGACTCCCAGGTTACCCAGTGCTTGACTTTCAGTGAGATCTTCCCTGAGTCTGGCTATTTTCTTTTATGTACATGTACACCACTTTGATTACTTGAGGGAAAATGCATACATATTGTAAAATGTGCTTTCCATTAAGGGCAAGCATCTACAAATCATAGCGGCAAAATGGTTTGAGGCATTTATTTATAGTGTTAGTGCCTGTGACTTTTGTTTTCCCTTTGGCACAGCAAGATCACCTCTAGGTTCCTAGAGGATGGCCACAGGATTTTCCTAGTTCTCCTTTATTCCTGTTCAAGTAATTCTAAGGATATTTTTGTAAATCTGTGCATTATCACTCTTCTGGTCTCATCAATAGCCTTTTTTGAAACACACAATAGCCATTCTGATCAGGATGCTGGTCTGTGGGGTAGGCAAAATGTGAGTGCAAAATGTTCACGTTTTTATGTAGTGGGACTCTTGGTGTCAGTAAACCCAACATGAGAAGCATCTCTTATCTACAAAGAATGCCCAATCCTTCAAAAACATGATCACCACCTGCAGGATCCTTCCAGCTGAATGTAGAAATGTGGTCCCCACTGTTGACACTTTGCAAACAGCCTTTTTTGCTGCATCAGCTGCACTATAGCTTCCAAATAATGAAAATAGGTGGCATCCAATGCACTTGTCCCATTAGATTTACCCTTGTGCAATGGTATTTTCGTCCCGTACCTTCCCCAGAAGAGATGGGGTGGGGTGGGAGGTAAATCCTATGCTAACAGAACAAGGGACTTGCGTTCTATATTGGATACAAGCCACTGTGTGTAGAACTGTACTGCATTATCAATAATGTGACAAATCACTGCTTCTGTAGTTTTTGGATATGCAAAATAGTTGTGCTCTGTGGCTGCGGCAGCCTTGGGAATACCAGGCATGGCACAATAGTCTTGCCTTTAAGCCATATTCTTTGTAGGAGATGGGGCAATCCCACTTCTACTGGAAATCGCCGACAGCAGCAATACAGTGGTTTGGCTTGGCCTGTGGGGTTTGACATCATAACCGCTTCCTTCTCTTGTCCCAGAGTGCGTGATCCAGCTGCCGCTTTTTGGCTACAACGTTTACACTGTGGAGAAGATCAGCACACTTGGGATCCCTACACCTTGCTTTGTAGGAGTGAATCGTGAACAGATCATTGTAGTGAATGAGAAGACCCAGGTATGGCTTTAGTAGAAATCCTGGAGTATTAGCAGCTTACTTTATTTTTACAGTAAGTAACAGGTGCAGGGTGCCTAATCCAGGTTAGGACCATGCCGGGGGCTTTAATCCTACACCCCACCCCACCCCCGTGTCTGCTCTCCTTACCTGGATCAGGGAGGCATTAATGCATTTGCATTAAGAGGAAAACTCACATTGGTGTCCACTATATATCACAAGTGTGGTGAACCAACATGGGTTGGGGCCTCAAAATAGGGAGAATAGCCCTTTGCTTCCTGGGTCTGCACAAAAAAAAAGAAAATTCATACAGTTGTATCTAGTTTAACTTTTCTGAAATGTTCACCTGTTTCATAAACTTAACAGTAAGAACCCTTTATGTATCTCATAACGTGGGCTCTGGTCCATGAAAGCTTCTTTAACTTCAGCTTTCAAGAACAAATCAGTGAGTTTCCATGTGATTGGGCTGAATATAGTCATCAGCATGTAAATGTCATAGCTACCCACAGTGAGTGTTACCCAAGTGTGCTTTGGCGGGCTTCGTACAGAATCTGAATTAACCTTATTATTTTAATAGCACTTAAAATAATTTTAATAAAGAATAATTGTGGAGAATGATGGAACAGAGTAATTTCCACAAAATGTTAAAGTTCTTGTTTTTTATTACTATTCCTGCAGCTGCATTATGGAGTATCATGAAATGGGTGTATAGAGTGATTTACGTTTTGAGAAAAGAATGTCCCTGAAAAGGCAGTTTCAGGGGGAGGGAGACACCGCTATGAATATTTGCTCAGTTCAGAGGACTGCTGTCAAATTAGAACTCCTCAAAGGCAATTTGAAACATGCATTAAATACTGTGAAAGCGCATGTGGACAAAATCACAGGAATTAACTTCTCATATGACTGGCTACTTTTGAGAACAGGATGCTGCAAAAGATGAGCCACTGACCTGATCCAGAAGGTGTTCTTAATAGTTATGTGGTGCTTTTGATCCTCCACTGCAATATACCTGTCCTAATGGCAGTTTCCCTCCCTACACCCAGAACCTTCATGGCCTCATTCCACTGGCGACGATACAAAGGATGCGGACATTGCGCCCCCTGAATGAATCTGGGCTTCCTGGCCTGGAAATTAACTACGGCTCAGCAGCAGATCCTGAAACGATTTGGTTTGAATTGAAGCAGGTAATATCCGTGGTCATCGCCTCTTAGGTTAAAAGATCCAAATGTAATTTTAGCTTTGTACATTTTGGACCGTAACCAACCAAGTTTACAAAAACAGACACAGCACAGTTGGGAGATCCGAATCTTACTAGGGTGTAGCAGTATTTTACGGCCTTAAATTAGTCTTATTTCTGGTGGGGTTTGTGGCATTCCGCTACTGCAATACACCATAATAGAAGCCTGCTCTTTCTACAACCAGTCGTTCAGGGCTCTTGGCAGAACTTATTTCTAGAGGTTAAAATCAAGTGAATTTCTAGCTACCCCAAGGCATTGACTGGTATGCTACAAAGAGGTATGTTCTGCTGCTAGAAGGTAGCAACTCGTGGGATTCAAGGCAGGAAGCCTGTTCTGCAGCATCCCGTATGCTTGGGGATATGGTACAGCTCTGGCCTGCAGGAAAAGAGTATAAAGGAGCATAGTGAGGAGTTCTTTATCTGGAACTAGACCCCCTGTTCCTTCATGTGGTTCCCTGGAGGTGCTACTGCCAACCTGCCTCAGAAACCTGTGCAGCTGAACCACATCTGGCCATAGGACCAGGAAGTTTGATTTGGGTTCTAAAGCACATTATAGTGTTGCTTTTGAAGCAGGAGAAAGACCGCCGTAAGGAAAAACAAGTTAACTACAAGGCTTTTGACTACTGGATTTTTTTTGTTTAAAAAAATTACTGGCACAAGGAACACCAAGCTCTAGTAAACGAAGGGTCCATCTGGATCTCACTTAAAATTATTTTTTTAGTTGCTGTGGGCTTCCTTTTGGACTGTAGAGGTGCAAGCACAAAATGAAACAATTTCTCAAAATGAGGGGGAAGGAAGTAGAGATGGCAGGTGAGGGACTTTGTTTCATTGAAGTTTCTATCTTGACAGGCTAAAGCATTGTACCACACGATTGCCATCATCCTAGAAGAAACCGAATCTGAGGCTTAGTGGCAGAAGTGCCTTTTTTGAACTCTGAAATCATAAAGCTTTGTGCAAATTCTGTTCATCGCAAGCATCTGAAGTAAGCACTGTTACCTTGGTTCTTGCTCTGCCTCCTTTAGCCAACCTCACTGCAGATTTCCCCTCTAATCTTTATTCAGATGCTTTTTTAAAAAACACACACGTTAAACCTTTCAGTTACTAGAGATCAAAACTGGCTTAACAGATCTAGACATGCTTATTACATGTAATGAAGTTCAAGGAAGGACACAGGTATTTATAGTTTGTTTTGCTAAAAGCAGATCCAGGTTTACCAAAGCATTGCTGACTTTCACTGTCGCTGACAAACTTACACTATCTAGATGTTCAGGTATTATTAAAGCACTGGCATTCTGCCTTTACTGTCCTCAATGGCTGTCGTGACTCTCCTTGATGCTTGTTTAATTGTGGTTCATATATGTGCTCTGGGTAGCATCAATACAAATATTCCTTTGCTATTAAGCCTGCATCCCTGCCCCAATACAGAGCACTAAAAAATGCCGACAAAGGGGCAGTTATTGTAGATATCATTCATGTGTGGGTTTGAATAGCAGAAAAACTGGAATATGTCCCTCCCTACAGACAGGTGCAGAATGCCCTACCAAGAGATGCTTGCTTGGCACCATCCCATTTACTCTTCATTGTTGGGTAATAATGTAGCCCTTTTGAGTCGTCCTTGAGTGGTGGCAAACTGTTGATTGTTGCTTATGGTGTAATGGTTTTGAGATTTGTTTCAGGTTTTGACAGCTAGAGCTGGGCTCTACCACGATTCATTGTCTGAAAGCGGTATGGCGTTCACATCGTGACTCCTGGGCCGCCTTCAGATGGTAAAGGCAGACAGATGCCCAGAGCCTGAGAACATGCTTCTCTGGCTGCTGCCTGCCTTTGCCCAAGCAGACAGAGGGGGAGGGGCTTGATCAGCTGTGGGAGGGGAGCAGGAAGCTCGCTTCTCAGCTGATCATCCCCCCTACCACTCTTTCTTGTGAGAACCAGAGCAGTACGGGGTTGGGTGATGTATCTCGGCTGCTTCTTCCTCTCGCAAGGTGGCTAGGAAGATCCTTCCTTTGTATATGAGCTACTTGTCCTGGCCCATGTGTGATTTCCAGTGGTAAAAATAATGAGATTAAGCAGTATAAGCTCTTTAACATCCATTTTATTAGCAGCTCACCATGAACCTTTTAAAGTAACAAACCCCTCGCTCCCAAGTGCAAGCTATTAAGAAAGGGGTCCCTCTGCCAGGTCCACCTTTGTCTAGGAGTTCCCACTAAAGGAAAAGGTTAATGCTTCTCTAAGGCACAGATGAACAAAATACAATTGTAAAAAACCATAATCCCAGCAGGGAATCTACAGTCTATGCCTAACTTGAACTATACATAAATAAAGCAGCATCTTCCTGCTAAAACCCCTGGGCAATTTTGTCACAGTAGTCTGATAAGATGACATTAGAGGCACAATGCAGCAATATGGCTTTAAGTGAATACTTGCACAGCCCTCATACCAAGGACTCTGCACAGCAGACTCACCTCTGCCCAGTCAACTGTCATATTTGGAAAGCTGGTTCTTTTAACATCCTGATGGACAATACGAAGTGGCTAATACAAATGGCTACATCTCATATTATACCTGTAAAGTATTTTGCATATACACCTGAAAAACATAGTTCTGCACATGCAACACACTCATGTTTTCTGCAGGTGCAAATGTCCAGGGCTCCTTACCATGCATCAAACGCACCTGTCATCACAGAACTTGTGAAGCAGCCCTAACGTGAACCTACCTGGAATCACATGTCAGTAACAACCTATTTGCAAAGGTCTCTGATTTCTTTAGACTTATTCCATACGCACAAAGAAAAATGCAATCATACATTGCAATGGCAACAACTTTCCTGAAATGCGTATTAGGCCTTTCCATCAGAAGGAGGTGCTCTTGGATACAACTGTTTATATTCTGTTTTTTTGATTGCAGTAAACACTGGTAGCCACCAAATAGAATTTGGCGGGAAGGGAAGGGTTCCCCACTTTATTCCTGAGGTTTCACAAAATATAAAACTCTTCCTCCTAGCTGGAAAGCTGTACACATTTACAAATTAGAGAAACTGGACATTTTAACTTAAGTAAGGACATGCCCTCAACCTTGAAGAAGACTGTTCTCTCCTGAAAAATAAAATTGTATTAGTGTCTGACTACATGTTACATGCATTTGTATGTAACACAACTCTGATGGCCATGGGGAGCATAGAAGTTGGCAAACGTATTTTGCAACCTCATGCGAGAGTGGAGTCATTTGGGCTAACACAGCTGGCAGGAACTGGCACTAATAACCTTTCCTGCCCTGCTGGCGTCACAAAATCACCCGCTTCCCATAGCAGCTTCTCTCTGTTTAAAGAGGTAGCTTTCTGGATTTTATTATACTGTACATTGATTTCATGCAACCTTTAGTTAGGCCCTAAATTTACTTTACTCAAGTTACACTGAAGAGTCTGCCAGAGAGCATTGTCCCTGGCAGCACTTCATTCTTATTGCAATATGCACAGTTTAAAAAATAATGACTCTAGTGCAAGGAGACAGTTTTCAGCACAAACAACACAAATCAAAAGGGACCTGGGCAAAGCAGCTCTGCCAGACTCCCTTCCACTGTATCAAAACAAGACAGCCTTCTTCAAAGCAAATGTGTTCCATGACAACTCTGACATCTCAAAGGCCTTTCCCCCCAGGGCGGTGCTTAACTGGGTCCACCACCACCCAACTCCCATAGCTACGATGATTACTTTAAGTGCCTGGGGTCCAGCAGCCACAGGAAGCAGACAAAACCAGTGCCTTTCAGGTGTCATGTTTCCAAGCTGGTTAGCTCCTGCCAGTCTGTCTCATTTTCACACTTGTCACGGGTTTTGAAAAATTCCTTGATCAGTCTCTGTGCTTCTTCTTTCACTACAAACAGAAAGTAACATAAAATACACTTGTTCACCACTGTTAACTATAAGTATCATTTAACTTAGTCTCCAAGCCATCAACACGTCTACGAAGAAAAGAATCTGCATAAACCCCCCTTCCCAATACACACAAGCAAAATTAGATTAGTTTGATGCTACACCTCTCTCATGCACATTTGCACAAATGCTCTGAACCATGAAAATATTCCAGTGGCAAATGTTGTTTAAAGAGTAGGGGACTTGGGGAGAAGGAAATGCCAGCAGTATGGATCTACCACTGAAACACCAAGGAGATACCATGCTAAAGAATGAAAACTATATGCTGACAACACCGGTCTCATAACATTCCACATACACCTTCCAATTCCTATACCTTAGATACACCACTTGCATATTTCAAATATTTTCTTCAATTACACATATTAGATTATTTTACCCTACCCTACCCCCCACCCACCCACGTTACACAGCTGGCTGGCTGATCATTTTGTACTGGTGTTAGATGGATCCAGTATCTACTGGTACAAGGCACTAGACATTCCTCCCCAGCCATCACCTGATAACTCACCTGTCTTACGGAGAGGACTCTTGTCTGCCGCCAGTAAGTGAGAGAGGTGCCGGGCAAACCCTTTGAACAAATCCTGCCAATTAGGGATGAAGAAACAGAATGAGCATAACAGAGTTCTCACCCTTAATGACATGATTGCTTTTGTGTACTCTTTGGGACATCTTGGTACTCCCATGTTTCCCATATTATAATGACTAGGTGCTGAGACCAACATGGTAAGACCTAGCATCTTCCAGTTGTGCAGTACCCAGGACATGTATCTGACCTAATGAACTAATCACTTAGAAAAAAATGTCTTGTAGGAGTCAAACTTGTTGATCTGCAAGATGTTCCTAAGGAACAAAGTAAGTATTAAGCTCTCATTGCCACCACACAAGATTTTAAAAAACTTTTGAAGGAAAATGAACACAGTATAAGTGTGCTGTTCTCCCACCAGTATTTTATTCTGATATTGTCCATCTAGCTCACTGAACATTGGCTATGGGAAAGGGATACCCTGCTCTTTCCAGCCATGGCTTACCCTCACCCTACAAGGGACCCAAGACACTGGCCAATACAGTGGAAATGGTCTCTCCATGCTGCCAGTTAGTCAGGACAGACAATAATACTTCTAGTCACCCCTTCAAGAGGAGGAAAAAACAACATGGCTCATAACCAACCTTGGAAGCAAATTTGCCACCTTTATAGAACGGGGTCAAGTATTTTACAACAATGTCTGCCGTTTCCTTAAGTGACAGTGCCTTTGTAATTGGCTGGATGATTCTGGTAGTTCCTTCTTTATCAACTTGTGACAAATTGGGATCAAACGTGACTTTCTTTTTCATCAGCCCATCAGCTTTCCCCTCTGATTGCAATATGATGGAAGACTTGGTCATCATCCGTAGCCTCTTTCCAGAAGGGCATCCCAGATCCTTGAGAGAGAGCAAGAGAGGAACAAATGCTCAGGAAAGGAATGTCGTGAGAAACGGGGAACACATAGCCTCTGCCAGCAATCTACCAGAGTTTCCTGACTTCTATTTCTTTGTGCCTTCCTAATGTCAAGGGATGGGGTAAAGATCCTTTCCAAACATTTTAAACCTTCAAGGGAAAGGCACCCAAGGCAGCAAACTAGATGGTTGTCTCACTGACCCCAAGAAACAACTGCCTATTACTCAACACAAATAGCTTGTATGTGTGCACATCTGAAACAACAGCTATGTAGTACTAATCAAAAGGGGGAAATAGGGTGGAATATCTCAGCTGACAAAAAATGGGGCTATAATGTGTCAGTGCAGAACACTCACACCCTTAGTAAGGCCTGCCTTCCTGGAATAATCGCAGTTCATATAGTCATCTGCATACCCAACGTTTTCATTTTATTGTAAGAAAAGATTCCTGTGACATTTACTGGGAATGTCCCCATGACATCAAAATAATAGCTTAAGAATTTCCACAAAAACTGTGATTAATTTCTCTTATATGTACCTTTCTGGTGACAGGAAATATTACAGACCCTTGGGACACAGCTTTGTAACTAATAAAAGGAGAGAGTGTGGCACAAATCACTGCAATGCTCAAGGGGTTCCTCCACCACCTGGTGGCTTTGCATCCAAACTACATGGGAAAGGACACTAAAAAGGTCTCACAGGTAAACTTGCAGTGTCTGCTCTCTAGATATTTAGTTACTCCCCTTGACCTGAGATACACCATTGACCTCTTTGTCAGCTGGACCAGACTTGTCCAACCTGGTGCCCTCCAGATGTTTTTAACTACAATTCCTATAATCCCTGACCATTAGCCAGGCTAACGGGGGCTGATGGGAGTTTTAGTTCAAAACAGCTGTAGGGCACCAGGTTTGGGGAAGGCTGATCTTGACAATGCAAATGAGAAATACCTCCAGAACTTAAATGATGATTAGCATCTCACTGACTACTATACTATTGACCTACCATTCTAAGCACACCGCAAGATCCACGGCCTTATAACCAAGCCTTATCATAGATAAAGTCCTTTCAACAGCCAATTACAACAATTACTTACATCAGGCACTCTCAAAATTACACTTGCCTACCATAAGGCAAGTCCAGCAGAGACAGTAACAGAATGCCATCTGTCACTTATACTTCTCAAGTATTAGCATCAAGAATCACATGCTGGGAAATGGTCTTTTCTTCACAAACAATACGTGAAAGCTTACAGTCGGGCCTTTCCCCCAAACTGAAGCACGCAACAATGGTTTGCCAAAGATATACAAAATCAGGAATTGGCCACTACAAGAAACTCTGGTGCCAACTCTGTCCCCAAACCTCAATCAACCATATAATCCAGGGTTGGAACATCTTCTAATGTGTCATCTGCCATCAATGTCCTCCTGCTATTTATATATGTCAGATAAGTCCATTGCTATGCAAGAGAATGAATGGAAGCAAATAATAAAATAGTAATATTCAAGGCAGAGAGGATTTTCATTCCCCAAAACTAAAAAAGAGTGTGAAGCTGCCAAGCTGGAATTTATCAGCAAAAACAACATTGCAGAACTCAAGACTTAGAAACAGAGTGTGGCTAGCTCACTTAAGAAAGTAAATGTCCCTCTTTGAGTATTTGTGCATAATTGATCTTGCTATGCCTATTCATTACCAGTGGTCCACATAGCTGGGAGCAGGCACACCCATGCTGATTGAATCTTTTTTCCCTTTGTGCTCTGTGTATAAATAGGCTTCTGCATAGTCCTTTCATCTCATTAAAAAAACAAAAACCTTTCATCTCTTAATACTTGGAATGTAGGTGACCACTTCATTCACCTAATGCCTCCAGCTCACAAAATCTGATGCCACAATATATTTGTTGGTCTTTTAAGTTGACACAACATTCTTTACAACAAAGTAAATCAGTTTCTTTTACAACAAACAAACATGTCTGGCCTCCTGGGATTTGCCCCACACATGCCAAATGGGGACCACTCTTCCTGCTACTCCAGTAATATTAACCACACATGCATATTCCAATGGCCACACCTTAGTCACAGCCTAAGGACTGAGTGAGCTTTCCCACCATAAGTTCCTGCAAAGCATGCTTTGCCTGTATCTCAGGGATGTTTATTTTTGTGTGTGCTCCTATGCAAGGGAGAGACGGGGATTTAATAATAGTAATGAAGTATCACCTCAGCTGACCCTGGTCTCTTTCCATTATGGTTTCCACAACTGTTAGTCATTCCATCTTCAACGAAAGGCGTAACTCTGTGGGAGGATAGGAACAATCAGATACTTTGTTCAAGGATGGTGTATTCATGGTATTCAAAGGAAGCAGTAAAAACAACAGTCTTGACATGTGGTTTTCAACAGGTGAGCTACAGAAATAAAAAAATAGAGTTGGGGCCCTGATTTTTAAAACTGACAAATTCTATTAGCAGCTCCTGCAACAGACACAGATGCCATCCACAAAACATCTGTAACCACCTGAATTTTAAAAGCACAGCCTAATAAATATTTGAAATATATTTTAAAGACTGATTCAGCTGAGAATCCTGTGAATTTAAGCAACCCAAGCATACTTATCATTCATTTGCTGTTTAGAAAGATCTTACTCAAATAGCAATATTAATTATTATTGTGGAAATTAGTTACAGATAGTTAACACCCAGGGAATGCCTGACCCATGTCTGCTTCTGCAACTCCAAACTCAGTTCTAACCATCCTTCTGATTTACAGCTCAGACACCTTTGCTTCTGTTCTAAAAGCCTCTGCCAACAGTCCAGATCAGAGGTATGTCAATTCAACGGCTGCCTTCAGCCTGAGTCTTAAATACAATTGTGAAGGAACAGCTTATGAATCATCGCTTTTCTTCTAACCTTCTACCAATTGGGAATTGGGTGGATATCAGTTGGGAGGCTGGGGAAGAGCAACAACAAGGAAATATACCCCTCACCTTGGTTTTCCAAAGGTTGATCCAGAACATGAGGATTCTGTTCCTGAGCTAGGAATTCTAACGGTCAGACCTCCTGCTTTTTCTGATTCTTCCTCTTCTACATGGGATGCGCTAGCTCTTTCTTCTTTGGAGACCTTTTCAGTTTCCTGAGATTCTGCTTTCTCGTCACACATTCTTTGGGAAGCAAACTGAGGTAGTTCATCATGGTAGCAGTTGTTCTCTTCTGCCAAATCAAGCTCTGATGCCAAGGACCCTGCTCTGGGGATGGAGAAGAATTTCACTATCTTCTGAGAGTCTTTCCTAGCTGCTTCTGCCAGTAGCAGCTGTTTCTTACTGGGTTTGCCCTTCTTGGTGGGACTAACTCCCAAGCAGGCTATAGCATCAGAGGTGCTTTGCTGCCCCTTCTTTTCAGGAACCTCCCCGGCATTTTGGCAAACTTCTTCAGCCACTTCCGCCTCTCTCTCAAGTGTGCCATTAATGTCCATAAGCTCAGGGTCACAGTGGTGGCTTCCCTTCTGGTTGATGTCCTCCTTCAGAGGCTTAACTCCATCATCTCCCTTGGCAGCCAGAACTTCTGAAGCAGACTGGAATACATCAGATGACTTCCGAAATCCAATCCCCACTCTCTTGGGTTTGAACTACATTAGAAAGAAATGAGATGAGAGGTAGCTAGAGGGCTAGTTTTTGCCTACCTGCCTTCCATCTTGGAAATCAAATCCTAGTCCAGGCAAACTGTAGATGCACCTTAAACTCAAAGACCACCTCACACCTTAATGTTTTCCATAGAGAAAAAAACTAAAAGCAATGGGACAGGAAAAAGAAGACTGCTGCAAGCCCACATAAAAAGAAATTATGAAAATGGAAACCTCATAGACACCAGGACACAGGTTGCTGCTGCAAAATCTCTCTCTCTCAAACACACACATATATATATATATATATAGAGAGAGAGAGAGAGAGAATGCTATTTAAGGTTCTAATAGTGCCTAATTGCACTTACCGTATTCACCTTGGATGCGGGGATGAAGCCATCATCAGCTGTTGCCACTGGTTCAGTCTTCAACTTGGAACTGCCATTGACTCCAAAGGTGGAATAAAGCTCCCCATCTTTGGAAGCTTTGTTAATTTCTGTTACCTTTATGTAACAAGGAAGGGGGAAGTTATCTTGACAAGCTCTTGCACGCACAGCATTTTCCGCAACACAAAGCAAGCACAGGGCTCACAAATTCTGCTCTTCTCGTCCAAACTAATTAATGCGGAATTAGCACCACCCTTAATTCTCTCAGTGACCAGAAATGCCTCAGTACAGCCTAGGGTCCATTCTTGTAACATTCTAGCTTGGATGAACTTCAATTAGGGTTGCCATTGTTTATTTACTTCAGCTACTTCTCATTTGCACTTACAGTGGTACCCCGCTAGACGAATGCCTCGCAAGACGAAAAACTCGCTAGACGAAGGCATTCGTCTAGCGGAAGGCTGCCCCGCAAGACGAAAAAGTCTATGGGGCTGCCTCGCAAGACGAAAAATTTTCGTCTTTTTTTTTTTTTTTCGTTTTGCGGAGCGCGGCTGTCATTGCCGCTCCGCAAGACGAAAAACCCGCAAGACGAAAATTTTCGCAGAACGAATTATTTTCGTCTAGCGGGGCACCACTGTACAGGCCTAGCTCGCACGTCACACTAAGCCAAATATCGGCATTGCAGGACTGCACAAGCTCTCAGAGAGGAGCTGGCAGCCGCTTTGTTCCTTCCTAGTCCTTTTCGCTGCTGCACTAAGCTAAGCCAAAGTTTGGCTAAGCATTTGATCCAAACCGGGGCTGTAGTTAAGCTCTCTCTGCACTAAGCATGAGCTGCAGCCAAAGTTTGTTGACTAACAGGAGGTGGAGGGAAGAACGCTAAGTTGATTATTTAATTTCTATACTGCTTAATATATTTTTTAAAATTCTTTAAGCAGTGTACAAAAAACTGCTCCAGATTTTAGCTGAGCACTGCCGAGACAATGCAGAAGTGATTGTATATTAGGCTGTTGGAGCAATGCACTTTTCTGTAAGGCTTAAAGCCACTCAAAGTATGGATTTATACATCTGGAAGGTCAAGACAATAACTAAAGTGGCTCAGAATTACCACCTCAATCTGTGACCATCAGTGGAAAGCAGGCCATGAATTAAAGTCCATTTGCATTGCTTGACAAACAACACAGGATTACATGGAGCCTGCAGAACCATAGAGTTTCAAAACCCACTGCTTATTAGACAAACAAACAAAATGCTTTCAGAATGATGTCTTGTCAAAACTGCTGGTGGTTTCTCCTAAGTACACACCTGAGCCTTGCTTGAGTTGAGTTCTAGTCTGCAGAAATTAAGGATCTGCCCAAACACCCTCTTCTAAGACAGCAATGGGAAAAGATGGAGTAAGCAGTGTTTTCTCCATAGCATGCATGCACGCACGCACGCACGCATGCACGCACACACACACACACAGAATATACACAGCCACTTTCCCTAGCAGAGCCGCATATTTGAGAAACCAAGGCATCAGGGAGATCAACTGAGGCCCACTTTGCCCCTTAAAACCAGCAACTATTTCTTACCTTCTTTAGAACAGTCGCCTTGTACAGGTTTGCCATTTTACTGGCCTGGAAAGCTTCATACTCCATTTCCACGGCATGTGCTAGAACATCTGAGCTGAAACACAGAGATAGTTTGATCAACTGCAGTGGGACATATTTCTCCCATAACAGAGGAAGTTCTCCAACTCCTGTCAGGGTTGTTACTATGGAAGAAAGGCTGGAGCACTAACAATTAAAATCTGGAATTTCTTACTAGTAGCACCTTAGAGACCAACTGAGTTTGTTCCTGGTATGAGCTTTCGTGTGCATGCACACTTCTTCAGATACACACTGTATCTGAAGAAGTGTGCATGCACACGAAAGCTCATACCAGGAACAAACTCAGTTGGTCTCTAAGGTGCTACTAGTAAGAATTTTCGATTTTGTTTTGACTATGGCAGACCAACACGGCTACCCACCTGTAATTAAAATCTGGGTGCAGAAATATTGGTGGAAACTTTTGGTTAATGTGGTGTTTTTGTGTGTAGGCAGGACAGAAGACGGGGGTCTAAGAGCATATTTTCCCCCTCTGGATTATTTTTACTCTATTATGAAGGTATTTCTACAGTTACTTATCAATGAAGTATCACAACCTGTGGTTTCAAAATACTAAGTTTCTGCAGTATATTGCTACCCTCTAGCGGGAACTAAAGAGAATTGCAAGCTTCATAGAAAAACAGGGTTTTAGCTGGAGGCCATTTACTTTTCAAAAGTAAAGTTAAGATTCATTTTTGCACTTCCACCTCAACTTATTCAGAAAGTATTGCAGAAATGATTACAAAAATGTGTATTTTGGTTTAGTACACAATATTGTCTTCCTTAGGCATACACAATTTTTGGATTCTAATTTGAAGTGTTCAACTTGTTTGAAGTTTTGATCAAAAGTTTCAAGCAGTTTCCCCACAAACCTGAAGTTACTTATAGCCCCCCCTTCAAAAAAACCCACAACCTTTCCCAGTGAACACAGAGAAACACATTAATAGAACACAACTAACAAAATGATAGAAAATAGTTCTTTTAAAAACTACCTTAGAACAACAGATGCCTGTCTCTCACGCTCCCAAAAGCAGTGAGAGGGAATGAGATGTTAAACTGTTGAAACCTGCAGCACAATATTACTGGTGGCAGAGAAAGTATTTCAGACCACAACACTGCATTTTGCAAATAGCTGTGACATATAAAATTAGATTCAGGTAGGTAGCCGTGTTGGTCTGACGCAGTCAAAATAAATAAAAAAATTAGAGACCAACTAAGTTTGTTCTGGGTATAAGCTTTTGTGTGCATGCACACTTAGGTTAAGGTATATAAATTGATCCAGCAATGGTGCAGTGCCTGCATGTGCAGGAGGCCTCTTTTCCTTGCCAAGTATGCACATGGAAAGCGCATGGGCCACTGCAGAGAATGGGAGGCTTGCACAGCTTGCACGAAAACCTCCGTGCTCCATTGCCGCTTCACTAGACGAAAAATTCGCTCTACAAAGACACTCGTAGAACGAATTATTTTCGCCTAGCGGGGCACCACTGTATGTGCACATGAGCCCCTAGTGCCATGCACTGGCTTGCACAAATTCCCTGGCTTGCATAAATGTGCTCTGCTTGCCCTACGGAGATCTATGGTGCTCCTTCCCAGACTAGATAATAACTTCCTACCCATCTCTTGTTAGTGCTGCTTCCTGGTTGTTGCTCAGTGCTTCTTTCAGCATGTTCAGGCAGTGTTCTCTTGCCTAAAATTGAAAGAGAAGAAATGGGAGCCAATTTCAGATTGCAGAAGGAAAGTGAAGCATCATCTGTTCTAACCAGCAGTTCTGGGACAGTACAAATAATGTAAAGTGTACTCAATATCATTTTTGTATTGTAATTTTTTGTTGTGAATCTCCCTG
Source organism: Lacerta agilis (assembly GCF_009819535.1). NCBI lineage: Eukaryota > Metazoa > Chordata > Lepidosauria > Squamata > Lacertidae > Lacerta > Lacerta agilis. The sequence goes on from NC_046313.1 coordinate 31,851,937, forward strand.
AGATCTTCGGAGATAGGGAGGTATACAAATTTAATAAATAATAATAATCAAACCTTTTTTCATGATTATATGGACATGAGTAATCTTTTCCCAGCTGCTCTATAATATCCGCTGTTGTCTCTGCATCCTCTCCAATTTATTTGCCTTCCTAAAACCTGCCAACTGAAACCGGACAATACACCCCCGTTACATTCCTATGCTACAATCTAATATAGATCAAGATGCCATCCTTCTCTTAAGGCACTCCACCACACAACACTTTTATGCCTTCATCCCATTTCCATCGGTACTATTTTCTTGCCGGTTATTTCTCACGCCCATGTCGTAATCCAGGTGGGGAGGGGAAAGGAGCTTGGTGTAAGTAATCTTGTTCTTGCCAAATCACAGCCCCTTCTTACCTTCACTGTGATTTTAGCTATTTTTCTGCTGGCTGCATCCTTCAAGGGACATTCAGCATCTACAATGAGACAGAGATACAGAAAATGATATGTTGCCTTACCTCTTGCAGTAGATGAGTGGGTACAAGAAGGATATAGCCATTTAAAATAATAAACCAGGCAAGTATCCAATGTGGTGATAGTATTCTTTTTAGGAGTTTTTTTTTTACATGTTTTAATATCTCCAAAATCCTAGATAGCAGATTTTCTAAAGTATTATTCAAGGACAGGTGCTATCCTTGCCATCATTTAGAGCTGGAACCAGCCTTTTGTGTATTTTTCTACTGTAAATTCTATCAAGGTGTCAGAGAATGTTTAATTTATCCCCTTATAAGATAAGATTCCTGGTCCATCTTTAGACACCCTTGTGAGAACCTTCTTGGAGGGAGGTCTAATAAACCCACTACTGAGCAGGTGGCAATGTATTTGATTGGCATGTAATTGGTGATGGGTCAGCCAGGGTATTTGAGTGCCCCCTACCGTGTTTCTCATAAAATAAGACACCGTCTTATATTTATTTTACTCAGGAAAATAAGCCTATGGCTTATTTTCGGGGGTGTCTTATTTTTTTATTAAGTACCGTACGGTTCTGGGCGCCTGCCTCCTCCTGCTGTGTCCAGCATTGGTGCTGCTGGGTCCAGCTGGCTCGGGGCGCGCGGCCCTGCTGGGCACCGACCCGGCAGGCCACCTCCTCCTCCTCCTGGCTCCCGGAGGCTCGGGGGGCTGCTGGGCGCCGACCTGGCAAGCCTCCTCCTCTTCCTGCCATGGCTTGGAGCCCGGAACTGGCTGTTGCTGCTGAAGTGTTGATAAAGCGCCCAGCAGCGCCGCGCGGATCGCCCCAAGCCGCGACAGGAGGAGGAGGATTCAAATTGCTACCGTACAGAGCACTGCTGGGTCCCGCTGGATCGGGGCTCCACGCGGCGCGCGCTGCAGCTCCTGCCGCGTCCCGCTGGATCGGGGATCCATGCGGCGCGGTCTGCAGCTCCTGCTGGGTCCTGCTGGATCGGGACTCCACGTGGCGCACACTGCGGCTGCTGCTGCTGGCTGCTGCTGGCTCAGGGCTCCACGCGGCGCGCGCTGCAGCTCCTGCCGGGTCCGGCTGGATCGGGGCTCCACGCGGCGCGCGCTGCAGCTCCTGCCGGGTCCGGCTGGATCGGGGATCCACGTGGCGCGCGCTGCAGCTCCTGCCGCGTCCCGCTGGATCGGGGATCCACGCGGCGCGCGCTGCAGCTCCTGCCGCGTCCCGCTGGATCGGGGATCCATGCGGCGCGCGCTGCAGCTCCTGCCGGGTCCGGCTGGATCGGGGCTCCACGCGGCGCGCGCTGCAGCTCCTGCCGCGTCCCGCTGGATCGGGGATCCATGCGGCGCGGTCTGCAGCTCCTGCTGGGTCCTGCTGGATCGGGGCTGCAGCAGCAGCAACATCCGGTTCTGGGCGCCAACCCGACAGACCTCTTCCTCTTCCTTGGCGCCCTCCAGAACTGCCCAGCATTACGGCTTATTTTCGGGGTATGTCTTATATTTTGTGAACGCTTGAAAATCCTGCCATGGCTTATTTTATAGGCACGTCTTATTTTATGAGAAACACGGTAGTTTGTCCTGTGTTTCCCATGCTGATCTAGGGTTGCCATTTTTGTGAAAGTCGTATGTGAGGGTGATTTTTCTGCAACACCTGTCACTCCATTGATTGCCAGGGTTGATTCGGCTGATATGGCTGGCTAGGGGAGTGTCTCCTTCACTGCTCCATGTGCATCAATGGAAGACGACAACCATCTCATACAGGAGTGTGCCATTCTTTCATCAAGGGTATACAATAGCTGCTCTGCTCTGCCAGAACCTCCAAACAAGCTCAAGGTCTTTTTTGTTAAAGTCAGTTAGGCGGTGTAGGCCTTTGGTTTGCCAGGTCTTTACTTGGATGCTTTGGGATGCATAGTGGAATAGTGGTGGTTGGGCCACTGGAGATGAGGTTGGGGACAGTTTCCCTACTTTTTCCTTCCATCCTTTAACATGGACTGTGTGAAACTGTTTAGAGTTCTGGGGATTTTCCTTAGTTTGTTTTGAAGGAATGGATACGCTGGGAGTCTTTCTGTTTGTATCTATTTCCAATACCATTATTAATAAATATGAGACTCCATCCTGAACTTCTTGAAAACAAACCAATGATTGAGAAATTTGAGATCCAACACTGGCCTCCACTTCTTCTGGCCTTTTTTTTTTTTTTTTTTTGGAACCACAAAGAAGATTGAGTAAAGTCCTTGAAATGTCTGCCAGAGTTCTTTGCTCTCCTGCCTCCATCATGTGAAGAGGGTCATAACCCAACCCATCTGATAGCAACCCATTCGGTTAATCAGCAACCACATGAAATATGTAAATTAACTGTAGCTATTGGGTTTGATACACCCATAATTTTCATGTGAAATGGGAAATGGAAGTAAGAAATTGATTTGGGCAGATAGCAATCTCTCCAACTATTTTTGCTAGAGTCAAGTTTAAGCCCAATTTTTCTGGCAATAATCTCATCGTGGGCCACACTTAACTTTGGGTCAAGCATGAACTCCTAAGCTCTTTAGCTTCATATACAGATAGTGCTATACTGTATAAATAGTAACTTGAGTCACTGTAAAATCCCCAGGAAGAACCATAAAAGTTTTGTCTGAAGCATCTGATCTATGAAGTAATGCAGAAATTTACCTGGAGGGACAAAGTTGTCTTTTTCAGGTTCCTGGCCCTGAAAGAAATGTAAGAGAGAAAAATCAATGACATAAATCAGGAAATACACATCTAAAAGTATAGGCTGGAACACAAGACTAGATTTAGAATCTGAGGGTTTTTTTACACAAAAGACCTTCCACATTTACGCAACAATTTTTAGTCTGAGCTAAAGCTTGCTAAGGCTTTGTTAAACGGTGCGAGTTGATAATAAATTGGAACAACCTAAGTAAGCACTGGAAACATTATAAAAGGAATGGGGGACTTTCACCACATACAGTGGGAATGCCATTTCTCAAAAAATATTAAGAGCTCAAAAACAGGAATTACAATGATATCCCAATGGATCTGGAATTTTGTTTTTTCACTGAATTATATGGAAAGTACAGTAAAAAAAACATTAATAAATTTAGTCTTATACACGCTGAAAGCAGCAAGAATATTATAAGCTAGTACATAACAACTGTCAACAATAGAAGAATGGATTAATAAAACCTGGGCATTTGCCTTAATGGCAAAATTAACCTGATTTACAAGAAAAAAGACAGCAGGAAGGTAATTTTAAAAAGTGGAATTCATTTACTAAATATTGTAGGAGAAACACAATACCTCCCCATTCAGCCGGTGGTTTCACACAGTTTTGAGATGTAAGATTAGATGTATAGTAATGGCTTATTTTATGGCATTTCTAATAGTTGTAGACTGAATAAATAAAATTGCTACCTTATTTTAACAACTGGACTAATCAAAAGGGAATAAAGCAAAAAATATGTGGGGTAGCATGAGAGGATGGGTGTGTAAGTCTGTATGTGTATGTGTGCACATATATTGATTGCATGGGTGGGCTGCACACATATACTGTATGCACCTTGCATTTTAAAGACATAAAAGCCGAAACAAAATGATCCATGGGATAGAACATTGGGTCATTCACTTTCTTCCATGCTGGTATGAGCAAATAATTAAGAGTTGCCTCTGTTAATTGCCTCATCTCTATGTTTTCTTATACAATACTGTAAAGTGCAATTCTACATTTTCTTGTATTTAAAAATGTCATTTTATAATTTGCAGCTGCAGTGCATACCTTTTTGTATGAAAAGGAAAAGTTGGCTTTTAAAAATAGCATTAGAGTTACCGGTACTTGTTAAGTCTTAGAAGGATCCTTCAAAGGATTAGGCAGTAATTTAGCCCAAGAGTTCTCTTTTTCTGTGTGAAAATCAGACACCAAGAAAAGCCATCCACTTTCCATCCCAAAGTCCCCAATCTGCACAGATGGGGTTTGGTTTCAAGACTGAATGGGACTGTATTCTAGTCAAATAGGAAGGGTGGTGAATTCAACCAGGAAAATGCATGGAGACAGAAAGAAAGAAAGAAAGAGATATGCACAAAAAGGCCACTTTAATTGCTCTCCTCATTAAGCACCCTATGGTAAAGCATCATAAAAATTGAAAGAAAATGGTACTATTCTCTAACTAACAAAGAAATGTCAGAACAAGGTAAGTTCTTTAATGTGTGAGTGATTTCTCACATATTAACATAAGAACACAATAAAGACCTGATGGCTTGCATCAGTAACACTTAGGCTGCAATCCTATACCCACTTACCTGTGAATAAGTCACACTGAACTCAGTGAGGCTTACTTCTGAGCAAGCACATATAGAATTGCGCTGTTACCTACCCTTTCCCCACCCCTCGAGATAGCACCTGTCTCCTGCAAGGAAGTTACCAACGTACCTTGCGCAGACTCATCTGCCTCTTATAGAAGTTGTTCCATTCCCTTTTCTGATGGTCCTCATTCGTTTCAGCCACACTCCCGCCATCTTCATCATATCTGAACAATAACACGGAAACAGTTGGAAACTGAACAGGAAGGTTACCCAGAATTATTTCAAACATTAAACTGGCATCAAGGAAATTTGATCTAGCAAATACATCACAATATCCCAGAGGATTGTGGGCCCAAGTCCCAGTCAGGGTGAGACTGCCACATTTCCAGGTTTTCTCTCAAATAAATCAATCCAGAACCGATCATTTCCTCATAACCGACAAGGACTTCTATGTTCCTCTTGCCATGTGTCTTATTGGTTGAATTCAGAGACGATTAAGTTGAACTCACTTAGACAACAGGGTCTTCCCAGCTCCCCACTACTGTCCCCTGTGCCCCCCACAATTTGTTCCTGAAGGCCAGAAGCCCCTCTCTGGTCTGGCATGACAAGGGGCAGAAGAGCTACAATGGGACAGGGAAATCAGAGGAATTTGACAGGGCAGAAGTGTTTTTTCCACTCATGCAAACCCTCTCTAGACCGAAGCTGGTTCATTTATGAATTGTTAGCATCAGAAATGTATGTGTTAAATAATAAGTCACTTTTAAAGTTCCGAAGTTTTAACTACTTAAAAGCGATCACTTTCCTTTAAAGACCACCCTGCATAAAGAGAATAAATTTACAGATGAGTTTATGCAAGATATGCAAGTCAAATAGAGCAGAAAATTAAATTACAAAAGGTGAAATATATGGCTGGTTTATCTTTGTTTCATAAGAAGTACAGATGTTAACCGCATGCAATGATTAGGGGACAACAAAAGATAAAAAATACAGTGCAAACTATTTCATTTAACCGGGAAGGAAAAGAAAAACTGCAACTTAACATTTGGTTTTAATCTTTCTGCTGCATACCAGAACAAAACGCAGGTCATGAAACAGAACAAAGGCCAATCTAGCCAAAATGAAGCACTTTCAGATCTTGTTGTTTGCAATGGGAGAGTGGTGCTGAACACACACTTAACTTTCCCATTGAAATCAGTGAGTCATTTGCTTACTGGTCACTATACAAATTCTTTTAAAAACAAAAAAACAAAAACCCAGTCATGCTGCTGTGAGCACTTTCTGGAGGATAATCAGAAGCAACAGGACAAGAGATGAATGTCTGGGCCACTTGAAAACTAAAGAGCACAGTGACCTGCATGGGCAATCTTTCTCTTTCTCTTCCCAGGGTGCCCCCATACCTCCTTTAAGAGGGATTAGAAAGCACAAGATTTTGCCAGAAGCTACTGCTCTCTGTTGTATCAATACAGAACAGGGAGGAACAGCTGAAAACAGCAAGGTCTAATTTCACACTTTTACAGTCATACCTCATGTTGCGTACGCTCCGTGTTGTGTATGTTCGGGATACGTACTCCCACAGCCTGGAAGTGTTTTCTGGAGCACGCAGGAGCGCGTGCAACCGCCAGATGCGCAGAAGCGCTCAAATCGTGTAACTTCCTTTTTTTATGTGCGTTCGAGTTACGCACGCACGCGGAACGGATCACGTGCGTAACCCAGGGTTCCACTGTACTGACTCAAGCAGTCTCGCTGAAAATCTCCCTGACCATGGTGAGCTGGGCTTTGATAAGCGAGACAAGTCTGAGGCTTCCCCCAAACCTAGTGCTAAAGGACAGAATAGATCAGGGGTCAGCAAACTTTTTCAGCAGGGGGCTGGTCCACTGTCCCTCAGACCTTGTGGGGGGCCAGACTATATTTTTTTTGGGGGGGGGGGGAATGAACAAATTCCTATTCCCCACAAATAACCCAGAGATGCATTTTAAATAAAAGCACACATTCTACTCATGTAAAAACACCAGGCAGGCCCCACAAATAAACCAGAGATGCATTTTAAATAAAAGGACACATTCTACTCATGTAAAAACACGCTGATTCCTAGACTGTCCGCAGGCTGGATTTAGAAGGCAATTGGCGGCATCCAGCCCCCGGGCCTTAATTTGAGGACCCCTGGAATAGATGAACCCCACTTCCTTCCACCCCTAATATTCAGCTGAAGCCTTGTTCTGGCTCTGTGCTTGCCAGGAGAGGCATGAGTGATTTGGCTTGCTCTTCTATCAAGCCCATAGGAAGAGGAAGGCTCTGTCGTCACACCTCCCCTCTCCCCTCTCCCTGCTGCCAATACTTCAGCCATCAGCTGCTTTCTGACCTCCTTCTCCAACTTCATTGCTGCAGAAAGAGGAGATTTCCTCCTGCCTCCGTTTGGAGACAAAACATGAAGTCAGATAAAAGAGGGTGAACCTGCAACAACAAATTGTTGGCTGGCCAGTAAGAACAACAACATTTGTTGATCCCTGGCTGCATCACGACATAAAGGCATTTATGCCACATTTTTAACCAGCGTGTTCTTTTTAACTTATTTTCTGTTGGTTCTACTAAGTCCGGCTATCAGCTCCCAGGCTCAGCTACACTTCAAGGAGTTATCTATTCCGCTGGCTGTTTCATGAAGTCACAGTGGCTGCTGCGGTCATGGCGCTTGGCTTAGTCTGTATGCAGTGGGGAAGGATTCGGAACTTAAAGTATGAGGAAACTACTAGTCCCAAAACAACTGAAGCCGCCATAGGGGAGAAAAGTGAAGAAATCCTTATTATTGTCAACAAAACTCACTTCTGCTGGAGTCAGAAGCAAATCCATACCTGCTGAAGCCACCCATGCCTCTTCTGCCTCCTTCATACAGGTCTGGGTCGAAGGCATTCCAAGAGGAAGCAGAGGGTCCAATGCAGGTTCTATTCCAGCCTCTGCCGGTGTGTTCAAGTGCCTCTACCTGCTTTTTCACTGCTGCTGGATTCTTACAGTAATCACAGCACTTATTGCATTGGGGGACGGCATCTCCAAAGTAGTTGGCTATAGCGGCATGACGACAACTAAGAGGCAAAGACAGCATAATATTATTTTGAGGGAAAGGGGCAGCAAAGAGACTTTGCCCTAAATCAGGCATAAATAGGCAAACTCCGGCCCCCCAGATGTTTGGGACTACAATTCCTATCACCCCTAGCTAACAGGACCAGCGGTCAGGGATGAATGGAACTGTAATCCCAAACATCTGGAGGGCTGGAGTTTGCCTATGCCTGCCCTAGATGGTTAAACAAGCCTAGAGAGGTGTCATAATGGTGGTCAAATTAAAAATAACCTCAGAATCAAGGCACGCTGCCACAATGGGAATCATTCAGAAAGCAAAGTTTCTAGGTTACTGGAATTTGCTGGTTTTTAATTTTAGAATGTTCAAGTACATGGCTTGGTAGCCACAAATGGTTTCTTGACAGTCTCTCCTACTCGCTTTTAAACAGAAGGTATGTTAGCAGTTATGACGCTCTAAAATGCCAGCAACATTTAAAAGAGCTACAAAGAAAACTTTGTTTCAGGGCTGGTTTACAATGCCCTCCACACAACCAGTTGCAAACATAGTCAAGGACAGGTACACACTCAAGCAGGAAAATATTGTGGTTCACACTTCATGATATTCATGTGAGGGCAACAAACAAGTGGCTGAAAATGCACTGAACTCCTTGCAGTATGAAGCAGCTCTTACGTTGCTTGGGCAATAGTATTCCTCTGATGAACCCGTCAATGACTAATACGTGCTGGAAATGTAAATCAGTGGAAGGTACCTTTTATCATATGTGGTGGACATGCCCAAGGGTTAAAGCCTTCTGGGATAAGATTTACAATGAACTTAAAAAGGTAATGAAAATTACCTTTAGTAAGAAACCAGAGGCTTTCCTTTTGAGCATGTCCAACGAACAGATACCCAGTCAAGATAGAGTATTTTTTATGTATGCCACAACAGCAGCTAGAATTTTATTGGCAAGAAATTGGAAGGGTGAAGAGATTCCAACGGTGGAAGAATGGCAGATGAAGCTAATGGACTTTATGGAGCTTGCTGAACTGACCGCGAGAATCCGAGACCAGAGGGAGGAGAAGGTGTCGAAGGATTGGAAGAAATTTAAGGACTACTTAGTTAATGGTGTAAAATTGAATATCTGAGCAGAACTAGCTGTTGAACAGGCTTTAGCTAGATAAATTTAAGTTAAAGTTTTGGTAAGAATTTTACAGTATAAGATACAAATAAGAATGTCTGAAGATTTTGAGAATAGATTAAGAACTATGTTTTTAGTAAAGGAATCTAAGGACAAATAAGATGGTTAATAGTTATGAAAGTAGATATATAGATACCTAAAGTATATTTGGATTAACAATGCAGTGGAGGGTGTGGGGGAAGTCCTCTATGCTTAGAAGATAGAATAAGAATGAGATAAAGACAAGTGTTTAGACAGGTTTGTATATGTTTTTCTTATGTTTATTGTGTTTTTGTTTGATTTGTTTATTGTTTATTGTATTCTGTATTTTCATTGTATTTGTGTATGCTTTGTTCTTTTTATATTTGCATATGGAAAATAATAAAATCTTAAAAAAAAAAAGTATTCCTCTGGGAAAAGGCTGAGCCATGTTTGCCAAAAACAGACGCAAAATACCAGCTAATCGTCACTTTTCCCTTTCATGCTCACCTTTAGCTCACATTCTTCAAAGATGGCAAACTTCTACTGTCCATGTGTACTGAAATATCCTGTTCCAGTGTGTTAATTTCCAGGCTCTACTGAATATTACAACAGCTACAAGCTACAGAGCTACCTACAGCAACCATACATTAATACACATACACATGCCCACATCTCATTCTGCACCACAAGAGGGTGGGGAGGGGTATTACTCAGAAGGGTGGTGGGAATGGGTGATTGGCTGATAGGTGTGGTAAACCTGTTGACGACTGTTAACGACTGCAATTGGCTGATAGGTGTGGTAAACCTGTTGACGTCTGTCAGCAGGCGTCAACAGGTTTACCACACCTATCAGCCAATCACCCATTCCCACCACCCTTCTGAGTAATACCCCCCCTCACCCTCTCACTATATATAAGGATCTGGTGACTTCTGCGTCAGTGTATTTGAAGAAGTGTGCATGCACACGAAAGCTCAAACCAAGAACAAATTTAGTTGGTCTCTAAGGTGCTACTGGAAGGATTTTTTTATTTTGTTTCGACTACGGCAGACCAACACGGCTACCTACCTGTAACTAAAAAAAAAAGCAAATTGTCTAGCTTTCCACTCATGGTGGAATCTTCACTGTAGAATGAAAATGCACAATACTGATGGGAAAACATATTCACCAATGTCCATTTGCATTCTCTTTCCATATCTGAAAGAAAAACTCCAAAGCTATAAATGACCCCATGTATGTATGTTTCTCAAGTGTTCTCGAAGCTACCAACATGAGTCTGACCAAACTGTGGGAGGCAGTGGAAGACAGGAGTGCCTGACTAAACGACTAAACAACAACAAATGTATGTTTTTGAATAGGCTATAACTAAATGGAAGTCCAAATGCAGTTTAAAAACTAACGTTTCTCCCCCATTTGAACACAAGCTTGGGTGGGGGGTGGGAGCAATACTGAATCCCAGTGAAGTTTAGAATCCCAGCAAAGCACTTTTGTGGTATTTAAAATCAACATGTGAAATGTTTCCTACCCATCCTGGCAAAGGGGAGGTGGTGTCAAACAGAACTTTCCTGTAACTGGCAGCTTTTGAGACACCAGGCAGAACTAAGAACTCACTGTGCTAAAATGGGAAGGGATGGCACCCAGGCTCAGGTAGAGAGAGAGAGCTGAGCCAGTGTCAGCCACTGCATGGAGAAACAGAGTGGGGAAGCGAGAAAAATGCGACAAAGCTATCTTTATAACCCTTGCAAAATGGCACTGACTCACGCACTCTTGAGCCTAAAGAAAGCACCCTTTTCAAAACCTCTGAAAGGCTATCGTGTGTAATTTTCCCCCTATGCCCCTCCAAAATCTTGCTAACACTATCCAGCTGGAAATGCCAAGGGTCTTTGGCAAGTCAATCCTTTGTTTTTCAGAAAACGAGAAAGGCAAAATATAATTCTGTCATGCTAGGAGGGTAATTTCTGTGTTTCAGTTAACAGGAACACACACAAAAAATGAATACATTTTTCCATTCCCCCCCCCCACTGCTTGCAGAAGAACAGCTCCTCCAAAAACCCATAACGTAGTGGCAAAAAAAACCTAATGGCGAGTCAAAGGATATGTAATGTTTCTAACTGGTGTTGAGGGCAAAGGGTATATCTTAAGCTTACAAACTCCTTAATGAAAATATCTCTGCCAGAGATGATAGAAAAATGTTGTTCTGCCAGGATTGCTGTCTGGTCACTTGGCTAGATTGCACCATTGTTCTGCCTTAGCATATGGGGAAATCCAGAGCTTTTCCTCATGACATAAAGGGGAACAACCTCTAAAGTGGGATATTCATACAGATAGTTAAATAGAAGACGACAGGGCAGGAGAGGGTAGGCACTCTGCACCTGCAGAAAAATAGCAGAGGATTACCCTCCCAAATTTCCTTCATGGAGACTGAACATGCAGGTTTCCTTCATAACACCAAATATCACCTGCAGCAGAGACAAGCACATAGGGCTTAACCAACACAATCCCTTTGGAAGTGCTTAAGTGAAACTCAGTCAACAGACCAGGAAAACTCTGGGGAGAATGTCAGGATTTCATCCCCTCCCAAGTACCTTCAAGCAGCTGTCTCAGCTTCCATGGAGTCTTCCTGCCCCTGGTTCTTTTCAGAGACAAGCAAAGCTGTATGTAGCCTCTGGCACATTGGGTTGTATCCAAAGAAGTCCTCCCTTAGCACAAGGGCTTTCATCTGCACAACACAACTCTCTCTTCTCTTCCTCCTCCCCCAAATCTGTTCTGGGGTTTCTTTCCCAAATCCCATGGAGCAGATTTGGAGTGAGGGGATGAGGAAGTCTTCTTGCACAGGCCAAAGTTCTTGCACTAACAGGGCAACTTTGTTGGGTGCAACCCAATGTCTCTTAGCCTAGCTCCTCCTTCCCTAACTCTAACCTTCATTCAGCGCAAATGTGTTAGCTCAGTTGGTTAGAGTATGGTGCTGATAATGCACCCGTCCGGGACACCTGCATATTCCTGCATTGCAGAGGGTTGGACTAGATGATCCTCAGGGTCCCTTCCAACTCTTTGATTATATGATATAATTCTATGATTATTTAGTTAGGTGTTCCCAGAGGCCACCAGATACCCACTCCTGCTTAAAACAGCCTTTGAGGTGATAAGATAATACCTGTTTACAGAAAAGCCAACAAACAGTCGCTGTCCACAAATTCAATTTAAGACCATTTAGAACACTGACTTTAATGTGAGTAAGACGTATTGAAAAATCCAAAGTTATTTTGTCTTTTTGAAGAGACACGTTGAGAAAAGCGTAGGAGTTCAAATGTTTCCACATATTTTAAGTCCAAGAGGCGCTGCAAGTTCTCTCATTCCTTATCATTGGCTTCTTTACAGAACAGCTGTAGATTTTTTACTGGGAGCTAATAAAGAATTTAGTAGCCTGCAGAAAAGCAAATCGCTTCAATATACAGGCAGATAAAGGGAAGGGAGCTCCCTCAACACTCACCCAGGCTGCATAGAAAGCGGTCTAATAAAAATAGAGATGAAACTTTATGCACAATCAAGAGTTACACAATGAGCTTGTAACAAGTGTTGGTTTCAGGAGCTCTGCACTGGGGAGTTTGCACTAGCTGCAAGTCTCTGTCTGTGATCCTCCCCTCCTTGGTGCACATGTAATATGAAACTTCACATCTCCAGGACGACCAACAACAAAAAAAAGAGAGAGAGGGTGAAAGAGAAAGCGCAGGCACAGAGCAGCTGGCTGTCAGCAGCAGGGAAAAGAGGAGCTGAGGGAGGAAAGAGATAGGAAGCAGAGAGGGTGAAAAAATGTGGGGGGGGGGAAGAGCTGACATGAAATGACAACAGAAAGAAAAACACGAAGGACAAAGGGACGGCTGGTTCTGCAACACTACTTGGGTAAGGCTGACTTTTACCTCTTCCCCTACTCGCTACAGCATCTTGGTAAGGGACAATTGGTTTGTTCAACTTAAGCCTGTGCCAGGATTTCATAGTAAACGTTGCAACGTGGGATGTCAGAGGAAAGTGTGTGAGGAGGACGGGTCGGATGGGAGAATGTGAGGCAGGGAGACAAAACAGTTTGTAAGCAGAGTTTTTGAAGTTGCACTGCATTAAGGAGAATGTCAACAGATTAAGTTCTTTCCTGTTCACTTGGATTCCGCTCCCCTCTGAATCAGGCACAAACACAGTTAGAAACAACAACCCGAAAAGTAAAATTCAGGCAATTATATTTTTTTTAACTTGTGCAAATATGGTAGGCAGTTGCAGGATAAATTCCATACAATTTTTAAATGCATACGATCCTAGTTGGTTTGGAATGTGTGCGTGTGTTCACTTTAAACAAAATTCCAACAGCTAAATTGCAGATTAGCCATGGGACGATTTAGGCTATCTTCCCAGGAACTGACTATCGTCCCAACACCAGGCCTGGCATTTTCTGACTGTCAGCTCCATCCTGAAGGAATTCTACTGAAGATGCCAAATTATGTGACATTCACTCAATTTTGTAACACATTTCCCCCAGACAGTTGAAGCTTTTCCTTGAGCAACAGAGCTCTACTGCTGCTGCTGCACACAAATAAGAGTTTGTCTCAAGATTCTGGACTTCGTGCCAATTAGGAACCATTCAACATTTGTATGCTGGCAATTGGCTCTCCAGCAGAGTTAGAAAGCAACAGCTGCAGAAATAAGGCTCAGGTTTTAATGGAGTATGCTATCAAAGAATTCTGTGTTGATCATATGTATTTTTAACCAATTACTAGCAGTGCTGCAGTCAATGGTTTTGGTTCAGAGTACTATTTTAATAGAACATGACGTTTTTCCAAACACAGCATGCTCTAACCATTAGGAAACGCTGGCCAGAGTAGAGCCCTAAAGCTTTCATTGAAATCAGTTTATTATAAGAAGAAATGGGCCACTTAATGGAGACAGAAAATGAGGAACAAACCAGGTGCCAACTCTGTGCCTTTTCTCTATGCTGATAACACTACCAAGCCATATCATCATGTTCACCTGAACCTCTTCTAAAGTGAAATATATTAACATCAGTTATGCAGGACAATCTTTATGCAAGAGGCTTAGGCTAATGGAAACAAACCATATGTTAAGTACTGCAAAACTAGGAAACCAGTGGGAGAGCTTTTTAATCTACCATATATACTTGAGTATAAGCCTAGTTTTTCAGCACATTTTTTGTGCTGAAAAAGCTGCCCTCGGCTTATACTCGAGTGAGGCGGGTGGTGGGGGTGGCGAGAAAGAAGCCCTTTCTCTCCGCTCGTGCCGCCACCCGCTCTCCCCAGTCAACCATTCCTTAAGAAGTGTACAAGAATGGTGGTTCTTTACTCTCCCCAGGCAGCTTGTTCCATTCCTGAACTGCTCTCATAAATGCAAACTTGGCAAAGGAGGAAGAGGAAGGAGCAGCCCAAAGGGCTGCTTTTGGGCTGCTCGTTCCTCCTCCTCCTCCACAGCGGCAAAGGTGAACCGGCTTATACTCGAGTCAATAAGCTTTCCCAGGTTTTTGTAGGAAAATTAGGTGCCTCGGTTTATATTCGGGTCGACTTATACTCGGGTATATACGGTATTTGAACATTCTGTGGCATACATTAAAGTCACCAAACTCCACCCAAGTAGATTCAAAGGAAGACTCCCGTGTGAAGCTGCTGAGCTTGAATCTGCACATTTTACACTGTGACATTTGGTCTGAGCAAGCCCTGGGAACAGATACCTTACAACAGAAAACAGTTGTCCTGCCCTGATTTTTTTTACTTTTTACGACTCATCTTGTTATACCTGTTCACTAGCAGCACTTAATGTAATAAAAATTATAATAAGAGAAGTGCTCTTGCTTTCTTTGTTCAGGGATGTTCACATAGACTTTATGGATACCTATTGGGCCTTGGTCCCTGTGTGCTTATACTGCACAATGCTTTAGTTACTCTTCAAAGTGACATAAAACTCTTCATTGTTTTTGCTGCAACAAACTGTGACATATTACAAAGGCTCAACAAGGAGATCTTGCTAAGCAGCTTTACGCAGGGATAGTGAGAAGATGAGAGGGATCCTGTTCCAAAACAGGTTCCTGGTGGTTGTTGTGGTTGTTGTTTTATTATTAAAAACAAACAAACCCCAAAGCGTTTGTTAATGGGACACATGAACCCAACCAATACCTTGTGCTACTCGTGTCTCTTGCAAGTACACACTCACCCATTGAAGATTTACTCTCAGTTTACTTGCCATTCTGAGCTCTCGTTGAAGAATATCACATTTTTTCCGTGTATAAGACGCTCTTTTCCATAAGACGCCCCATGTATAAGACACCCCCTACCTTTGAGGACCCCAAATTTATAAAATGGGCATATGGACTATTTGTGTATAAGATGCCCCCAGATTTTAACCTTATTTTAAAAGTAAAAAAAACCCTAGTCTTATACACGGGAAAGTACGGTATGTTGACGAAAAGTAATCCACAGCTATGGCAAAGGACTAGATCTATTAAATCTGAAGCCCACTTTTGAGGTGCTTTAAAGCAATTTTCAAGTCTACCTCTGTGTGTGTGTGTTTGTGTGTGTACACACAAGCGCGCGCGCGCACGCGCACACACACACACAAGAATACCAACCTAATAAGTGCTTCAACAGTGATAAACCCAAAAGCCTAAAGCCCAACATTTACCTCCCAAAGGTCAGCTGTAAAAAGGGTACTCCCTTAAGAGGAAGCTCTAAAAAGTTAGGTGCCACAACCAAAAAATTCAGGAGGTGGGCAATGTACTTGCACACACCAGAGAGAAAGCCAGTTTTATTGCTACCTATCAAGGCTTTCTACTATAAAATATATTTCCTCACTTGTTACCAAAGAGAAAACTCAGGGAGTCTCCCCCCCTTTTTTTTATTTGCACACAAAGCCAATTCAGCCTAATTACTTCCATAATGGTTCTGCAGCCATTTTTGGATTGGTACCCCAGTAAACATTTTCAAACAAGTCTATTGTTTTTTGCCTGCAAACTCCTGAAAAGCAGAAACAGCCCCGAGCCAATTTCGCCTATAAAACAGATTTCTTTCTACCACTCCCCACTTCATGCAATGTGCCTTCATGGAAATCTGCAAATTTGCTTTGGATCTTGCTAACTTGCAAGAGCTTGCATATTTTGAAAAACTGGCTGTGTAAAGAAATTAGAATATTTATATGGAAGGCCGCAATAATTGAACACACCACCCTTCTTCCTGGGAGAAACCTGAAATCCAAAGATCCTGTTATAACACAACTTCTACCCTTTTTTGAGAGATCGGCTGCTTCTGTTATTTGAAGATGGAAGAAAAAGTTAAATAAAAAAGGCAAAAAAGCAAGCAGAGGAGTACAGGGGGGGAAACAGACCAATGTTTTCTGGAAAAAGAAAAATATGCTGAAGAGTTTGGCAGGAGCCTTATGCTGCAGCTATGGGGAAACATGCAATTTGAAACACATGTCTAGGAATAAGAAGGCAGAGCCCTGGCTTGTGTTACCAGCTGTCATATGCTAAAGAGGCCTCTTAGTCTCCATAAAGTACAACTGTCCAAGTGCATTTGCCAGAGACTCTACACCAGCCTTTCTCAACCTTGGGTCCCATCATCCCTAGGTAGCAGGACCAGTGGTCAGGGATGATGGGAGTTGTAGGCCAAAAACATCTGGGGAGCCAAGGTTGAGAAAGGCTGCTCTACACAGTATACAGTGAATTTGTGTACTAGCCACTCTGTGTGATATTCTGGAGAAACTGTAACACACAGCTCCAAGTCAAAATTTTGTTTTTAACTTGGTTCTATTTGTTTCCCCACACAGTTCTGGTGGATTTTTGTGCTATTTGCAAACCACTTATTGGCAGGCAAGTTCGATTAAACGGCCTGTTTCAACCTATTTGTTTGTCCTTATATTTCCGGCTCAATTTTGCTGGCCACCATCAGTTTTTCTATTGGGGGGGGGAAAGTGGGAAATAATAAATAAAATAATACTAAACTTCCTCAGACAAATTCAGTAAGTAGGTGAGGTGGTACAATTCATATTAGAAAGGCAGGTCACGTGGGAACCACTGTGTCTTTATGCAAGTTGTTAAAAATCATATTCAGTGTGCACAGAGGCTTTGATAAAGAAAGTTTTGTATTGCACCCTGAAAATGCTGTTGGAGGCCCCATGGAGGCGCATTTGGAAGAACATGCAGCTAATGAGACAATCTGCACATGAATGCAACTGGAAAATTTTCCTCCAAAAACTGACTGTATAAAGATAGTACCAAAACATCTTGCTTCCCCAAGCATCATGTGAAAAACAGTATTTTCCTTTGTTTTTGTTAGGCCTAAATATTAATCATTTTTATTGTAAATAAAGTTGGAATAAATTGGTGGTTTAGAGGAAGGAACAACTGCCTTCGGGGAAAAGAAATTACTGGAATTATCCAACTTGGATCACTCCACAATCATCGTTTGAGAGGTTTCTTTCTCTGCAACGATTAAAGCTAATTCCTTTCAACAGGGTCCCATTTCACAGGTCACACACATACCAGGTCACAAAACCAAAGACAAACCTTCAAAGAGATATACAGAGTGCCACACTAGCTTTAATGACTTGCAATGGTCAAAGCTTGCAGAGCAAACATCTGCTTAATTTGAAGGTAAACCATGGCTCTCTGTCATGTGGATGAGGTTTGAAAGCCAAATAACCAACTATTTTCTCAAAGTACAGAGAAATGATATACTGGTGTTCCAATTCTAAATCTGGAAGCTCTATTATGGTTTACAGATGGATGTTCTACATGTCCCATCAAAAGGTGTAGTTAAAAGCGCAATAAGAAGCGCTTTACAGATCCCCTATAGCACAAATGCCTTTGGTCACCATTCTTTACATTTTAGATATATTTATATCCAGTTCACTTGGGGCCAGGATCAACATTTTGTCCAGTGAATCATACTGGCTGTGGTATTTTAACAGACACTGTGAACAGTGACTGAATATTAGTTGGTAGTCTTGGTGCATCAGTCTGAGGATAGAAAGAGTGTTCAGCAACATAATATTCTCATTAGTGTGTTTCCAACATACTTGTTTGCCTGCAAGAAAGTCTGGTTTTGCACAGAACAGTCAAACCAACAATTACTGTACTTCCAGTATTCAATCTCCACTAAGAGACAGACACAAGTACTTGCACATATACTCATAAATACCATTTAGTCTCATTTGTCAAGCCTGAAAGCACAAGGCTGAATTATTAATTTTCAGAGAAGTGGCCGTGTTTGTCTGTTGCAGCAAAAACAAGAGAATCCTGTGGCACCAGGCACCTTAAAGACTAAAAACATATATATTACGGCATAAGTTCTCAAAGACCAGAGTCTACTTTATGAGATGAAATGATCTGATCATCTGAAATGGACTCTGGTCCACAAAAGCTTTGGCATAATAAATTTGTTAGTATTTAATGTGTCTGGTGCCACAAACTGAATTTATTTGGCATGTAACTAGTCTGCTTTGCTCACTCCTTACAGTAGGCTTACCAAAAAACAAACAAACTATCTACTCAACTAGCCATTGATTTCCTATGGGCCTGAAAATAATGATATTCAGATGTCACACCAAAAAATGGTTTATTGTGAAGGGAATAAGCTCCGTCTCCTTGCTGATGAATGGGAGCTCCTGCCTCCCCACGGGTATAGCTGTGAGATTAGATGTTCACTTCAGATTTCAATTAACCAGAGTTTAGCATGATGTCTGAACTCTAACCTCTGGTTTACTCTGTCAAAGCAAGCCAGTTTCATAAACCACAGTTTGAACTTTGCTTGTTTCAAACAAACCTTAGTTAACCACGGTTTGTCAGGTTCAGACACAATAAGCTGATGTTAACTGCAATCTGAAGCAAAAGCTTCCAAGTTCCTTCTTGCAGCTGTGTCAGAGGAAGCAAGAGTGTGTGAGACCACTGGGAGGTTAGGATTGTTCCTGTCTTCATGATAACTCATATATTCTTATTAAGTTGGAAAACAGTTACTGAATATCTCGAACATGTAATTTGAAATTCAGTGACTGGATCTCAAAACTACTTCAGGCAGGACCATGTGGAAATGGAAGCAGAGCAGCTATGAGCCTGACTATTAATGGGCACAAACACAGCCCATCCAAAGCAGTTCATCAGCTGTCAAGTGCCAGTGGTCTCCTACCGCAGAACACATCTCCTGAGGAAAGCGATAAGAATTTCCTTCTGCAGAGCTTTTCCCTTAGAGGAAGGTGTCTGCTGTGCAGTCAGGACTCAGAAGGAAGCAGTCTAACAAAACATTTAACACCCAAGAATGCCTTTATTTAGCCATCTGCAATTCATCACCAGCTGACAGAGCTGCATACAGGAAAGGCAGGTAGGTATGCTATACCTAAATGCTGACACTGCTCTGAACTGTAACAAGCTTTCACAAGAGCTCAAGTGTTATAGCAGGGATGGGGAACATATGGCCCTCCAGATGCTGTTGGACCCCAACTCCTATCAGCTCCAGCTAGCAAAGGCAAGGATGATGGGAGCTGTAGTCCAGCAATATCTGATGGCCCACAGGTACCCATCCTTGTGCTATAGGATTTGGGTGGGGAGGAGATTATTCAGAGGAACAGCCTGGGCAAGACCATTCTGAACAAGGAAAAGGCAGGAGCTAAACTGGAGAACAGTAGTAATGTACGGAAGTGAGAGCTGGACCATCAAGAAGGCTGATCGCCGAAGAATTGATGCTTTTGAATTATGGTGCTGGAGGAGACTCTTGAGAGTCCCATGGACTGCAAGAAGATCAAACCTATCCATTCTCAAAGAAATCAGCCCTGAGTGCTCACTAGAAGGACAGATCCTGAAGTTGAGGCTCCAGTACTTTGGCCACCTCATGAGAAGAGAAGACTCCCTAGAAAAGACCCTGATGTTGGGAAAGATGGAGGGCACAAGGAGAAGGGGACGACAGAGGATGAGATGGTTGGACAGTGTTCTCGAAGCTACTAACATGAGTTTGGCCAAACTGCGAGAGGCAGTGAAGGATAGGCGTGCCTGGCGTGCTCTGGTCCATGGGGTCACGAAGAGTCAGACACGACTGAACGACTGAACAACAACAACAAAAACTGGAGAACTCATATGATGAACAGGCATTCTCTTAAGTCAAGGCAGTTAATGCACAAGCTTTATCCCCCTCCCCCCGCACAGAGCTTTTTGTAGCTCCCAAGAGACCCAATATTTACTTAAACTACTCCTAGGGTTCCACCACTGCAATGCCAGCATGCAAAGGTTTTCTGTGGGTCTCCAAGTGGCCCCCTATTTGTCTCTTTAAACAATATTTTTAAAAAGGGGGAAATAAAACAAAATGTAAACAGAACTGTGATGCCAAAAGGATTTTGTGTCCATTTATCCCTTACACTTTTATGGCAATGCTGCTTTTATACTTGGGTTAGCTGCTGCTGTATTAAATGATGGGATTTTTACTACTATATAAACCCACAACAATTCTTGTATTTTGAGATAAGGCATCATTTACCAGCAGTCATGCAAGCAAGCCATAACTAAAACAACTCCAAGATATAAACTCTCCCTTTCGTGGGCAAAATATCTCTCCTAAGCCAGGCATTGGCACACCCATGGAATGTTCCACTTCACACCAAACCCTGAAGGCCCAGCTCTTGCAACAGCACTGCAATGAGGTTTCAAAGCCCAAACCCTGGAAGTATGTTATGTGGCTGCTGACAGTAAGGCCCAGAAGCTCTCAAAGTTTTAAACGGACAAGTTAATTAGCTGCTTCACCCAGGATGAGAAAAGACCATGTACTTCTGCACACTGTTAGCATGAAGGTCAGAAACCCAAAAATCGGCATTTAACTTTTTAAAAAATTGTTAATGGTATGTTTACGCGAATGATAGGCTACGAAAGAATAGAAAGGGGACTGTTCACACAAAATTAAATACACATTCTTATTTAATAGATGCAGTGTTTGAAACTCCTCCAGGAATAAACTCCAGATTAAGGCACACTGTGAAAATAATGCACAGAGTATGCCTGAGTTATGTTTAAATGGGGGAAATTTACTGTATTATCATTCTTAGATGTTAGTTAGACCTTTTAGACACATGACAAAGCAGCCGGCGTCCAAGCAACTCTAGAACAAAAGCAAATGATTCTCAGTGGAATAGAACTGAAATATGGAATGCTACAGCATTATGCACTTCATGTGGAACCCAGGCCTTGCAACAGTCACTTTCTTCTGAAGGTGAAAGGAGTAGAGACGTAAGCCGTTTCTTCTTTGATGGAAGATCAAGAAAAACTTTGCTATAAACTTTGATAATTATTATGGACAAAATAGTTACGGACAAGTCTGTGCAGAAGGCTTATTTACTTACACACACACACACACACACACACACACACACACACACACGTAGTCTGCCCTGTGGAAAGATGGGATATATACAGGTGAAACTCGAAAAATTAGAATATTGTGGAAAGGTTCATTTCTTTCAGTAATTCAACTTAGACTCATGACATGCAAAGCGAGATATGTCAAGTCTTTATTTGTTATAATTGTGATGATTATGGCGTACAGCTGATGAAAACCCCAAATTAACAATTTCAATTTTGGGGTTTTCATCAGCTGTACGCCATAATCATCACAATTATAACAAATAAATGCTTCACATATCTCGCTTTGCATGTCATGAGTTTATCTCATATATTAAACTACAGTAGCTAATGAAAACAATTGCTTACATAAATGGACTTTTCCACGATATTCTAATTTTTCGAGTTTAACCTGTATATTTTAAATAAATACCTGACATGGGCAAATATTTCTGTGGAGAAAGTAATTCTTCAGGAAGAAGAGCAAGATTATTGCTGTAACCTCTGAAATGATGAGAGTCAGAATCAGGGAAATCAATTTCTGATTGGCTTGAATGTACATTCTCTTTGGATGTGTCTAATAAGCCTCCTTCTGAACTGCTGTGCACATGACTAGAAAATCAAGGGCAGAGCCCTGCTAAACTTGTTTTGCTGGTGATCTCAATTTAGTTAGCACCACAGAACAGGCAGTTCCTTCTTGGTGTTCAGTTTATGAAAGTTAACAGTAGAAACTCTGACAAATTCTCTCTTTTGTTGTCTCCCCCCCCCCCGCCGTCCCCCAGTGTTACAAAACGTGGGTTAACCCAAGCAGGATGTCTTCCAAGGAATTTCTGAATGAACTCTATGCTCTTGGTAGCAAACTATGGCTCAAGCTCGAGGGACTACCCAAGGCTGAACCTTTGGAGATTGTGTTCTTCTTTATCATCATCTTGTTCATTGGTAAGTATGAATCATGCTTGCAACTTTCTGGACTCATCAGATGGGTCTATTTTGTCGTTCAGGAGCTATGAATAATGTATTCTTTTTTGAGCTTTTCTTTAATCTTCATGGTTTCTGATTCCTCAGCAATTGTGATGTTCAGGACAGGCTTTAAGTAAACATTTGTAAGACTTCAGTGCAGATCTACGCTGCTAAGTTTCACCATGCAATATACTTTAAATGCTGTTTATATATGTGAATATTTGTGTGGCAGAATCAGGACTGGCAGCCAGCCCCTAGGTTCTATAGCACTTAAAGTTTCAATCTGAACTTTATCATCTGAATGGCATGGGAGCCAACATTTACAGAAATAGTTAACTCTGGGTCAAATGGCAGTGTTGCTTTGGGCTACCGTACTACGAAATTATGCAGGAGGTAGCATGTACAGTTCAGAGCTAACAGCGGAATCTCTCAGCATAAAGAGAACGAGGGCCAATTCACACATAACTTCTCATCACTTGCATTCTCAGATGAATGTATGAAGTGTGCATATCCACTGCAAAACAGCATATCCAAAGCAGTATGAAAGCTCTGTTTGTGATAGGTGTTCAAATATGAAACAGTCATCAAGTGATTAACATTGTTGTTTAGTCGTGCCCAACTCTTCGTGACCCCATGGACCAGAGTACGCCAGGCACTCCTATCTTCCACTGCCTCCCGCAGTTTGGTCAAACTCATGTTGGTAGCTGTCCAAACATCTCATCCTATGTCGTCCCCTTCTCCTTGTGCCCTCCATCTTTCCCAACACCAGGGTCTTTTCCAGGGTGTCTTCTCTTCTCATGAGGTGGCCAAAGTATTGGAGCCTCAGCTTCAGGATCTGTCCTACCAGTGAGCACTCAGGGCTGAGTTCCTTAAGAATGGATAGGTTTGATCTTGTTGCAGTCCATGGGACTCTCAAGAGTCTCCTCCAGCACCATAATTCAAAAGCATCAATTCTTTGGTGATCAGCCTTCTTTATGGTCCAACTCTCACTTCCATACATCACTACTGGGAAAACCATAGCTTTAACTATACGGACCTTTGTCGGCAAGGTGATGTTTCTGCTTTTTAAGATGCTGTCTAGGTTTGTCATTGCTTTCCTCCCAAGAAGCAGGTGTCTTTTAATTTCATGACTGCTGTCACCATCTGCAGTGATCATGGAACACAAGAAAGTAAAATCTCTCACTGCCTCCATTTCTTCCCCTTCTACCGGGTATTTTCCAGGAGGTAATGGGACCAGTGGCCATGATCTTAGTTTTTTTGATGTTGAGCTTCAGACCATATTTTGTGCTGTCCTCTTTCACCCTCATTAAAAGGTTCTTTAATCCCTCCTCACTTTCTGCCATCAAGGTTGTGTCATCAGCATTTCTGAGGTTGTTGTTATTTTTTCCGGCAATCTTAATTCCGGCTTGGGATACATCCAGTCCAGCCTTTCGCATAATGAATTCTGCATATAAGTTAAATAAGCAAGGAGACAATATACAGCCTTGTCGTACTCCTTTCCCAATTTTTGAACCAATCACTTGTTCCATATCCAGTTCTGACTGTAGCTTCTTGTCCCACATAGAGATTTCTCAGGAGACAGATGAGGTGAGCAGGCACTCCCATTTCTTTAAGAACTTCCCATAGTTTGCTGTGGTCGACACAGTCAAATGCTTTTGCGTAGTCAATGAAGCAGAAGTAGATGTTTTTCTGGAACTCTCTAGCTTTTTCCATAATCCAGCGCATGTTCGCAATTTGGTCTCTGGTTCCTCTGCCCCTTCGAAATCCAGCTTGCACTTCTGGGAGTTCTCGGTCCACATACTGCTTAAGCCTGCCTTGTAGAATTTTAAGCATAACCTTGCTAGCGTGTGAAATGAGCACAATTGTGTGGTAGTTGGAGCATTCTTTGGCACTGCCCTTCTTTGGGATTGGGATGTAGACTGATCTTCTCCAATCCTCTGGCCACTGCTGAGTTTTCCAAACTTGCTGGCATATTGAGTGTAGCACCTTAACAGCATCATCTTTTAAAATTTTAAATAGTTCAGCTGGAATATCATCACTTCCACTGGCCTTGTTATTAGCAGTGCTTTCTAAGGCCCATTTGACTTCACATACATGTGTCCAAAGGTATACCAGGTGGCATGCAGCAGTTCCTGAAACAAGTGATGGGATAATTAACAACCATAGATACTGAAGAAAGCTGGTAGATATAAAAGCAACTGTATAATGTTTTCTTCTGTTGAATTCCAAAGAAGAAAAGCCTGCTTGTGTACTGCAACAAATCCTCCCCCTGTTGGAATTGGGAAAGAGCCAGATGAGCCTAGCCTTCTTTCAGCTATAACTCTGGGCTAGCCTGAACTAAAGCTTTTTGACTAAACATGTTGAAGATTATTTCCTTTGCCCTTCACCTGCTGGTACTCCAGTTCTTTACATGAGAAATCAGCTGTACCTTTAAGAACAGCTACTACCACTCATATTCTGTTTGATTTGCAAAGGGGTTTATAATCATTGTGCAGCTCACACCATCCTTTGAGAACTGTCAATATTATTTCTGTCTCGCTGATGTGCTAAACAGTGGCTTGTACAAGGCCTCACAACAAGTTCATGAGAGAGGTGTATGACTTGAATCCAGAGATTCCCAGTTCCAGCGCTCAGCGCCACTCTAGTGTTGGCATGATGTAAAAGGAACAGGGAACACAACCACACACTTTGTGCTCTTTCACCATATAGACAATGGCCATTAGTAGTAATAGTCATTGTACAGCAGAGTGGGTTAATGTTCCTAAGTTTGAAAGCCATGCAAAATCCTTCCCCAACCCATTACAAGAATTTCCTTTCCCAGTCTTCACTGTAGCCCAAGTGTTGTTTATGTCCTTTATCCATTCCACTTCCCAGGCCTCAGAGAACCAGCTGCTTCTTCCTTTCACTCCTTCCCCCTGCCTGTATTTTCTAGGAACCCATTACCTTGACAGTGATCATGACTGCCTACTCTCCACTCCAAGCCTGGCATAACCATGCTAGCGTGTGAAATGAGCACAATGAGTGTGAAATGAGTGAAATGAGCACTGGGAGAGCAGGAAAACGCAGGTTACTTTTTTTTTGTAGGTGCCAAATGCAGAAAAATTAAAAACAATGAGCATAGTTTGGGCATGCTTGTTCTAGAGCTCTTGTTGTTAGCAACTCTTGTGCTCTCTAGTACCGGTAATTCCAGAGGACACAAGACAAATGTAAAAGCCACAACTGTCCCTTTCTGGTGAGTCTATTCACTGTATTAGCAGGTTGGGTTGTTCTAACTCCTGGCTAGCAATTCCAGAAGCTAATATTCTCTCTCTCTCTGCCTTTCAGTCACAGTACTTTCAATGATGATCATAGCTTGCAGTGTTTGCTGTGCCCGCTGCTGTAATGGAACACCTGTTCACAAGGCTAGGAGGATCCAGGTTCAGCCGGCATGACTATGTATGAGAATGCATTAAAAGGGTGTGGAGGTACTGAGGAATGTGCGCAGACTGCTGCCAGCTGGCACCACAATACTCTTCTACAAGATAGCAGATGAGAGCACTAAGGAAGAGCAGTGAGAAAGAAACCTCGTCCTGTCTAGGGTTTTATGCCATGGTCACCGTAGGGCACTGATGAAGCGATGGAGTTCAGTATTTCTCTCTCTGCCCCTTTGCAGACAGTTTACTATCAAGACGAAGATAACTGCATCATGGCTGGCCAGTGAGATAAGCCATAGAAGTGTGCAAAAGTGCCACAAGCAAGTTAGCCAGGACTAAGACTGTTTATACTTCTCTACCTGAGGGGAGTACCAGGAAGATGTTGTATCACCTTTTGTCCTGAATGGATGACTTGATCAGACATCACATGCTCTTGTATTCTTGGCACAACTATGAACCAAAAACTAATCCCTGTGTGTTGTGATCGGTTTCTATTGCAACACAGGGGTTAATTTCAGAGACTGTGAAGAAGAGCATCAGTAACAACTACCCCCCCCATCCCACACTGCCTCCATTAAGGAAGGAAAACTGCCAAAGAGAGCAAACAAGACAACGAGCCATCTTCTGTGAAAGGATGAAAACAAAAGGCTGCCGAGCCCCCACAACACTATGTCGTTTTGCTTCCCTGCCTGAAAGTGAATATTTTCCTCTTTCAAAATATGTATTACACATTTGGGGTTTTTTGTTCTCATTCAAAAAAGCCTGCCTTGTTTCCATGTTACAAAGCAGTTCTTTAACACGGTGAAAGGGGAACAACATATTGTTTATATGCTTGGGGTTTATAGTTAAATGCATTCTCTTAAATATATGTGATATGAATAGTTTATACTTGTGGCATTAATACATCTTATTTAATTAAGGCAGCTGTGCTGGGAGGGCTTACAAAAAGAGGGACAAGGATAAACTACTTTTAGAGTATTACTTTAGAGTTATTTGTGGAAAGAACATAATAAAAATGTTAAATTCTTTGATTCATTCATTGGTCTCTATAGTTTAAAGTGTGCTTGTACACAGAGCTAATAAGATACAGCGAGGGCTGGTTTATTTCAGGAAATGTGTGCAGCAGCTGGGCAAGCTAAAGCACAGCCAAGAATGAGCTGCCCAGCTACAGTTTGCAACTGAAAGGAAATCCATTTCCACAAAGGCAGACTTTGTGGACATTTGGTTTACACTCCAATGAACTTCAAAAGAGTTACATGTGTACAAGGCAAAAGGAACGGAACCAACCACGTGCAAAAGGGGGAGGATTATTGCCACAATGCAATGAACTGCACAGGTGTCATTCCTAAAAGATATGAATGTCACCTATAGCAAAGCCCCTGCATTTAGGAGATGCACTTATTCAAAAGATCAGATTAGCCCAAGTCGTCAAGACCATGACCATGTACCACCTGAAGCGAACAAAGAATTATGTGAAGGCTCTGACAGGATTCTGCAAGTCTTACAGTGTACTCTTATTCACAACTACTCGTTACGTTCAATTGAAGCTACCCACAGGTAAACAAGTATGAGATCGCAGCCTAAATAATGAACTTTAATGCATACCTTCATTTTTGAAAGGGGAAACATTTAATCATTACAAACCTGCACAGCTGTATAAAAGTCACAGTGATTATTAAGCGACGGACAGTGAGGCTCACAGTGATAAATTAAGCAGAAAGTAGTGGCTGGGTATTATTTAACCATTATCTAACGTGTGCAGCCTGTAGTGCAGTGGCTATATAGGTTCCAAGAGTAGCAAGGGGGAACTGAAGCAAGTCTCCTCTCTTGCCATTATATTTCAAAAACGAGAAGCAATAGTGAAGTTAGGACCCACAGCAAAATGGCAGAGCATTTGCTTTGCACCTAGAAGGTCCCTGGATCAATCTTCAGGTAGGGCTGGGGCTGATTCCTGCCTGAAACCATGGAGAGCTGCTGCCAGTCCGTGTAGACAACACTGAACTAGATGGATCAATGGTCCAACTCAGTAAAAGGCAATTAATTCCCCATGTTGCTCCTGCCAGTCTTTGGTGACAGATCTACCTGCTTCCACACAATTGCTGGATCAAGCTCAGTTGTTTCTTTTCTCAACTTATCAGCTGATGGAACTGAGAATTAGACAACTTGTGTGTTTCTATCCTTTCCAACCAAGATAAAGGCCACACATGCCAGATGTACTCAGTGAGAACAGCATTCTGATTCCTGGGAAGTCTTGCATAAATGTACCTCCCTCGGCTTTTGCAAGACTGAAGACTCTTGTCCAACTTTATTGCACATATGTTTCTGCAGTTGAAACCGCAGACGGAACACTAGTTGAAGTCAGAAAGGCAATACAGTGCAGGACTAGCAACTGAAAAGCCAGAAAGCATGACATTTTTTTAGATCTGTGAAGTTTACATTTCATTTCAGCTAAATTGTAAACCATAGGTGTTAAAGATCTGTTCATGTCTCTTTGGGTGATGAAGCTTAAGGACTTACCGGTACATGTTATGCTAAAAATGCAAAAGGAAAGGAAAGGCAAAAGACAATGAAAGTGTTGACAAAAAAGGAAAGGAAAGGAAAGGAAATAAAGGAATTATTTCTTAGCTTTTTTTTTAATGTGAGAACACAGAACAGTATATGTTTCAGCACAGTTTCCCTTGCCTGTTACGTTAGTAAAGAGTGTTAAGACCAGGCAAAACATTTGTAGATTCAAAAACAAATCACTATGAGAATGTGATTACTCCCAACATGCAACTCTATGGGCCTATTTGTATGTCATTTGCAGGTTCTGGTAACGTGACTGACATGGTTACTTCCCATTCACAACACAGACAATCTCATACATGCTTACTGATACTATATGTTATGGGTTCCACATGCTTGTCTGAAATAAGTTAAAATATCTTGGATATTCTGGTGGCATTTTTATACTATAATTTCTAAGCCAGGACTGCACAACATTGGACCTACCAAGCTGAATGAAGTCCACCAGCCCTGTAGGCGCAGCCAGAAAGATGCTCACCTCCTGACGCATTCTTGCAGTCCCACGAGGGTTGCAAAACCAGATTTATCAAGCCCCAGCTAAGGTCACTAATTTTGCAGGCCTGTTTTAACCAACAAATTACTTGTTCCTAGAGACTTACTGCTTTCCCATATATGCACACAGAAAGTCATTTTGTTCTTTTTGCTTTTTTAAATGACGGGCTGCAATTAAAATTCATCAACACCTTAATTCCAGGTGTGCTCTGTTTCAGGAGGCACTTCCTTGTGGGGAGGGGCCAGTTTGGGAAAGCAGAACCAGCAATCATGCTGGCACAAACTAAGACTGACTTCAAACACAGCTGCTCCTTTAAACGTGCACTAGTCCACAAGTCTAGAAAGAACAAAGTAGCAATCCAATACAGTGATATAATCATAATTTGCTTTCTACATTCAGCATTTTTGTGTCCTAAATCTGCACAGATTCATTCAAGCTATTAGGGTCAAACTTGATACAACATGGGAGATCAGAAATAGCAAACACCGAAAACAATTTACACGACTTGCAATTACAATTTTTTTTAAAAAAAAATGCAACCACAAAAACAGGGTGGGACCTTTGTAACACACAGCAGGTGGGATTCAACATAGCACTAAGTGGAGAATGCATGCACGAAACAAGTTCTACTTGAGGAGCAAGACTTTCCTGACTTTCCTCCCTCCACGAGCCCCCTAAAATGTTCTGGGGGTTCCCGCCAGTTAGGATCCTGCCCAGCAAAAGTAGTTCCGTATAGTCAAAGACCAGAAAGAAAAAACAGTTTTAGCCTGCATGTTCTCCCATGTGCCTTCTCCAACTAAGCAAATATTACTGAGCTTTGGAGGTGGATCAATCAATAATAGTACAACATGGATAAAATGAAGCCTGATTGTATAATTCAGGCTTTCAGATAAGCCTCACCCTCCCCTGGCTGTGTTAATAATTTGCTAAAGTACAAACAGATATTAGACATTACACACTTTCTCTTTGCACAATTAAGGAGGTCTTCCCAGCCAACAGATTCTAAAAAGGCAACTACATACAGCTTCAGGTGAGCAGAGAGTTCTTCTCTATTCATACTTTTCAAAAAAATTACTAGAATCATTTGTAGTGATCTGTTCTCTCTGAACAGGCTGCCACGATTATTAATTAAGTTATTCTTGTGCCACAATTACTTTTGCCATTTTATGGAAGGATCACTATAAGGGTCCTCCAGATTACAGATGAAATTTTCACAAAGCGCGTTGCTGTTTTTACTTTTATTGATCTGGCTGTACACATATATGACCTTGCTAAAGCAAACTTTTTTATTCCAACAAGGAAGCATTATCCAAATATTTTTGCTGTTGGTGCAGACAACTGACAACTGGAGCGTGCCTGAGAGATTCAAACTGAGCATGGCTTTGTGTGGGAGAAATGTTACATTCCCCCTTAATCCCTCCTTGTTTCATGCAGCATGTAGGCAAAAAAAGAGAAAACAAAAACCCAGAAAGCAATGATACAAATGCAGTGAAATTTAGCTGATGTTT
Source organism: Lacerta agilis (assembly GCF_009819535.1). Taxonomy (NCBI): domain Eukaryota; kingdom Metazoa; phylum Chordata; class Lepidosauria; order Squamata; family Lacertidae; genus Lacerta; species Lacerta agilis. Next base: position 31,882,194 of record NC_046313.1, read on the forward strand.
CATTCTTTCTGCTCTCCAATTACTCCAATCTTTCTGCACAGCAGCAAATGTGAAGCGAGGGAATAATCCACATGCCCTTTTCAATGAGAACAGAACGTAGCAGGGGAATTAAAAGTACAAACTGCTTCCAAAGAGATGTCAGGCTGCATTTAGATGTCACAACAATAGGCCTGTAAGCAATCCAATCTGAAAAGTGATTGGAGAGATCAGTCCTCTACAATTCTAAGAGGCTTTTAAGTGGGTGAGATATTTATTTTAGCCACAGTTGCTTTGGGACTTTCTATTGGAATCTCTAAGAACAAACAAACAAACACCTGTAACATACGAAGCATTTGACCCTTTGCAGGATGCAAGTCTTTTTGAATGGATGTATGTCATCAACTGAAATGCTAATACAGGCATAGGCAAACTCGGCCCTCCAGATGTTTTGGGACTACAACTCCCATTATCCCTAGCTAACAGGACCAGTGGTCAGGGATGATGTGAAGTGTAGCCTCAAAACATCTGGAGGGCTGAGTTTGCCTGTGCTAATATGTGAAATTTCATGTGAGCTCCAAAAAGAAAGGAACTGTATAGAAATTTTCAAGGAACTTAAGGGCAATTCTGTTTAGCTCCACCATTTGGTCACAAGAAATTAACAATAATGACAGCTAAGCGGTGGGGAGAGAAAAGTCCATTCAGTCTGCCTTCAGTAGAAACCATTTCTGGATGTGATAGGGTAAAAGTGCAGGAACTTTTAGGGTAAAAGTGCAGTGGAGTGCTGCTTCCTAGTTGCTTCTATCCTCTATTAATTTCTTTACTTCATTTCAACATTTATTCTAGTGCCTGCTACATTATAGAGTGATGAAAAAATTGGAAGTCCTTGGGGAATTCAGGTAATCAGATAGAAAGGTTGCTAGGACTCCTGGAGTTAAAAATCATTGCAACTGGAATTTGTTTCATACTTTAAACAACAAAAATAGAGGAAACCATTGTTTATTTTTGTCCCGGCCTGAGTCCTTGCAACCTTTCTATTTGACTACATTATAGAGTGAGGCAGCAAGTTCTGCAGATCTGTTTACAGATAACAAGTCTGAACATACCAAATGTGGAATGCAAGCCCTGTATTCACTTCTATTTCTGGTGACTTAAGACCCAAATTTTGAAAACGTTATTTGAGCAGACACCTAGATTTCTCGGCATACACATCCATATTAAAGTAACCCGCCTGTCAGGGATTGCCCAGCTCCTCGTGAGGAGAGGGAGAGGAGAGGCCCTACTCGGGAGGAGAGCCAGGGCAAGGGTATTCCTTGGGAGGAGCAAGGTGAGAGAGGTCCTCCTCTCGAGGAAGAGAGGGACAGGACTACTCGAGAGGAGGGGCTGGTTGGAGGTCTTCGAGAGAGGAGGGCTCTCTGTCGACAGACTCCTCCTCCTCTTCTAGCCTCTCGCCTGAGCTCTCTCCAAGGGAGGGGGAGCTGCGAAGGCTTGGAGACTCTGGGCAAAGACCCAGCACCGCCAGCCAGAGAGGATCTGAGGAAGAACGGCCGCTTCCAGCACCAGGACCACATCGGGGGTTCAGGGGGCACCGCAGACGTCGTTTTAGGGTGCCGAGACTTTGGTGTTGGGTGGCAAACAGGAGAGGGGCACTTCCGGATTCTGCAAGTGACTGAGCGGTCATGTTTTGAACTAGCTCCACACTGTAAATAGTCATGCACAATAAATAGTTTTAGCTACTGAAGGCTCTGTTGTTACTCATGAGCAACACTTGGGAAAACCCTGACACCCCCCTCCTCTACTTAAATATAACGACACTTTAGCTAGAATCAAAGAATTGCAGAAGGGAACCTGAGGGTCATCTAGTCCAACCCTATGTCAGTGTCTTTTCTGTTTCAGCATCTTTTTATGTACAGAATTCAATCGAAGTTGAGGATTCCCAGTGATGGCACCCAGCTGTTAACAGCAGCAGAAGCAGCAGCAAATGCAGCAAGGTGCAGAATGAGCAAACAATTGAAAATAAGCTTGCAGAAAGCATCATAATTATATATATATATTTATGGTGACTAATTCCTGTATCTGTGAACTGATGTAAAAGTCAATTATGTTTCTACAAGGTAAAGGATAGAGGGGTGTGTTTCTGTATCTCTCAGAAGACAATAGCAGCAATATACAACAAGCTGAAACTTGAATCTCTCCATGCCAGGCAAAGGTCTTTTTCTTTTCCTAGACACCTTAACCTCTGGTAAGCATATTCGAAGACAGGGGAACCCTTAATAAAACCCACCAACCCTGACTCATGGAAATTTGGCCAAACAAGGCCCCTGAAGCCTTTTAATAGGAGTAACTAAAGGGACCAGGCACCTCGGCTCCCAATGGAAGTTGACACTGTCCTAGTGATGCTGCTCCTATTCCAGTGGTCTATGTATTAAATGCACATATTGTTTTAATTCTCCAGGGCCTGGCAACGATGTCCACTTCAATACAAACTGCTTCTCAAGACATTCTAAAACATCTGAAAACTCGGATTCTGTCAGATGACTGGGCTCTTGGGGGACTGGTAGTAATAGCTTCATTCGTCATGGTTATCATTGCACTCCTGTTGTTTGCTGCCATCTTTGGCTGTTGCTCAGCTCCAAGGAATAAATCTAGCCCCATATAAAACAGCAAGAGCAGCCTTGTCTGTGGAATTTGAAGAATGCTGAAGTGGGACCAAGCAGGGGAAAGTATTGTTGCTTCTTGACCCCCCTGTTTCACATGTACAAGTGAACATACTACAGAGAAAATTTGGCACTGTTCAAAGGCACACGATCAGCTTCCACACGAGTCCTGACACCAAATGAAATCAGCATTCAAGAAGCATGTGCCTGAGCAGGTCTTATTCACAACTAACTATTTCTAGCAAAGGAAGTGACAAAAATTGTTTAAGAAATAGCTGTAAGAATTTGAAAATCCAAAGAATGTTCAGTTTTCCTTGAACTTGTACATTTGTCTTTCTTCTCTTGCAACCAGTATAAGTATAGTTAAACTAAATGAGACTAAATGAGCTGTATTTTTTAAATGCATCCACATGAATCCCTTCCCCCAATTCTTATTTTATTTCCATAATCTTCCAAAGGCAGCTGGCTGATAGAGCTGAGCCAAAGGGTGGAGGAATAATGCCCATCTCATTAAAATCTTCAATATAATTGATGATCCTCTTTCTTTTAGAGATGTTTCAGGCTTTCAAAAGGGTTGAAAAATCACTTTGCTTATTAGTAATTCTTGAATGGAAAGGATGACCAGCACAGAACACATTGCTCTCTCTAAATGAGATTCATCTGTTACTAGAGAGTTTAGCACCTAGCCCACCCAGGCATAGGCAAACTCGGCCCTCCAGATGTTTTGGGACTGCAACTCCCACCATCCCTAGCTAACAGGACCAGTGGTCAGGGATGATGGGAATTGTAGTCCCAAAAGAGCTGGAGGGCCGAGTTTGCCTATGCCTGATCTAGCCAAATCTGATTGGCTACTTAGCATTGTAATATCAGCACATTAACCCTAAACAGCTATTGAAACAGGGATATTTTGTTTCAACCAACACACAATTATTTCAAAATTTTAGACCAGGGACGTCCAAATTCTCATACCATGTGAGCCACAAGAGTACTCTAGCATGGAACCCATGGGCCACACCCTGCCTTGTCACATGGAGTGGGGTGGGGTGGGAGTTGTGGGATGTGTCAGTCAACTCCAACATTCCAAGGAGGACCAACTGTCATCTCTGAGTCAGTTTGTTTGGACCGTTGAACAGTTAAGCTGCTGCTGCTGATAGATGCTATGATGGAGTTGTTAAGACTCACTACTATGTAACATATAGTTTATTTTGTAACCTAAGTATGAATCTGAGAGTAAACTAATTGTTTTATTATAACACAGATTCATGTGTATTGTTTTTAAGAGGGATAAAAGGGATTCGCAACTAAGAAAGACTCTACGAGTCAGCAAGCCGTTTTGCTGCTGTGCAGACCTCAGTAAGGAAACGTTTGACTCTGCAACTAAACATTTGACTCTGTAACTCTATTATAGACGTTCCTACAGGATGCCAAATTTTGATACCCCGCCAACCCTCACACTGTCTTCCCAAAGCCCAACACCTCACTTACCCAGCTTTGGGAAAGTAGTGCGAGGGCTTGAGGGGGGGCATCAAATGTTGTTGAGTGCCGCCGGGTGCTTCAACACCCTGTTTTAGACCATGCATAAGTAAAAATATGTAACCTTACCTTAGAATGCCTGACCAATTTGTATTCAAAATTACTGAATACACATTCTATGCTGGGATAGCTCTGTTGGTAGAGCATCACTCTTAATCTCATAGTTATGGGTTTGAACCCCCTAAATTCACATTAAGAGATTCAGACTATGGAACCAAGAGATAACAGTTATACAAGATAAAATCAAAATAAGGAACTATGGCCTTCTACCTGTCCCCTTATTCTACTTTAATAGCAAGTTATCGGAACAGCAGTCTGCATCACAAGAAAGCTATCAAGAATTTTTGTTTGCTCCTACCGTATGGCCATACCTGTAGTAGGGCATCTGCGTTAGATTATGGGCATACCTACATTTGCCTAGAGTTAGCTAAATATATATCACTCTTTTCTCTCCAAAAATAAGCCAGCGACAGCTTCAGCATAGCATTTTTTTTCCAAGTACAGAGTTCTCAATTTAGTACAGGTTGCAATTTGTGTAGTGGTTACATGTCTGTAATTAGGGACCCCTGCTGGATAAGTGCATATTGCGCTGTGTTGGGTCAGCCGGAGGCATGGACAACCCCCAGACAAACGACAGGAATGTTTCCAGCCTGTCCCTCCCATCAGCGTGCAGCTCTAGGGAGTTCCAACAGCCTACCGCAACAATTTACAGTGACTCATGCCTTGGAGTTGCGACTAGCATGAGTTTGGCCAAACTACGGGAGGCAGTGAAAGAGAAGCGTGCCTGGCGTGCTCTGGTCCATAGGGTCACGAAGAGTCGGACACGACTGAACGACAACAACATGCCTTGGAGACACTGAGCACACATCCAGAGTCCAGCAGAGATAAAACGCAGTCAGAGCTAGGCTGGGGTTGTAAGCACTAAGCTACTTTATTAAGCATAACAAAACAAAACACGTCTCCTCTCTCTGGTCTTCCTCGGAGAGAAGTCAGAAGTGAAAGCAAAAACCAACGGAAACAGTACATTAAACATCCTCTCCCATGATTCCAACAGTTGGTGCTGGAATGCATAACACAGACATGTGATGAACCAATCCTACACAATATCTGCACAGTGAGAGGAATAGAAGCCCAACAGGCTGGCGTCAACTAAATACTTTCACTAGCAGGAGCCAATGCAGTGAGACTCCCTGCCCTCCCCATATCTCTCTGGGAGATTGAGAGAAACCCCAGAATAGTGCACAGGGATGGGAGAGAGGAAATTATTCCATCTGTCAAGCAGGAAAGCTTGCACTCATGGAACGACCATAATAGTACTGTAATGAATTCCATCCAAAATATCCAATTCGCCAAAGGGCTGACCATTCCAAACTTCTATGCAAAGTTTCACAACCAATGGACCACCAGACATCACAGGAAGGAACTTCATGACTAAACAATATTCAATTTAAATTATTTCTACATCAAGCCATTAGGTTTCATATTGCCTTCAAAGAAGTTAAAGCTAGTGAGAGGTTCCAAAAATACAGAAATATGTAGAATAGATTTACTACCAGACCTTTAACAGAAATCTGGTAAAGGTAATGCAACATGGGCCATTTGTGCTACCATATACATATAATTCCCCATTATGAGATCAGTCTATCGTGTTGCATTTCCACATCATAAAAAGCAAAGCCCTCAAGATTCCAACCACTAGGAAATAAATATATGTTTCTCCAATCTATCAACTATTAGGATAAACCTACCCCAGTTCTTCAGAGAAGGCCACCATAGCATCAAAGTCTTTCAGCATAGCTTTACTGGAGTCTTTGCAACTGGAGCCTCGCTTTTCCTGAAGAAAGGTAAAGACAAATAAGCAAAACCACTTATTTTTAGAATCACTGCATTCAAAAGCAAGCATTCTTTCAGAACTATGCCTCTTTCCTCTAGTTGCATTGTGACACTTTAACCAACTATTCATTCAGCTCTGTAGGAATGCTACACTTAGGTAAAACCACAAACTTTGCAAGTGCACCTTTTGTGCACCTCAGTGCAACCAAACCTTAATGTTATTTTTCATTCTAGTGTTGCCTCCAGTACTTCTCTAATGCAGCAACAAATGACTCCATATGTAGCCCCTCTGAAGTGACAGTAGGGAAATCTAAAGGTCTCTATAATACCAGTACTGCCACATATTTAGTAAAATGTATATCTTGCCCTCTTAATTAGCATATGCAAGGACATCACAAAATTAAAATTACATACAATTACACTACATCCATGCAAGCACATAATATATAGTTCATTGTAATCAAAGGACTATTAGCTAAGGCATGTGAACTGAATTGAACCATGTCACACACCTGCAACGTAGCAAGTTCTTTCTTGATCAGGAAGCTGATTTGATCCCTGTCATCCCGCGAGTAATAGAGGCGACAGCTGGATGGCTTTCCATCTCTCCCAGCCCTTCCGGACTCCTGGTAATACCCAGCTATGGATTGTGCAAGATTCCAATGTGCAACAAATCTGCATGGTGTAAGACAATTAAGTTATTACTTTCAAATCCCTATCTAACAAAACTAGAACTGTATACAAATCCAAGACCAACCTAAGCATACAAAAAAAAATCTGTGAAAAGCCCAATTTTTGCTGTTAATTACACCCTTCTATTAAGAGGGACGGGACCCAGGTGGCGCTGTGAGTTAAACCACAGAGTCTAGGGCTTGCTGATCAGAAGGTCGGTGGTTCGAATCCCTGCCACAGGGTGAGCTCCTGTTGCTCGGTCCCAGCTCCTGCCCACCTAGCAGTTCGAAAGCATGTCAAAGTGCAAGTAGATAAATAGGGACCGCTCCAGCGGGAAGGTAAACGGCGTTTCCGTGTGCTGCTCTGGCTCACCAGAAGCAGCTTTGTCATGCTGGCCACATGACCCGGAAGCTGTCTGCGGACAAACGCCGGCTCCCTTGGCCTATAGAGCGAGATGAGCGCCGCAACCCCAGAGTCGGACACGACTGGACCTGATGGTCAGGGGTCCCTTTACCTTTATTAAGAGGGACAGGCAAGGAAATATAGTGGTACCAGGTTCTTCCAGATGTTGAGCAAATGTATAAGGAACAAACAATATGCATCACCCATTTGGGATGACTTCACACACCTGACATTAGCTTTGTCAACTCCCATTCCAAAACTGATAGTAGCAACAATAACTGGAACCTTCTCCTCCATCCATTCATTCTGAACTGATGTTCTCTCTGCTACTTTCAGTCCTGAGAAGAAGCAAAAGACAAGAGTGCAATATCAGCAGGAAGAACCTCTGCTCTTACCGTCATCACCAAGGGGCAAACCACACCAACCTTTCAGTCACTAGTTGTCTTTGAATCCATCTACCTGCCTACTTCTCCTATCCTGTTTTGCCAGCATGTGTGAGGGGAATCCAAGATCCAAAACAGAGTTCTCATGGCTGAGGATGGAGTCTAACTCCATAAGCTCCCAAGACTACATGTCCTCAGATCCCCAAACCTTCTTCAGACACAGAAGGGAATAAAAATGGGGTCCGTAAAGCGCTGTGATTAGCAGGGAGGCAATGAGGCTTCCAGTTTGGCCAGGCAGAAGAATCAGAAGTCCTGCTTGGGTCAACAGAGCAGCACCTACGGCCTGTGACACTCCAGGACCCAGATCCTGGTGGCAGGGAGCATGTGTTGGAGTATACATTGCAGATCCTTGTATAACTGCCTGTGATCCCAACCTAGTACTGACAAGAAGTATCATCAAAAAAGCAGTAAGGAACAAGCTAAGAAGCCAGGTACGAGATGTTTTCCCTAGGAACTCATGTGTGGGGAAACTACAGCTAAGTTGAGTGCAAAGGGCTTCAGGGAAAGTCAATACACCAGAAGTACTCAATTTAGCCACACTTTTGGCATAAATTCAAACATCCAGTTGCAAGCCAAATAAAAGGGGGAAAGGGAAGAACATAGCAGACTGTGATAAGCGTTCAAAGATGGCAGAAGAAACAGGAGGACTAGGAGGGGAAGCGTGGGAGAAGCATGAGGCAAAGAAAAGCAAGCTGGAGCAGGAGAAGTTTGAGGGACGTCCAGGAAAGGAGGAATTGCAATAATAAAGCACATAGAGAAAAGGGACTAGGAGAAAGGGAGCTGGGCTAAAGTTAATTTAGGAATAGAAAGGAATGCTGGGATATGTCAATCATTCACACACATCAGCCTCCCCAAACCCAGTGCCTCCCAGGTGCTATGGATTACAACCCCCATCATATCTAACCACTGGCCATGCTGAAGAGAGGTGCAGTCCAGAACAGATGTAGGACTTTGCCACTCCCTCTGGCCCTGAATTTTGAGTGATCTGAAATCCTACCCCTCACACAATAATCTGGCAGGATAATAAGGCTCCTGTGCTTTGGAAAGGGCTCTATTCAGCAAGATCATATCAGTGTGGTACTAAATTTGCATTCTAAAGAACATACCAAAGAAAAACAAGTCAAGACCAGGCTTTGCAACCAGTTTACTGACAGGACACTGAGGCTAAAATAAAGAACTCTTTTGCAACACAGTTTTTTCTACCTGCATGATATGCCTTGGAGTTGACTCCTCTGTAGCTTAGTTCAATAGCCACTTGTTCACATACTTCTCTCTTCCTGCAGTAGACAATTCCACAGCCCGAGTAGCACTACACAGGGGGAGGAAGAGTAGGCAACATAAATCAAAGCGTCATAAGGAAACCTATTAATGGTATTAACTGCTGGTATAGATACAAGGTATCAAGAAGAACAAAACAACGGGTGGTAGCCAACTGCCACATCCCTGTCAGCAAAAGGATTTCCACTTGTACAACAGGACTTTCTGGCTCTTTCACACAAACATTCTACACAAACAGAAATCCTTGTGCTGACAGAACAAGAGATTCAGTGCTGTGTTGGATTCCAGCCAGTAGTAATAGCCTTTCATATGCATGCTTTATAGTCAGCATTGTACATATTTTATGTATGAATTTCGTAGAAGTGAACATGAAATACAGTGAAATAAACTCTCTTGAGAATCTCAGATTTAACTCTTCCTCCTCTCCCTTAAAAAAAGTTATTGGAAAATGCTTTAAAAATGTATGAACTACAATAAACACTAAATCCACAGAAGGGCTTCTGGTCCTCAAATTCTATGAATGACTCTGACAGATCTCTCAATCCCTCCTTCACAGTGAATGGCAACGGCATTGCTTTACAAGTGAAGCCTCTGGTCCTTGGGATACAAGGCTGCCAAGTTAGTGAGGGATTCTGAAGCGATTAACAGGGTGAAAGATAGGCACTTATCCAGTGGGTGCCCTTACAACAGTTGGTGGCTGGAAATGGAGGCTATGGCAGCATTGCACAGAGTTGCTTCAACTCCCTTGTGCAAGGTGTCCATGACCCCTTGCTGAGGGACATTACTGCTAGTCCATTGGTAGAGTTAGGAGCTGGGCTGCCAGGAGAGGTGGTGGCTTCCTTCTCTGAAGCACCTCAGTGACTGCAGAGCGAGAGAGTATGCCGAGTGCTGCACATGCCCAGTGTGGTGCCACGCCACACCCCCGTTGCCACTCCCTTTGCCGGTGAGCAGAGCACCACATACAGGAGGCTTGGAGAGGTCTGCTCACTACTCTTGAGTCTGCTCACTACTCAGGGCAGCTATCTCCCTCTCTTGATGGGGGGTGCAAGGGGCTCAGAGAGATTGTTGGCTACCCTGGACAGCTGTCCCCTCTCAGCTGGAGGCTGTGCAGACTGGAGGATTATACAGTGCTGGGCACCATCACAACGCCCAATGCTCTAAAAGCATTATAATCTCTCCCTGTCCCTGTATACACCTAAGGTCTATAAGCAATTGCCAAGCTGTAGCCCAGGAGCAACCACATTGCCCTGCTTTTCTCTAGAAGGCAGAGCCCAAAGCTTTCTAGGCAAGACAAAAGGTGTGCTTTTTCCTGATTGGCCTTGCCTTTTTCCCAAGTGGAGTTAACTGTTTACTGTCTGTTCTGCTGATTGAGAATCCACTTTCATTCATCCCCTGCCCCAATAAAATTAAGTTTTAGGAAATATATTCCAATTCACTTAAAACGAAAGCTGCCTAGAGTAAGATAGGCAGGGGAGAAAACTTGAAAAACAAAATGTTTGCTACAGATTTAACTCACCCCGGAGTCATTCCTCTGCCCAAGACACTTCAGACAGAACTGTTTCAGGTTTTCATATGGATCCGTTAAGGTATCTTTATATTGCACATCATAGAACAGGTTGGACCTGAAGCAAGGTGTTTTGAAGGTGGCAACAGGCTTCTTTAGCTTAAGCGATGCAACAATATCATCCTGGACCTGTTTAGTGGCTGTGGCAGTCAGGGCTATGCATGGAGTGTTAGGTATTTGACCGCGCAAAGAGCCAAGTCTCAGGTAGTCTGGTCGGAAGTCATGCCCCCACTGAGAAACACAGTGAGCCTCATCAACTATTAGGTAGGAGAGAAGGTTTCGAGACACTAGAACCTTCAGGGTAGGCTGAAAGGAAGAAGAAGCTGCCATCTCTGGTGTGATGTAGAGGAGCTTTATCTGAGGCTTGTCACACATCAAGTCAGCTAAGATGGCCTTTTTCTCCTGAGCAGAAATCTTGGAGTTAAGAGAGCTGGCTTTCACTCTGAGCAAGAGCAAATGGTCCAATTGGTCCTGTGAAAGAAAAATGAGCAAGGCGCTTACAGGAAAGCATCCTTCTACCAAAATAGCTGTCATACAGATATATTCCTAATCAATCAGGCTTTACCACCAGCCCTGTAGTTTCCAAAATACATCTCTGTGTTATATTTATTTCAAAGACTTAAAATATTGTTCTTTTACAGAAACTGGTTGTAATTAGGCTGTCCAACATAATCAAATGACAAGACTGTCAGTCTCTACTTAATTAGCAATGATAATTTCACAATGTCTGGCAATCAATTTGTTTCTCTGAGGTAGTGAAATTCAAGAAACCATATTAGTTTACTTTAGAGAACAGGGGATTGTGTCAATATCTTGCATTTTTATTTGCATAACACACAATCCTACAGATACATTAAAAAAACCCAGGATAACCATCTTCACTCAAACATCCAATACATTAAGAATATTAGCAATTATTATAAAAAGGATTATTTCTATCAGGTTATAGCACACCACTGAATTATACAATAACATTAACTATGATCTGTATTTGGTCAACTAGACACCACAGATGAGGTGGATTTTGCTAAAATGGTACCTATTCAATTTCAATAATCTCAGATTTTACTTTTTTGACCATAAGGAAGACACAACAGGTTCTTCAGGATTCCTTTCTTTCTTACAGTAAGAGGTATTACCTGAATCAGTGAAATTAAAGGTGAAATGACAATAGAGATTCCTGTTGCCAGGACTGCGGGAAGCTGGTAGCACAGGGATTTCCCTGCGCCAGTGGGCATGCATACAAAGACATCCTTCTCCCCTGCAAAGGCAACAATGAAGCAAACAAGGCTTTTAAAAACACAAATATATTTATCTGCATTTCTGGGCTGGGGTCGTGGACACTAAGTGTTTTGGGGAAAGATGATAACACAAATATCTATATAAACATTGTGCTGGCAAGACAATAAATTGATAGTTAACAGAAAAATAGAACACTTGTTACACAGAATCATAGAATGTAGAGTTGGAAGGGACTCCAAGGGTCACCTAGTCCAAAACCCTGAAATGCTGGAATCTCAACTAAAGCATCCATAACAGATGGCCATTCAACCCCTTCTGAGAGAGTCCATTCCACTGTCACACAGCTCTTCCTGCCAAAATGTTATTTCTGATGTTGAGTCAGAATCTCCTTTCTTGTAATTTGAAGCCATTGGTTCAGATCCTACCCTCTAGCTTGCTCCAGAAAGCCCTGCACTAGAAAAATGTAATGGGTACCCTATTTCTGTTCCTGGCCAATAGTCTGTGAAGGCCAAGAAAGATAGGGATGGTAAATGTCCCCTTAACCGAAAAAAATAATACAGGAATTGTCATAACCAAAGAAGTAGATTAGGACATAGTGAATTTAAGAGACTGAAAGTGCAACCCATGTTTGCTTGGAAGTATTCCTCACTGTTCAATAGAGCTTATTCCCTTGGGCAGCAGCCTTGGCCAAGCATTCACTTGTTCCCCGTAAGAGACATTTCACCGAGGAATTTATAATGGATTGTAAGTCCTATGCTCCTTTGGGAAGAAGATATAAATTTAATAAATAAATTAGGGCTGGCTAACTTGTGGCCCCACAGGTGCTGTTGGATTTGCAGCTTCCATCAGTAACACCTGGAGGGCGACAGGTCAGCCACTCCTGCCTAAAATTAGACCAGAACACCTTCAGCTATAGGGGAAATTCATACAAACTGTATAGCCTTTGTACCATATAGTGTAATTAATGCAAACTCAAAAGCATAAATCTAATTTCTGTATCATTTGTCATCATGTTTTAACATTTAGCAGAAATGAAGGAACTGTGGTGTTTTGAATAGTATGTAAAAAAGAAAGAGACAAAATTATTCAACCCTACTACATATTGCAAAAACTAGTATTTGCAATTTACCTTTTACAACGGTTCTGGTTGCACTTTCCTGCAATGAGGTCTTGAAAGTGTCAAATCCAAACACTTTTTTCAGAGTTCGTTGAACTCTATCTTCTAGTCTTGAGGAAGAGCAGTTACTCATCTTATAAGGAGATACTGGAGATAATTCAAAATAGAGATAAGGAGATGATCTTTGTGCAGTTATGTTTGTCTGCTACAATCCATCATTTAGCCACAAGGGGCTTCTCAGGGCGGGCAGAGTGGAACAGCCCCATTTAGATATACCCAAACTTACTTATGTCCACACTTTCCTTTTGGCACAAACATCTACATTCAGCTATGTTCTCTAATCCAATAAAACAGAAAGAGTTCTCGAAATGCCTGCGCCATCTGAAAAGCCAAAGTTGTAGGCACAGCAGAAGAGGACGCTACCTGAAAACAAAAATACCTCTCATATCAAAACACACTGCTTCTGATTAGCTGCTGCGAGTCACTTTTGGGCTGGTTTTCTTCACTCCTACTAATCCTACGGCTGCTTTTTAAGTTATGTTATTTCCTCTGAAGCCTGACCTCAAACCCATTTATACTGTACATCCTTTTAACCCAATCATTTGCCAGCTCTTTCAGGGGAAAGAAACTGAAACAATTTCTAAGCACAAAGGTAAATCAGCTCCCACCCTTACTGTGTAGCCAGAACACTACGATTCTTAACAACCCTCTTCCTCCTGAATTTTACTAGAGTTGCAAGGCCTTCCCTGACCAGTTTCCGTTTCCTTCTCCCCAAATAATGTCCAGCTGCCCAGAACTACCACAGATAAAGCGGGAGAGCGAAAGGGCGGGGACTACGTGGAGAGCCTCAGCTCGGCTTTCGACTAGTCTAGGGGGGTAAAAGTAGCAGAAGCAGACAAGTCTTCGCGCGCACTCCAGTACCCTCCGTCTCAAAGAAGGCAGGCCACTGGCTCCCAGCTACGCCTCTGTCAGGGCGAGTGTTTTAGTTTTACAACATCGTCCAGCTACACTCCTGGGCCCTTCCGAGTCGCCGCTTAACGCCCACCCGCCACTCGCGCGCTCAGTTTCCGGCAACGGCACGGATTTGGCGCGCGTCGAGATGACGTCCGCGACGGCTTCCGTTCGGGAGGATATGAAAGCGGTTGCTGCGGCAACAGCATTTCCCCAGCAGCCCGCGTCGTGCGTCACTCGCGCGCGCCGGAAGGCAATTCGCTCGCGAAGCTCGGATAGAAGAAAATGGCGGCGGCGAAGAAAAGCGTCCTCTCTTCTTTGGCCGTTTATGCTGAGGATTCCGAGCCCGAATCCGATAGTGAGGCCGGTGGAGCGGCCAGCGAGCGAGGAGCAGGGACGACGGGTGAGGCCTTGGTGGGACTATGGCGGGGGGGCATTAAGGAACGAGGGGTGTTCGGGGATGTCTTTTTTTTACGCCGGGGCCTCCACGGCAAGCTTGGGGTCTGTGATGGGGGGGATATCCCGCCCCGCCGCTGTTTGGTAAAAGGGGGGAATAACCACGCTTCTCTGGGATGATGGAAGAAGACGTGGCGTTTCGCCAAGCAGCATCTTCTGCCTAGCGTTACTTGTGTTTAGGGCGTATAGCGAGGCCACGAATTCACCTAAAATTTACGTGCCGGATTTACGTATAAGCTATAGCTTAGGGCCCCACTCTCTTGGGGGCCCCCAAAAAAATTAAAGGAAAAAAAAAACTGGATGTACATTTCCAAAATATAAGATAAAAAAACAAAATAAAACCTACATGCAGCAACAGTGTTTTGTGTTGTGTAGGCTCCTATTTGTTATGTGCAAATGGCTTTAGATACCCATTAGGTCCATAAATTACCATATAACATATGTTCAACACACACAAAAGTGACAATTTGTAATTGACAAAAGACAGCTGGACATATAAAGGGTCCCATTACCTTCAGTAGCTTACGGCCTCATCAAACCTAAATCCTGCCCTGACATAAATTATTATTTGCTGCTGTATTGTGGCTGGCAGCGGATCCCAAAGGCCTGGGCCGTTGGCTCTTCCTTGACATTAGTGCTTGATATCCTTTTAAATGGAGATGCCTGGCATTAGCCGTTCTACTTATAAAGCATATGTTGTGCTACTGATTTATTTACCCATCCCCAGGACCTTAGTTCCCCCGCCACCCGTGATGTCTGCCTTCCAGCCAGTTTTCTTCCTCTTAGGTGTGTTTCAAATGCCTGTGATTCAAAACTAGCTTCTGATTTGCAGCTACACTGGAACCTTTATATGTAAAATGTGCTGTTAGCTTCTTAACAACAACAACAACCATAATATCCGTAATATGCAGCTGCAGTGTTTGATTTTATGAAAGCTGTGAATTGTCTGCCCAAATTTGTAATTATCGGGGCCATCACGCAATTTTAAGGACACCTTGCAGTTGTTTTTGTATGTGTATGTGTGTTAATTGTTATAAGAATTCTAATGTCTCAAATATACATAAGTATATAAACCACATATCTAAGATAGTACAGGACAGAATCCTGAAGCCATTTTGTCCCTTCCAAAACGGCCTCAAATATTTCTCTGCAGTTGGAGGAAGTTTACCAATTGTCTTTTCACCTCCAAATCCAGTTAATAAAACTACCTGCAATGTAGGGGCTTACATCTCCCAGCAAATTCAGTCTGGCAAGAATATGTTAAGGTGAGCAGACTATCAATAGGTGTAAATTAGTAAAGAAGATATTCAGGAACTATAGTATTTACCAACTCAAAAGGAATGGCTTGGCTACCCAGGCAATGCAATCAGAAATATGTTATCAGGTACCTTGATAGATAGAGAAGTTGCACTCAGATTTCTGCTGGAGACTGCCTCCTTCTGTGATGTATGTATGATGTTTTTGGAGTGGTCTTGGGCTAAGGGGCGTGCAATTTCAAATGTCTTTATAGGGGCTTGTACACCTTTGTTCTAGGTCTCTTACCTCCTTGCAAGTGTGGGGGGGGGCAGGGGGAACTCTGTTGTAACAGATAATGAAATATATTCTTTGCTTTCACTGGATCCTTGCCTCCATCTATTCATCCCTGACCGATCATGGACTTAGGGATTCAGTCCCTTGGGGAGTTGGGCAGCAAAAGCCAGCCCCCCTATTTTTTCTATAAAAACACATACTATTGTTAAATCAGTATCAATGTCTTGCATATGTTTCCATTGGAATACCAAATGATCACTAACTTGATTTCCCCCCCCCCCCCCCCCCGTTTTGAATGAGGTAGAAGAAAAAGGAGGTCTGGTGTCAGAAGGCTACGGAGAGGATGACTTCAGTAAAATGGAGGGAGAGGAGGATGGTTATGATGACGATGAAGATGAAAATAGTAGACAATCGGTAGGTATACCGTATATTATATTAATGCTGAGTCTATACAAATTTCTTTTGTGCCTTCCACTTGGTAATAGATTTGCCTGGCTCCCCACCTCTTATTACTTTCTCTTATTGTTATGTATGTGCTTACGGAGTTGTAGCTTAAAATGTCAGAGAAGTAAATCTTAACACATCTGGAAGTATGACTTTTCATAGAACTGTAGAGTTGGAAGGGACAACTGGGGTAATATTGTCCAAGGCAGGAATCCTTTACCCAAAGTGGTGCTTGAACCCACAACCCTGAGATTAAGAGTCTCCTGCTCTACCAACAAGCCATCCCTTCAGTCTTATAGTGGGCGCTTTGGCATCCACTTATTACAGTAACATTATCTATGGGTCCTATGTAAGTTGTCAGTTCTTTTATTAAGTGGTCTGTACCCTAGATTAGTTGTAAAAACCTTATTTGTATTTCCTCCCCTCCAATTTTAAGGAACAACATTATCTCAAATGAGCTGTTAAAATGGATGAAGAAAAATGTCTGAGAAGGGTCTATGGTAGACCTGTAGTCTGTGATATGCTGGAGAGGGTGTTCCTTTACACCATAGATTTCATTAGGGTAGTAAATTCCATTTCCTGCGCTGTGTGTGAAATGTCTAGTACACAATAAGATAAAGGGGGGAAATCTACAATACACTTTTACATTATAATAGTTTGATGATGTTGGCAATATTAGCATGACAGACATTTGAAATTTAGTTTCCCTGCTGCCTTGTCATATACCTGGTTTGTGTGTGTCTGGTTGTAACTGTATAAATTTCATCCTGTAACCTATCAGAGGGAGAGGACAATTTGCTCCAGTTGTTTTGCAGTAATACTTCCTTGCTGGGTTAAGATTGGTCTCCCGATTTTTAGCATTGTGCTTATCATTATCTGTAAAATGGTGTTGTAAAATTGCTAGAGCAGACACTCAGATGGCATTTTGTAAGAGGTTACTGTGATGAACATTTCTCCAAACTTTTTTCCATTTTATAGTACTTGTATCACCTTTCACAGCCTTTTCCAACAGAAGTCATGTGCATTTCTGTTTGTTTTTACTAGTTTGCAAGAAGCAAAGTACTACTGCAGTATATGTGGCTTCCTGTCTGCATGCATGTTCCTTTTGTCTGGTGACAACTTTGCATATGTATATTGTTCAGAAATAAAAATTAACAACATCCTTAGGACCAAACACATTAAAAAGTAAATAACTTGAGGACAGTTTTTCAGACTACGGTCTAATTCCCTATTTTTCTGTATGGTATTCACTTTAGCTTGAACAACAGTGCCTATAATTGGTATTATTTTACCTGAGAAGGTAATCCTTTTATTGGTAATGGGATGAGGGAGAACTACCTTTTTATAGTCTTTGTTGATTTTTGTTTTGGAGTCTGTGAAATGGCAATTGTTCAGTATACAAGTCTCATAGAGAACCTGCTTGGTCTACATCAGTTGTAAAAAGATGCACAAAATGGGTGTGGTAATAATTTTGGTGTCTGCTGGTGAAAGAGAATGGAAACTTTGGGACTTCATTGAATTGTTCTTTAGCAATTATCAGAACCAACAGATTGGTAATGTAACTTCAAGGCAATACTTGTATGCTGATCTTCTTAAATACTGTCTTCCCCATTCCCACATTGATTTCACCTTCACCAACAATTTGGGTTGCCCTCTTCAGAGGTGTGGATTTTGTTGGTTTAAGAGCATAAGAGCCTGCTGGAATGGGCCAAAGGACCATCTTGTCCAACACAGTGGGCAACTAGATGCCTATAGGAAGCCAACTATCAGAACCTGAGTGCAACAGCACTCTCTTAACCCAAGATTCCTCTGAACTGATATTCAGAGGCCGACTGCATCTGACACTGGAGGTAGAACATAGCCTTATCCTCCATGAATTTGTCTAATTTTATAAAGCCATCCAAATTGGTAGCCATCACTGGGGATGTTGGAGTGAGTTCCATTGTTTAGGTATGCACTGTGTAAAAAGTATTGTCCTGACTCTTCCAAAATTCAGCTTCATCCATGAGTTCTAGTGTCATAAGAGGGCAAAAAACTTATCTGCATCCACTTTCTCCATACTATGCATCATTTTATCAACTTCTTATTCACCTTTTCTCTAGACTAAAAAGTCCCATATGTTGTAACCTTTCCTCCATCCCCTTGGTGATGTCCCCCCCCCCTTTCCGAACCTTTCTAATATCTTTTTTTGAGATAACACAACCAGAACAGTACACTGGTTCTCAGCATGGTTGCATCATATAATGAATGGCATTTTGATATTGGCAGTTCCGTGTTCAGTCCCTTTACTAATGATTCCTAATATAGTAGTCATCATCTTCTCAGCTGTCTCACACTGGATTGATGTTTTCACCAAGCTATCCACTACAGCCCCAATGTCTTGTTCTTGGTCAGTCACTGCCAGTTCAGACTCAGTGAGCATACACTGTGTTTTGGAGGTCACAAAATCAGAGAGGTGTTAATAATTGCTAGCGTGTTCAGATGTCATGTTTGTTTGCTCTTTATGAACAGTCTTGGTATAAAAGAGTGGCAATGAATAATTTCCGCTTGACACAAATTTCTTTTCCTATTTGTGCTGGCCTTTTTGTTGTCTGTTTTTCAACAAATCAAATGTTATATGGTCAGTTGGAATCTACACCGACACCTGTTTGATTAGCTGTAGAGATGTCTTGTTAATGTCATATTTTATCAGAATTTATGTTTTATTAGAGGGAGGGAAAAGCATTGCAAGAACAGCTCAGCTGAATGCAAAGGTGAAGCTGGGCTATTTAATGCAAGTCCCTTGCTACACATGCAAGAACTTGCTGAGCCCACTCTTTAAAGCTTAATCCTGTAAATTCTTTGTCTTATAGGAAGATGACGATTCAGAGACTGAAAAACCTGAGGCTGATGACCTAAAGGTATTTGGAAGAGTGTTATGATGGGAATACAGTATAAATAGCATGATAAGTTCATCATTTGCCTCTCATATTGTTGACAAGCTGGTGCAAAATCTTGTTGTGGGGTCTGTGGGAAGGAACTCTTGAAACACTTAGAAATAGCCCAGATTTTGAAAGGCTACTAAAATGACTTTCCAGAACAAATTTGGTAACTCCCTACATTATGAAATATTTTGCATGGGTTTTGATGGCTATTGGCTGAAAACCTAGACCATTCAACGAACATATTGTGAATGATCAGATTGCTTCTTGCCATGTGCAAGCGTATTTTGCCAAGAGTACATGTGTACTTATTTGAACCTATACAGTGTTTAATACTCTCTTGTGTTTAATATGTGGTGAGCCATATGCCCCTTAGCACGCTATGTATATAACATGAGCCATGCTGCCCAGAAACTTCTCATGTTGCCACCCTCCAGACCTGATGTGGAGGAACCACATGAAGATGGGTCTCAAATGATGGGTCTCAAATGATGAATGCAGATTCCGGGGTGGTTTATATAGGGGAGAGGTGGTCCTTCAGGTATTGCAGTCCTGAGCTGTTTAAGACTTTATAGATAAAAACCAGCAGTTCAGATTGGGCCCAAAAAATAATTGGCAACCAGTGCAGTTGGGTCAGGATTGGTGTAATATGCTCACACTGTCTTGTCCCAGCGAGCGACACTGGGGATTTGGTCATAGCAACTGATTTTTGGTGCGGGGGTGGGGAGTTGTAAATAATTAAGTGCTGCAGAGTAGACTAAGAGGGTGCCACTGGCGTGTGTGTCCCTTCCTCCTCTCTCCTGTATGAATTTGCTTATCTTTTCCAATTTTGCCCCAAGTGTATCATTGCAGTATGTACTGATGGCAAAGTTCAGAGATGATTTGCAGACCCTGATACAAGCCTGCTGGTTTGTACTAACCTTGGTGAAAATGTAAGAGCAAACCAAGGAAAGGAAAAGCAGGAGCAGTTTCACAGTATGCTTCCTGTCTTCTGACCATCATTTAGCAGTGTCTGTGCCGTGTCAGTGTGATCAGCAGCTGTGAATTGTGCTGTGGCCAGAATCTTGGCCATTCATTGCATTGACATGCTAAACTTTATGCTGACTAGGTAAACTATACTGATGGTACACTAATGTAATCTTTTCCACATAAATTCTTAAGTTTATTTTGTGATATATATATATATATATATATATATATATATATATATATATATATATCTGCTCATTTACATAATAGTCTAGCATGGTGTTGTCTGCTCTGTCAGTAGTTCTCCAGAGCCTTGGGCAAGCTTCTTTCCCACTATCCACTAATTTAAGTAGGGTTTTTCATTTTTTCTGGAGGGCCAGGAATGGAACATGGGACCTTTTGCATGACAAGCATGTGCTGCACTACATGTGCCATATAGATAATACATTGAATGTATGGAAGCATCAAAGTTATGCCATACTAGCGGTATTAGAAACTCAGATATATAAGCTAGGCGCGAAATGGCTCTTTAAACCAGGGTTACAGTCGCCAAAAGGGAATGCCTAGTTGCCATTTGGGGGCCTGATGGCTCAAAAGTCTTTTTCCCCCCAATGCAACTTTTTGGGTCCCTGAAATTCATTCTGATTGTGCAGATCAAATATAACAAATAGAATTATACAGAATGTGTTGCTAGTGTATGAAAGCAATCAAGACCCAAGGAACCCCAGGGAGGCACCTCCAGGTGGTGATTTCAGGCACCATCCTGGCACCCAGGAATCTTCACTTGGTCGCAAGTGCCGATAGCCACGGGCAAAATATGCCTAGTGAATATTAAATGCTGTGTACTACATTCCGAAACCACTTCCAATGTACAAACAGGCCGTTTAAATGGTCTTGTTTGGCCTCCAACATTCTGTGTAATATGGTTGTGCAATACTGTGTTTCTCTTCCTGTCATAGCCCCTCACTGAATCAAATGCCACTCAGGTGTCCTACCCACCCAATCTTCAGGAGCTGCTTTTTATAGTTTGTGCATGTGGAGTGCTGTGTGTGGCCTTTGTGTTCCTTCCTGTCCTGTAGTTACATCATAACATTTTCTGGGCTGGTTACCTGATAATCTGTTATGCAGTTCAACTTAAATCTCTTAACTGGGTAGAGAGCCCTTCCTTATACAGTGGTACCTCTGGTTACCAACGGGATCTGTTCCGGAGCTCTGTTCGTAACCTGTGACGTCCGTATCACGAGGTGCCGCGTCTGCGCATGTGTGCAATGCAATTCAGCGTTTCTGCGCATGAGCGTGACTAGAGATGTGAAGGCCCATAAAAAACCGTGAAAATTCAGGAAAAACCCGTTTTTTACTGAAGCCTTTTTTGTTTTTTCCCGAAAAATTGGAAAAATTAAAAAATAGATTATGGAATGTTTTATTTTAACATGATGAACAAAATATTTTAAGATAAGGGGTTCAAATATTTTATAAATCATTTTTAAAAAATATGTATGGTATATCAGATTATTCTAATTTCTGTGAGGACAAGCAAGTCCTAGGTTACAAACTGAGCTCTCCAATACAAGAACAAGATCCATTTCTTCCTTTAGGAAGGTGGTGTTGTCACCAGATAAGAAAAAAGGTTTCAGTTTTGTTTTTGCATGCGTGTGGTATGCGTTGGTTCTGTTCCTTTTCACTAGGCCTCAAAGCACTGGAAGAAAATATAGAGCAACAAAAAGGGCCTGAAAGTATATACTTAATTACAGCTCAGAAAATTATTCTGATTAAATTTCATGCCCATTCATTGAAACTTAGTCCCACTTCCTTCTTCAGTTCTTTTTATGAAAATGTTTTTTTTAAAATACTGTGGAGAGGAAATATGAATAATTGTTACTTCTGGATTTTTAAAAATTGTTTTGTGGGGTTTTTTTGTTTTTTGTTCCACATAAACTAGTAAACAGTTCAGGAGATTGTTGCTCCATTTGTTACAAATACAAATAAATATTATTTTTAAAGTAAATTTTGTTTGTAATACCAGGTAATTGTTTTATGCTAGTTGTGATAATTTTATGCCCATTAAAATTGTCCATAGTTATATTTTATGTTTCTAAAGTAACAGAATGACTTTCAATCTGGAAAGGAAAAAAGAAGTGCTAATGTAGCATTTTTTCTGAAATTTGTTTTTTCTGGAAAAAATGGGTTTTGTTACGAGCTTCAAAATTTCCGGAAATTTTACATCTCTACGAGTGACGTCACCGCACGCTTCTGTGCGACGCGGCGAACCCGGAAGTAACCCGTTCCGTTATTTCCGGGTCGTCGCGGTGCGTATCCCGAACGTACGCATCCCGCAGCGTACGTAACACGAGGTATGACTGTACAGTATTCAAAATCATGCTGTCTGTTCAATAGTACACCAGAAGGTGTCACTGTTATTCCAGGTGGATTTATCGAAGTTAAGCTACTATAGGTTGTATTAAGTTGCTGTGTGTTCATAAAAGGCTACCACAGTATTCTTTCATTTTTGGGACTTGTGCTGCTCTTGTCAATGTTGCTATAGATAATATAGTTGAAAGTTGACAGAAGACTTTACAGCCACATTGCGTATGTGAACAGCATGTTCCAGTAAGCTTTTCAAGTTCAGACATTGATGTCAAACAGTGATTTCCTCTTAAGCCCCAGGGCAAGGCTAGTTAAAGTAGGCCAGAGTCTTTTTAAAAAGGAGGCTCTGGATAGAGCAGAAAGATGTCACAATTCCTTTGACAATATTACCTTGATACAGTAAAAAATTATAAATGCAGCAGTAATAAGCTACAATCCCTGTATAGCATCCATTATGTCAATCTGGAGGTGTTATAGAACCATCTTCTCCCTAGATATTTCTTTAATGTAATCTATTTTCAACTATGGGCAAAGAAATGGAAATAATATTTCAACTAGCACTAATACCGGGATATGTTAAATGCAATGTAGAGAGCATGTTCTAGATAGTATGTTAATATAAAAGAAAATTATAAACTGCTTTATTAGTGGCATATACCGCATTTCCCCATGTATAAGACTAGGTTTTCTTCCTTAAAAATAATGTCAAAAATTAGGGGGCGTCTTATACACGGATAGTGCCGAGGGTGGGTTTTCTTAAATCCGAGTCCCCCAAAATTGGGGGCATCTTATATATGGGGGCATCTTATACACGGAAAAGAACTGTAACTCCATATTGGCAAAATCTGTCCAGATAAGGGTAGTAAGTGTTGGGTGTATGGCCAGTAATGGGGCTGACTTTATTCATGTATGGTGGAAAGGCCCAATTATCAATCTTTTCAGGAAGAAAATTGCATATGTAATTTCTCTCATAATTCTTAAGAGTCTTGCTGAATCAGGCCAAAGGCCCATCTGGTTTCTAAATGTTCTCACAGTGGCCAAATGCATGTGACAAAATGCTATGATACGCTCCCTGGTTCCCCTTTCCCTGTGGCCTTTCCTCCCCCAGAATAGCAGTGACAATGACCTGCGGATGAATACAAACCAGGATTCAAAGGTCAGGAAGGTGGGTAGCATTAAAAGGAAAGTTCCAGACTTATTTTACCCCCAAAAAATCATGCTATGTTTCCTTAGCTCTGGAAATCTTTGTATCAAGGAAGTAAGGTGTTTTCTATGAGCTTGAATAGATTGTGTGTACGCTCCATATAACTATACAGAGTTTTGATATCTTGGAAAGAAAAGCTGTATTTTGCTACTAGTGTGCCCTGGGCTAATTAAGAAACTTGCATACAGTTGCTTATTTTGCATACTTCTTTTAGTCATAGGAAGGGGAAATGAGCTTTGCTGAGTTCTGAAGCTCCCCTAGAAGAAACACTTTTCCTCTGGCATTTAAGACTTTCCTCATAATTTCAAGTTTGCTTTTACAGCCATAAAGACTATATACTTTTTCATGAAGGTTTGCTTGATTCCCCCCCATTAAGTATTATCATTTATTTAAAGTATTAAATGAACTGTGCCAATGCAAGACTTCCCTGGGTAGAATCCAGTTGTTGCTTTGTGCTCACGAGGGGTTTTAATCCAGCTGAGGCTTCAACTAGTGGAAGAGAAAAGGAGTTGATTTTTTGACTGTTCATCCTGCAACTCTCTGTGCTACCTTCCATTCTGTTCTGGAGGGTCTACCACCCAGAGCTGATTTTCAGTGTGTCCTGAGAAGTGGAGTCTTCATGAGTATAATGGCAGCAATTTGTTTCTACCTCTCCTTTTTAAAGAAATTGTCCCGGTTAGACTACTAAAGGAATTCCAGTTACTGAATGCATTGAATATAAAAATCTGAAAAGGTAACTGCAGAATATGCACCTTAAAGTGTGTATCTTGCAGAGGACTCTCCTGAAGGATTCCGGTTCTAAGTTTGAATATACCGGTAGGTAAACTACAAGAGGTAACAAGTGAGACCATTCCTTCTGCTTAAGTCATCCAGGTAATGTTCACAGAGGAATAATTAACTTTGCCCATGATTACTAATCTGACTATGCTGATATGAGCAAGTTAATACACAGTGCCCTGCCCTTTTCAAGTGAGCCTTTGACACTTGCTTGTGTGCTTTAAAACGCTTAAAGTCCTTTGAGGAGTTCCTTCTCTTCATAACCCTTTCTGGATTTGGTTAGAATGCTGCCATGTTAGAGTTCTAAATTTAAGCAGTATTGAATTTGCAACACCAAAATACTTTTTCCTGAACATTACTTCCAGTGATACTCACTTATCAAACCTTTATTAGGCATTTACATGTAAAATCGCGAGAGAAAGAATCACATACAGGAACTTTAAAATATATATACACAAAGAAACAACAATTAAACTCATAGGCTGATCGTATGTGTGTATTAGTAAAATCTAGAATTTCGTCCTGTTAAAGTACTCCTTGAAGCACTGCTGCCAAAAACTCGGCAGTGATACTCTAAGAAGCCATGTTGACTTCTCACTGTAACTTTGGTATGTGGCTTTAGCTCTGGTGGGAGTTCAGTGTAAGATGTGAAAGATCAGGTTGTTGCCATACCCTCTCTCCTCTTCACTCCCATTTCCAGTGGCATGCGGCTTTTGTATAGTACAGTCATGATCTTTGATGAAAAGGCAGAGTAGTTTGAACTGTCTCTTGCACTTTGGAAAGAGCGAAGATTCTCCAGAATTCTTTATTCTGTTGTCAGATCCTGTGCCAAGGACTAAAGTCTGCAAATAATGGATCATAAATTGTCACCCCTGGGCTTTAACAGGAAGAGGTATTCAGATGGTTACTTAAAATGCCAAGAGGAATGAGGGGCACAGTGTGAGTCAGGCACTGTCTATTGTGAGTCAAGGTTAGAAAACCACTGATAGGCTATAGGGATCACCAACTGCCAGTCTCTTGAGTCAAATTATCCTACTAGCTAGCAACCCAGATGCAAGAGGGGTATAGGTGGAAATGGTAGTTGTACTAGTAGAACTTTCTAGCAGGTCATTTCTGGGAGTAGGGGTACCTTTGCTTCTCAAAGTAACCCTCTTACCAAAAACTAGTTGGTGTCTGGTCTAGAAAGTAACATATGGTTGTCCCTCATGCATCTAAGCCTAAGGTAGTGGGTTTAATGGTTAATCCAAACAGGAGCAAAATATAAGAAACCCAGAACAAAGTCTCTGTCTCCTCCATTACTTCTTTCTTCCCGGTTATTTATACTATAAAAGTGAATGAGAGAATGAAACTTCCTAGGACCTTTGTAGAACAGCTTTGGTTAGCTGTTTGGAAGATGAGACATGTCCATTATGTGTCTGCTTGTTCTTCCCACAGCAGGAGTGCAAGCTGCAACAAACCCCAGACTCCCTCAAGTGTTGAATACCACAGATTGTTGACATGGGTGTGGTGTGGCTTTCAAATGGGAGGGGAGGGTATTTTAGATTGTGTTAGCTGCCAGAAAAAAGCTACCCTTCCCAAATGCCCCTTGCTGAGAGACCTGATGACTTGAGCTAGATGGGCACTGTTCTTTCGCTGCTATTTCTTGACTGTTGACATTCTTGCATTTAAAAAATAATAATTCATTTTTTATATTAAGCATGTCAAAACCTATCTTTGGACCCAGGTTAAAAGTGAACACTGCATCTAGTCATTTTCCACATCTCACGTCATCAAAAAAGTTACCTCTCTGCAGGAAATGGCTGTTCCCAGGGCTAATTGAGACTTGTCAGATCGTGAGTGTGTTCATCCACATGCCACTAAGCAAAAGTACCATAGAGGTGAGTGCCTCTTGTGAGAAAAGGTCTTGGGATGAATTCAGCTGTTTTTTAATCCAAAGAGGCTCTCTAGTGCATGGGTAGGCAACCTAAGGCCCGGGGGCCAGATCCGGCCTAATCACCTTCTCAATCTGGCCTGCGGACAGTCCGGGAATCAGCGTGTTTTTACATGAGTGGAATGTGTCCTTTTATTTAAAATGCATTTCTGGGTTATTTGTGGGGCATAGGAATTTGTTCATTTTTATTTTCAAAATATAGTCCGGTCCCCCACAAGGTCTGAGGGACAGTAGACCGGCCCGCTGCTGAAAAAGTTTGCTGACCCCTGCTCTAGTGCTTCCTAAGGAGAGATGCTTTTCCTTTTCTGTTTAAACCAGCCACTAGTAGCTGTTCAAATACTGCACATTACTAGTGAGTGGGATTTCTGTTCAAGATAGGGAGAGCATGCTGCATGAAGCATTGATAGCAACTAGCTGAAAATTGGAAACCCTGGGAAATTGTAGTGTTGGCCCCCTGTCTGAGCAAGACAGTAAAAGCCTACAATTCTTAATTATGAATGTTCCTAAACTTACTTAACAAAATTCAATTGTAGCATACCATTTTCTGACTAAAAGTCAGAAAGTATCTCAGAGAGTTGGAAGGGACCTTGAGGATCATGTAGTCCAGCCCCCTGCAATACAGGAATGTGCAACTGGTCCCTTACAGGGATCAAACCTGCAACCTTGGTATTGTTAGCACCACACTCTAACCAACTGAGGTATCCAAGCTGTGGGCTGGCAAATAAATGCTTCCATAGTCTAGATGTTGTACAAGACAAACAAATCAAGCAGGGTACAGGGAGGGGATGTTGTTGGTAATTGTATAGTTAGAAACTCCATATGCAACTTATTTACAAAATCTAAATAAAATTTTCATGGGGGGACAGAAACGATAAGCCACAATTTCTGCAGCTGCTTTCAGCTCTGCCATACTGATGAACTTCTCTCTAGTTCAGGCATGTCCAAAGTCCATTTTGGGGGCCTAATCCGTCTTGGTGGTCAATTTAATCTGGCTCCCATGACAGGTGTAAAATCCTAAAAAAAAAAAAAAAAGCTCAACTTCAATCCTAAAAAAGCTTAACAACTTCGGGGTTAAATCCTAAGAAAAGCTAGTAGTTTATGACAGGTGACTGGACCTGACATTCAGTGTTAGGGTATTTAAGGACTCCCATGTGTTTAAAAACACTTTCATGAATCAGTTGACTTCTGATTTGCCAAATGTTGTTTGTTTGGGTGTCTGCCATACTAGTTCAGTGGATTTATACAGTGTTAATATAGCTTAAAAGTAAAAGGCAGAATTAAAGACATCTGATTTCTGTTATGTTAAGATCGAAAAGATTACAACCTGAGGAGTTGACTCTTAGTCTTCATATATTGATGTTCCTTCCTGTTTGCAGCTGGGATAATATTTTTTTTGTTCTCGCCTCTGCAAAATAAATATAGTTGTCATGCAGGAATCTGGAAAAAGGGGTTTATTTACAGAGGTACTGTATACATTAATTTCTCCCTTTACCTTTATCAGAATCCACAATGTAACCTGCTCAGCTTCCTAATATTTCCCCCACAGAATTTTTTTTGTTTCTCATCTTAAGTTTGGCATTTGTCCTACGGGCTTGTCACGAAGCTGGCAAACAGGATACATCCATGGGAAGTGTGGTTTGTTTTGGGCCTTCTCCCAGTATTTTTCCTCCCACCCTCATTGTTGGACAGGAAAACTTCCTGCTTTTTACTCTCCCACAGCTCCATGCAGAATGAAATTGGCACAATGTATGCCATATAATTTTCAATAGATGAAAATAGTTCGTCATGCAGTTCTCACCCTGCATGTTTGTTTCCTGAATTCTGGTGGATTTCTAGATTGAGCTGGGGGTTCTAAATTGTATATATGTAAAGCAATTTACATATACATTAAAGCCAAGAAGTCTGACAGGTTGAGAGCATTAGCTGCTTACAGGCTGTTATATATGTTCCTTATCTTGTATAGATGTTGCCTTTTAATCAATCAAGTTCTGAATGTGTAGATTATGCAGTACTTTTTAACATTTTTGATTATCACTTTCTGGCATATCTTCCGTTTTAATAGCAAATTTGCTGGATAGTCTGAAGAACAGCTGCTGATGACTTAGCAAAGAACTATGTAAATGACAAATATTGCTAATAATAATAATAATAATAATAATAATAATAATAATAATAATTTATTATTTGTACCCCGCCCATCTAGAACTCCTGTCCTGTTTCTCCTGTTCATGTGGGAAAGTGCAGAAAGCTGTACAACTCCCTGTGGGCCACATTTGATAAGTTGGTGAGACCACCCACTTTGTCAGTCACGTATTGTCATAGTTTCAGGTGAAAGATATCTGTCCATGTTCTAAAGCAGTTGCTGTAACTACTGATCCTTTGGAGACATGTTTTCAGCACCATTCAGCTAACTGGTGCTTGGAGCTTGCCTTTGAAGGAGTTCACTGTAACAACCAACCAGCTGGTGGTTGGTTATAGGGAGCCCTTCTGCAGAGAAAGCTTGTTTAAATTCCAACACTGGAAGGTGTGGCTTTGAGTCCAAGCCTCTTCCTTCAGCCCTCTCAGCTTCATAAATATAGCTACCGGTAGCTTAAAAATGAAAAAAAAAATGAAGTGTTTCAGAATTGATAGTATTAATATGTTGTGATAGCTTGAATTAATAGATTAGTTATAGACTTGGTACTGTCAGGTGCATAATAAATTCCTTTGTCTAGAATTGCTGTTATGTACTGTACTACCATGCAAATATCCTGCACACATGCTGTATAACTTGGAACTTGCAGGCGATATTTAACTTACTGGGAATCAGTGTATTTAAAAATTGTGATAGCTCATGATTACAAAGAGAAACTTAAACTGCCATTCTGTGACAAGTGGCATTTTTCAGTAACTCCAATATCCAGGTTGCACATAACACCAAGTCATGTTTTAGTGCAAGAGGTGGAACGTGTCCAAGGAATGCTGCAGGCTCCCACCGTCCTCTTCTCCTGCACTTCTGCAACATTTGGCTTCACTTTCCATGAATCTTGGCTTGTCCTTGACTATAAAGCAGAGTTTATAGGTTTAAAACAAATCTAGGGTTAGTTTTGAAATAAACCAGATTCATAATCCATAGTTTGAAGTTGCCTCTTTGCTTCATATGTTGGGACAAGCCAAGAAGTGAAACAAAATACAGTGGTACCTCGGGTTAAGAACTTAATTCGTTCCGGAGGTCCGTTCTTAACCTGAAACTGTTCTTAACCTGAAGCACCACTTTAGCTAATGGGGCCTCCCGCTGGCGCTGCGCCGCCAGAGCACGATTTCTGTTCTTATCCTGAAGCAAAGTTCTTAACCTGAAGCGTTATTTCTGGGTTAGCGGAGTATGTAACCTGAAGCGTATGTAACCTGAGGTACCAATGTAATACAAGAGGAGAGGCAGGTGGAGGATAGGATTGGGACTTTGGTCATGATAGTGCTAAACCATGATTTAGTGTTAATGTGAACCAGACCATTATTGAGCTGCTTGTGTTTTGGGGAAGGTTTTTTGTTTGCTTTCCAGTAGCAAACATATAGTAGGAGCACGCAACTTCAAACTTGATCCATTTGACCTAAGGCTTGCAATGAGTCACCACTACCAATATCCTAGAAATCTTGGGCAGCATGCACAACCTGTACTTACCTGTTTCTGTAAGGTCCTGTCATCTAAAGTGCAAAGCAGCTTTTATTGATTGCTCTGGCCTTGCTGTCATGCCATATCAGTTATCAGATAGGACAGAAGTGCTATGATTGACCTTGGTTTACAAAAGTGCAAAAGGTTGGCTGTTCTTACTGTCTGTTTGGGATATTTTCCTGATGATGCAAGGTAGCCAGCGGCTGAATAACCCAGCCTTTATTTGCAAACTGATTTGGTTACAGTGGTTGACAGCACAGCATGTTTAGAAGAAGTATACGTTTAACTTGACCCGTTCCCTTCTGCCACCCCATCAGACACCCAAAACATTCCAGAGCTCAAGGTTATGATAACAAAAGATTGTCTTGTTCTGTACTGCTCCTGGGTGAGATCCAAAGGTGACTGATGACATCCTAACATTTGCATGACATTTCATTATGCTGAGGGTGTTCATGTATATCTGCGGGTTCCATTTGTGTCCTTAGGTTTGTGATACCTCTCTCAGAGAAATTTGTAAATTTGAAAGTAGTAATTTAAAAACCTTCCTCTTCTGACATTCACTGTAGTCATTTTAATGACATTCTCAGTCCTACTCTGCACTAATACCCTCTCATATTTTGTACCGCTGAATAAAGCAGTGTTTTCCCTTTTTATATGACAGATCAACCTTTATACCGAAAAATCTGAGCCAAGTCTGGGGAAAAGTGCTGTTTAAGTATTTCACATTATAATACCTGCACCTTGTGAAGTCCATAGAATCACACAACTGTAAAGGGACCACAAGGGTCATCTAGTCCAACCCTCTGCAATGCAGGAATCTTCTGTCCAATGTGGGGCTTGAACCCACAACCCTGAAATTAAGACTCTCATGTTCTACCGACAGAGCTATTCAATGATTCATAGTATCCTTCATTTCTGCTACTGCCACACACTCACTATGTACAATAGTATTTATTATTCCATGTATTGTATAAATTTTGATGGTCTTATTTGGCCCAGGGATACAGGTTTCATGAGGCTTGAAGCCTAGGAGACTTAGCTTTATGCTAGAGCCAAGTGTGAGTAAGAAGGAAAAAGACTTGCCTTGATGAAGGCACCACTTGATTCTGCTGCAAGTGCCCAGAGTTGGATGATATATTGCAACAGTCTAGATTTGACTGTCCACTCATTTAAGAGGGTAGCAGTGTACAGCTCTGGTCCACACATCTCAGGAAGGCTATTGTAGAAGTGAAAGAGATGCAGGAAACAGCAACCAAAGTGACTAGGAGCCTGGAACAACTTCTCTGTGAAGAAAAGTTTGGAGCTTTTAAATTCATTGGGAGGGGTGAATAAGGGGGAGCATAACAGAGGTGCTCATTTGCTTAATAATTGGAGATTCAGGAAGTAACGCTTCACACAGCACATAGCTAAACTATGGCATTTACTTCTGCAAAATTTAGCAATGGCCACCAACTTAGGTGGCATTAAAATGGATTTGACAGATTCATGGAGCATAAGGGTATCTGGCTGCCAGTTTTGATGGTTAAATACTACCTCCGGGACAAGAGGCACCATGGCTCTGATTTACTGTGATTTACTTAATGTTATAAAATGATTCCATGTAGTAATGAAAGGCATGAAAACAGAATTGAGCTAGTTCAGTCATGAAGCATTGGGCACACCTCACTCTGCAGTAAGCAGGATTCATATCCTCTGGGCAAAGCGAGCACTCAATGGTTGATTACTCAGCAGGGCCTGTTTACTTCATTGTGACGAGTGCCTCAGATATACCCCAAGGCCCTGAAGTCTACAGCTGCGCACAAACCATACATTCAAAGCACATGACTTCCCCCAAAGAATCCTGGGAACTGTAGTTTGTTGCTGCAAATTGTAGCCCTCTGAGGGGTGAACTACAGCTTCCAGGATTCTCATAATGTGCCATTCATTGGTGAAAGTCTTCCTTTAAAACAAGGGTTTTGAAGACTTGGTAGTCACTTATGAACTATAGTTGGTCTACTGGAAAACCATATAACTTTCCAAAATCACACACACAGACATCTATGTATCTGTGTTTTTCTAATATTGCATAGTTCTCTGTTTGGACATTTGATACTTTCCTATAGTTTCACTGCTTCAAATTGAAGCCAAAAGCAAGAATGCAGGCAAGACACAAGTTTCCATTTTTCCATCAGAAATATTAACTTAAAGTGTATATGTCCTAAAAAGAGTTCTGTGTGTTAGTGAACTAAAATCTTACCATTAATTAATTAAAACAGCTTTACTCATGTTGCAGCCGTATTTCAAAGGCAGCCTGGAGATGTCAGATGGCTCTCTGACATGCAGTTTCCCTCCTAACTTGATCACCTCTATAAAGTTCAACATCATTATGAATCCACCTCTTCCATCATATATTCATTACCTTTACTTGGATATGAATGTCATGCCTACTAGCTACAACGGTTATGTTTACCTCCACTTTCCAAGGCAGTATGCCTCTGAATGTCACTTGCCGCTCAACAAAAGTGGAGAGAGTGCTGTTGCGCTCAGGTTCTGCTTTTGGACTTACCACAGGCATCTGGTTGGCTGTCGTGAGAACAGGGATGCTGAACTAGATGCACCACAGGCCTGATCCAGCAGGCTCCTCTTATGTTCTGGATTTAAATAAATCTTTTTGGTGAAAGCAGTTCTAATTATTCATCAGTTCATTGTGCGTAAGTTTCCACATGGCAAACTATTGTGAAGAATGCCTTCTCAGCCTTAGGAAGAAATAGCAGCCCAGTTCACTGGACTTTTGCAAACAAAATAAAAAAAATAAAAATAAAAGCTGGACTTGAGAGTTTTATGACCTCAGCATTCTTGTAGCTACATAGTGTTCTTTAGCAAAGGGGCTGTAAAAACCCCTTCACTGTTGCTAGTGATACAAAAAAAACAAACAAACCACCAACTCGTAATCCCCTAGGGACACTATGGGCATTTTAAAATGTGCATTTTGCCATCTTGGATTTGGCAGAGCAGATTTCCAAACTAGCTAACTGAACCTTGGCTTCCCAAAAAGCCATGACTTTTGCCCACCTAAAATTGAAAAGGGAACTATAGTAGCACAGTTGCATTGCTAGCCAAGAAGCAGGCAGCATTTGTCTACTTGAATGAATAGCATCAGTGTTTAAGGACCTGTGGGCATTCAGGCAGAGTCTTGGCAAATTACGAAAGACTTGCTCGATGAAGAGAGGATGGAGCTCCCAATGTCTGCTTCTTTTTGTATAAGGTTAATTTAATAGGAACTTGTGCTTCTTGATGCTTGCCCTTTCTCTTTGTTTGCCTTGCATCCCTCATCCTGACACTTCTGGCTTCTCATAATCAGCACTGACTTAATTTCTCAGGAGTATCCTGGGTATAAAACCTTCCCTTTCAAGACCTCCTTGGTCTGCCATTCTATGCTGATCCTCAAAAACAAAACAAAAAACAAAACAAAACAGGGCTTTTAGAGGAGGAAAACCAGAAAAATATTTTTTTTTTTCTTGTTTCCTCCTCTAAAAATGAGGTGCGCCCTATGGTCCGGAGCGTCCTATGGAGCGAAAAATACGGTAGTTCTCTGGAATCATAGGTATTGATTGGTGTGAGAGGTGCAGTTGCTAGATATTGGGTTGGCACATACATAATGAGCCAAAATACTTTTAAAGTGAAATGAGACATTAATGAATGTGCTTCTTCTGTCCCTCAAGGGAGTAGAGGGGAAGCTTGCAGGTCCAAAGCAGGCTGTCTCTGGCTCATGGACATAACATTAAAACACGGTTTTACAGTGTGTGTGTGAACCAGCCCAATGTGCCTTATGTGACCCAATTTGAAATTGAGTTATAGCATATTTGCAACTCAGTTGAAGTATATAGTGCTCTTCTCAAAGTTTGTTTTTCAGTTGTGTCTTTGTGACATGCATACTATAAAAGTCTTCGTATAATGTAAATATTTAAAGCGTGTTCATAGCAGTGGTGGGGAGCTTGTAACCTTTGAAATCCGGTTGGACTCTACTTCCCACCAGTCCCAGTCAAAATGGTCAGTGGTCAGGGATGATGGGAGAACTTTGTAAATCAGTAACACCTGAAGAACCACTGGTTCCCCACCTGTAATTCATAGGATAGGATTGGCTAGTACATACCTGTTTTAAAGGGCTTATTGTACTTAAAACTTTTGCTTTTCTCTTTGTTTAGGACTTTTCAGAACTGGAGAAGAGAGATCCCCAAGAACTAGTTGGTGAGTATGAACAAGCTCTAGCATGCCTGTTCTCATCTATGTTTCCTTGCCCTTCCTGTTCTTCTTGGTTGGCATATGATACAGAGTTGGGGATATGCTGGATTTTTGTGAGGTTGCCATAAGTTACCATTTTGAGAAGAGCAGAAACATTTATGGAAAACTTCCATTGCAGTCATTGTTCTCCACGTTCTGCTGCTGCTTAGGTTTTTGGAGCAGGGGAAAGAGGGAAGCCACCCCCATTGTCAGGCCAAGGAACCTTTGCTTTGGGATGCATGTCCCTTGGAAAGTGCTGCAGCTAAAAGGGAAGGCTTCAGCTTTTGTGTGCAGATACCAATCCTCTGTACTGCAATACTTTACTTAAGTGCAAAGCAGTTTCACATTCTCTGAAAATTTGTTAAAGGAGGCTCATTTCCCAAGGGGTGAAAATGTTCATAAAATCTACCTGTATAAACTGTGGTTCTGATACTAGTGGCTGCATCTTGCTTCTCTGAAGGGTTTTCTGATGCAGCAACTAAATGTACCTTAGAGCAGGGTCTCCCAAACTCTGATGTGCAAGATGCAGGTGTCCCACAGCATGTCAGTAAAAATGCAATTAAAAATCGTACAGCACTTAGGACAGCACATTACAATTGCTACAACTAGCAGAAAAATCATTAGGCGGTTGCCCACGACCCCCAGCAATTTTCAAGTAGTCAGGTGTCTTAGAGCATTATGTCTCAGTGTCTTAGACTTAGAGCATCATGTGGTTCGTTCTTCACACTACACACGGGTCCTGCTTTAACTAATGTTCACTATGTGAAAATTCACTTATCCAAATATGAGGAATTAGTACCCAAACCTTGCTATACACACCACAGATTCAGATATCTGAACAAATAGCATTTTTTTTTGCTTCTTTGTTTACCTTTTGCTGGTTGGCTAAAGAATGGAGGGGGGGTGATAAGATTTTTTGGGGGGGGTTGGCTTATGGTTGTCAAAAATCCTTGTTCGGGAACGGATTACAAATTTTGCCATAGGAATCAATGGAAATTGTTGGTTCATTATGCAAATGCTTACTTAAACAAATGATTTCTCGGGAATTTATTGTATTTGGTAAGCAGGACCTGTGCATATATGCAAAATTGTATAGCAGTTTTTCTGTGTATATGAAAATGTACGCAGTACTCTAGAGCTTGTATACAAGAGTTGCAAATGTATCAGATTAGAAAAGATCAGAATGTGCTGATCTTGTTCTGCATTCTTGAGCCCACAAACAGAAGTCAGTAACTGTAGTGGCCTTTCAAAATTGGATGACTCAGTGGCATATTGATGCCTCATATACTTCCCTACAGTTCTATTGTTAGTTGCCAGGAAATAACGAACACCCTCTCTCCCAGGCATGAAATTACAGCTGGCCCATCCCATTTGAGACTCAAGAGGATTTAAGCATATAAATGATGCTTCCTTTTGGGTTAGAATGGGGGGGATGTCTCAGGATGATTTTGCACACTTGGCTGCAGTTCACCAGCTGTAAATGTGTAAAATAATTTAAAAGCACTATTTATTCGCAGGGTTTATTATTCAATGCAAGATCAATTGCAGAATGTGTTATTTAATGAAGAACAAAGTTGACCCTCTCTCTATGCAGATACCCTATAGAAGATTTATAACTACGTAAGTGGTGAACCTGCAGTAAAATGTGATGTGGTGCTCCTCTTCAAGATAACATCCTATTTCCCATCCTTCAGTTTCCCCACTCCCAATGGTCAGCATTCCATACCCACTGAGCAGACTCAGTTCTCACTGCATTGTTGGTGGGATCCGTCCATCTCTGCTTAGAGTTTATTCTAAAAATACTTAAGCAAACCTTGGGGTTCCCCCAGCCTGTTGTTATCTCCCCTTTATGGGTGGGAGATGCTGCTTAGTCTAATGGCAACTATTTATAACCAATTAATAAAAGCAACTTAGTATCAATCTAGTTTCACTTTAATCCATACTACAGTGGCACTTCCGTTTTCAAATGTCTCCGTTGATTAACGTTTCAGTTTTCGATCACCGTAAACCTGGAAGTAAATGCTTGAGTTTTCAAACACTTTTCGGAAGTCGAACATGCCACGTGGCTTCCGTATTGAGTTTTCGGTTTTCAAATGTTTCAGAACTCGAACGATCTTCCGGAATGGATTATGTTTGAAAACCAAGGTACCACTGTATTCCAGTCTAAAATAGCCCTTAGAGTGGGGTGAATTACTGGTAATAGTAGGTAAGCTTATGGCTGTCTTAATTCTAAACCTTTGACCTGGCTAATAAAATTAGCTTTGTTCAGTTCCTCTTGTAGCCTGTTGGCAAAAGCATAAACTTCAAAGGAGTTCCCCAATATTGTTGTGGAGACTTCTTCCATTATTCTTCCCTTCAGAAATCCATTGGGATAATAAACGTAATTGAGAAGCATAATGATAGAATTAGATGAGCTAATTCCTTCCTTATTTCTTACTACAGATCTTTGTCTTGTTTTGGTATGCTGGAGGTACTAGCTAAAATTTGTAGACCTTGTTCGGATACTTTGCAGTCTAGAATCAAGGAAGGAACTACAGTGGTGCCCCGCTAGACGAATGCCTCGCTAGACGAAAAACTCGCTAGACGAAAGGCATTCGCTAGCGGAAGGCTGCCCCGCAAGACGAAATTGTCAATGGGGCTGCCTCGCAAGACGGGGGGAAAAATTTTCATCGCGAAAACCGCTACTTGCCTTGGTGCTTCGCTAGACGAAAAATCGCTAGACGAAGACACTCGTAGAACGAATTATTTTCGTCTAGCGAGGCACCACTGTACTGCATTTGTCCTCAAGGCCAGCCAGCAACTTAAATTGCTGCAGCACCTTAGCTGGAGTCGGTCATCTCTTTGGGGATTTCCATCCATATTCATGGCATGTCAAATAGCCAACTGTGGACAGTTGTACAATCCCAGTTCTGTGTTTTTGCTTTCACAACCCTGGGCTAGGGACACATATGGTGTCAAAAGCCTCCCCGCTACACATTTAGACATGTGATGGATTTGGGCAGCCAAGTGGCCACTAGGACACTTTAAATGTGATCATATGGGAACGATTCCCCATGGTGGGTGATTGTTTGTATCAACCCCAGTGCAAAGCTTCTGGTCTTCACAGCATGCATGGTTGTACACCAAAGAGGCATTAAAAGCTGTATTTTGAGAAAGGATTTTAAAGGCACAAGATTTCCAAGAAAATGTTCGTGTTTTGTGAGGCAGCAAAGAGGAACTGTAAATCTTTTGAACTGAGAGAAAAACCTGGCCCTGTTGATGGACAGGGAAGTAAGACAATAAAAGTTTTTGGCTGGTCACAAGATGAAAGAACTGGGAGGTGATGTAGTACTTTGGAAACCCTTGAAGTAGCCAGTAGATTGCTACGAAAGGAGAAAGATGCCTGTCTGATTTGTGGGTAAAAAGCCAACCGGGCAGATCCGGTTCCTTATATATATGGCTTGTATTCTAGCAATATAATTCCAGTTGTAGTTTTAGCCCCAGCTTATTGGTATATGTTCCCTGTGGCTTCCAATGCCTTAGCCAAGCCCTTAGTCAAACCATAACTTCAAGGTATGAATAATTATTTACTTCACAAGCCAGAGGTTGGGTGTGCCTGTAATGGTGAATCATGCTGATATTCAGCTTCCTGCATTCCCCTTGCAGTACGCCTTAGGCTGGAAGCCAGCGGGCACACACACCCAGTCAAACGGTACAACCAATGTCAGGTCACCACACCTGACTGGCACAAAAGTGGATTTGATCTTTGGGGGAAATGACAGGGTGTAGAATGCACGAAATGTCTGAAAGTGCACGCTGGCAGCATATATTCATTTCCATTTATTGCGGAAATAAGGTGAAGGCAGCAGGTGTAATACACCCCAATGTTGTGCATTTCACACTGTTTTAATTGCTGTAACAAAATTTATTCCCGAGACTACCTCCTTGATTTCTGCACATTGATAAACAATTGGTTCTTGGTTATCTTTCTGTGTCACTCGGGGGATTATATAGGGGCTCCCCCCCCCGGGGGCACTTTTTATGGCTACTTGATAACTTTGGTTGCCATTATCGTAAGAAGCGCCTGACACACATGTCTTATCAACCATTTCCTCTTGGGTGCAGATTGGCATGCGGAGAGAAGGTGGCACATAATCTTAAGACAGAAAAGAGCGAGGCTGAGAATGGGGAGGGGGATAGTGAAAAGTGCACAAGTCTGAATTCTGAAACAAACCTTCAGCCATATAAAAAGCTAAGTCTCAAGAGAATGCTTCCTGATTCCCTTACACACTGAGCTCTGGTGTAGTCAATCATAGGAGAGCGACCAAATTTCAAACGTTAAAATATTAACCTACTCGCCACCAAAGAAACTCATTAAAAAGATTAAATTTATTTAGAAAGCATGTGCAAGGATGCAGTAAAATCACAAACCAAATTATTAGAGGAAAACATATATAGATGAAACTAACCGTATTTGCTGCCTAATGGTAAATGCCATCTCTCTAGCATGCCACTTCTGGCACTGTTTATTCTGTGCCATTCCCTGAGCTCCCATCAGTGTCTTCTGTAGAACAGTATTAAATCATTTTCCTGCCTAACAAGGACCCCCAAGAAAACACAAAAGCCTAATACCTAGCTAGCTTTAAATGGCACATGAGGTTTGGGTATCTGACTTCATGAATTCCACTTTTAAAAAATGGTGTTTAACCTTTCCCCTCAGATGTTTGGTCTCCATTGTAATGAAACATCGGTATCACCACCACATGGTACTTATGACATTCTTAATTAGAAATGAACACACCCCTCACATCACTGGCTTTGTAACCTATAACAAGCCCGTAGCTTGTTGTCAAGGGGCTCTGGAGCCAGACTGTGTTCCTCTGGGGATGTTGACAAGATTTCTGTTCTTCACAGAAGCACATTCTCTGGAAATGCCAAAGGACATGTCTTTGTTACTTGTGACTGCTAGCAAACTTAACCCTAAATAGCATCCTAATAGAAAAGCGTGGTGCTGGAGAGGAGGGCATGGGAGATGCCCAAATTGCAGAATTCTGAAGGCAGAATTATAATTTTAAACTGAGGCCCAGATGTTTGTTTGCCTTTGATTACGGTGGATACAAACATGAGAAGACACCAGTAGTAAAAAGCTAGAAGCAGATGCACAGCTAAATCTTCAGACAGTTCTATATGCTCATGTTTGTAGAGCCGTCCTGTCTACAAAAGGTTCAGAGCAGATAAAAGTAATAGGAATATAGCAGAATATTTTGCCCCTCCATACTTTGATGGACATAAGAGTCAGTCCTTCAGTTAATATTAACTGGAAGCAAGCAGTGTAATACAGTTGCTTGTGAACTATAATGCCTGCCTGCTACTGGGGAAATCTTTCTGCTGACACATGCTGTTTGCGATGTAAACATTACTGCCCTAAAACTAGGAAAGTTCTAATCATGTTATTATTATATTATTTTTAAAATGGAAAATGCAGTGGAAAAGGGATTTCCAGGATGAATGCCCGCACCCTGCCCACTTTTTAAGTAGCAGCCTGTTTTCAAGCTCAGAGTAAAGCATTTGTTCACAAACGGCATATTGTCTGAGCTTTTCAGGCCAAGACTGAAGGCAGAGCCTGATGCCAAGGAAAGGAACAAGAGTGTGGTACACAGTGTCGCCTTGGAATAATGTCCTTTTGAAGAGCAGCCTTTTTCCTGTACTTGTAGAAACATTGTGTCTAATTCTCTCTATCATCAACAGCCCAAATGCATTTAAGAACAAAACCTGGGCGCTGCTGCATGTTGGTCAGGTTATGCCCCTGTTTTGGCAGTGGTACATTTTAAACAAGAAATGTTCAGCATTTGACCTGTATCTTGTTCCAGTTCTCTCTAAACAATTCTCTACTGCATTCAGTTCTTTGATAAACTTCAGGCTTTCACTTATTCCTTTTAAAAACTGATTTGCCCACATAATTTTAGAACCATCATATTTTGAGATGCAGATTTTAGAAATAATTGCAATGCCAAAATTCTTGGTCATCAATGTTGGGTGAAATATTTAACTGGCAAGAGGCACTGATCACACTTCTCGATGCTCCCGGTGGTGGTTCTCAAACTGAATTGCCAGGAATTACTTGATGCATTTGTAGTTGAAAGTAGCTCTTGGAGAAGATGTACCGGTATTATTCCCAGGGCAACACTGCAGTCAATTAAAGAAAGTTTAAACAATAATTGTCTGTGGCTAGCAATTTGCTTTAAGAATAATCAGCAGTTGTTTTGTTGCTCTTATTAGATACTGTGCCTTGCATATGAACCAGTTGTCACCCTGATCTAAACCAGTGCTAATAATATAAGAGAGTAAATATGAAAAACACTTTCCCCAAAAAAATTAAAGCTGAAGAATTGGGTATAGAAGCATTGAGCTTCCAGTTTCCTGCATGTCTGCCAATGTACTTGCTTCTCAATCTTCAGAAATCACTAACATAAAGGGGACTGTTTCTTTTTAAGATCAGAAGTACAGGAACTTACCATATACTTGAGTATAAGCCTAGTTTTTCAGCACATTTTTTTGTGCTGAAAAAGCTGCCCTCGGCTTATACCTGAGTGAGGCGGGCGGTGGGGGCAGCGAGAAAGAAGCCCTTTCTCTCCGCTCGTGCCGCCACCCACTCTCCCCAGTCAACCATTCCTTAAGAAGCGTACAAGAACGGCGGTTCTTTACTCTCCCCAGGCAGCTTGTTCCATTCCTGAACTGCTCGCATAAATGCAAACTTGGCAAAGGAGGAAGAGGAAGGAGCAGCCCAAAGGGCTGCTTTCGGGCTGCTCGTTCCTCCTCCTCCTCCACAGCGGCAAAGGTGAACCGGCTTATACTCGAGTCAATAAGCTTTCCCAGGTTTTTGTAGGAAAATTAGGTGCCTCGGTTTATATTCGGGTCGGCTTATACTCGGGTATATACGGTAACATGCTTAAATCTCTTTAATGCTCTTTGCTATTCTAATGGCTGCCTTTCTATTTCTAGCTTCCTTCTCGGAGCGAGTAAGAAACATGTCCCCTGATGAGATCAAAATTCCCCCAGAACCCCTTGGCAGATGTTCCAACCACTTACAGGTCAGCTTCTTAATTTTTCATTTTTCAAAACCTATTTCTGTAAACCATCTCATATATTGTACCTTGTTGAGGTTTTGACTGTAACTGAAAATTCCACAACGGTTGCTAGTGTTCTTAACCAACTTTTTGTTTCATCCAGCCTTGCAAATAATTATTGAATTTGCATATTCTCGCTCACCGCTGAGCAAGGCCTTCCTACCTTTGCCTTCCTACCTCAAGCCCCACCCAACCCCCTGAAAATCCACTCATGAAGGTCAAGGAACCCTCTGGAATGGTGCACAGTGTGGAATGGAGAACTGAAATGGGCATGAGACTTAGTGGGAATGTGGTCCTCTTCTGCCTTTGAGCTAGGGCACTGTCAGTGGGCAGTTCCCTAAACTGGATGGATGGAAGGTTGCCTGCTCCTGATAGGGTCACACTCCCTCTGAACGAGTGGGTTTGCAGCTTCTAGATCCATTGCTGTCACCTGAGGCTCAGGTGGCCTCAGTAATGCAGAGTACCGTATTTTTCGGCGTATAAGACGACCCCCCAACTTTTCCAGTTAAAATATAGAGTTTGAGATATACTCGACCACAGATTCTCCACCCGGCGTATAAGACGACCCCCGACTTTTGGGAAGATTTTCCTGGATTAAAAAGTAGTCTTATATGCCAGAATATACAGTACCTTCCATCAGCTTTGGCCGGTGCAGAATTCAGCAGCCGGGTTGCTCACTGGGGCAAGATAGTTTGAGCATATAACACCAATCCTGGCCCAACTGCATTTGCTGCCAATTAGTTTCTCAGCCTAATTCAAAGTGCTAGTTATGACCTATAAAGCCTTAAATAGCTCAGGACCACAATATCTTAAGGACTGCTTCTTCCCATATGAACCAACCTGGACCCTGTGATCTTCATCCACAAGAGGTCCAGAGGCTGGCAACGTGAGAATGAGACCTTTCTGCGGTGGCTCAATGCTTGTGGAAAGCTCTCCCCAAGGGAAGCTTGCCTTGTGTCTTTAGGCAAATACCATCTCCCAGGCCTTTGGCTAATTAAAGATTTATGGCCATTTAAATTGGGGGGAGGAGGGTTTGTGTTACTGTTTACTATGGTATGTATTTTTGTGTTTCTAAATGGTAAGGCGCCCTGTGATCCTCAGATGAAGGGAAATATAGAAATTTAATAAATAATAATAATAACATAAAGAACAATCCAGATAAAGGTGTGCATATTGCTTTTAAGTATAAAAGAACTCTTTTGGGGGGAGGAGAGTGTGCCATTTAACTTCTCTTTCAATACATGTGTGTTTGCTGTGAAGCATTCTGGAATATTGCCACTGCTTTGTATTGATTCTATGACTCTTTTCTATGTAGGACAAGATACAAAAGCTGTATGAGAGGAAGATAAAAGAGGGCATGGACATGAACTATATCATTCAAAGGAAGAAAGAGTTCCGCAACCCAAGGTAAGACTGTCTGGTTGCATCTAAAGGGTCCCACAAGCTACATATAGTCCTCTTCTGTATTTGTAACCTCTTCAGTGAGAAGAGGGCCTAGTTGGATATGAATAAAGATGTGCAACGCTGAAAAATAATGTATTTTGATTGCTTATTTCAGCATCTATGAGAAGTTGATCCAGTTCTGTGCAATTGATGAACTTGGCACAAATTACCCCAAGGTGAGTGGAACAAATAACTTGGGTGGAGAGGGGGGATGTTAGATGGGATTCATGATGTCTGTGAGAATAGGCTGCTATTCTCCAGGCTTTTAGACAGGTAGATGAAACAGTCCATTGAATGCAAGCAGTTTTCTGTCTTGTAACCTAGAAAAATGAGCAGAGCCGTCTCATTCATAGGGGCAGGTGGCGCGGTGCACCAGGGCGCCAGGCCCCCCAGGGGCGCCCCCGCGAGCCCGCCGGCATACCGGGCGCCCCCTCCCCAACCTGCCCCCGCCCCTATGAGGGGCGTGGCGCTGCAAGCCGGCCACCCTCCGGAGTCCCAGCTGGAGTGCTGGGAAGGGCGCGCAAAGCTCCGCGCCGCTCCAGCGCCACGCCCCTCACCCCCCGCTCGCCCGCCTCCCTCCCGCGCTGGCCGCCCCTCGGGGGATGATGGACGTGGCGCTGGAGCAGCGCGGGGCTTTGCGTGCCCTTCCCAGCGCTCCAGCTGGGGCGCCGGAGGGTGGCCGGCTTGCAGCGCCACGCCCCCATCCCCCGCTCGCCCACCCCCCCTCCCGAGGGGCGGCCAGCGCGGGAGGGAGGTGGGCGGAGAGGCGGCCCACCGGGGGCGCCGAGGGATCGTCGCGCCAGGGCGCACGATCCCTTTGAGACGGCCCTGAAAATGAGTGACCCAAAGAGGCAGTGTGGCCATATCCCTATTTAGACTTTAATGCCGTTAGAATTGATGAGGGGGAGAACAGGGCCATACTCACTGGTCCCATCCCTTCCCATCATCCAGCTCTGTCAGTATATGCTTTAAAGATAAACACATGGGTTTGGTACTTTGCATGATTTAGGATCCTAGCCATGACAAAGATACAATAGAGGGGATGGGGCGAGTGAACACAGCCCCACTCTCACCTCACACAGTTCTGGCTAAATGCGCTTTGCACAGAATTCAGTACAGTCTCAACGTTCTGCTGTTACTGAGTTACTCTTCCCCAAAGTTGTGCCAAAGTACATGACCTGATGAAGGCATTTAAGGGATGAACATTCTGTGACAGCTAATCCCCTGGCCATCATTCTCTGTCCTTTAACACCATCTTTCTTTCCCATTTGGATTCTAGCTGTTAGGATAATGTTGTAAGGTCTATGAACATTTATATATTGACCTTTTTTTTGAAGGAAATAAAACTGGAATGCAAAATTAAGAGCTTTGTCTTCTAACTTGATATATTGTATATCTTAAAATTCATATTTACATAACTTTTCTCTCTCTTCTCTTTTAGGACATGTTTGATCCTCATGGGTGGTCTGAGGACTCCTATTATGAGGCACTAGGTATTGCATCCAGCTTTCGTTTTGATACCTTCTCTAGTGTTTGTGAATGATTCTGGAGCTTTAGAGATGGTTTGATTGAACCTATTTATCTGTACGGTGCCTTTTCTTTAAGGAGCTCAAAGCACTGTACATGGGTATCTATACCATTCTTCCCTTTATCTGAATGGGAAGGAACTAGTTGCTTGTTGGCTGTGTCCTGGGGAGAATATTTTTGTTGGAAAGGGCTGTACACCGAAAATATTATTTTGGTAAGCAGGCACACTTAAGAATCAATGCTATCACTATCTTCTTAAATGTTGTAGTCCTGTTGATCCTCCAGACATGGGAAGCCCTGATGGGGATTCAGAATTGCTTTGCGGTGTTGAATCTATTGAGGGTGCTCACTGTTCTGTGGTTCTATTTCCAGCAAAAGCACAGAAGATTGAAATGGACAAGCTGGAAAAGGCCAAGAAGGAACGAACTAAGGTACCAGATTATAACTTCGGAATATAGAGAAATTATTTTGATCAGTCCTCCTACTGAATTTAATCCAACTGCTTAACCACCCAGTCATAAAATTTCTATTAGTCACACTGAGCAAATCAGAAATTTGCTATTCATCTGGGTTACCAGTATTCTTGAACAAGAGCATGAG
The DNA here is from genome assembly GCF_009819535.1 of Lacerta agilis. Lineage (NCBI taxonomy): Eukaryota > Metazoa > Chordata > Lepidosauria > Squamata > Lacertidae > Lacerta > Lacerta agilis. The sequence continues at coordinate 31,927,042 of NC_046313.1, forward strand.
ATGTTATTTGTGATACTTCACAATTCATCTGTGCATTCATCTGGAGCCACCCCATTGCTATCTGTGATAAAACAGAGCAGACTTAATTAGGAGGGGCCTGAATTTGTGTACATTACCCAAATGGTTAGCAAGATATGCACACCCCATTACATAGCAGATGAGAGTTTCCTGGCAGCAGACATTTCTGTGGCTAACTTCTTTGTCTCAGTCACACAGTTTGCCCCTTTTGCTTTAATTCCTGTAATAAGTGCCCAGCTCTGTGATTTTGTTTTCTCCCATGATCATAGACTTGGAGACATGTGCTCAGACTGTGGTTTCTCTGGTTACTAGATTGTCATCTGTAATGCAGACCATATAAGTCATGCATGTAGAGACATGAATTGCAAAAGCATAAATTGTACAGTGAAGGAACGTGAGATTCTAACTTTGTTATTCGAAATATCTTATGGGATTAGAGAAGGACTAGAATTTGTCCCTCCAAAATCGTTCCATCTGAGTCTGAAGATGGAGTTGGTCCCCTTGTCTGGTGTGTGGGTGTGTATACACACACACACAAAAAAAATATTTTATTAACTACTAGCAGCTAGTTATATCTGTGTTTTCATTTATTGAATCTCTAACAACTTATGTAGTTGTGTGTATTCAACAGTCAACAAAGATGTCCTTCTCATAAACCCTTTTTTGCCATGCTCCTAATGCCAACAAAATAGGTATAATGAACACAGAATATGATTTGCTTCCACTTTTTTTCTAGATTGAGTTTGTAACAGGCACTAAGAAAGGAACAACAAACGCTCCCTCTACAACCACCACAACAGCCAGCACTGCAGGTGGTGGTAAGTTAAACATCCTGACTTTGCATCTTAAATCTGGAATCTTAGCTCTGGAACACACAGAAGCCATGGAATCTTCATCATATGTCTCTTCCTTTTGGTGTTTACTGTGAGAGAGCAAATAAACTGCAAATTATGTTTGGCAGCTGAAAAGTTTGCCAAAAAAAACCTACAGGATCTGAATTTTTTTTTATGCAAGCAGAAAACTGATTCTGCAGCCAATACAAATTGAGTAACTTAAAACAGAATTCATGAAACTGTAAAATTAAGTATCTTATGTGATCCTATCTGCTGAAGTTGAGCATTCTTACCAGAACAAGCATGCTGATAGACACTGATAGAAGTATTTGGGGGGGGGGGGGAATTACATTTTATATCATACTGTGGATATAATTACGTAGGAATTGTGATGCTCTGCAGGATCTTGCTTTTAGGATAGTGGTATTTACTTTTGGCAGAGAGACTGACAGCAGTATTTCTATGGGGACTGTAGAACAGGGATGGAACAATTTCAGTGGCATATTACAGATTTTCAAAACATAAAGCAGTATATAAAAAGGTAAAGGGACCCCTGACCATTAGGTCCAGTCGCAGACGACTCTGGAGTTGTGGCGCTCATTTCGCTTTACTGGCCGAGGGAGCAGGCGTACAGCTTCTGGGTCATGTGGCCAGCATGATTAAGCTGCTTCTGGCGAATCAGAACGGCGCACAGAAACGCCGTTTACCTTCTCGCCGGAGCAGTACCTATTTATCTAATTGCACTTTGACGTGCTTTCAAACTGCTAGGTTGGCAGGAGCAGGGACCAAGCAACGGGAGCTCACCCCATCACGGGGATTCGAACTGCCAACCTTCTGATCAGCCAGCCCAAGAGGCTCAGTGGTTTAACTGCGTCCCAGTTTAGACTAATTTAGACTGTTTTGCAGGTGGGGTAGAAATATCATAACTAAATAGATGTAATTCTTTTTTTGGGGGGGGGGGTTCAGTGCTTTTAGACAGCCTTCTGCCATAATCTGTGTTCTTCTGCAGACTGTCCCACTTCAGAATGGTGGTAGAGGAAACTGCATGTTTAAAAGTTCCCACACAGAAGAACAGGGAGGAAAATGGATAGACTAGTAGAATCCTTCCCCCTGATGTACTAGACTCTCACTAATAGGGGGTTACTGATTTGAAGTAATTATTCAGATATATGCATTCTGCTACCAGAATTCTAAATTGGGGCAGTCATAGGAGGACTCTTTTTGGAGTATATAAGTTGGTTCTGTCAGCATGGAATGGCTAAAAGCCTTATTTAACGGTTGCTCTTCAAGGAATCGTGACAAAAAGCACCTTGTCTGATCAGGGCCATTGAAATTAATGCTTGCTTGTTACATACACAGATGCACAGAAGAGGAAAAGCAAGTGGGATTCTGCCATTCCTGTGACAACAATAGCTCAGCCCACCATTCTCACTACTACTGCAACACTGCCAGCTGTTGTAACCGTCACAACCAGTGCAAGCGGCTCCAAAACAACGGTGATCTCTGCAGTTGGCACCATAGTGAAAAAGGCAAAGCAATGACAAGTGCAGTGAAGAGACTGACTATAAAGTCCCCCCCTCCCCCAAGACTGATTCATGCCAAAAGTACCACTTGCAGAAGTCAAAAGTGTAGGAGATACTCTTCTTCTGGTGCAAAAACGAAAGACTGTTAAAAAAATGGACACACAAGAGGAGGAGGTGGCTATGCATAATCACAACAGATATCTATGCGTGAAGAAGCTCTCTTTGTTGGAGGAGCTGCCCCTTACCGAGTTGCGTGCAATGAAATGTCAGTGTGTAAATATTAGTTCCCTAAATGTTGTATTATAATTGTGACTGTCTTGGGATCCTTTGAACTCTGTGAAATGAGAACTTGCGCGAGAAACTACTGAAGTCAATCAGTTGCACTGTGAACCATTCAATACTGAGTAACATCTACTTGCTCTCGCTTCTCATCTCTGCCTCCAGCAATTATAGGCAGGGGTGCCTTATTCAGTTTTCCTGCAGATAATTGTAAGAGTCATAAAGAATTGATTGTATATAGGCTCCATTTCATGCCAACCATGATAGAGACTTGTGTGGGTTGCCCTTATGTCACCCATTTAGTTTCAGCCATCTGGGGCTTGAAAGCCTGGACATTTGAAACTGCAAATCAACATTGATGTGTATGTCTAGCCGTTTGAGAAGCATTGCGCATAATTTGGACTCTACTGAGGAGAAGGAGCTTATGAAACAAAAAGAAGCACCAAATAGTTTCTACAGATGTAAGCTGGTGCCAGCGCTCATTTGCCCCCTTTAAATGTCAGTGTGCATGTTAGTGACAATAGGTCCCAAACTGTATAATTGCAATAATGCTGCCATTTTCACCATTCTAATGACAAAGATGCTGTTGATTTGTATAAGCTTTCTTACCTGTGTAACTGAACTTTGGAATATAAAAACATTTTTTTTATAAAAAAAATGTCATTGTTTGCTGCTGGTGTTTAATCTGCCTTCCATTCTAACTGGTAGAAGAATGTGTAACACAGGTGGAGGGGAGAATGCTAGGGGTGCTGTTGCTATACTTTTAACTCATAGAGTCAAATACAGTGGTACCTTGGTTTAAGAACAGCTTAGTTTATGAACAACTTGGATTAAGAACGCTGCAAACCTGGAAAGTAAGTGTTTTTGTTTGTGAACTTTGCCTTGGAAGCAGAACATGCCCCGCTTCCTGTCGAGTGTGTTCCATTTGTAAATTGAGTCCTCTGCTGCTATGGGAAAGCACGCCTTGGTTTAAGAACGCTTTAGTTTATGAACGGACTTCCGGGACGGATTAAGTTTGTAAACCAAGGTACTACTGTACTCAGTCATTTCTATTAACATAGCTGACTAATGTCTAAAAATTGGGCATAAGAGCCCTGTTCCCACAGAGTGGCCAACCAGACTTTTGAGTAATAAGTCCACAAGCGGAACATGACAGCAACAGCATTCTCCTGCTCATGATTCCCAGCAACTAATATTCAGAGGTATCAAGGCTAGCAGATTTAATTTGTCTGCAACCCCCCTTTTAAAAGGTGGTGCATACTGGGAACTATGTACTGGAAAGTGCTCCAAGGGGAGGCTTCAGATGGTCAGAATGCAGCCTCCCAAGTCTTTTTGTGCACTACCTTGTTTCTAACCAGAGACGATTTATGCTACTGGTTTGAATATGTGACTGGTGTAGGCCTTTATACCTCAGCTAGCCTCTCCCCCATATATGTTAACATCAACAAAATCCCTTTGAAGATTACATCTGTGCACTGTTGGCACAGAAGCTCCTTACTAATGGGGCCGGTTATGGAATGAGTTCCCTAGGCATGTCTACCAGTATTCAACTCTGCAGTCTTTTCAGAAGATTCTAAACCAAAACTCTCCCTGTCCCAATAGTCTTTAAAAGTGCCCCATTGATTGCAATCCTCTGCACACTTGCCTTTGAGTAAGCCACAGCTATTCCTAAGATTGAATAATCAGTCCTCTGCTGCCGTCAGTCCTCCGTATTAACTTAGCTGCTCCTCGACTTGGGGTGGAGTTGACTTTTTAAATTTGTTTTTTAATACTTGGTTTTATTGTATTCATTTTGTAAATTGCTTTGAGCAAAGAGAAGAAAGCTTGGCATGATTTTTCTTTAAAAAAAATTACAGGTCAACATTCTTGCCTCTGTGCTTATCAAAACAGGAGTGGGGGAAAAAATATGAAGATTTTGTAAAGGCACAGAAGGGCATGCTCTGGATTGCTTTCCTTTCCACACCCGTCTTCTGAAAAATGATGCTGTTTGTGAGAGATCGTTCTGCTGAGCTTTATCATATATCCTCTGACAACTCCCTCGCTCCCCTCAAAATGAGTCAGAGCTGCTGCTGCTGCTGCTGCTCCTGAGTCTCCTGGAGGAGACACTTTATAGTCAGATACAGCTGCTTTCTTGCGGCTGGCTAGCTGTTCCTAGTTTTCATATTGGGGTGGTATTCAACTCACAGTGCACCCATTGAAAGGAACATTTCTTCAATCCATGTGCTAAGTCTACTTGGAATAAAACTTAGTTGAATACCACCTTTTGTTATGGTTTAACCTGATTTTAAATCTTGGGCACAACTCTGGCTATTTTCATTGCATGCCCACAGTGAGTATGAAACTAATAGCAATTTGCTAGTATTTGCTAAGATGCTGTGGCAAAGTTCCTCTCTGCCCCTGCTACCCCTCCAAGTCTGTTCCAGATTATCAACTTGATGCCATGCGCTCCATGATGAAGGGAACCCTCTGGAAAGAGACCACACCTGCTGCAAAAAATGTAAGAAGTGGATCCTAAAACCCTTAATCCCGCTCCTTAAAATACAATCTGCCCAAAATTGGTGAAGCAGCAAAGAGTTTTATTGAATACATATGTTCTTGCAAGAGCGGGTGTCCAAAGTAGGCACACCCAAAACTGACAAAGCATAAGCTTATATTCCCTATACCCAAAGCTCAACTTCCCTTCCTTGTCTCCCCATTAGCTGGGTACTACAAGGTTTACAGCCTATCATGACTGCCTAATTTTCCTACTAACATTCCTGCCCTTGTTGACATCTCCCATTCCTCAGATTTTGACGACCACCTCTCCTGTTTACCGTATTCCTTATTTGGTCTATGTTTCTATGCATTTACATACTGACGTGCAGGCGACAGAGCTACATCCTGACCACTAGTTGTCCCAGTTGCAGGTGTATGCAAATTCTATACCTGCTGAAGCCTACAGACAAACCATTGTTCCAGCTGCAAGCTGTTGTATTTACAAGCGTTCTAACCACAGGCTGTTTTCAGTCCCAGCATTGTGGCTTATGTGAAAAAGCAACATTCTCATTCCTCACACCTGCATTCCTTGTAGGCATGTTCTAAGCCTAGTGAGCTATTGGGGGAGGTCTACTGATCATTGAAACCACATGCTTCACAGGCAAAATGACTCCGATTCTATCTCCGACATCTCCAGGTAGTGGGAAATTTCCTGTCTGAAACCCTGGAGAGCTGCTGCCAGTCAGAGTTGGCGCTACTGAGCTAGAGAGGCCAAAAATCTTGACTTTGAGTAAGGCAGCTTTCACTGATCCTGTAAGTCAGATCTAATACCAAAGGAACTGCCTCTCCCTACTGCTGTTTACTCCTGACATGTATTGTTTTCAGCCTTCTGTAAGCTAGGGTTGTATATTCAACTAACTTTTACTGAGAAGTTGAAAAAAATGTTCATGGCTAACTTGGGTCCATTAGTTTCTTTTTTTTTTTTTAACAAGATTTTATTAACATTTTCATAATATAACAAAAACCCAACCCCACACCTACAAATACAAAAACAAATACAAATACACATAAAGTCAGGATTCTTCTTATTTATATACCTTACAAACAAAAAAAAAATTTCTAGTTCCGAATCTTGACGCTTGACTTCCCCCGCCTTTTCACCTTCGGTTTTACTTCAATATACTATTTCCTTAACAACTTTTCTCTATAAAAAGATTTAACTTTACTTAAAACAAAAAAGAAAACATACTTTTCTCTATCTTAACATTATAACCTAAATCATTACCAAATATTCTTATAGCTAAACTTATTTCTTCTGTCCTTTATCATGCTGCTTTTAACTTAAAGTTCCATACCTCCTTACTTATTTAAAATATACTTATAATTAACAGACTTCACACTCCGATTTCAGATACCATGACAGACCATTTAGATTATACATTTGATACTTCAACCCACGCCCCTTCTGTCCATTGTCTTTTTCTGTCTTTCTCCAAAACCAAATCTCCAATTGCCTTCCTCTGAGTGCCCACAGTTCCAGGCATCATCCACAGCAAACCCAGCATCGAACCTCAGGGCGTTCCTCATCTGCATTCTGGGCTCCTCCGTTTCCTTTTCTCCTTCTTCTTGTAAAAATCTTAATTCCATGTCCCATGCCCCCGAGCTGCCACCTCGGAGACTGGATCTTGTAAATTTTCCCATTTCAGATTCCTTTCCCCGGATTTGCCCAACCATTTCAGACCATTCTTCAAACGCCCCTCCCAGCTCTTTGCCAAGGCTTGATTCCATTGTGTAGAACTTTTGAAAAGCCTCCTCTGTGGAAAGTACATCCTTTTTATGAATAATTCCACTCAAGACTTGTAGTTTGCGATTAAGCAATTCCATCTGCAGAACGGTGAGCCTTTCCTCATCCTGTAGATCAGGGTTCGATACCAGTGCAAGCGCAAAGGCCAGCATTTTAAGAGAGAGGGTGGGTATCAGATTTCCGTTCCTGTCTCTTCCTTCCTTTGTTTCAGTTTTTTCCCACGACACACTAAATCGCCGCCATTTCTCCGAAGCCGGAGTATAAAGACCAAAACTTCAAACGGAGATATTTTTTCCCCGATTAACCCCCGAAGGGAGATCTCAACAGACTCAGTTTTCAAATTCCAAGTAGTTTCTATTGATTGTTGTAGCAGCAGTCACTTAAAGGGTTAATTTCTTTCACCTCTCGAAGGGAGGGAGGCGGGCTGCCTTTCTTCTTTCCCCCAGATCGTTCCAAGAATACAAAGAGTCAATCAATTACTCACAGCCTCTGGGTTCTTAACAGCTCCTTAATAACAGGTAGAACTTAGACGCTCATCACAGGCTTTGCCGCCGCATTTTCATCCCGGTTGGGGCTTCTCCCCTATAGCCCGGCTCCGTCGTCCCTTCACCCCCACTCCCCCTTTACAGGGGGAGCGGGGGAAGGGTTCGGAGCCACAACGGGCACAGCCGGGGAGCCCAGGGTGCGAGACGCTCTTCCCGCACCCCAACCGGAGCCCCGCTATGCGGCTGCAGGGCTCCTAACCCCCGGAATGAACTGGGTGCTTCGCAGCCGAAGCAACCCACGACCACCCATAATGGCGTCAGCCGCCGGAAGCCCCAACTTGGGTCCATTAGTTTCAATGGGCCTACTCTGAGTAAAAGTTAGTTGAATACAACCCTTAGTGTCTGAACCATCTTTTCCTCTAAAAACACCCTTCCTTGGCATGCTAGAACAGCTCCCATGCACTGCAGCTCTCAAAACTACACAGTGGAAGCAGCAGCAAGACACACCCATAGCCTCTAGGTTCACCATTTGGAGCTTGTAAGGTGGGGTTGGTAAAGTTTGTTATGTTTACCTCCGCAATAAGTCCACCTGAAGGCTCAAGGTAAAGTCTAAAGGCTTCCTGTGAGGCATGAAACTGCTAAATGGAAACCAAGTTGTCGCTCAATGACATCAATGGCACTAATCAAACCATTACTGTGATGTGTATTTAAAAAAGCACATTGCATTGGCTCCTCTTGCTGGCGGGGAAAAGGCTGCAGTTTCCCAGCAATAAAGCCATTTTAAGTAGTGGGATAATGCAATGTCCCTGAATCTCTTTGAAAGCAGAGATCATTCCTACGTGACAAAATGGCAAAAACTGTGTTTATTATTACAAACTGATCATCTGCAAAGGTTTTTAGGTTAAGTGCATCTTAGTTTTTAGGAAAAGCAATTTATACAAGTTCAAAGGCATTCTCTTTATCATGAACTCTGAATATCATTTAGCAGAACCCTATCATTTTTTATTTTTTTAAAAATAAGCTTTGGGCAAGCCCTTGGCTCAGCTTCAGCCCACCTGTGGAGTACAAGAAGTGTTCAGTATGGGTACCACGAAAGAGTTTCCTGAGCCACTATTACAATCGCATACAAAAAAACTGGCCCATAGTACATTAAAGATCAGAAACATGGGGGGAAGCAACTAGAAACACTGCTATTTGCATGAATGCAAATTTTAAGAAACGAGGGGGGGTGAAAACTGTCCTTGCATGACTTTTTGTTTAACTGAAGCCAGTATATTCAGTAAATAGATATTGGGACTGCATGTTTTTGTTCAAACTACACAGTGTTGGATAGCCAGACTGGTGTCTGCTTACCAGCTCCTAAATTTTCTTGGGATGTAGCAACTGTAACAGCAGGAAGAACGAAAGCTTAACCTTGCCTGTTGTTCTACCCCACCCTCCTCCAGACGGGGTTTCAATATTGGTATAGTACCTGGTGAGGACAAAAGTGCCAAGCCGCAGATGTTTCAGGAATAAGAGTTATGCATCCACACACACGCAAATACCACCCCATAATGTGATTGCATGTCAGACAAACGTTACATGCAGCTGCGTTACAAATTTGACAACCGAACACCTTCCTTGAAGATTTCACTAAACGACTCAACATAAGAACAGCTATATCATTTGGCCACCTTGGATTCATGTGGGAATATCTGCAGTAATGTTGATCCTCCTCGGGAGTGCAAAAATACTTAATACAAAACAAACTACAGAACACTTTTCGCAGGGAGGGAGAACGTTTGCTACCGATATCAGCCACAGCAAAATGTGGCCTACATGTATTCCCATTTTATTAGTGGAACTGAGGCTGCAAAGCAGCTGTCCAACCAAATCTCATGTGGGGTGTGAGAGCCATTATTTTACTTATTGGATATTATTTATTAAAAATATTTTCACCCCACTTTTGAATAAAATATTGTCCAGGTGACTTCAACATGTCAATAAACAGTAAAACAGATGACGAAGCAGCAGCAGCTGAAAACACTTCAAGTCTCTAAGGGTATGTGCACATCAGTGACTTAAAATACAGCAATGTTGTTTTCACCCCCTATGTTTCAAGTCGCACTAGCTCTACACACCAGATTACAAGATACAGATAGACTGTGGCTAATGTCATTTGTACTTGGCTTCAAACACTAGTGGTAGGAATGCACTGAAACCAGAATAAATGGTAATGAGCATGTATTCTAAGGATGTCCAGTTCTATACACACTTAAGGGGAGAAAGTTTCAGACCCTATGAAAATAATGTCATACCTGTCCCTAAAAAAAGGCTGCCTCTCTTCTCCCCTGCACACACACGCAAGATTGCAACCTAGGTGCCTGCTTCAGGTAAATAAATAAATAAAAATAAACTTCAGCCAGATAACTACAGTACCTGTGATAACACATCAGGTGCAGTTTCTGTCTCTTGACTGCTGTCCCCAAAGGACAGGGATCTTTTCCTACGCTCACATGGAATCGTGAACATTGACAATGCTTATGCAAGCCAGCACGTCAACAGAGATTTCCAACAAAGGCACTCCAGAAATACACAATGTTCAGAATTACTTGATGCAAATAATGTTGGGGTTTCTGTATTCCAGCCTTGTGCGCAGCTGTTTTCTAAAGCGGTGGTTCCTAAAAGGTCTACTAAAACCTAGCAGTGAGATTTTGTGTCTCCTCAAGGACCCTCATGTTGGTTCTACCCTCTCCAGCATCCCTTTCTGATGTGCAGTCCTTGCTATTTCTGCTGCCCATTGACAAGACTCTTCTGCCAATAGGTCCATGGCCACAGTGAGGTCCAAACTCAAGCTTCCCAGATCCCTCTCTGTTGCACTGGGTGGGATCCAAACTTGTTCTGTGAGTGCAAGGATTTACACTTGTGTAACACCTCACACCCTCCCCAAGTCTTCACCAGAGGGCTGAGATTGGGTTGGGTGGGGGAATTCCTGCCATAGTTATTGCCCCCCTCTCGTGTACACTGGAAATAAATCCAGCGAAATTAAGTTAGGAGTCTTAATAAGTAGGTCACCTTGACACATGCATGTTAAAATTAAAATTCCCTGTGGATATTCTGCCTTAGTAATTGGTGAAAGCAGTTTCACTGTCACTAAATCCAGAGGAATATGGTGAGGAGGTGAAGGATTATTCTTTTTGAGGTGGTCAGCCATCTGGTAGCGCATATTTTGTTTTTTGTTTTTTAATTCTATTAAAGATTTTATCAGGTTACAAAAGTACATGAATTGTCTCTCAGTCTTTTCTACAGATCAGTCACATTTGGTGTGAGACATTAGTGTTGTATACAGTATACAGTTGGGGGAGAAGAGAGGCGGGAGAGAAGGAGAGAGGGGGTGGGGTGGTAAAATGCACTTTCTTTTACTTAGTGTAGGTGTGGGGTTTTTGTAAGGCATGCTTTTAACTGTAAGCTCCCACCCTGGTTATCAGTGCGATGGATCCTAACAATGGGTTGGCAGTGGCATCCTTCTCTGTTGTTTACATTTGCATTGTCTACAGCAGGAGTGGACTTCAAGCTTGTGAATCTGCTTTGTGGTTGTTGTTTTTCTTGGATGGGAGAGAAATTTGTCTCGGTTTGCATTTAAAAACTTGCCTAATTTGCTTTCTCCAAAACAATATGTGAACTGAAACACAGCTATCCTTCAAAATCCACACACCTAATTTCACAGTGCAGTTCTCTAGGCAGGTAATAATGTATACAGAAATATGCATATACCAGGGTAATGTGCAACATGATGGCTTAGAAATAGTGGTGGACAAACATTTAGAACTAAGGAAGAAGACACCTCTGAGTTTATCCCAGTCAAGGGATTTATTTTCCTTACCAGAAGTGAGTTCAATGACCTTCTACACACAAATCAATTCCTGGTTCCCTCTAAGTTTTGTTCATTTCAGCATCTCAGTTTGGGTTTTTGGGAGTTGTTCCTATTGTTAAGCCATCTGGAGTCAAAAATATCTTGCTTATCTACTGCAAATTACCTTGAGATCTACAGGTAGATACTGATCTAGATTCTGTTCACCCTAAACCTTTGGAACTTGGGAGCACAGTTTGGCATGTGAAATACATCTATGTGGCCTTCTGGTCTTGAAAAACCCGTAGGGCACACAGCTAGGAACCAGCCTACTGATGAAATAAGTGCCTAGTTTAAAAGCCTTTTAAATGCTTTGTAAATTAAAAGACGCAGCTGGGGAAAAGTACAAAGCAGCCTCTCTCCCTTAATTCCCAACCATAGCTGCATCTTTGTTTACACATCGCAAATTAGCCGGGGGTGGACTTTTATTAGGGCAAATCACAGGACATAAAAAAGATGACCACTTCTTGCATGATCCTCACTTAAACACATCTCGTGGCTTAGCGCTTGGAAGAGCCAGTTCTGCACTGGCCAATTGCACAAACAGGATTGTGCTTTCAAGTCACCAGTTAGCCGTATTAGGCTTATATGTATAATAAGAGTTGGGAAGCTTGCGGGCTTTAGTCTGGGGGTACTTAATCCAGAGATGGTGGGGTCCAATTGTTCTTTCACCTATTTGAGGCACAAACAGAGGATGCCGGTCATTAAGCTTTTGTCTGGCAGCGAAGGAAATAGGGAGCTGGAGCTTGCTGATATTGCAGGAACTTTACTGACCTTTTCTCAGGGGGCTGCGCAGGGCTCAAATACCAAAACACAATGCTCTCTTGACTTCCACAGCATAGGATGTTCGGAGGGCCAAGCTCCAAAAAGACAGAACACTTGGTTGGGGGGGAAAGGGGACTTCAAAGCAGCAATCCAGCCAATTTTCTCTCTCTCTCTCTCTCTCTCTCTCTCTCTCTCTCTCTCTCTGTGTGTGTGTGTGTGTGTGTGTGGATGAAACACTGAAGGACTGGAGCGAATTGTCTTGTGGCACCATAAAGCTTATCAGATTTGTTTTCCTTCCCCTGCTATCTAACAACCCCTTTTTGCAAATCTTCATTGCAGGCGTACAGCTGGGTTGGGCTCTGTCTCACTCCCAGCGTCAGCCTCTTTTCCTGTGGGTGGGAGTATTTTTTTTCCCCCCTTGAGAAAAGAGTGTGTGATTGGGAAGAAAGGAGTCCAGGCTTGGCTGCCCGAGCTGTTCTTGCCCATACAGGTGTGTGTAACTCACAGGCATGCCAGACAGACCTGAGTCACGGACAGCCACCCCTCCTCCCCTCTGTGCGCACACCTGAGCTAAAATAAAACTGTCTCTTCAGACTCCACTTGCCTGAGAGCTGTTCCCATTACTGCTCTGCAACTCTTCCATATGCTCTTGGTGAAAGAAAGGCAGCCAGAGGGTGCTAAAAAGCAGTAGTAAAGAGAGAGGAGAGAGAGAGAGAGAGAGAGAGAGAGAGAGAGAGAAGGTAGAAGTCAACAGCATTTGATCAGAAGGAACCAGGAGCCCTGCAAAGGTATGTCCCATCCACCAGTTCCTTATTCCTGCCTTCCTTCCTGAGGATTTCCATTTGGCATCTAAAATAAAAACAGGAGTTGGGGGAGCTAGGGGCGGGGGAAGAGTCAGGAAAAAAAAACCACCACTTTCATTTGGAAATGGCAATGAAGCAGTGAAGTCCTCCCTCCGCACCCCGCACAACTCTTGCCTCTAGAGGAATTTCTTGGCTTGGTGTGTGGGTGCTTGCTATTTGGATTGTTGCACAGGATTTGGACTTTGAATCAGACCCAGCACTAATGAGGTTTGTGGAATTAATTCATGTCTGTTCTCAGCCACTGAGCTTCCTTTATTTTTATTTATTTTTTGCCTATCGATTAACCAGAGAGACGTTAAATGAAGCGTAGGGCTTCTCACCCAGGTAGGCACCAGGCAAATTAGGACATTGCGTGTTCATGTATACTTTCAAAAAGTTTGTAATGTGCTTTCTCTTCTCTTTGCGCTGCTTGAACCTGGCACAAGTTGTTGATCAGCCAGTTTGATGTTGCAGAGCCAGGCAAGTTTTTTTCCTTCTTCCTGGAGATTCGTTTGTTTGAACAACAACCACACAAAAAAGCTGTACTGTATCTGTAATTCATTCACACATGCCACCAGCACTGGTATGCAACTTGTATTATGAAATAATGGACAGTTTCTAGGCAGATGTTCAGTTTGTGGATACTATAATCCTAGCATGTGGATACAAATGATTGAAGAGGCTTAACCTGTTCAATGCCTACCTGTCATGCAACTATTACATTTGTTAAAGGCATAGGAGCACTTATAGGGGTGGGCTGGGGAGATGACAGATAGAAGCTGTGCTTTTGTAAGATGAATCGTTTATTAAAGTTTGAGACGATGGACACATACTCAAGCTTCTTATCTAGATAGGAGTTTGTATTTCAGACTAAGAATATTTAAACAGTGTTGTGATGTGATTTCTGTTTAACTGAAAATAAAACATTTGTCCTGATTGCAGATTCTGATGTAGCATGTCCAGGAAAGGAAGGCAAATGTGAGGGATGGAATAAGGCAGGGAAATGGTGTGCATGAGGTTTTGTGAAGGACTGTCTGAATGTGAGAGACAGCTCGCAACATAATAAGCAGGAAGTGTGATAGAACGACAAATAAGATGGAGTTATATGTGATGACAGGAAAGTAGAGTGGATGTCAGAGAATGGGTTACAGTGTAATTTAGAGGTCAGGCCATGCTTCACTGAAGCTCAGCCCCACAGACCCTTTTTTATTGTGAAGGCTCAGCAAATTATACACATACAAAGTAGCAATAAACAGAATGCCTCTGAACACGTGCAATAAATCATAGTCAGAAGGGACCTTAGAGGTCCTCCAGTCCACTCCCTGCTCAAAGCAGGATCTGCAGTGCAGGATGCATTTACAGCATCCCCGGCAATCCTCTGCTTAAACAACACCCCCCACCCTCAAAGAAGGACAGCCTACCACCCTATTGTGAGGCAGACAGTTCTCCTACGATTTCGCCAAGATCTGCTTCCCTGCAATTTCCACTCATTTGTTTTAGTCCTGCCTTCTGGAGCCACAGAGAACAAATCTGCTCCACTAAACACCCCACAGCATTCAAAGATTAATGAGCCTGGCGTCCAAGCTGGGGGTCCATTTTAAATCTCCAAAGAGGACCGAGCAACATCCAGCAGGGTCCAAATGATTGTTCCCGGTTACTGTATTAGATTTCTCTTTTTCTTCTTTTTCAAGGGCAAATAGGCACAGTTTTATTCCCCCCCCCCCGAAAAAAGGGATTTCTGCATTTGCCATAGATATCATCTAATGCACAGGCCCATTTAGCTTTTAACAGCAGAGTTTGAGCAAACCGGGGAATAGCTTGCCTGTGGGCAAGAATACAAGGAAAGAGAGAACTGGCCTCTCGCCTTGTAAAAGGCAACCCACACCTATGTTAAAACATCTCTTTCACGTGGGGCTCTGTGCACCCCACACAGCCCACTGCAAAATGTTTTCTAGCCAACGTGTACCTACCCTGCGACTTCATTTGTGATAGGAAGGCTAAGTCATGAGAGTGTAATCACCTGGAAGGAAAGAAAAAGAGAGCTATCGGATGGAAAGGAAATTCATGAAGTGGTGCTACTGGACCAAACAGATAGCTGAGCACTGGGCAAAGGGAACAAGGACAGTGGAGTTGAGCTGAGCTAAATCCTCAGGTGTTCAGGTTTTCTGCTGCGTATATTACAAGAGGAAGAAAGAGGCTTACCTCTTAAGTATCCTTCATTGTGCTCGTTGTTCCCCATTGGTTCTTCCAATTTTATCAAGATTTCCTGCCCTCCATTGTTGGCAATACATAGTGCTTGCCTGTCCACGCTTCCTCAAGCAGGCTGGTCTTTGCCAAATGTGCCATGTGTAGCTAACTGATGGGGTGAGGCTGTAGCACAGAATTTCCCCCTGAAAGAGATCAAACCATGGAGATGCAGCAGGAATTTAGTGAAAAGGTTGCAACTGCTCCAAATAATAGCGTGCCTGGCAGAACCTTTAGTAGCAGACACTTAGAATGGAAACAGAAAGCAGAGATTTGCTTCAGGTTAATGTCCTTTCAAGGCCCAAACAGCTTTATCGTTTGCTTCAGAGACCACTGGTCTCAATTCTGGTGTATGCTATCTCCTCTTAGTGCTTCAAATCTATACAATGCTCTGCTGCCATAAAACTACTGCTATTGTAGTTCAGTTTGGGGTGGAGTATTAGCACATGTTTGTAGAGTTCCTTGCACAGGCTTCCCTCTCCCCGCAAGAAACTTATGGGGATGTAGCTACTACACCCTGCTGCCATGCAGCCCCACTCAGAAAGATGGTAGAGGGTGGTAGCAAAATATCTACAGGTACTAACAATACCAGTTACATGTACCTCTTTACTGTTGTGTACTTAAAATTATACCTTATACTTGAAGATATACTCTTATCGGCCTTTCCCATTTTTTTTGCATCTTTTAAGATTTTATTATTAATTATTATCAAAGTGGAAATCGTTCAGTTTGGTTCTGGGGTGTTTATTTATTTATTTATGGCTACTTTTGTTATGCTTGTAACTATGTAAATCTTGTCATGTTGTAAGCAGCCTTGAGCAGGGTTTTTAATTGTGTGGAAAGGCGGAGTACAGATTAAATGATGGTGATCCTGCCTGGTGCCCTCCATACGTTTTGAACTATCACTCCCATCAGCCCCAACGGGCACAAGCAATAGGGATGATGGGAGTTGTGGTCCAACAACATTGGGAGGGTACCAAGCTGGGGGAGGTTGCTTGACATGTATCTACTATGGGGACAAAAGCTTATTCTTCTTCTTTAGCATCTTCTTTAGTGTCACTTCAAACTATTTCACAGATATAGGCTGAGAATTGAACTTCTGCAAAACGACTCACACCATAAATTAGAAATTAAGTTCTGGAATAACTGACTGTCCTTAAGTAGACAAGACTTCTGGTTCCCCCAATTGACGGTTCTCCCTTCTGATCTTAGAACTGTTTAGCATAGCAAATGAAGTTCTTCTCCATGAATGCCCAAATTCTTCATGTGTTCAGATGAAGCCAACTGGACCCAGAATTTGAATTGGAGTCCAACCACTTCTAAAGGGTCACAGGTGCCTCACTACTTTTTTTACAAGGAGGTTGTGTAAGGCTGAGCTTCTACTAAGTCAGACAAGACATATTTGTGCGAAGGGCCACTGTGTAAAGATTTGGTGTGATGAATGAGAGGCCTGTTTTGTTTTTTTGTCTCTGGTGGGAGGGAATAACCAGGAACCAGCTTGTCTGAGACTCAGCCAAAAGTTGTGATATCGACCATTTGGGCTATCTGACATGCCTTCCGTTTTGCTATCTGTATGCCTGCAGTCTTTCTATCGCTATCTCTGAAGCTGCTCCCTTCTCCTCCTCTAAGCCAAATTCTTCTAGGAAACCTTTCTTTCCTGGGTCATTACCGGTATAACCCCATTTTCCCCACCCCTCCCCACCCAGTACTTCCTCATATTGGTTAACCCTTTACCTATCCTCTGATTCAAGCTCTGCCCTTTTTCTCACCTTTGCAACATTACTTAGATCTCATGCTTTGTCTGCAGAGGTGTTTTGTCTTATAAAACAGTACAAAATAGATGTGCAAATGTCTCATCGTCGCACCTTTTGGGCTTCCACTTCCATGTCCAAAGTGGAATTGTGCATTTGGGGTGGGCATGTATAGGCTGTGTGTCTCTTTCTGTATTCTGCACAGTGCCAGTGCTATGTGAAATGGAAGGCATAAGGGTTGAAGAGAGCAGTCGGAAAACATGAAGGCAGTTTCTGCCTCAAGGCTTAGAAACCAGCACAGCTTTTATGGATACATGACAAGATAACTACTCTCAACACAGGTCCATCCCCATTGTCCTAGTTATACATTTATTCTACTGTCACCCCCCCCCCTCTCTCAAACACACACACACATTCTGTAAATACATTAAATTTTCTTCCAAAGTTGCTTGCAGAACAAATTTGGAGTTGGACAAACATTAACATTTTTGCACACACACACACACACACACACACACACACACAAATAGCAGCTGGATCATAAAGGTAAACAGAGATACAGTTGGGTTCCCACCTGCTGGACATGCTGGTGCACAAAGGCAAACAGTTCAGAAATAAGACAGATGTGGAAAATCCACGATGGGATTAAGCTTGACCTACCACACACTTGCATTTCCCCTGCTTTAAAGAAATGGTATGTGGGAAAGGGTTAAACTCTCTCTCCAGCAGCCTAATCCTAGTCCAAATAAGCCCCCCCCCCATCCCACAGCAGTTTATAAGCAAAGAAAAAAAGATTAGCTGGATGCTTTGTTGCTCTCAACAATTGCTTCTGCAACAATTGGCCAAGATGTTCATCTCCTTCAAAGTTCAAGTGTTGGAGATGTTCCCAAAATACACATAGACAGCTATGGGTATAGCCAGGATTTTTTTGGGGGGGGGGCACCCAAAGTTGGTAATGCTTTTTTAAAAAAGGTAAAGGACCCCTGACAGTTAAGTCCATTCGCAAACAACTCTGGGGTTGCGGAGCTCATCTCGCTGAGGGAGACACCAGAGCAGTACCTATTTATCTACTTGCACTTTGACATGCTTTCAAACTGCTAGGTTGGCAGGAGCTGAGACCGAACAACGGGAGCTCACCCCGTCGCGGGGATTCGAACGGCCGACCTTCCGATCGGCAAGCCCTAGGCTCTGTGGTTTACACCACAGCGCCAACTGCATTTTTTTAGGGGATACTAAAAAGAGGACATTACGGGGAGCAGCCTTTTTCAATGCTTTTCAATTATTTTTGTGGGGGGGTGCCCCCCCCGACTACACCCATGTAGGCAGCCACTAATGTGTGTAGAGGGAGGTAAGCCAAATGAGCAGGCTGGTACCTTTATTGGGCTGACGTCTGTTGACGTAAACATGTGCAATCCTCCATATTTCACAAAACATCTACCTGTGCATTCTACTTGAGAGAAAGCTTTGTGTAAACCCTGAAATCTTGCGTTATTCTTTCTCCCACTATCAAAGGGGGTTGGGGGGGGGAACCTTATCTGTTTTTATTTTTACACATGTGCTTATAGCCTCTCCTATCACGAGGTTTCAGGATCATGGGTTGTCTGATAAATAGGTACCTCTTCGGCGGGATGGGTTGTCTGAAACGCCCAATCAGAGAGAGTTAGGAAGTTGATATTAGCATTACTTGCGTCCCGCCAGTTCTGTGCTTTGTACCTGAGCTTTTGGGGATGAAGAGGGAGGTTTGTGGGCCTTGCGAAAACAGAATTCTGGAAGGGTGTGTGCAAAAAAAAAAAAAAAAAAAGCCACCACAGAGACAGAAAGCAGCCCACAGACAGACAGAGAGGGGAGGGGAGCAAACACACAGAGTCCTTTCATATCTTCTGGGATTTGGGTATAACAAAAGAGCTGTTGTATCATTTGCTTGCTGTAGCACTGGATGATTCTTGCAGGGCACAAGGAAGAGTTCATCTTCCAGTATCACACAAGCTTAAGGGCGGCCATCAAGGGACAAAAACCTAGACATAGGACCCTCCTGAATGTACAAGTCTGGGGGTGGGGATAAGAGGAAGCGCTCACTTCTTCTCTCCCCCCCCCCCCACTTTTTCCTTTCCCCCAGTCTTTCAGCATTGTGTCAGAGGTTTCACAGAAACAATAGATTGTTTGTTGCATTTTTATATCGCTCTTCTACTACATGCAGCTTAGAGTAATGTTCAGTAATGTTCGAACCACATCCAGTCTATTGAAATGCATGCATAAAAATATGTTAGAAAATCCTCCTTGAGCCATATCATGGAATCTCAGCATCACCAAATATATAGGCAGGTGCTGAACACCATTATCCCACAAAAGCTTGGGTGAACAAGTAGGTCTTCAGCTGATGCCTAAACTTTAAAATCAAAGAGGAGAACTGGAGTTCCAAGTGAAGGGAGTTTCACAGTCAGGGTGCCACCACAAAGAAGGCTCTGTCTTGCAAGCAAACATTAGAGGGACTTTACATAAATGTTAATGTAACTGGTAATGTCACAGACTCCAGACTCCTGCAATATGAACTTCCTCATTTTAGCATAGCATATAGCCTAGCCTAGCCTAGCCTACCATATGAGGCGGCCTTTGTAGACCATACGTATCCACCTAGCTCAGTATTGTTAACTAGAGTTGTTTTCCGGCCTTACCTGGATATGCCAGAAATTGAATTTAGGACTTTTGGTATGCAAAGTGTGTGCTCTGCTAGTAAGCTATGGCCACTGCCTCCTGGATGGTGGTATTTTCTCTTTAACTACAGAATGAGTGCCGACAGGAAGGAGCCTGCACTTTGGACTCTTGCAAAAGCCTCGCCCTGGTCTCCCGGAAGAAGTGAAAGTTATTAAGGAAAGCTACATGTCTAGTGTTTTATTGTTCTCTAATCTCAATTATGTTCCTTAACTCATTATGGCTCAGTTGGGTAGCGCAGGGGCTTACAAACCTTTTCACAGTGTCCTTAAAAAGAAACAAACAAAAAATGTCTAAGCCAGGGGTACACCTGCAAACTGAAGTAACTGTTGTGGGTGCCTCACACACAAATTTACTTACCCCTCCCCAGTTATACCCTTCCCCACCTTGCAATTTCCTCCTTCACCGCAGGCGCCTTCTATTACTTTCATGGACAAATTCTTTCAAGCCTAATTTCAGCAGGTGGCAGGGAAAGGGAAAGGGACACTGTGGGCATCAAGGAAGGCCTTTCTGCCCCCATGAGCACCCATTGTCAATTCATAGTTTAGGTTAACTAAACAGAATTTACTCTTTCACATTCTGTCTGGAATATTAGGTGAGGAATGTCAAGATTCTAAAGCTGCACTCCAGTGACAACCTTAATAAATGACCTAAAAAGGTAAAGGTACCCCTGACCGTTAGGTCCAGTCACGGACGAATCTGGGGTTGCAGCGCTCATCTCACTCTATAGGCCAAGGGAGCTGGCGTTTGTCCGCAGACAGCTTCCGGGTCATGTGGCCAGCATGACTAACCCGCTTCTGGCGAACCAGAGCAGCGCACGGAAACGCCGTTTACCTTCCCGCCGAAGAGGTACCTATTTATCTACTTGCACTTTGACGTGCTTTGAAATGCTAGGTTGGCAGGAGCAGGGACCAAGCAATGGGAGCTCACCCCCACGCGGGGATTCAAACCAACCTTCTTATCGGCAAGCCCTAGGCTCAGTGGTTTAGACCACAGTGCCACCCGCGTCCCTATGAATAAATGACCTAGCCCAAGCTTATACTGGTGAGGAAAAATCTAATGAACCCTTTCAAGTGGAAGCCCTCCACAAGGGCTTCCACTTTTGTAATGGGGCTTTCTTCCTGCGCCACCGAGAACATCACATGGGGATGGGAGGGAAATCGTTCTGACCAGCAAGCTGATGTGCTTGTGCAAGTGGAACACGTAGCATAGCCCAACGTTGAATTCCACCCCTTGTTAGTACCCATTTGATCTTTACTTATGCTAGTGGCAAGCAATTTCTTTAAAGAGTTTTCTTATTCCTATGGAGTATTTAGAACAGACCCACAGCCTGAGAGAAAACATGACAAAAGCAGAATTCAAAACATTCCTTAGATGGAATTGCTCTTCCTTATTAAACTTCTGTCTTCCTCTTTTCTTTTCTTTTTACCCCAAGGCTGACAAGTGATTTGAACTTCCAAGTACGGTATATTGTTGGATTTGTAACTGGATAGCTGAAATCATTCTTGAAATGCCCAGGGTATTTTTCCTGTTGACTGTAGACGTTCTCCCCAGCACAAGGATGCAACTTTAAATTGTGAAAACTGTGGCATATATGGTACAGTACATAAAAGAACTCTACAGCTGTTTGTGAGAAGGATACAAGATATGGGGGGGGGGGGGGGGCCTGGGAAATGCACCTCTCAGTTGCATAACCCAATATTGTAGGCAATTGCCCTTGAGGAGTCATGCTTTCATATGCCATATTAGGGGCTTTTTCTTTTGTTTGTTTTACTCAGAGGAGGGAGTGATATTGAAACCATCACTGTGATTAAAAGTTGACAGCAGCAGAACAGCAGGAGGTGAGGGCCATACAAGAGATGTAAACACAAGGTAGCCACACAGAGAGCCATTGTCCTGAAAAATTTACAGTTTAAGAATGAGAGATTGTTAAACCACGCACTCAAGCTTCCAACGGTTCTCTTGTGCAGCAAGGCAAACATTTATTCAGTTTTGCTGATCACTTACATCCCCTGAAAGCAAAATTCACACATGCAAACTTTGTACGATTTGGCATTCATCCAAGGCATTATATAACTCATTCTCTCCTCTAACGGTTGCTTCCTCTCTTTCCCCTGAACAATCTGGGACACCTTCATTCCCCTGCTGTTTCCAAGCACATAAATATCCATAGAGCTTCAGGAATGGCCTTAGTGATTTGATTTGATTTGATTTGATTTGATTTGATTTGATTTGATTTGATTTGATTTGATTTGATTCATTTCCCAAGATTACAAAAACAAAAGAAGCAAAGTTGCTCCCTCATACTGATTTAATCACCTTCTCCTAAACTCCATGCCAACTCCAGACTCCTGCCCCTGCTTTCCCTCCTTCTCCAGTAGTGAGGTAATGTCTCCTAGGTGACGCTGGATTTGCATATTGAGTTCAGGCTTTCTGTGTTAAGTGTCCCAGAGTTGATAATATAGGTTTAGAGATAGAATAACTGTGGTGGAGAAACTGCAAGCAGGTTGCCCTACCATTAGTGAGGCAGCCACCTGAGGTGCTGGATGCCGGGGCAGGGGGAGGCGGGGAGAAGTAGCAAGGTGTCGAAGGAGAAGGAGAAGTTGTTGTTATTATTACTGTCGTTTTACACTTAGAGAGAGAGACCCTTTGGGGATTTTCTGTTGCAGATGCCAAACTTAGTTAGCCTCGAGTCTGATGCAAATGGTCTGCAAGGGCACTATTTGTTGTTCCAACTCAGGCAGCAAAAAGTTGTAGATTGGCCCTGTTGAATCCCCAATAATTGCACAGTTCTCAGCCTGTTAGTAGTCAAGCTGATGGCTTTGCTGGATTTTAAGTACATTTCAGTATATTTTCCCCATTTCCCAAAGCAGCTATCATGTTTATGAGGTGGCGGAACAGACATCACAGGGATATTATCTGAGAGGTGATACGAGGAGTTGATGCCTAGGGCTTTGATAGGGAGAGCATGAGACTTGGAGCCAAAACACTGTTTATATCTGGCATTACAATCTTTTCAGTAGGAGATTTAAGACCTTCCTTGTTGTCCAGGCCTTCCATATGAAATGTTAAGTTACAACTGTATTCTCTGTTCCTTAGTTTATTGTTTTTAGCCCACCTTTTATTATACTAGTTGCTATTTTAATATTGTACTTCTCTGCTGTGTCAATTGTTTTCATACTTTTAAACGCAACCCTGAAATCTTTTGATGGGAGGTTAAGAAATATCTTAGCTACCGTATATACCCGAATATAAGCCGACCCGAATATAAACCGAGGCACCTAATTTTCCCACAAAAACATGGGAAAGCTTATTGACTCGAGTATAAGCCGGTTCACCTTTGCCGCTGTGGAGGAGGAGGAGGAACGAGCAGCCCGAAAGCAGCCCTTTGGGCTGCTCCTTCCTCTTCCTCCTTTGGCAAGTTTGCATTTATGCGAGCAGTTCAGGAATGGAACAAGCTGCCTGGGGAGAGTAAAGAACCGCTGTTCTTGTATGCTTCTTAAGGAATGGTTGACTGGGGAGAGCGGGTGGCAGCACAAGCGGAGAGAAAGGGCTTCTTTCTCGCCGCCCCCACTGCCCGCCTCACTCAAGTATAAGCCGAGGGCAGCTTTTTCAGCACAAAAAATGTGCTGAAAAACTAGGCTTATACTCAAGTATATAGGTAATTAAATAACCGCGAGGGCTCCTTCAGGCATTTGCACAGAGCCTTTCATTACTGTTATTCTTCTCTTTGCTGAAGAAAGCCAAAGCTAGCCCAAGATTATTATTCAGCTACATGGAATTAATACTGTGGGTATTTTAAATCAGTTTTGAAAAACACATAACAAGACAGTACAGTAAATCATTTAAAATGTATGCATAGCATAGATTTGTAGAAATAAAATACAGTCGTACCTTGGAAGTCAAATGGAATCTGTTCCGGAAGTCCGTTCGACTTCCAAAACGTTCAGAAACCAAAGCACGGCTTCTGATTGGCTGCAGGAAGTTCCTGCGGCCAATCAAAAGTCACAGAAGCCCTGTCATATGTTCGGGTTCCAAAAGAACTTTCGCAAACCGGAAAATCACTTCCGGGTTTGCAGCGTTTGAGAGCCAAAACCTCCAAGTTCCAAGGCATTCGGCTGTACAGCTGTTTCATACATAGGTAACCCAGACTGTGAGTGGAGCCCAGTGGCATTAGAGGCAATTGTTTTGGGAAAATACTAAGGCACAGGCAGTCTGACCAGTGGTCCATCTAGCTCAGTGTTGCTTACACTGATTGGCAGCAGCTCTCCAGGATTACAGGCAGGAATTCTCTCTCAGTCCAACCTGGAGAGGCCAGGAATTGAACTTGGAACCTTCTGTATGTCGGATACATGGATCTGATCTATGGCCCAAATATCACTGTGTATCCCTTAGATTTGGGATGAGCCTGGCTTCCTCCAGGCTTCACAACTGAAATGACAGATATGTGCACCAAGAAACTGAATGCTGGCTGAGCTACCTGTCTTGTTCCTCCTCCCATGCTTCAGGTGGGCAGCCTGCCTACTTTATTTTTACAGTTTTGAAAGCACAAATTTTTTATAGCCAATGCATTTCTCTGTTAATTTGTATTCTTATTCACAAAAGAGGGGGAACCTTTTTAAAAAGTATAAAACTTCTCTGGCAGTTCTCTAGAAGGAATCTTGGTGATATCAGAGACAGAGAGCCAATTGGTGCCCTCCCCTGCCAGTCTCTGCTCCATAGTGAAAGCACTTTCCTGGCAGTGCCACTGCTAGGAATAATGTTGGTTGGGTTGTCTTGTGTGAAGCCTGAGGGTTTCCTGGTTTACATCTAACTCTGCTCAGTAGCAATGACTATAATGGACACGTGTTGTATATCCCTAGGTTTGATCCCTGACATCTCTATTTAAACAAAAGGGGAGCGGGGGGGGGGGGGGAGACCATGAGAGAGCCACTGCCATAAAGGGCCTTGGTATATGGCAAGCTCACACATTTTCAGCACAGTGGCAATTTGATTTTTTCAGAGTTGCACACTGAGCGAGCTCATTAGCAGTTTGGCAGCAATCTGTTATCACAAAAATCCTTGTGATAACGGTTGGTACCGACAGGACTCAGGGAGTGGGAGAGCTTACATATGATACATGTTGGCTTGAAAATTAAGGAGGACAGAGAAGGTATTTGAAAAAAATTAAGAGTGCTGGGAACTCAGGCTCTTTTCACTAGCACTGAGTCCCCCTACAAATGAGAATAAACGATATTTGAGGGCAAATAAGTGAGAAATTACACCTGCGTTTGAGGGGGAAGGAGTTGGCTGAAAACTTTCAATCTTCTGAGAGCTCCCACACAGTATCAATTGGAGTCAAAGGAAACCAAACTCAAATACCCCCAAATTACAAAACATACAGATGGTACAGTCAGGGTTGCAAGGAATGTTTCTCCATGTTGCAGTTGTGAATAATTTCACAACCAATAACACTTCAGGCTTACAGCACTGAAATACCCCCTAATTGCAATGGACAGCAAAAAATACAGTAGTCAGTGGGAACTGAAACACAACATTGTGGCTGTCTATTACGCAGCTTGCCTGCGTATAATAGGTACATACACCTTGAGATTTACCATTATAATTGCAGAACAGTCTTGCTGATGTGCAAAAATTATAATTATAGTTTACCTTCTCTCTTTTTCATACCTTCCCAAGAGAAAGGGAGTGATCCATTCAAAGTCAAACACTTTTTAGCCCCATTGATTTCAACAGCAGAAACAGCTTTAATTCTTCCATTGAAATAAATGCGGTAAAACTTAGCTAGATTGTACTCATACTGTTTTCAGGTCTCCTGAATGGGGGATAACCTATCGTCTAGAGCAGTGAGCTAACCTCTGCACACTAATAAAACAAATTAAAACAGGCACAGGGCTGGAGTGAGGGGAGAGGTGTAAACATCTCTATCCAGTCCAGAACACTAATGGGGATGTAATCTGCCCTTTCCTTGGTCACACGATTGATCATTCGTTAAGTGTGGAGTGGGAAATAACCCTGCTCTTCAGCTGGTCTGAGTCCTGTGTGTGCATATGCACTCTATATGTGCACATGTGAGAATTGGGGAGGGGGCAGGATGGGACATGATGCTTCAAGGTGAATTAATCCTGAAGCACCTGATGGCATCCAGTGAGTTTCATGGTTGAAACTGAGGAAAAATCAATAAACCAGTGTGCTTATGGTGAACTAGCCATTGGGGTGGCTCACCCTGTGTTTAGATTAGGGACCAGCAAACAGAGGCCTCAGGGGCCATATACTGCCTCTTCTAAATACCAGTCACCCCCTATCAACCCCCCACCACAAATTACAGTACTTTATATGTGAACAGGAAAGCTGGCTGCCCTGTTAAACCTATCTTGGCTCTCAAGCAGTAGAACTAAACCTATTTAATTGGCAGTAGGGCATTATCAGTGGGCAAATTTATGCTCCCATTCTTGGTAATCCCATTCTTCCACAAGTGGCTGCTGCAAGGATTAGCACATAGAAGCAAAGGTAACTGGAATACGCATCCTTTTTTGTGCGTAAAAGTGCTCCGTAACAAAGCATGCACCGCAATTGCATATGAAAAAGTATCCACACAGATTTGAGTTCCTCCTGTGTTTTCTTCTTTCTTCTTCTTTATGGGTGGTAATTTCCATTTTGGCACGCTCCACAACGTATGTTGAGATTATTGAATGATCTGATAAACATTGTCAAGGCATGTGTACAGGGGAGCTTGGGCCTTTGCGGTGCCAACGTTTTACAGCCAGCATTAGAGTTACAAAGGGTGTGTAGACTTCCTTGACAAAAGAGGCCTGTGAGAACGTGAACCTTATTATTCCGGAGCCTGTTGCTGACCCAAAACAGGGCTTCCTATGGAAGCCTGGCATTTTCCACGGCCCCACCCAACATTCTTTTGTTGGCTGGTGCCATTCTGGAAATTATTAGCACAATGGGAAATGGCTGACAAGGAGGGGTTTGTTTTGAAATTTACCTTGTTTTTCTTCTCCTCTCAGTCTTTGATTAATCCAGTAGGCCCTAAACGCAGGAAGAAGGAGGTGCTTGTTTTGGCTGTGAGTCACGTATGCAGAGAGACGCCTGCCTTAAACTAGCAGGGGTCTGACTTACTGCAGAACCACAAGTCTGATGGATAGTGCAGTGTTTTTCAACCACTGTTCCGCGGCACACTAGTGTGCCGCGAGATGTTGCCTGGTGTGCCGTGGGAAAAGTTGAAAAATTACTTTATATATAGTCAATATAGGCACAGAGTTAATTTTTTTTAACATTTTCTAATGGTGGTGTGCCTCGTGATTTTTTTCATGAAACAAGTGTGCCTTTGCCCAAAAAAGGTTGAAAAACACTGGGATAGTGTATATACAGTAATAGGAAGTCGCACTGTGATATGCTTTGGGGTTATTTCTCTTATTTGAGTAGGCTTGGAGAGCAAAACTATTGAGCATGTTAATGCATTAGGCTGAGTCTTTTCAGCTACTCCGAGAAGTTCGCTCCTGATTTTGAGGCATTAGTTTGCCTCTTTCATGTTTGCTTTCCTTGTCTGCTCAAGTTACAGAAGTTGATGTGCTTCGCTGAGGTGTCCTAAATGATGTCATTAAGATAAGGTTTGCATAATGCCAGGCGTGCTACATCGAGTCAAAATACATTCCTCTGCACCCCCTGCAAGTTAAGGTATGCATAATAATCTTTAGTAAATTTGACCTGTTAGACTGCTTCTTGCGAAAGAAAAATAATCTTCTGCATCAAACATTGCAAACCTTGAGCTGCTAGATTAAGTAGACTTCCCTTTGAACAAAAGCTGGAATCAGTTGATTATACTAGTAGTTTTCATCCAGTGTGCCATGGCACCCTGGGGTGCCTTGAATGATGGTCAGGGGTCCCGCGGGCAACACTGGCCTCTGTCCCTCTTTCCTCCCCTCCCCCTTTTGATGCCCTCTTGCATCTCTTTCCCAAAGCCCTGGCTACAAGGTCCATAGGCGAATGGTGCCCCTGGGGCTGGCCAGGGGGTGCTGGTTGTTGCCAGGAGCCTTGGAGTAAGCAAGCAAGTGGGTGAGGGAGCCCAGCCAGCCGGTCTGCCAGCCCTTGTTTTTGGGAATGGACAGACGTCGTCGGCCCCTGTGGGCAGTGTGAGGAGGCACCTCTCTTTGGGGGGGGGGGCAGCTCAGAGATCTGGGGTGGTTGCAGCAGCTGCCCAGAGGACTCCCAAGGAGAGGGGAGAGGAGAAGAGGCTGAGGGAACACTACGCAAGGGAGGATGTTTGAAAAAGTGTGAGGGGCTGTCAGCTCTGCTGGCAAGGGGTGACATAACTGGGCTCCTGAGCCCCACAGGGGTGCCACAGAAAGAATGTAGTTGGTCAAGGGAGCCGTGGACTCAAAAAGGTTGAAAACCTCTGGATTATACTATCAACAGTACCAGGTAGCAACACACTGGGCCACCCTTTTGGGGTTGCACGCACAGGATTTGTGTGTTTTAATACCACACACGAATGAAACTTGTCCACATAAAAACAGCATGTCAAGGAAATGAGCTCAGCAGTGGCATTTTCCCTGACATGCTATGTTTCTGTGTGAAGAACAGGATGCTTTTCTTTTTGGTAGTACAGTTTAGGAAGGCTTTACTGTGATCCCGCTGATTGTATAATCTGACTCTTACAGATGTGTCAGAAACAGAGAAGTGCTTACAGAGAAGCCAGCCAACAGAAAGGATGAATTATCAGTGTCTTTATTTTGGGTTGCTTTTGAAGCTTCTTTTAGCTCTCCTAGAGTCATGCCAGCTTCCTACAAGCCAGCTTGGCTGTGCCTCTTTGGTCTAGTAGCTGTGATGGAAGTGAGCAAAGACTGATGGGATTCTCACCAAACATGGAGCATCAGCAAAATACCGTATTTTCCGGCGTATAAGATGACTCTGCGTATAAGACGACCCCCAGCTTTTCCAGTTAAAATATAGAGTTTGAGATATACTCGACTGCAGATTCTCCACCCGGCGTATAAGACGACCCCTGACTTTTAAGAAGATTTTCCTGGATTAAAAAGTACAGTAGTCTTATATGCCAGAATATACAGTATTTCATCAATATTCAGTAGTGAGCTTAGAGTATAATATGAGCATTCCAGGAGTGGGGGAGGTAATCTACTTTAATTACTACATAGTAAACTCTTGGTGTAAGCATTGACTGATATTTCAGTTGAGCTTAATAATCAAGTGCCACCACTTCTTTGCAAAACGGCTGATTATGCTTTTCTAAAATTTGGAGTGGTTTATAAGAACAGTAAGCTAAAGCAAAAACAACAACAAAGATAAAATTAAGAACAAAAGGATTATGTAAAATAGCAATATTAGCAGCAATTGAACTTCAAAGCAGCAATTGCAAAAGCAAGAATCGCAAAATCTCTTATAGGGCTGCTATATGGAATTTCCTGGACATTCGGCCATTGGAAACAGTGTCCAGGCGGAAATTGCTGAAAATTGTGGGAAAATCCAGACTTATGGCAACCCTTAAAAATAGCTCCAAAACTACTTAAAAAAAAAAGTTTTGCAAGAAAAGCTCAACAACCGGATTTTCGCTTTTTGAAATATGGCAACCCTATTTGTCTATGGTAGTCTTCAGGTGTTAGTGCTACATAGGCCTTCACAATCACCTTAAACCCACCCCAGCTCCTTTTTAAAGTATTATCCCCCACTTCAGAAGTCTTAACCATTCCTCCATACAACTTCCATGTGGACACTCTGATATTAGCATTTTTCTTGCAAGTCTGAGATAATCACATGGACAGTATGATTCATGTGAACAGGCCCCGTGATTCTGTAGTCTCACTGTCCCATGTGCACCATTTTTCATTGGGCCTGGAACCCACCGTTTTATTTCATTTAAAAAGAAATGCAAGTTTCTAGCCCTTCACACCTGTGAAAAGAGGTTTGCAAGTAAGCAATGCTTTGGGGAGATTTATAGCATAATAAATTATGGAAGAGAGATATATATGTGCAGGTAAGATAATTCAAGTGATACTTATTTGGCACACACGTATATAGTTTAGATGAAAGACAGCCTTGCAGACACCTGTGGTTGTTGACTCAAGGTTCTTAAAGGGATTCCATGCTGCTTCAACCGCATACCCATGTTGACTATCTCAGGTTATTCCCAGGTCACAGGTGTTTGTAGCAGGGAATAATGCTCTCTAGACGCCAACAGACATACCAGTAGTATTAATCTGGCTAGTCTTTTGCATTATCAATTGTGTGAAGGAGGTGAGTCAAACACAGATTTTACCAGAGTTCCCCCCCCCACTTTGAACCCACATTGCTTGAACACCTACAACAATCATAGACTAAAGTTGTAAAAGGAACATAATGACTCTTGTAGTATCAGACCAAAGGTCAATCTACTCCAGCATCCTGTTTCCAAAAGTGGCCACCCAGATGTTTATTGGAAGCTCACAAATAGAGCATGAAGGCAGCAGCTCTCTGCTGTTGTTTGTTCAGTGCATCTAAGAGGTATCCTCTCAGCTGGTTTACATGTACAGTGGTGCCTCGCAAGATGAAATTAATTCGTTCCGCGAGTGCTGTCGGAGGAAGCGCGGTTTGACAGGGAAAAAATATCACAAAATGTTTTCGTTTTGCGAGTCGCGGCCATAGGGAAATTCATCTTGCGAGTCATTCTTTCGTTAGCGAATGCCTTTCGTCTAGCGAGTTTTTCATCTAGCGAGGCATTTGTCTTGCGAGGTACCACTGTAACACTAAGCCAAACCATGACTTAACACAAATGCTTGAGCATGGAGGCTCCTGGAGAGGAGATTGAAGTTGATTGCAGCCATTTTGCTCCTCCTCTGTTCCTACCGCTGCTTTCCTGCAGTGAGCTAAACCATGGTTTGACTTGGCACGCCATCCAAATCCAAGTTTGTCTCTGTAGGAGTCAAACCATGAGCAATAAGGCATAGAACAAGCCTTCATCCATAGAAACTGTCCTGTGCAAATGTTATAGAAATATGTGTCCTATGTTGTTGTTGTTGTTCAGTCGTTCAGTCGTGTCCGACTCTTCGTGACCCATTGCCCTCTATTTTGTCAATACATCCCCTATTTTTCTGGTGGTGCCTAAGTGCCGGCTCACCTGTAGACAGATCTCCTATCCTCCATGAAGGTATCTAACACTTTTTGAAGTCATCCAAGCTAGATGACTTGTTAGGCTAGTGAATTTTGCATATGTGAAAAAGTAATTTATTTAGGAATGTTGCCAAAATATTTATGGATCATTTGCCAGTAGTCAGAGGTACTATTCAACTAAGTTTAACTTGGAGCAGATTCATTAGAATAAATGAACATGACTAAGTTAGTTCCATTAATTTCAATGGGTTTACTCTGATTAAAACATAGTTGAATACAAGAGAACAGGGACACAATCATTATTGGCTGGGACTAGGCTTGCTGGTGATTGCGACTCTGACTCTGTTGACTATTGAATTTCAGGAATAAAAGAATGGACAAGGTACTACAAAGGACTTTGCTTCGGCTGTTGCTGTTATCACTGCTTCATACCTTGAGCCAAGGAAACAGAAGTAAGTTCCATATATATTATAGATTTCCCTTTACTGCCAAACAGTGCTATTGTTTTCAAACCACTGATAGACAAATTGGTGCCATTTTGTGGGATGCCTCTTGATGCTCTGCAAGAAAGATGGTGGAAAGATATATTATTGTCTTCCTGAGCAACACTGAGTAGGCATAGTAAATCTCATTGCTAGGCAGAATAATTACTGTAAACCATGGCCGTAGCAAGGGGGCGGGGGGCGGGCCACCCCGGGTTCCATAATGGAGGGGGTGACAAATTATCAAGGAACAATTTTTTTGGATTTTTTTTTTTTAATGCCTGCTCCAAAGGTCTTATCTTACTATACTAGGGATTATATAGCTATATATGAAATTTCATGCATATCAGTTAATATCTTAACCCTCCTCCACCAAAATAGCTGTTCACTTAGCTGTTTTCCTATGTCGTGAAGGCTGAAATTTCAGTTCAGGGAGCACTTACTGTTCCCAACCCTAACCCTGTGGAAAGCCATCTAATTAGACTTTAATTTGATTTTGAGATGTTTTTAGGAGGTAATTTAATTATTGTTTGATTTTATACCAATGTTATGTATCTGATATTAGCCACCCTGAGCCCGACTTCGGCCGGGGAGGGTGGGATATAAATAAAAGTTTTTTAATATTATTACTTGTTATTATTCCTTTGTAAGAAAACATGAAATAACGTAAAACCATTTTTGCGGGGGGGGGGGGAATCAATGGGGGGGGGTTGACAAGAAATTTTCTGCACCGGGTACCACCTGACCTTCCTATGCCTCAGGGGGAGTGTGACAAAAAAAAATTTGCCCCCAGGTACCAATTTACCTTGCTACGCCTCTGCTCTGAACAACAAAATATAGTGGGCTTAATAGATGGTGCACACAGTACAGGGCAGTGGCTAAAAGTCTATTTTTGTCATTGTATGTAATGCATGAACCTAGCCTTCCCCAACGTGGCACCTTCCAAATCCTTCGTCCCCAATCAGCATGGCCAATGGTTGTAATCCAAAACATCTGAAGGTCACTAGGACAGGGAAGGCTCGTGCCTATTATTTAGATCCACAGTTGCAAAACGAAACAAGCTTATTCCTGCAGGTGAAATTGATATCTGTATTCTCATTGTATTGCATTTCTCACCTGAAATTCTTCTTATCTGCACCAAAGCCCTGAGAAACAGCTTTCACATTGGCCCAGTTCACATAAACAGTGGTGCCTCGCAAGACAAGATTAATTCGTTTTGCGAGTGCTGTCGTCTAGCGAAAATTTCGTCTTGCGAAGCATGGACGGGGAAAGCGTGGTTTGACGAAGAAGAAAAAAGCGAAAATTTTTCGTCTTGCGAGTTGCGCCCATAGGAAAATTCGTCTTGCGAGTCACCCTTTCGTTAGCGAATGCCTTTCGTCTAGAGAGTTTTTCGTCTAGCGAGGCATTCATCTTGCGAGGTACCACTGTAATACTAAGCCGAACTATGGCTAAATGTGAATGAGGGAATCTGCAAGTGCATGGAGCAAACATCTTGGCCATCTCACTCCTCTCCCATTTCTTCTGCTTCCATGGTACCTGGAGTTAAGTCATGGTTTGGTTTGGTTTGGTTTGGCTTAGCATTATATCTGATCCTGGGCTCATGGTTTGTCTCACTGCTAACCACAAGTTGTAATTAAGATCTATTATTGACTAAAACTGTGTGTAGGCAACGTGGGTGGCGCTGTGGGTTAAACCACCAAGCCTAGGGCTTGCCGATCAGAAGGTCAGCAGTTCAAATCCCCGCGATGGGGTGAGCTCCCGTTGCTCAGTCCCTGCTCCTGCCAACAAATAGGTACCGCTCCAGCAGGAAGATAAACAGTGTTTCTGTGCGTGCTCTGGTTCGCCAGAGGCAGCTTAGTAATGCTGGCCACATGACCTGGAAGCTGTATGCCGTCTCCCTCGGCCAATAAAGTGAGATGAGCACCGCAACCCCAGAGTAATCCGCGACTGGACCTAATGGTCAGGGGTCCCTTTACTTTTAACACTGTGTGTGTCCTGCAAAGGAAATGAGAAGAGAGCCAGAATGGGACTAGGACAGAGTCCCCTTCTTTCTCCATTGCTAGACCAGTCTGGTTTCCTGTGTTTCTGACTTGATGCTCTTGTCTCCTAGATAACCGTTGTGTGGCTTCCAGGGCAAAAAGCTGCACTGAGTGTATCCAAGTGAGCAAGGACTGCTCTTTTTGCAGTGATGAGGTAGGAGCTTTTTATAAAACTGTTGAATTGTTGTCTTGATGCGTACAGATCTCAAAGCTCCAAATTTCACCTGAGTTTTGGCCACAATCTCACAGCCTCCAATGCTGCATTCCTGGGCAATATCAATCCTGATTACACAGGTGATGTGTGTTGAGCCTCTACTCTTATGGTCCTGCTGACTCTAATGTACCTGTATGCCTTTGGATGGGGATGCATAACGTTTAGTTTCATCCCTCTCACTTCTAAATAGATTATTGCTCTACACACTCTAAGGAGTCCTTGACATGTGCATGCTTATCATTTGATAACTACAACATCAAGTACTGATTTGTATGTTTGTATGAGCAAGTGAAAGTTTCATATCACTTCAAACACAGTTCTCTTCAGTGGGCTAAATTCGCAATCATAACCACCGTACTTGACCTGAGAGTAAACCTTATCAAATTCAGTGGGACTTATTTCTGAGTACACATGATTTTGGATTACAGCCTAAACTGCTAGTCCTCAAATGTTACAACAACAATGCAGGGCTAGTTCATACAATGTGTGTAAATTACTTGAGTGTAATCTTCCCCAGTGTCCAGCATCCCCAGCCAGCAGGTTCAAGGGTTAAGGTTGATGTGGATTGTATTCCAACAACACCTGAAGAGCAAAGGTTGGTGAAGGCTGATTAGGGCCTCAGTGATTGGTAGCTGAATTCCCCCCCCCCCATTAAAAAGCAATGTGTGAGAGAGATGATGTGAACTTTCCAGCTCTGATGTTCCAGGTTGTAGCCAGGTGGTATGTTAGTGTCATATAGAGTAAGGATGGAGAGCAAGAACTTGGATTTACAGTCATACCTTGGATTTCAAACGCCTTGGCTCCTGAACAAATCTGCTCCCGGTCAATTGAAACCCGGGAGTAAATGTTCCGGTTTTCAAACAATTTTCGGAAGCCAAACGTCTGGCATGGCTTCCACGGTTTCCAATTGGCTGCAGGACGCTCCTGCAGCCAATCAGAAGTCACGCCTTTGTTTCTGAAGGGTTCCGGGAATCGAACGGACTCCCAGAGCGCATTCTGTTCGAGAACCAAGGTATGGCTATACTCTCTTCACACTGTTGCAAACCTACCTCTCTAAGTTGCAGTTACAGGTAGATGCAGGAATTTCTCATGGGACCACCGCATCCTACCCTCAGTCTAACATGGAGGCAGATAGTAAGGTAAATGCTTAAAAATAGATAATAGCATGTATTTTCTAAATGTGTGTATCATTGTTATACATTTTCTTTTGCCCTAGAACTTCAAAGAGTACCGCTGTGATTTCAAAGACAACCTATTAAAATACGGCTGCAGTAAGACCAGCATAGTCTTCATGGAAGGAGAGATGCTAACAAAATCGGTGAGTGGAGAGGAAGTCATGTAAAGATGGGATTTGTTGTTGTTGTTTAGTCGTGCCCAACTCTTCGTGACCCCATGGACCAGAGTACACCAGGCACTCCTGTCTTCCACTGCCTCCCGCAGTTTGGTCAAACTCATGTTGGTAGCTTCAAGAACACTGTCCAACCATCTCATCCTCTACCGTCCCCTTCTACTTGTAGCCTCAACATCAGAGTCATTTCCAGGGAGTCTTCTCTTCTCATGAAGTGGCCAAAGTATTGAAACCTCAGCTTCAGGATCAGTCCTTCCAGTGGGCACTCGGGGCTGATTTCCTTAAGGATGGATAGGTTTGATCTTCTTGCAGTCCATGGGACTCTCAAGAGTCTCCTCCAGCACCATAATTCAAAAGCATCAATTCTTCGGCAATCAGCCTTTTTTATGGTCCAGCTCTCACTTCCATACATCACTACTGGGAAAACCAGTACTGGGAAAACCTTTGTCGGCAAGGTGATGTGATACAGACATAATAAAACAATTCCACGCACCTGAATCACTGTCTAGAATTGCCAAAAGCCAAGTTTGCTTGCACACCTTCCCTAGCTTCTTTTTTTAAGTCAATAGGCTTAAGGGGAGGGTTACATAATTGGTCCAGACATCTTGTACATACATATAAACAGTGTTTCTGTACACTCTGGCTTCCGTCACGGCATTTGGCCAGAAGCAGTTTAGTTGTGCTGGCCACATGACCCGGAAAGATGTCTATGGGTGGACACTGGCTCCCTCAACCTGAAGCAAGATGAGTGCCGCACCTCATAGTCATATTTGCCTGGACTTAACCATCCACGGGTTCTTTACCTTTACCTTTTTTACATACTTATAGCATTGTAAATTTAGTTAATCTCTTATTTGTCATGAATCAGTTCTCTCCCTCTCTGATCTGCTGTTAAAACCAAAAATGCAACATGACTGCTAAATCTTCTGAGGATTACTGGTGTCTCCTCTGGCAGGAATTTAAGATTGATACATCTCTGAAGAAAACACAAGTATCCCCGCAGAACATAGCAATAAAGTTGAGAGCTGGCGAGGAAGCTAGCTTTGACGTGGATGTGTTTGAGCCCAGTGAATCTCCTGTGGACCTCTACATTCTCATGGACTTTTCCTATTCCATGCGCGACGACTTGGACAACCTTAAAACAATGGGCCAACAACTGGGTGAGAATTAAAAACTTATAAGCTGTGGGAAACAGCAGGCTGCAATGTCTGAGTGCACTTGGCAAAAGACAGGGCTGCCCCTACCATTAGGCTGAAGGAGGCAACCATCTCAGGCAGCAGATCCTGAGGAGTGGGGCATTCTTTCCCCTTTGTTGGAGGACAAAGGTGTGTGCACGCACCATACAACCTCTTTTGAAGCCCCAAACTAGCCTGCTGCCCTCAGGTGCAATGGAAGTGTATTATGGAATCCGGACTACATTGTGGAAAAAGTATGTTTCAAGCAGAGGACTAAGGCTGCAATTCTAACCCCACTTACCTGGGCGCAACCCCCATCTAATTCAACAGGATTTATTTCTGAGCAGACATGGTTAGGATTGCAGCTTTAATCTAAGTGTGCCAGGACATCTTCACTTACTTGCTCCTTTCCCTCTTTCTTCCTGCCAGCAAATTTTTTGACTCAGCTAACCAGTGATTATACTATTGGCTTTGGCAAGTTTGTGGATAAAGTTTCAGCCCCACAGACAGATATGAGGCCTGAGAGGTAAGTGAAGGTGGTGCACCCAGGGGATATATTTGTGAATTAACTATTTAGGATCCATAGCTGCCTTCTTCATTGTTTTTAGTGGATGGGTGTGAAAGATATAAAGTGAATAAGCCTTGTAGCTTAAGCTAGCCTGTTTCTAATACTCATGAATATGCCCCTTCTCCAAACTGTGCTGTCTTACTTCACCATATCCATTCATGACTGAATCTTGTGTATGTCAGTTGACTGACTCATGATGAATATTTCTTTTTAATATGCGTTCTTTCATTTTGCAAAACAGTTGCGCACCCCAAATATAAATGGGGGGATTAAATTTATATCCCATCTTTCCTCCAAAACAAAGGAAAACAGTCGGTGTCTTCCTGCATCTGAAGAAATAAACTTATGCCTAAGAACATTTTGGTCACAACTCATTTGTTAATCTTTATTTACCGTATTTATTTTGGTGTTTCAGATCACAACACATGACTGTTCTTCTATAATAAATTTTATTAAACTGTATGGCAGATGACTGAGGTCCTTCCCTACAAGATACAGAGGCGGTGTTTCTGATATCAACTTGCTGGTAGTTGATTATAAAGCCTTTGCTATTCTTTTTACATTCAGACTTCGTGAGCCTTGGACCGGTGCTGACCCACCCTTCTCGTTTAAGAATGTCATCCGCCTAACCCATGATATCAATAAATTCAGCCAAGAGTTAATGATGGAGCAAATATCAGGGAACTTGGATGCCCCAGAAGGTGGATTTGATGCCATATTACAAACTGCTGTTTGCAAGGTGAGCCAAGAGGTTGCTGAGGAAGGCATAGATAGATAAAGCAATTAACTGAGTGTAAGATGGATATAGGCCTTTCTTAGCCCCTCATCAAACTGTGAGATCAATGAGAATATTTAGGCCAAAGCTTTGCTTTAACGACCAGCACATGGTAATGCTTGTGTCTTGCTAGAATCTGGTTGAGTTTTAGAACGGACTAGCTGTTATCAAGCCATAGCTGGAGTTAGAACATTACAATTTAAACAAACTCCAAAATTTGTAGTTCAGCTGGAGCTTTATTAGGACCCACAAAAGTGTGGCAGGTTCTCTAGAACTTTTCATCAAGCAGGCAGTGAGAAATGAATGAGGAAAAATGAAAAACCAAAACTTATAAAAATTAGACTGATGGAAGTAGCCATGAGGTCAGCTTGTAGACTCTTTTTCCAGGATAGAGAATGCAGACTGAATAAGTCCCTCCCAGGTGTAACAGATATCAGGTTACACACCTGGGATTCTGGGTGTATTTTATGTTTAATTTTCTGGAAGTGTTTTGAAGATATAATTTAAAAAATGGTTAATTATTGCTTAACAATAATAATTATTAAATAATAATAATAATAATAATAATAATAATAATAATAATAATAATTTGTTATTAAATAATAATTACTGTTGATTTGTTACTTTAGTGTAAATGGTGTTTTAATTATGTACTATGGTTATTGTTTTTCAACTGCTATTCTGTTGTAAACCACTTTAAGTACAAACTTGTGAGAAATGTGCTGTATGCATAAAGATGGAGATAATGGTTTGATTAGAAGCTGAAAGACATATTAAGGTTAAAAATAAATAAATACCAGAAGTGCCTTAGAATGGAAGCAGAACACATGGTGAATTCAGGGAGCTATACCTTGTCAATAGTTAAGAGATAAGAGCTGAGGAGACAAGATAAGAGAGAAGTGACCAGATACTGTCAACATAAGCACAAAACAATTGATGAAGTTTCCAGACCTCTCAGCTAACCTTGGGCTGGTCTGCATGTTGGAAGTGACACCCAGCGGCTGCAAGCTTTATTGACTTAGCTAGAGAAGGGGTTGACACAGAAACTTCTGCCATGGTGTGAATGGCTACAACCTGCTTCTGGCCAACCTGCTTCATCTTTCTGAGTAGATTAAATCCCTCCACAATGTTGAATCTACACCCTTTTGTTTTTCTCTTTGCCCACAGGAGCAGATTGGCTGGCGGGAAGACAGCACTCGTCTCCTGGTGTTCTCCACCGAGTCTGCCTTCCATTATGAAGCTGACGGTGCCAATGTCCTTGCAGGAATTATGAGGAGGAATGATGGACACTGCCACCTGAACAGGACAGGAAGTTACACCTTTGACACCAAGCAGGATTACCCCTCTGTACCCGCACTTGTGAAACTCCTGAGGCAGAGCAACATCATCCCCATATTTGCTGTCACCAACCACTCTTACGATTACTATGAGGTGAAAAATAGCAGTGGGCAGACAGTGGGTGTTGGGTGCTTGGATGATGTCAGAGGAGAAACTGAGAGGTGTGTTTTTAAGCCACTGGCAGTTGACACTGGCCACCATTGCCTGCAGACAATGACCTTACAAGGAAGCCAGTTTAGGCATTTACTGCTGGACAAAAAGCTCCACTCTCCTCCTCCAGCAGCAAAAGGGCTACATGATCTGACTAGGGAAAGGAGGCCATCAAGTCATTGTTGTTTGGGAAATACGCTTTGAATTATCCAAGAATGCTTCAGCAGATGAGCTTTTTCTATTTTTTTCAGCATCTCCTTAGTTTCCACATTGAAGTGGAGATATTGTGGGTTTTCACTGTCTTCTCTAGTATATGTCCAAATGTGCTTCGAGTGTTTTCTTTCTTATGTTCCTCATCCTAGAAATGTTATTCTGCTATTCACTTTCTTCTCTGTGAAACACTGCAATATATTCCCATAGGAATATATGGGTAGTGTGACTCAGTGCACAGGTGTAGGAATCAGATTACCTTCAGGTACTGCATATCCTCTCACCCAACAACTTGGTAACAGCAGATTCAATAACATAGCCTGTTTCAAAGCAGCGGTGCAATCTATTTTTGTAATGCAGTGGGGACACCCAGTGGTTAGTTGGATAATCCCAGTCAGGAATCAGACCAGGATGTCTTTTGTTTCACACAACAGATTTCCATCTGCAAGTGGACCAAGCTACATGTTATCCTGAGATATCCATGACTGATTATCTGATAAGTTTTTTTTAAAGAATATAGAACAAGCCCTACTGGATCAGACCTAAGGTCCTTTTTAACTACCATCATGTTTCCTTCAGTGATCAGCCTGATGTTTCCAGGAAGCTAACCTGCAGGGTAAAAAGACAATAGAGCAGGTGCAGAGAACGTTTGCTCCTCCCCAGAAGTTGCTCCTCCAAGAAGTTCCTAAACTATAACTCCATGATCCCTAGCCATTGGCCATGGTTGCTAGTTGCTAGGGCTGATGGGAATTATAGTTCAGCAACATCTGGAGGAGCTTTAAGTTTTCCCACCCCCGCAATAGAGTGAACAAATGCTTTATCTTAAATCTAAGTCCTAGAGGGATAGGGGTTTGAGGACCAAACTAGACATGTGGACTTTGCAAAGGAAATTAACTTGCATGCTGATTGTTATGAAAATAGCAGTCTTGGGGAAGGCTATGAGGGTGGAGAGGGGAGGATTTAAATATTTCTCTTCCTGCCATGATCCTGGCAAAAATAGCCTCTCCAAAGCTGCTATTTTCATTTCAAAGCAAGTTCCCATTGGTCCCACTGAAATGCACATTGCAGTTTCCAAGAGACAGTTTTGATGATTCTGGCAAGAACAGAAATAGTTAAACTTTCCCTTTAATTGCATTCATGCAATTAGCATCACGGTTAGCATGGCCCTAAGAATATTTTTTCTCTATCCACTTTCTCTATGCCATGGATAATTTAAATATTTTTAAATTAAAGATGCACAGAGAATGAGGGTATTTTAACTCCTTCCTTCCAGGCCATGTTCCCACTCTAAAGCCCCTGCTAAGCTGCTATTTGTTCCCTGGGAGGAAATTTCAGATGTGTGATACAGATTTGTGTTTTCCTCTTGAAAAGCAACTCACAGCTTGAGGGTGTTGGACAGGGGATAGGGTTTAATGTCCCAGCCTCCACACCACTTTCCTAATTAAATTAGCACATGCACACACTGCTGTGTGTCTGTTTAAAAGACCAATGGGAGAGAAGTCCTGGATCCTCATGGCATAATGTGTGCTTTGGCCCTAAGATTCTCAACCTTCATTGGATCTAGCACTGAGTGTTGGCTTGACCTACTGGCATGAGGCTCCCCAGGATAATCGCAAAGATGCTGCAGCTAAAAGAATGCATTGGCCGGTGTGGGTAGCATATTCAGTTGGTGTTATGACAATTGCACTGGCTGCCTACTAGCTTCCATGCTCGCTTCATGGTATTGGTGTTGACTGATAAAGCATTTCGTGTCCTATCCCAAACAACTAGCCTCTGCCCCCAAATCCCCTTCTCTCCACCTGTTCATTAATATCAGCTAGGGAGG
The DNA here is from genome assembly GCF_009819535.1 of Lacerta agilis. Taxonomy (NCBI): domain Eukaryota; kingdom Metazoa; phylum Chordata; class Lepidosauria; order Squamata; family Lacertidae; genus Lacerta; species Lacerta agilis. The sequence goes on from NC_046313.1 coordinate 31,967,892, forward strand.
CCATTAATCAGAATGGCCTCTTTGAGACGGGCTAGAATGGGGACAGGACAGAACCATTCCTTCACAACAAGAGGTTTTGCTACTGTCTTTGAAATGCACATTCCATTGTAGAGACCCAACCCAGTGAAAATTAACCATAACTACATCCTGTTGAAATCAATGGGAAAACACCACAGCTAATATTTGCTGTGTTGTTGTGACCTGTGTCTAGTGTTTCTCAGCAGCGAAAATTCAACTACAATAGTAAGATAAAGGTATATGCTCAATTACTGTGTATAACAAGGTACTTAACTATGTTGCTTTCTCTGTTGTCCATTTAAGGTTGTAACAGAACTTAAATATTTAACTAATTCACTGCTTTTTATTTTTTAATAGAAACTGCACACTTATTTCCCAATTTCTGAAATTGGGAGGCTGCAAGAAGATTCCTCTAATATTGTGGACTTGATTGGTATGGCTTACAGGGTAAGAAGCAACATCAGGAATCTGTCCTGTCTAGGAATGGAAAATAAATTCAATTTTGTGTGTATTTTAATGAGAAGCTGCATATTTTTCACTTCTCAAATCAATGTGTGAACCAAAACACAGCTAGCCTTTGACATTTGTACTTCACTGAATTTTGCGGTGACAATACAACTCAAGGAGCAAATTAATAGAGCCCTCCTCTGTGGACATGGTTGGACATTATAATGTGCAAATCCTATTATTATAATCTAGGGAGAACCTCTGAATTTGGTATGTTTCAGTTCTGTTCATTTATTCCCTCCCTGCCTTTCCCAGCGTATTAGTTCCAAGATGGACATTCGAGCTTTTGGCACCCCAAAAGCCATGAAAACAGAAATAACATCTGAGAAGTATGAAAAGACAGAGTCTGGCTCATTCAATATTGTCCGTGGTGAAGTGGTAAGCCCTACCTCCCCTTTGTATTTCTGTCTTCCTCATTCACTCACTCTTGACAGGGACAGGGCCGGCCCAGCCATTAGCCTGGTGGTGAAGCGACAACAGTATTGGCACCGATTTTTAGCGTGATCTCCCCCAAAATTGGCAAGAACTCACATGAAAGCCGTGCTGATGCCAGCGCTGCTTCTCTGCCAGTAGCAGCAGTGGTAGGGTAAGCAGCAGCAAGTATGGTAGTATTGGTGGTGGCGGCAGCAGAGCACGGCAGCACTTCCTGTTTTGCCTCAAATGGCAAAATGCGATGCACCATCCCTGACCTGGGCATTCAGATGATGCCACTGAGTCCAATCATTTCCAGAAGAATGGAAGAGTAGAGCAGTCTCCATAGATGCAAATGACTTTAGAGCTACTAATTGTTTGTAAATGGGAGGGAACACATACCATTCAACACATATTCAACATAAGTGGTTGCCGCCATTGTATGACCCCATTGATGTGTGTTTTATTAAATCAAACTTTTAATTAGCACTAAAATACTTTCCTTTTTTAAAATAAAGTATAGCTGTATAATATTATGTCATGATGATATCTATCCATCCATCCCTTTCTGGCAACCATCATTAACCAGGTTGCTAAAAATGTGTTGTTGTTGTTGTTGCTTTGACGATCACTCATAGCCAAATAAGATTGTCTTTCATGAACACGGTCTTCACAGTGAGTCTGTATGTGACTGTGGAGGCCAATTCTGGATCCACACGTCCTTCCACAGTGGGGACATAGGTTTTTTGGTGTGAGTTTATCATGGTGAGGGTTTACCAAAAGTGCCTTCCTCTTAGCACGTTTCTCTCTTTCATCATGAGTTCGAACGTCTTCAACGTCCATGACACCTTTGGTAAAGGCTGTTCTCCAATTGGAGCACTCACAGGCCAGTCTTTCCCAGTTGTTGGTGTTTATACTTCATTTTTTAGATTTGCCTTGAGAGAGTCTTTAAACCTCTTTTGTTGACCATCAGCATTACGCTTTCCATTTTTAAGTTCAGAATAGAAATTGCATACAGTAATTGCATTGTACTGTTATAGCACTGTAAGACAAGCAGCAGCAGCAGCAGCTACAACATAGCATGACTGTGTTAAGAGTTATTCCTCCATTTCAGGGAAAAAAGGCAGGAAAGTGTTTTACTGCTAATAAAAAGATTGATTTTAAAAAACAGGGTTGAAGAAAAAGGCACTCGCCACAAGCTGCCCTGGTTTCCCTCAGGAGGAAGGGCAGGATATAAACTGAATGAATGACTAGCAAATGTGTGTTGCTGACCTTCAAATGGGCCCACCCACAGCAGCTACGCCACACCTGATAGGATGGGCAGGACAAAGTAGGACTCACACAGAAGCACAATACCCCTACTAGTGTGGAAAGTCAATTGCAATTCACTTTTAGTTCAGAACTTGAGAGCAATGATTAGGTAGCACCATCTGGAAGCAGCCATTAACAAAAACTGTTCAGGACAGGAAGAGCAGGGCCCCATATCCCATACCACCACCACGTTGTGTAGGTTTTCTGGTTGTATCTCCATCCCACCCAGCTACTTATACATGGGAGGGGGGGATGCTGCCAGCCAGTGTGGTGCAGCATCCCGAACATATGCTTCATATCCACCTTGGAAGCAAGTTAGCAATATCTGTTTCCTTGTTTCTACGTGTTCAGCCTTGTACCTCGCCGTTCACCTTCCAGATTGCTGTTTAAAGTGGCATATCTCTCTTGTCTTTCTCTCTTTGGATCAATCCAGCAAATGAACAGGACTTCTCTCTTCCATCTAGGGCAGATTCAAAGTACGTGTGAAAGCTCATGAGCAAGTGGGTGACAAGCATGTCTGCAGTCTCCCGGAGAAAGATCGGGATGGCATTTTCCACATTAAGCCCTCCTCTTTCGGTAACAACGTGGAGGTAGCAGCTTCAGTCATTTGCGACGCCTGCCCCTGTGAAATGGTACTTCTTTGTTCTCCTTTTTGGTTGTCCTGCCACAAGAATGGCTCCAGATATTAATGTTATAGGAAGCCTGACTCTTGTATGAGCTCTTTAGGTTTGCATATACTGTAGAAGCAAAGCTAGAGGCTACCGTTATTTATTCTCTAAAGGACACGTGATTAAATCTGATCCCCTAGAATAAAGTTCAGTAACATCTCTTCTCTTTTACTCTGCAGCAACAGGAAGTCCTATCACCTAGGTGCAACTTCAGGGGGAACTTCGCCTGTGGAGAGTGTGTTTGCAATGCAGGCTGGTAAATACCTCATCCTTATTTTTTTATTAAGTGGGGTGTGTATTTTCTATTTCCTTCAGCAGAAATCATCAGTTGATTGATTGTGCCCTGCCCTTCCTCCAATCTGGAACACAGTGCAGCTTCGAATAATAAGCATAAGGACAACTGTATAAAATAAAACACAAAAACACCAGATATCAATAAAATGCGGCAGTGCAGCAGCAGCAAAATAATAACAATAATAATAACCGTGGGACCAGTAACTTAACCCAAATAATTCATCCTCCAAACTACCAGACGATAAACTACTGGTTTATTGTTGTTTTATAAATCTTGGTTAATGGCAACCATGGTTCAACGTTACGTGTATACCTACCCAGCATGTTCACTGCTTATTGCATACAGAGACGGACCTGATTGACCGATTGTGTGGTAATTGGTGCCTTAGGAATATCCTGTTCAGGAAACCACTTCAAAATATTTTGGTTATTGCAAATGTTCTATTTATTATACTATATTTCTGGATAATACTCCCACTTTTAGTATTAATCTTTAGTAGAGTGGGTCCTTTCCCCCCGCCCCATAGATGTCCTGGGAGTCCAAAAAGGGAGCAGTATAGGGCAGGAGAGGTTCCCTACTGATGTTAAACACCCACACCCCACTTAGTTGTAAAATGTTGGGTTGCTGAATAACCTACCATCCCCAAACTCCAGCAGTCTAGCAAGGGACGTGGTTATCACGTGCACCCTTGCTTCTGCTGCTGGGAGTATCCCTGGGAGCAGAGGGCAACACAAGGAGCCCTCCCTTTCCCTCCCCTGTGAAGCAGGCAAAAACTGTGTGGCCAAATCCTACCTCTTGGGTGTCACTTTCCTGGCCCCTCTCTTCATCTTCCAATTCCACTACGAATAGGGGGCAGGAAATTTTTAGACTCAAATATATGTTGGACTCATGCTGTCTACTTTTCTCTGAGCCAAAATATCACCTCTCAGTAGTCACCCCATGGCAAAGAAAGGTTGAGCTGTGGCCACTTATTATCATTTCTTTGCACCATGCCTTCTAAGCACCGTGCACCAAATTTCAAGGACAAAGACAGGACCCTGTTCCCCCTTGCAGTCACACAGTCTCTACATTTTGTCCATTGGGGTCCTTTCAGCTCTCCAAGATGTCAGACCTTCGAGGCCTTTCTCAGTCTTTGTCTTGACTTCCTTTCTCCATGACAGGCGGGGAGCTACGTGTAACTGCTCTACCACCTCCTCTACTGACGATGCAGCCTGCATACGACCAGGGGATACGGAGCCTTGCTCAGGGCAAGGTGAATGCCTCTGTGGGCTATGCGAGTGCTATTCTGAGAGTCGGACCCAGCGTTTTGAGGGCCGCTTTTGTGAATTTGACAATTTGCAGTGTCCCCGCAGTTCCGGATTCCTCTGCAACGGTGAGTGAGGCCTTCTGGAGCAGTGACCAGGCTTCAGGTCTGCCCTCAGGTGGTTACAACTTTCTGCTGCAGGCTAAGGCTATACACCTGAATCCATTTACCTGAGAGTAAGCCTTCTTGAATCCAACAGGCCTTAGTAGGCACACTTAGCATTGCACCGTAAACTCACGTTCTCAGATGCTTGTGAAATCACACCACAAATAGATAATGGATTATAGAGGATTCACTATTGTGTTAATGGCTGAATAGAAGAGCCTCCCCAAACCTATTGCCCCAGTTATAAAGCTTATGGTGTTTGAGTTTTTCTGCAGGCTATCACACCTTCCTCATATTCTTTGCCTTTGAATCCCCCTAGGCTTGTACAGCTAATGCCAAGAAAAGCCTTTAATGGTTGGTCATAGATCTGTCATCTTCTCTTTGAAAGCCTCTAGAGGGCATCAGTTACACTCTCAAGTGAAGGGAAAACAAAAGGTGTTTTCGTGATCCATTTCTGTAGAGATTAGCCCAGTGACACAGTGGGCAAAATACTGTGTTTTTAAAACAAATTCCCTGCATTCACTGTGTCTGGCTGCAGCCAAGGTCAGATTGATGTTGACCTGGGCATTAGTGGTTTCCTAAAAACTATGTCTGAAGTTAAGTCCCAAGTATGTGTGGTTAGGATGGCAGTGTGAATAGAAACATACTATGGATTCTCTGGTTCACCTTTCCCTTTCCAGTACAAGACCATGTTGTTATCTTTGTGCATCAACCTTTATGAAATGTAGGAGGCATACTCAATGAATCCATCAAGTAGAAAACACAGTAGCTTAACATTCCCCACTTCTTTGTCTTGATTACAGTCATTTAAAGCTTCTGAATGGTTTGCGCTTCTACCACATTTGGATAAAGACACCCTTAAATGCTTCACGACACAGATTTTCTCTACCCCTGTTGCATATACATCTTCCATGGCCTTGTTGTATAGCTGTTTTTCAACAGTACTCACTTAATGACCCAAAATTGTGATCCTTCGATAGATAAAAATGTTAGGACTTCCTCCATAATTTCACATTACAGTGGTACCTCGAGTTACAAATGCCTCAGGTTACAAACGCTTCAGGTTACAAACTCTGCTAACCTAAAAGAGTTACCTCAAGTTGAGAACTTTGCCCCAGGATGAGAACGGAAATCGTGTGCCGGCAGCGAAGTGGCAGCAAGAGGCCCCATTAGTGAAAGCACGCCTCTAGTTAAGAACAGTTTCAGGTTAAGAACGGACCTCCGAAACGAATTAAGTTCGTAACTAGAGGTACCACTGTACATACCTTTATCTGAAGTCAACATTTGTGTCCCCCTTATAATGCTCCTGCAGCCACGGCGTGAGATGGTCTTATATTTATTGCAATACATTTTATTGTTTTCATTCATCTTATTCATAATTTTTCTAAACACAAAATATCTAAGATACAAACAACAACACAACAACAAACCCCCAAAAGCTCCTGACATAACTATGGGCATTGTGGCACTTTGCCAAAGATGTGAACCTTGACTATATCAGCCATGTAAGTGTAGGCTGCGTTCTATGAAACCCTATCCTTGTTTCCTTCCTCTATGCAGATCGGGGGCGCTGCTTCATGGGTCAGTGTGCATGTGAAAGTGGTTGGGAAGGCCCTGGCTGTGAGTGTCCCACAAGCAATGAGACTTGTATCTCCAGCAGTGGGGTAAGTTATTCCCCCCTGACCTTCTTAGAAAGATAAACAAGGGGGATATGAAGCTGTATTCCTTCATGTGCAACAGCCTGAAGACCAGAGAGAGTTCTGCTTAAATAGACGGCTGGGTGACTTCAAAGTTGATGTAGCAGGGCTCATGCTTTGCATTTGGATGTTCCAAAATTCAAGTCCTCACTTCTCCAGGCTCTCGGGAAAATTCTTTTCGAGACCCTGGGCAAGGTGTTGCCAGTCGATAATAATGGACTTGAGCTGGTAGACTAATTAATGGATTTAAGGCATCTTCAGAGTGGGGGGGGCACAGATAACTCCCTTATGCTGAGTCAGACCTAGGACTTTCTGCATGCAAAGCAGATGCTCTACCACTGAGCTAAGACCCTTCCCGGGATGAAGTGGTGATTTGTTTTTTTTTTGTTTTTTGTTTTTTTTTTTTTTTTGCCCAGCATTATGCTGTATAGAAGAGGCAGCGGAAAAGTTTAGCCACAAGTGTCCAGACACGGGTGGGCGGTGAGCATGCCTCACTCCCTCACTTTTGATAACCCAGTTTACTCACAGAACAGCCATCTTATGTGGCTTGGCTTGTTCACCAAATCCCAGGGAATTGTATCTACCCTGCAAAACTGCATGAAATTGCACCATTCAGTTGCCTCTTTACACCCACCCTCCATCTGCTGATGTGCCCACTAAGGCCATTTCCTACTCTACTTTTGTGCTCTGAGAACTGGGGAACTCGACTAATAAGGGAGAAGTAAGGCACGGGTATAGGGACGTGGGTGGCGCTGTGGTCTAAACCACAGAGCCTAGGGCTTGCCGATCAGAAGGTTGGCAGTTCGAATCCCGTGACGGGGTGAGCTCCCGTTGCTCGGTCCCTGCTCCTGCCAACGTAGCAGTTTGAAAGCATGTCAAAGTGTAAGTAGATAAATAGGTACCGCTCCGGCGGGAAGGTAAATGGCATTTCCGTGCGCCGTTCTGGTTCGCCAGAAGCGGCTTAGTCATGCTGGCCACATGACCCAGAAGCTGCACGTCGGCTCCCTTGGCCAGTAAAGTGAGATGAGCGCCGCAACCCCAGAGTCGTTCGCGACTGGACCTAATGGTCAGGGGTCCCTTTACCTAAGGCACGGGTATGAAGTCTGTTTTTAGCTTATTTTATGAAGTCAGTTTTTGCAGCGGTTGTTAAGCCAGAGATAGTGTTCAGAATATGCAACCTGTTTATTTTACACACGTGAGGAATATGAAGGCATTTTAGTCCAAACTCTGATCTGCCATTTTGAGTAATCTAGGCCACCATTTAGCTATTATGAATTGTTTGCTTAAGTCCACCTTCTTCCCAAGATACTGACAACTATGTATTACTGTTTGCAAACTTTTAAGAGTTGATAAGGATTTTTAAGAGATGCAAGGAAAGATTCCCCTGATTATCCAAAGGGTTCTTTCCCCCATGTTTAACTTTCCTCTTGGCTGTGGGGTGGGGGGATATCCTCAACTGAATTTGGGTAAGGTTTTGCCATTTCAGAATAGAAGATGATGTATCACCTGAAAATCAGCTTTCAGTACTTGCCCTTGTCTCTTGCAGATTCTTTGTAATGGGCGCGGGAGATGTGAATGCGGCAGATGCATCTGTAGTAACCCCACCCTCTACATTGAACCCACCTGCGAAACCAGCTACGCCCTGGTAAGCTCTTAGATGAAGCCAGTGACTTTAGGGGGTCAGCATGCTTAGAGTGTTAAAAAATCCAATGACTAGGAGGACTTTGGGTCAATTCTTATGCTATATTTGAAAGATTATTATTTGTGCTCTTAAAACTCTTTAAAACCACATTTACTCTTCCTTATGCCTCTCATGCATATTTGACAAATAGAGATCACTGCAAATGTAGCCACACATGGACATTCCCTTGCTCCTGCTTTCCCCTGTTAATATGAACTTCCCCGGCAGCCCTTATTTATGATGTCTCAATTACAAGCCAGACCAAACAAAAGATGGGCACACTCTATCTACAACAGCAAATTTCTACTTTTTATTTATGATTTTCAATTTTATACATTTCAGTAATTTTACAATCCTTTTTAACATTTTGAAACTCTACTTCCTTCCCCCTCTTTCTGCGGTTTAAAAAAAAAATATTTTCCTTTTATTCCAAATTAACTGAACAGAATCACTTATTCATCTACTTTAAATGTATACAGTCATACCTTGGTTGACAAACACCTTAGCAGTTGAACGTTTTGGCTCCCAAACGCCGCAAACCCGGAAGGGTGTGTTGCGTTTTGCGAACGTTCTTTCGGAAGCTGAACATTCAGCGGGGCTTCCGTGGCTTCTGATTGGCTGCAGGAAGCTCCTGCAGCCAATCGGAAGCCGCACCTTGGAAGTTAAACAGACTTCTGGAACTGGTACGACTGTACTCTCATAAAACTGCAGGTTATTACAACAATCCTGCCAATGTTCTTATCTGTTTACAGTTTATTTGTAAATTTTCAATAAACCATTTCCATTCATATATATATATATATATATATATATATATATATATATATATATATTTGTTTGTTTGTTATCTTGATTTCTTATTTTTCTGGCAAGTTTTGCCATTTCTGCATATTCCATTATTTTTTGCATCCATTCTTCTTTCGTCGGGACTGCAACAGGGAATTTCCCGATTATTTATTTGCCACCGTAACAGCTTCTTTCACAAGAGAGCTCTCTGCAACTCGCAGCACAGTGATTAATCTAGCCCTGTGTGTCTTATGTATTCCACACAACAACTTATTCCTTCTCCCCTTCCTGTTCTCCGATGAGATAAATGTATGTATTGCTTTCAAATGCTCTTCCAAAAGTGAAATGTTCTACCTCTGCTGGTCTTTCACTTTGTCTCTGCAATACTTCTATAGACTGATGACCTCTCTCTGGTGAACAGGGCTACCGGCATGTGTGTGGAGAAGATGTCCGAACCTGTGTTCAGTGCCAGGCTTGGGGGACTGGAGAGAAGAAGGGAAAGAAATGTGAAAAGTGCCCTTACAAGATCCGAGTAGTGGATGAACTGGAGCAAGGTACCATGATTTCCTTGATGTTCAGCTGTAGGCCAAAGAGCATGAGTGGTCAACTTGTGGCTATCCATATGTTCCTGGGCTACAACTCCCATCCTCCCTAGCCATAAGGTTTGCTGGCTGGGGTTGATGGGAGCTGGAGTCCAGCAACAACTGGAGGGCCACGGGTTCCCTATCACTGGCACGGATAGCAGTCCTGCATTGGTGGAAACAAAATTGTGTTCAGTGTAAGAGATAACGAACATTAGAGACATACGCTCCAACAGTCCCAAAGACTTTCAGTGTTTTTGGTTACCTTCTCGGGCAAAACCACTGTCCCTGTTTTGGCCTTTGGGGGGATTTCTTTTTAAAATGTTGTTAGTGTAAATAGCTAGAGTTGACATACTTTAGGGGCTCTGCTCCCCTGCACCAGAATCTTTAGAAGTAAAATTTCCTGTGTGCGCATGTGCATCTCAAGTGCATGTACATTTAGATGCATGTGCACAAACACTGAAACACCAGGCAGTGGACAGCCTGCTACTTCGCACACTGCAAGTATATTTTGAATCATTAAAACATATTATCATGCAATTATATTTTTTGAATATATCATTTTCTTAACCAAAAAGCAGATGCCATTCTGTCTTTTAAAGCAGTACAAGGCAGACTATTGCAGAGCAAATTAATACGGTGCAAAATAGACAGACTAAAGCCTATGGCATTACAGCTGAGGCTGAGAGCTTGGGAAGTGGTCTTTGGTATGAGACGAATAGGGGCATTTCCCCATATTACCATCCGTGAAATTTCTACAGAGTATGAAACTGTAGCCTTAGAGCTGTGTTGTGTTCATCACAGGGGAACTGCATGATGGCTTAATGTAATGACTGTCACACATCAGCTGTCCTGAACAGAGCTTCCTTATCAACAGCCCGCTACTTATTTCAGGAGACATATTGATCAGTGTTCACCAACTTGTGTATTGCTATCTCTTGCAGAAGCAACTGTGGGCCATTTCATCGCAAAGTGTAGTAGAGTAACCATGGAATGAGCACAGGGCCATGCAACACCACACACTAGCCCCATCTTGCACTCACATCTAAACATGGTGAACATGCTTGCATCACTACCTATGTATGAATAATACACATTATGCTTCCTCTGCCTATTTTTAAAAGGATAAATGCGTACACAGTTGCACATTGGGGTGTACACACGTTCACCATATTAAGATGGTACATCAAACCAAGTGTGTGTCTTGGTTCCAAGGGAATAGCCTTCAGTTCATACGGTTCACTGATGGCATGAACAGGCAAACCTTAGCCGTAGAGAACGGTTGCCTTGTTAAAGACAGTGCGCGCTGTATCACATTTCTGACTAAGCTACTACCTTCTGGACAGTGGAACATCAGCCTGCTGTTTCTCACTGCCCCAAAGACTGGTGTAAGAGTTCAATGAAGCCCTGCCTGATGTGGCTCCCAAAGTCTTCAGAACAATGTTTTTTCTTCGCTCCTGTGTTGGTGGCAATAAAGACAATCTCAGGAATGTTGAAGATGTTTTGGTAACATTTTATAAAATTTCTTTGTCTCTGCAGAGGAAGATCTAAATACAATTTGTTCGTACCAAGATGAAGAGGATGACTGCAGGTACCACTACCGCATGGAAGAGGATTCCAACCCAGAGTTAAATGGCACCATTATTGTGCAAAGGAAGAAAGGTAAGTAATGATGTTCTAGGGAGAGATGCAAGACTGAGGCAGCTCTTTTATCTCTTTCCAGAATTGTAGTCAGAGTTGTACACTTGGATAGTCTGAGATCTTCTGAGGCATCTTTTAATAATGAAGGCTTAACTAACTCCATTATGCAGATTTCTAGCCAAAGTCAAATCTGCGAACCTGATTTCTGATCATAACAGGATCTTCTGCCCCTTAGAAAGCTATCTTAGACATTTGGTCCATCTAACTTGACTGGCAGTGGGTCTCTGGGGTGTCAGACAGAAGTCTTTCCTGGCTCTTCCTGGAGATCCCAGATCCTGTGAACTTCTGCATGGGAAGTAGGAGCTCAGTCACAGAGCTTAGAGCCTTCCCATCATCTTGCCCCCTTACCTGCAGAGACAGCCCTATACTTAGGTAAAATTAGGCAGCAGATACTGGAGAGAGGCAGTGAGATTCTGAAGGACACAGCTTTCTGCCTTCAAGCACAATGGAGGACATTGCCTCTTCTTTGTTGTTGAAGTAAGATTCATTTGCCAGTCTAATTGGATTCTGTAAGTGGAATCAAGAGTGGCTGGGGGACAATCTTATCCTTTGCCTCAGGCAGAAAATTTCTTAGGCCAGCCCTGCCATAAGAAACGGCTGTAATTGAGTGGTATAGTATCTGCTTTGCATGCAGAAGGTCTGACGGGAAATCCCTGACACCACCAGGTAGGGTTGGGAGAGAGCCTCTGGGTAGGCAGTACTGAGCTAGATTGGCCAATGGTCTCACTCGGTATAAGGCAGCTTCCTCTGTTCTTCATCTGTTTCCCCTGCTGTGCCCAAATTCTGTTAGTTTCCCAGCTACCCCTGCCTAACCATGAAGGTTTTCCTGTTGTTACAGAGTGCCCATCAGGAAGCTTCCTTTGGCTTATCCCATTAGTCATTTTACTGATGCTCCTCCTGGGGCTGCTTCTTCTGCTGTGCTGGAAGTTCTGTGCTTGTTGCAAGGTAAGATCCAAGACTTCCACCCTGCAATGAGAAAGGGGAACTTCAGATGGAGTAATTGGTGGCATGGGTGTGATCTATCTAGCCAAGGTTGGCGAATGAGAGAGAACTTGCCTAATGTAGAGTTCTGGGGAAGTGAAGGCATGTGCTAAGCAAGAGTCTAGAGACACCAGTGCAGATACAGTTCAGGATGCAGGAAGTAAAGGCAGGTCAAGCAACAGTCAGGTTCCAACAAGGCAGTGTCAGAACATAGGGGAAGTTCAGGTAGAACAAGAAAATCTGAGGGCCAAAGGACAAGTAGGTAGGGAGAACCCTGGATAGCTCTAAGTGGCACCTGAGCTGAAAATCAGACCAGGCAGGCTTGAATGTTGCTGTGTAGCTTCTCCTGAATTGCAAGCCCCATCCCTGATGAGTGGATCCTCTGGTCTCACCTACCCCAGGGGAAGATGTTTGTCCTCCTACCCATAGTTTTGTTTTTTCACCGTCATGTTAAAAAGAATTACCTCTCTAACTATTGCTGTTTTTCTTTTCGACACTTAGGGTTGCCTGGCTCTGCTGCCCTGTTGTGCACGAGGTACCTTCTTTTGAACTTATATGTGGTCTTTGGGGTGGGTGAAGCATTGCATGGGGACGGGGAGAGGAAGCCCTAGATACTGTAATTGGCAGCTGAGTTAGCCACTTGTTTTATCTGCCCCTGAACACTGCTAGGCAACTGCTGTCTGCGGTCTCAAGGCAGGCAAGGATTTTCTTACCAGATGTCCTTTGGTTTTGGAGATGTGAAGTATCGCTATCTGAAGCCTCACATCATCAAAGCACACACATGGCATTGAATCGTGTGATTCCCTAGATAGTAAAGGATAAGGCCTGAGGCAAAATTCTGAAGCCTGTCTTGTTAGGCAGAACAGAGCCAGGACTACTACTGGAGCTCTGATTACAGTGTCCTGGAACATGGCAGAGGAGCCTCTGTCACACAAGAAACTACATCAACAGTAACCTCAGATTAAGCCATTTGTGTGCAAATTTATTAGCTTGCATTTTGGGGGCTTGCTCCACACTAATCTCTTAGCAGGTAAGCTTGTAGACTTTTCTTACTCTCAGTCATGTTGCCTGATGGACACAGGAGTGGTTAGGATGGGCTCTGCATTCATTCCCTGGAAAACAAACAGCCAGACTTGACTGACATTTGTATCAGGAAAATATTCCCATATGAGAGTACTGTATATACTGTAGGGAACCATGGTCAGTCAGGAGTGCTCTTTACCATGTACCCATATTACCACCCTGAGATCCACAGATGAAGGGTTGTATACAATTAATTAATTAATTAATTAATTAATTAATTGCAGTGTGTGTGTGTGTGTGTGTTTAAAAAAAAATCTCAGTACACCAAATGTTTAGTTTCTGGCATATAGAATATGGGTAAATGCTAAAAATGTAACATGTGAATCAAACAAAAGGCATAGAAACAAGGACCATTGTTATGTGAACATAGAGGCCCACAGGTCAAAGGGGGGGCAAGTGATTGGCAGCAATAATACAGCCTGTTGCCAGCAACCTGAATTCCATTTACCCAACTAGAAGTGGCTCTCATCTAGGAAAAATCCTGGGGAAACCTTGCTAGGTAGGTAACAAGTTGTTTCTGCTTTTGAAGTGATGCCCTCTTATTCCACTTACTCTTGTCTGTGGGAAAGATGTAAAGCTTGAACAGGGCCGTTGTCAGTTCTATGTTCTAACTCTTCTTTTTTTCTCCAAAGGCCGCACTGTCGGTTTCAAGGAGGACCACTACTTGCTCAGAAAAAGCCTCATGACCTCGGACCACCTAGACACTCCCATGGTTCGCAGTGGCAACCTGAAAGGCAGAGACACAGTTCACTGGAAGATCAACAACAATGTGCATAAGGAAGGCTTCTCTTCCTTAGCTCTCAATCCCAAGGACCTGAGTAAGTGCCAGTTTTGCAAGATGGAGAAGGGGCTAACTGGAGCCAAAGATGGTGCGGGGAAAGTGGTCCCTCTGTCCTCTCAGAATCTGATCCTAAGCTGATTCGAATATGCACATTCCTCTCGCATGAATGCATGTGGGAAATTACTTCTTCGAACACTTCCCCATGTCATAATCTCTCTCCAGTTAGGTAAATTGTCTGTGTAGCTTGAAACCTTATCCCTGAGGGCTTGAAGCCTCTTCCCTGATGGCTTTCCACTTGAAAAGGGATTTGACACTGGAGCTTCTTCAAACAAGGGTCATTCCCTCACCCCTGGCTTCCTTTTTGAGATGATACAGCCATACAAGAGAACAGTATCATCATGAGCAACTGTGCTGATAATTTATCTGTTAGAGATCCCTAGGTCTCTCACGCAACTACAGTTGACTGATGGGAAGGAAACAGGATCACTATTAAATCAGATTGTGTGTGTTTGACAGACATGTCCTAAATCAGATTTTAGCCTTTGATTTCAAAATTCAGCTAATAATAATAATAAAATGGCTCTACTGCTTCTGCCCACCCACCCTCATTGCTACATCTCATGTCTCCATATGCATGCTATTTTCTGCTAGTGTTTCTTGCTGATTGATTTGTTTCCTTGAATCCAGTTCCATATGGAGTGTCTCTGAGACTGGCCCGGCTCTTCACCCAAAACCTTGCAAAACCAGATAGCCGTGAGCACGAGCAACTGCAAAAGGATGTGGAGGAGAATGTAAGGAGCAGGAATAATGCTGCCTACTGGGTCTGCTACCAAGCAGGGGGGCAGGGGGAATACATTCAAGCCAATGCAAGCTTCCTTTTCTTGGATTTGTGTTAAGAGACAGCATATGGTTGTTGTCTGCTCAACATAAGGAAACCAAGTGGAATTAACTAAACCCCTTTAATCTGGACATTGGGCTGAACACCAGGAAATCTGAGTTAGTGACACTCTCTCTTGCTCTTCACAGCTCAATGAGGTTTACAGGATTATCCCTGGTGCCCACAAATTTCAGCAGACAAAATTCAGGTGAGTTACTTTGGGAGGGGGCAACTGGCATGTAGAGAAGCAGTGAGATCTCTTCCAGTGGGTGCTCCTTTTAAAGATGAGAATGGGTAAACATGGCTGAACATCTGGTGTGATTAAGTCTAGGGGGCATCCTTGGAAGAATATAGGGAATATAAAGTAGTAGGATTAGAACTCTTGCCCCAGCAGCTTTCCCCAGGTCAGAGTGTGCAGCAAGAAGTGTTTGAACCTGAAAGGCCAAACCAGGAAAGCTCTGTATTTCTCCTTGGATTGTAATTAAAATTATGCATATTGTCTGTTTACTCTCCAGGCTGCAGCCAAATGCTGGGAAAAGGTAAGGAATTCATTTCTTGCTTTCCATCTAGGTGTAGACGTGTGTGGATACTTTCCATTGCTGTGCTTCATCTGTGAGAGTTTTCACCCACCACTCAGAAACTGTGAAGTCGTCTTACAACTGTATCATTAGCATGGTTGCTCTCTGCACTGCAGAGATCATCGTCTTCTTTGCCAGTTAACCTCTCACTGCTTGTGGGATGGGAAGTAGGTCGATGTTAGCCCTTCCTAAGCAGAACTAAGAGCTGCATTCAAAATGCCCCTGCTGTGTGAGCAGAAATTGTTGTTCTATGGTCCCCTCCCATGCCTTCGGAGTTTTTGATTTGATGTAATGTTTGTATCCCAACAACAATGCTGAACTCAAAGCAGCTCACAATTATAATTTGTCTACCATGTTTCCCTGCGACGAACCATGTAGCAGAGGAAGGGGATACACATATGCCAATGAACTGTGACTGGCCAATAGTTTTTGCAGACCTCTGTTACCCCTTCAGTGTTGCAGTAGAGTTTATTCTATGGATATGCTGCAAGCACTCCCTATTTGAGTGGTGTGAAGTAGCCTTCATCTGGCCCCATTGCTGTGGAAAGAGTCTTCACACTGGCGCTTGTTCCAGATCAGTGGCTGAAAATCATTGTAGTGTATGGGTATGTGAGCAGTGACTTTATATTGCTAATAGCCTAGGTAAACAGACCCTGCTCTTCCTTCCCCCCCATCCCACCCTGCCTTCTTCAGACAGGACCACACAATCGTGGACACAGTGCTCCCTGCTCCCCGCTCAGCCAAGAATGAGATTGTGAAAGTAACAGAGAAGCATGTCTCACAAGAGGCTTTCAACGATCTGAAAGTGTCCCCTGGTTACTACACTGTAATCGCTGACCAAGGTAGGTGATGGTGAATGCTACATTTTGTCCTAGTTCTCACCAAGGTTCTAAAACTCTGTCTGGACTTTATCATGTCGTACAGCAGGTGGGGGTTCATAAGAAGTCAAGCTCTTCTACATAAAACATTCCCTCCACATAGAAAACCAGAATATTCTACTCTAGCCTTCTCACTGACATGTTGTGCAGGGATTTGTTTATTTTTATTGAGGAGCAGTCAACAAGGTGGGATTCCACCTGCAGTTGGAACTAATGCCACCTAGACACAGGTTTACAGCCAGCTGATGGCTAGACCTCCAATGAAAGCCAACAGTTGCATGCTTTTCTAAAGAACTCCTTCCTCTCTAAACTTTTTTTTTTTTTTGCTTCTGTCCCAACCCAAGATGCTCACGGCATGGTAGAGTTTCAGGAAGGAGTGGAGCAGGTGGATGTCCGGGTTCCCCTCTTCATCAGGGAAGAAGATGATGATGAAAAGCAGCTGCAAGTGGAGGCCACTGATGTCCCTGTGGGAACTGCAGAAATTGGTCGCCGGCTTGTCAACATCACCATTATTAAAGAGCAAGGTAAATGTGTCTGTAGGCCAATCAGGTAATGATGGCACATTCAACTCAGGCAACATTCTCAGAGAAGGTCTCTGGGCAGTCTGAAAACTCCTTGGTCCCCAACAGGATTCCTGTAAAGCAGCAGTAAGCTAACTTCTCACCCTCCAGATGTTTCTAGACTACAACTCCCACCATCTCTAACCATTGGTTATGTTGTCTGGGACTGATAGAAGCTATAGTCCAACAACAACATCTGGGGGAGGCACAGGTTCTCCATACCTCTTGTAAAGCCATATGTAGAGATAGACATCACTTTCTATGTCCTCCAGATGAACATGGTGACCTTTTGTGGATTGAATTTTAGATCTAGTTTATTCATACATGCCAAGAATAGGGTGGGCCTCTTGAGAGGATATCATGGCAGTGCACTGACTACCTTTCTAGGTTCTACAGAGTATCATTGGGTGATAAATTGTTGTATTGGAACTATACAAGTTATTGGAACTAGTTAGCCACCGAATGTTAGGAAACAAGTTTGGGTAATATTGAAGTGTGGGTTTTGTTCTATGAGTTGTGGCACTTAGTAGACACAATATCACCATCATCACTGTCTCTATATCCCTTTAGCAAACAGCATCATTCGCTTCCAGGAGCCAGCTTATTCATATAGCCGCTTTGACCAGATGGCTAAGATCCCCGTACTTCGTGACATACTGGACAATGGGAAGTCTCAGATAACGTACAGGACACGGGATCTCACTGCCCAGGAAGGCAAAGTAAGCACTATAGAGCTGACTAATAGGGGGAGAGCCTTGATAGCCATGGTTATAGGAAGACCCTTTGATGGTTGTGCAGCCATAATATGATCTTATACACTCAAGGAGGGTATCAGCACACACCACTTGAAAAAGTTAAATGCTGCATCAATTATTAGAACCATGGGCTCATTCACACTGTAGTTTACTGCATGTTTCCAGCTGTTTGTGTTCCCATTTAAGTGTTTACCCTCAAACAACACCAATCTTGATGCTTTCTCCTTGTAAATTTGGGTTTGCTCAAAACTGGGATAAGCACAATAAGTTGGGGGGGGGGGTTTCAGGCTCCAAACTGCTCCATTTGCAGCTGATTTGTTTAAATGTTTTGGGTGAATCAATGGACACTTTTTGCCACTCCCCTTTCCATGCCTACTACTTCCTCAGTGCTTTAGTTTCTTTTCCACCTGTGTTTGTAATGATTTGTACTGTGCTCCTGAAGGGAGATTCTTTTTTACTTTGGAGCCTCAGATTTGCACAAAACCAGAAAACTGCACATGCAAATTTACAATAGCCTGACTGTGTTCTTTTACACACTTCGTGAGTCGAGTTTTCTTATAAATAAATAAATAAATAAAAAATAAGGTGCATGTGCATCTATTTGTGCGCTTTATAGAACTGACATAATATAAGGTTACCAGACGTCCCCATTTCCCGGGGAGAGTCCCCGGATTTACAAATCAGTCCCCTGACAAAATCCATCTATTTAGTAGGAATTTGAAACGTGTCCCCGGATTCACTGGAAAAAAAATCTGGTAACCTTAACATAATAGAATCAATAAATTAGAAGGCAGGAACAAGCACAAAAGGGAATGCCTACTGGTATGGATGGAAAGACGGACGTTGCTCTTCACATGCATATTTGAAGACATCTAATTTGAATGTTTGGGGAATGAATTAACAGCTAAATAAAACTCAAATGTGGGCAAGCCCCAAGTTGGTGCTGCTAATGCTCTTGCATTCTGTGAAGGGGTAAATTCCAGCATTTCCAAGCTACAGGACGGAGGACTCTTCTTCTCTTTGTGATGGGGAAGGCAGAGCTTTTGGTCCTGCTGACAAGCAGAATTATGCCTCAAGGCAACTTGACAAACTTCCACCAATTCTTACCAGACTTCCCCCCCCCCTATTAAAGGCAGCGGATCCATGCCCTCTTTTCTTTTCTTTTTTTTAACCTGGCCACCTTACCAATGATGCTTTTCACGTGATAAGTGCTCCTCCCTCTAACAAAAAAATATGTGCAGAGACTACACTGCTCATGTTGACATGGTTCAGAAAGAATGGTCACATCTAAAAGGTTGTGGATTTTTACACATGCTACCCACCTGTCTTGCCTAGACTGTTTTTCATTATGGGATTAAACTCAACTAGATAATGCATGCTAGACTCTTCATTTAAGCAGTATGAGCTGTCTCTCAAGTTGGCAGTGATGCACTTAAAATGCACTTTTTTGTTGCATATTCAGAATAAATAAATAAATAAATAGATGGTTGCACAGGTGAAAAGAATCAAACAGTATTTTTCATATAGGTGCCCTACAGAAGAAAGAGGCACCCGGTTTTTCTCCTGATTAGAATAGTTTGCTACTCTTTAGAACAGGGCACAAAAAAATAAACAGTGTCCTTCTGGCAGAATCCTCCTGAACTCTTGTCTATGAATCAGATGTTCCAAACGCTTCAATAATTATATGCTGTAAAAGAAAGAGGCTGTGAAGATTTAAGAATTTATGCTATTTTACTTAACTGGTATAATTGTGCACCACTTTGTTATGACACACTTATTACTTTTGGTGACTGGGGGTAGAGAGAAGTAATGGGATAATTAAGTTGCTGGAAGTGGTGGGGAGGCAGCTAAAGGACACAAGAGCCCATAAAAGGTGCCTGCTTACAACTTAACCTGCTCATTCTTTCTCTGAGTGGTGATGCAGCTACGTTGATTCACTATTCTGAGCTATTGTTTTGTGACTTGTTCTGTACTTGCTTTGTTGATGTAATTTTATTGTTAATGTTATGTTGTTTGCCAGCATGATTTTTTAGGGTGTTTTTTTGTGTGTGTGTGCAAATAAATATATTTAAGCTTGCACTGTGTGGCTAAAAAAAGGAGGAAGTAGTAGTAGTTATGGTGCTGCTTCCAGCCTACTGTCAAACAGACTAGCCCACCATAGGGTATTTTATGTACCCAGGTATTTTTGTCATCCCAGTGTGGTGACAGTGAATTGCTCTCACCCTCCCAAAGCATTTTCATTGGTGAAATGCAGATTCTTACTGTCACAAAGTCAGAAAGAAAGAGCCACCAGGCCCCTCACTCAGTGGTTGACATGTGCAGACATCCTTCTCACTAGAGGACAGTTGGAGAGATGTAGAAAATATTTGTGTCGCATCAATACACTGTTCAGCGATCTCTTTCTCTCTCTTCCCAAGGATTATGTTTTTGCGGAGGGTGATATAGTCTTCCAGCCTGGGGAAAAGCGGAAAGAGGTGCAGGTGAAATTGCTGGAGCTGACTGAGATAGATGCCCTTCTTCGCAATCAGCAGTTGAAACAGTTTGCGGTGGATCTCATCAACCCCAGGTTCGGTGCAAAGGTTGGCAAATACCCTCAAACCATTGTGACAATTGCCGATCCAGGTGAGCTTCAGCAGTTTCTGAGGGCAAGCACCTTCTTGATCTCTGTTTATCTGCCAATTTGTTGTTCTGTTTTGTATAAAAGCTTAAACCTGTCAGACAAACATCACTGCCGAGACTTCAGCAAAAAAGCTGATGCGTAAGGGACACCAAATCTAGATTCTCATATCTGAGCTGCCAATGTAGTCCAGTGAACAGAGAGCACTGGAGTCCTGGGTTCAAGCCTCCCCTCTACTGTGTTGCTGTCCACTTCAGTGGGATATACCTTACCATGGGTGGCCAATTATATATTTTGAATGTTCTGCATGATGCATGTGTAACAAGGCAGTGAAGTCCAGTAACCAGATGTGTTTGGTCAGAGACTCAACACTGCTTGCTTGCAATAATGAATTAGTCTTTAGGTGGTTGCTAATATTCTACTGCTTCTCTAACTTCTTCTACACTAGTCTTCTCATCAAGTCCCCTAAGGAGAAATTTTCTATGAGGAAGTTTGGTAGTTTTCCTAGTGCAATCTGTATTGGGGGAACTTCCCCATCAGACCAGGCAAGCAATGGCTTGTGTGATGTTCTAAGAATTAATTGCTGCAAACAGGGTAGCATCTTTTTAGACAAGGACAAAGGCAGACTTGCAAACGTCAATCTACCTGCAGAAATCAATTAAGCTCTGAAAATGCTGTGGTTGTGCTAATCTACATTAGGGGATGAAAAAAATGTTGTGCTCTACCAATTTTTCTGTGATTGCAAGCACTTCAGTTTGCCCAATGGAACAATCTCCGCTCTTATCCACCTGCCGCTGTCCTAGGAGTCTCCTAACTCCCAGGGTTGATATGGGGAGGAGGAGAGGAGGGAAAGTCCCAACGCTTTAACAGGACTCATTGCGCTGGCTTCCACTAGTTTGCCTACTTAGCAGAATATGGCTCTAAATGGTTGTCTGCATGCAAAAGGTTTCATTTATTTGGACTGATGGTAGACTCTGAAGGAGCAACCTCAGCTGCTTTGTAAAATAATAATAAAATGCTAAATTTAGTATGAAAGGCTACAGGTTTTTTAAATTGCATAACCTCCACTTGGATACACTTAAGGTGATTTCAGAAGTGCATCCTAATATGTTTATTATTAGAGTGGCTTTCTCCCCTCTCCTCCCTCTACCCCACCCCCAAATTGGCTGGGGGGGGGCATCAGGAGAACCCCCAGAACATTGTGGGTGGGGATCATGTGCCTTTGCACAACATTGAATTCCTCTCTTCATCTCCTCTGTACTGTACACAATTCTTTATTAATAGGCAAGAGTGCTTGTATGAAAAGCAAACAGCAACAAAGTGGTAAATATTTCACAAACCACAGAAAATAGTTAACAATGTGTTTGATCCAGATATAGATGAGTGGAACTCCACTCACACAACTGACTTTTCCAGACTTCTTTTACATTAGCCCAAGGACTCTGTTAGCCAGTGATTGATTCCAGCTAGCTCTTTTTGTCTAATGTTCTGTTCAAGTTTATATACTAGATGGGTGAGTTGGAGGCAGCCATGGTGGTATGAGTTGACAGAGTCACACCTGTGGTACTTGAACCCACAACCTTTAAGGGATGCAATCAAGCGCCTTTACCATTCAGTCCACTTCTGTTTTCTTTCTCCTGCAGAAGCTGTGGATGGCTTAGCATCGGCAAAACTCCTAGGCCAGCAACCGCAGCCTCCCAGAGGCATACTTGGAGCTCCCCTTAATCCAAATGCACAGGCACTAACCTCTAGGAAGATCCGATTCAACTGGTTGCCACCTCCTGGCAAACCTGCAGGGTACAAGGTATCTGTCAAGCAATAAACTTAATTATTATGAATGAGGGGGTACAATCTTGCTTGACACTTGCACTGAGTTCAGGGCCTAGAGTGGCTTCCCTGCAGGTCAGTGTAGTCCTGCCCTCCTATGTCATGCCAGCCCAGCATTGATGCTGCTCTCCTTCTCATGATACATCACATCAAGCATAGCACTCTGGAGCCATTCAGTATCTCCCAAGGTTTATGAAGATGTGGGTGTTCTAAAATGGGGGGGGGGGTGTGGCGGAATAAGGCCTGGTTCATCATGGGTTAACCTATCACTCCCATGTTAGGTAGGTGTTCCCTGGGAGGCGGAGCTACCTGGCATTCTAAAAGGAGGGGGGACAACCTAGAAAGGCAGTTGGGGGTTTGGCAGTTGGGTGTGGAGGTTTAGAAAGAGAAACTGCGAGGTTAGGCTTCGGGGAATGGGAGGAAAGGTCATTACCAATGCTAACGGGATGCAGGAAAGATTATAACTGAGCTGGATTATATGAGAAGATTTGTACCAGTAACAACTCAAGACATCCATGTTTTCACGTTACCTTAATAAAGTTAAAAGTGTTTAAACGTTCGCTGACTGTGGCAGTGCGTCAGTGCCTCAAGAGGTGTGGCTGAGGGGAAAAGCACTAAGGGTTTCCTGTGATAGAGGGAACGGGTGGCTTATTTTCCTGGCATACAGAGGACTGGGCAGGGAAGCCAAAGGTGCCACGCAGTTGCCAAAAAGGGAAGGCAAGCTGCAGTATTTTGGGAACCCAGGGCGGGAGATCCCATAGGTGGCAAGAGTTGTTTCGAACGTAAAGCACTGAGATACCCCAGAGACACTCCCATATAACCACTGAAGGATTCATCCTAGTGGACAGTGAAACTTAGGGAGAGTCACGGATGGGGAAGTATCAAAAGGGGAGGGAATAGGATCCCTCACAGGGGGCAGTCATGAATTGCGTTCTGTGGATGTCATGTTTTAGAATGGGGGCTTTCCTTAACTCATTATATGATGGTTAATTATTCTTGATGACGTTTGAAAGCAAATGGGATTCTCTTTGGCCTGCAGGTGAAATACTGGATCCAAGGGGACCCTGAGTCAGAAGCTCGCTTGCTTGATTCAAAGGTGCCGTCGGCGGAGTTGACTAATCTGTATCCCTACTGTGATTACGAGATGCAGTCCTGTGCCTACAACGATATGGGCGAGGGGCTTTACTCCGAAGTGGTCCACTGCCGCACACTTGAGGATCGTAAGTAGGCATATTCCATGGCTGACAAGGAGGGAGGAATTCAACATCGCACTAAGGTGCTCGTTCTGTCAGGGCAAGAATTTCAGCTTGCCAGATGAGGCAAAGTGTTTCAAATGTGCTTTAAATTTGGGCTGCATACACACCATGATCTAAATCATCCTGGGACCTGTAGCTTGTTAAGGGTGCTGGGAATGTTAGCTCTGTGAGGGGTAAACTACAGCCACCAGAATTCTTTGGGGGAAAGCAATGTGTTTTAAATGCAGTGCTTTTTTTCTAAAAAAAAAATGTTTAGGGGGTACTCTCATTTTGACTCAAGAAAATCACAATTTTATAATTCAAATCAGGAAAAATAAATATAGTAAATGGACAAAAGTACAAAGATTCACAAAATGTTTAGCGGTATGTATACCCCCCCCCCAAAAAGCACTGTTTTAATGTATGGTGTGTACACAGCCCTGCTTTAAATCTGTGGTGTAAATGTGACCATAGAGCCTTGGACAGTCTAGGCAAGATACTACACAACAAATGTTGTGTTTATAAGGAAAGGAAGCATGAAAATAAGAGAAATATCCAACATATCAAAGTTATTCTGCATGTCAACTTCATTCTGAGCTCTCTAGTCCCTGATGCTAAGGGTAACATTGATGAATGAATACTAAGAAACAGGTTCAGTAAGAAAGACTGAGACTGCAATCCTGTACAAACTTACCTTTCTCTCATTGAATTCAATGGAATTTGCTTTTGTGTAGACATATATAGAATTGCACTGTTAGTGATATAAAGTCCCATTGCTGCGCTTTAGATCAATGTTATCCTAGAATCATAGGAAAGGGACCTTGGCAATCATCTAGCTCAGTATAGAATCTACAGGGCTGGATGACGATGCAAATGCAGCATCCCTGGCAAATGGCCACTTGGAGATAGCTCAGTCTGTAGAGCATGAGACTCTTAATCTCAGGTTTGTGGGTTTGAGTCCCATGTTGGGCAAAAGATTTCTGCATTGCAGGGGGTTGGACTAGATGACTCTCGTGGTCTCTTCCAACTTTACAATTCTGTGAATCTATGAAATACTGTTAAATAAAGCAGGCTTGTTTTCTGTTGCTCTAGAGGGCAGGACTAGAATGAATAGGTGAAGATTACAAGAAAACAGATTTTGGCTAAACCAGAGGTTGTCAACCTTTTTCGCTATTGGAATTTTGAGAAAGTGCCCTGACTGTCAGTCAAAAAATGTCTGTTGTGAAGGTATGGCATGGCACTTCAAAAAGAACAGAAAAGGGGACAGGATCACAAAATAGTGCAGGCATGCCACTTCTTAGTCCCCCATCAATGGGAGAAAGGCACCTACATCAGCCACTCACTCATAGAGAGAAGCTCTTTGTACCTCCCCTCTGATGGGAACAGAAGGGAGGGTGGGTAGATGTCCAATCCTGGCATCCATTGAAATGTGGGCATGTTCAAGGGGGCGTGTTCAATGCAGGAGAGCCCAAGCCAGTGCAAACTGAGCAGGAAGAGCACAGTTTCTTGATCATTGTGGATTTATGAGGACATATTTGCTAAGACCTTTCATGGGCAGCAGAGGAGATATTGGTGGGCACAGTGATGACCACAGACACCATGTTGGTGAGTCCTGGGCTAAACACTAGGAGAGTGGTAAGAGTGGTTCAGCAGTGGACTAGACTACCTAGGAAGCAATAGATTTTATGGGATTTGTTTTAAAATAACTGTACGTAGTTTAAGTTGAGATGTTACCAACCTCATTCGGTGGGGCTGTTGTTCACATTCCATGAACTGCATGAAGTGTATCCAACTGCTCCCATGTTCTTGCCTTTCTTTCAACTTCACAGTTCCTAGTGAGCCTGGGCGCTTGGCTTTCAATGTAGTCTCTTCCACTGTGACACAGCTGAGCTGGGCTGAGCCTGCCGAGACTAACGGAGTTATCACAGCCTACGAAGTCACCTATGGACTTGTCAACGAGGTCAACAGTAAGCATGGATTCTGTTTGCTACCCTTATCATGCTACAACCTTGCAAGCTATTATTTTGGGCTGAACTAGTCAGCATCTTTTTGGCAATTATTCAGTTGCGTGCATTTAGAGAATGCCAACAGAGTCTGCCATTATCGAATCTCACAGTGGTAGAGCTGCAGACAAACCCCATAGATCTACTCCCCAGCCCCATTTTATCCTCATAACACACCCCCAGGAGGTTGGACAAAATCATCCAGTGAGCTTCATAGCAAAGTAGGCATAAGATCATAGGAGGAGCACTATTGGATCAAAACAAAGGCCCATCTAGTCCAGCATTCTGTTCTCAAAGTGGCTAACCAGGTGCCTATGAGAAGCTCCTAAGCAGGATATGACTACAGCAGTAGCAGTCTTCCCACTTGTGATTCCTGGATGCTAGTAAACCTTGAACAATTCAAGCCACCTGCATGCACTCTATGGCATTAATATCTCCCTTGGTTTTGAGTTTTGCCCTCAAAAATATTACAGCACTGTTTCAATGGGGTCAGCATAAGGCTGGGATATCATTGGAAAGGCATACTGTCTTTAGCATAAATCAAAGATGGACAACACAGAACGAGGCAAAAACAGCAATTGAATGGGGAAAGGTATTTACATATATATTCTGTTTACAGGACCCATTGGGGCCGTAAAGAAAGTCATGGTGGAGGGCGCCAAGAAGCGAATGGTTCTGATTGAAAACTTAAGGGAATCGCAGCCCTATCGCTACACAGTGAAGGCCAAAAACGGAGCTGGATGGGGTCGTGAACGAGAAGCTACTATTAACTTGGCCACACAACCCAAGCGCCCTATGTCCAGTGAGTTATCACTATAGCAGTCTGTTTGCATATAGCCAAGCTGGTGCCGTGCAGATCTTGTTTTTCACTTGGAATGATTCTCATTTATTCGGCATGCTTGATATGTCCACCACAGAATTTGCATTTCAACTGGGTGTGTGCGTGTTGCGTGATATATTTTGTTCCTGGGGGGAGCATGTCCCATAGAATGTAGTTGCACAGGTGTCATGGACAACTTTTGACTGTTGCATCGTGATGACATTTGGTAACGAACATCAAACTATTTATGAACTTTTTTATGTGTGTGCATTAATTAGCAGCTGTCTTATCCTGTCATGCAACCCTAGTGCTGGTGTACATACCCCTTTTTTTTAATGAACACCAACGAGCTACATAGTTGGCTGTTCTCCATCCATCCCTCTCCTCTACCACAATGAAACTTATCCCCTGTCACTCAATCTGAAATATCACAGGAACCAGATTGAAGCTTATGCTGCTATCACTTTAAAAATAAAATGTGTTTGGGTTACATTAGTTTAAAATGTATAGAAAGCCCTTAGTATACGAATGCTTTCTGTTTTCTTGCAGTTCCCATCATCCCTGATGTGCCAATAATTGATGCTGAAGGAGGAGAGGACTATGATAGCTACCTGATGTACAGCACAGATGTCATGCGCTCACCAGCTGGTAGCAAACACCCCAGCATCTCAGATGATTCTGGTACAGTGCATTGCTGAAGTTTGCAAAAATGTTTTGTTTTGTTTCTTGGAGCCTTAGATGTCTAGAGAATGTAAAACAAAAACATATTACCAAGCAATTTTCTAGCCACAAGTCAAATACATTTTCTTATTTCAAGGCAGAGAAACCCCTACTTGTGGAAACTTAAGGTGTGCTTTACATCTTCTGCATCTAACACATTTGGATTCACTAGGGACTTTTGTCGAAGTGCATCCCATGACATCTGTGAATGCAATGCAGCGGCTTCTGTAGACTGTAGCACTTAAGGGAATGCTGTTGATGAGTACCACCCACTGCCGTGTGGCTTAGTTAAGTGCAGAGCATAGATGCACTTGCAGAACCTTATGACGATCAAGTATTAGGCCACGTGACTGTGTTGCAAGCAAATAACAGGACTGGTTAAGATGTGCCATTAGTGCTCCTCTGCTGAGGAGCACGTTCTGTGCAATAAACTCAGAAGGCTCAATGTGAGGGCTCAAGGCTCACAAGGAGGGACAAAAAACAGGAACACTTCACCAGCCATTGGGTCGTGTGGGAGAGCTACCTTTCTGACCTGAAATATGGGGCACTGCTTAACAGTCTGTCTTCCAAACTCCATAAAAAATATATGCAATGTTTCAGCTGCAATGCACATTTACGTATAAAATTTCTACCCCCTCCCCACCTTTAGCACTGTTGCTCCCAGCAAATGTATGAGAAAATGTTAAAGTGAGAAGAGAATATTTAAAGGTGCTACTGTCCAGGTGGAGAACAGCTGGCAGGCTACATTCCATCAAAGAATTTGGCACACTTAAGTCCATTGAATCAATGGGCTGACATATGCATCTACGTTTGTGTTGGACTATGTGCATGCATAGTATGTATTGCCCAGGAGAACTATTACTGCCAGGAATTAGAGGCAGCAAGCATCTGAATATCAGTCACTGAGGGGTGGGTGCAGGCAGGGCACTTCTGTACTTAGGTTTTGCATGAAGGCTTCTGTAGGCATCTGGTTGGCTACTGTGTGAGACGGGATGCAGGACTAGATAGGCCTTTGGTCTGATCCAGCAGGGATCTTCTTTTGCTCTTATGAATAATAACTGTATTCAGTAATGTGTAATGAACCAGAGAGCTATAGCTTGCTAGTTATAACCTGAATATAATTTTAAGGAAGCTTTCTTAAACCGATGGCAGTCACAGCAACTCTATTGGAACAGCTTTGCCATTCGTTTCACTGCAATGAAGGACATGCACACAAATTTGAGCATACGTGGATCTCTGGTTCAAGGCTTCTATTCCTCCTGCTCTTTAAATTGACCGAAGCTTCTTGTTGAAACAAGCTGCAGTTACTTCTCTGAAGCCATTCATCTTTGACTTTGCCGCGTTATCATTTCCTTTTCCTTAGTAAACAATGCTTTCAAAAGCTGGGGATGTTGCAGTGAAAAAACCCACTATTATTGCCCATCAAAATTGCAAAACACTTGCTTTTTTTCTGCAGAGATTAGGCTATATAAATAAAAACAAGTGACAGCTACTTTTGGAGTCTTGAAAGCCTTATGTACTTGGCTAGATGGTTGCTTTTTACAAAGAAAGGTTCTGGATCTAACTTTCTGCCGCACTTTCTGGCCTTGAAGACTTATCTCTTAATTCTAGACAAGTAGGGGGTGGGGAGAGGTGGCTGAAGCTATGCAGT
Organism: Lacerta agilis; assembly: GCF_009819535.1. NCBI lineage: Eukaryota > Metazoa > Chordata > Lepidosauria > Squamata > Lacertidae > Lacerta > Lacerta agilis. Next base: position 31,996,322 of record NC_046313.1, read on the forward strand.
GCTTCACATGCTCAGATGCCATCTATTTAAAATTGCATTTATTTATTCAAAAACATTTTTATACTGCTTTATATACAAAGCCAGTGTACAACCATAAAACATAACAACAATTGAAAGAACATTGTTAAGATAGTCATATTAAAACAGTTTCCAATAAGCTGTAGCATGTGCAATTAATATCAAGTATCGGGAAACGCCAGATAAGTTTCTAACATTAATTGCAAACACAGATGGCGCATGCTGTGTTCTGTAAGAAGGTTGTTCCTGCTCCTGCAGTCAAGGCTTTTTTGCTGTTGGTTTGGGGATGGATTTCCAAAGGCTGTGGTACTGAACCCAGTGGGACTTGCTTTATAAAAAGGAAACATGCATAGGATATTGGCATTCTGTACAAACAGGTAGTGCCCCAGGTGTGGGCTGCTTAAATGGGCAAGGGGCAGATCCGAGGGAAGCCGACCTGCTCTGTCGGCTCCGCTCCCAGCACAGTCCAATTCCCCAGCCTGCATCCCCATTAGCCGAAGCCGGGTGCAGGCTAGGATCCAGTTCCTGATACGTGGAGGGGGCTTAAGCCCCCCACCACCTATCAGGAAGGGCATCACTGTTCCGGTTACCTCGTTGGGGCCCCAGTGAATCCTCTGCTGTCCTGCAACTCTGCCACAACAAGAGGGGTAAGCGGTCTTGCCTCACTGGAGTGAAGGGGGGGGGGAAGCAGAGGGAAGTCACCCCCCTTTATCTTTTGTGTGACAGCCCCCTTAGCTACTGTTTTGAAAGTGTGTGTGTGTGTGTGTGTGTGTGTGTGTGTGTGCATGCTGCGCCGGTTCGCAACATAATTTGACTCAACTTGGGAGAGTGGGGCTTGTGGATTTCACTAAGAAACTTAACCTCCATATTCTGAGCACTAGTTTAGTTGGTGCAGTGCATGAGTGAGGCAGGCCACTTACTTGCCTGGCGAGGCAAATGCTGCTGTTGATGAGCTCTGTGCTGTCCCCATAAGTCAGTGCTAGGACTAGGTGAATAACGAAGGGCTGCAGCGGGTAGCTTGCAGGCGGCGGGCTGCCTGCTTTTATTGCGCCCTTCTGACTGTGCCAACACAAGTGCTTGACTTGTTCCAAAAGGCTCTCGGTGGAAATATGTGCAGCTGCTAGGGGAGGAGCTGGACCTTCGACGCGTCGCCTGGAGGCTCCCAGCAGAATTGATCCCTCGTTACTCGGACAGCAGCTGCTTTTCCTCGGACACAGAGGGTCTCCTCCATGAGGATAGCACCCCCTCTGAGCTAGTGGACAGTGATGCAGCCAGCCGCAGTCTACCAAGGAGTGGGACTCCCCAGCCCCAACCAGGTGAAGGACGACTGCCTTCTTCCCTCCCTCCCAGTAACTGTTGTGTCTCGTCCTCCTCCAAGGGCCTAGAACCAGATTTTAGCCTTCCCATCGCTATAGTAGATATGTGTTGGTGTTGGTGTTGGTGTTGGAGTAATATATTTGGCCACCTGTAACAGAGTCTGCTTGCATAATGTTGTTGTGATCTGTCTGTGTATAGTACGTATTGTGCAGTGCCAAGGTCGTCACCTTCCCTAGGTATGAATTGGGAAAGTGCTAAGAGGCTGCACCTGCAAATGGCATGGATCCTTTCAACCAGTGCTATTTTTCTAGAAAAGGAGGTGCCAGAACTCATCACGAACACCTCCCTCATTCTCTTAGAATGGCAATGGTGCCTGCCTGAGAGATGCCGGAACTGAGTTCCAGTGAGTTCTGGCTGGAAAAAAAAGCCCTGCATTCAGCATAGCAGATTTTTTAAAAAGAGTGTTGTCTACAGCCACCCTCTGAAAGAACTTGTGGAGTTACCAGTGGTAGTTTGTGAGTTTACCTGCTTTCAACCTGATGACTAAATGGGAAAGGTTTTTCACAGAGAAACCCAATTATGGAAAGCAGAACCGTCTTTGTTGTTCAGACAAGTTATTTTAATGCTAAGTAACATTCTGTTGAACTTCTCGCTAACTCCTCAGGGTAAGAATCAGTTTCTAATGAGAACAGGAATTATTTCATTGTGTTGCAAAGGGCCACTGGGTGTACCCAGAAACTTACTAGTCAGTATAAGGCAACAGCTGCTCTTAGTTTTGTGAGGGTATTTCAGCATCCCCCAATTTAAAATAATAAAAAATTACTTCTAAAACAGACAAAGGTCCATGTAGGGGATGGTACACTGTGTAGTCAATCACTCACCTTGAGTTTAATGCATTCCAATGGTCGTTCAGAAATTCTGTTAATTTGTATAGCCATTTGGAAGGAGCCAATGCTTTCTAGTTTTCATTCTCTACCAATCATTTTAGTAAATTCCTCTATCTAGTCTTGCATTCTGTTTCTGATGGTGGCCAGCCAGATACCACTGAAGAGCTCACAAGCAGGGCACAGGGGTGATGACCACCCCAAGTTGTTTATCCCACTGGTACGGTGCCTCTGAATCCAGAGGCTCCATTTAGCTGTTATGGCTGATAGCTGTTAGGTATATTTGCCTTACATGAACTTATCATATTAATGTCATGTTTCTAACCAGCTGCTTGTGGTCATGTCTCGTCTTTTACCAAGGGTCTGAAACCAGGCTTTAACCTGTGGTTGGTTGGTTGGTTGTAAAATGGATTTAAATCATGCTAATAGTTTCCTTTGCAGGGTTTCCCATGCAAAGTCAATTCAGTACTAAAACATACGGTGTCACTTCCTTAATCAAGCATCCCCTTTTCTGATTTTAATTGCCTTCTGGGGAACGTCTGTTTAGTTCTTAACAACATTTGACATGGCTGAGTACTGGAGCTCCCTTTGGCACTGTAGTTTTAAGTGATGTGGTGGCGGGTGTGTGTGTGTGTGTGGGTTGCTGCATTTTGGCTTTTCATGAGGCTGACAATAGTTGATGTGAAGCCACAAAATGACTTCCAGCTAAAGAATGGAATAAAGCCCAGGCACTGGGAATGTTCTGACAGATCTTTCGTACATGGCCTCCGTTCGGCTTAATTAGCTTGGTATACATACCCACAGATATTGATCATGAGCGTTGTTAACTTTTAGTGAATGGAATCTTTTCCAGAACACATGAATGGCCGAATGGATTTCGCCTTCCCTGGCAGCGTTGGAAGCCTGACCCGGAACGTGACAACAAGTTACAACCATCTAAGTCCACACGTATACCACGAGAGGAGGGTAATAGGAAGCTCGTCTCAGACAAGGGAGTATGCCACAGTGTCGTCTGGGCATGGTGAGTGTTGGGCTGAACATCATCCCATAACCAGTTAATCTACTTGTGATATGAAGTTCCCTCCTGTCCTCCACTAGAAGTAGCAAACTGGTTAATGAGGAAACTATGGCTGTGTACACATTAGTGTTTACTCTGGCCCCAGTGCGCTCCCATTCCTGGTGTTTGAAGCTGAATACACATGGCATTAGCTGCAATCCATATGCATCCTATAGTTTATTGAGACATCCTGCCTATTCAGTGCACTTTCCCTCAAACCACCTTCCATCTGATTGGAAAATGCAAGCCATGGTTAAGCTGAGATGCGTACAGTGCAGACAGATATTGTGCACGTGCAGATAACAACACATGTGTACCGCGTTTCTCCTAAAATAAGACATAGCCATAAAATAAGCCATAGCAGGATTTCTATGCATTTGCGAAAGATAAGCCGTTCCCCGAAAATAAGCCATACCCCGAAAAATAAGCCATAGTGACGTGGCACCTCCTGTTAAAACAGCCTGGAGAGGTGTGGCTATGCAGCGTACCAATGTGACGCGGTTAAAATAAGACATCCCCTGAAAATAAGCCATACTGTGTTTTGTTGAGGAAAAAAAAAATAAGACGGTGTCTTATTTTAGGAGAAACACGGGTAGATGACAACTTCATGGAATAGGAGTTATGGGGGTTGCATGGCCAGGGAAACAAATCAAGCAATGCACATCTGGTGAAGACATCCCCACCCCCTCTCTGGTGACTTCTCTGTGTTTTAAGCCACTAATGTGTACATAGCCTTTGACAAGTTTCAAGGTTTTCATATCGACATCAGCAAGATTGTCACCTGGCCATCTTGGTGTGTGAAAAGCATACTACAAAACCTATGTCTCTCTGTCTCTTCTGCCTGGGCATAGTGGTGGTTCAGGACTTATCCCAAGGTGCTAGGATCACAAGAGAAAGGTTGCCCTTGTCCCTAAACTCCCCCCCCCCCTATTTCTTACACTGAGGAGTTTTATCTGTCTCAACAAATCCCCTGTGCTTCCTCTCTCCCTTACTTGGTGGGCTTGCTATCTGCGACTTTGTAGCCTCCATGGCTACCTTCTGCCTTGAAATATCCCAAGTGCTAGTTTAGCAGTGGGATATTTCCTGTGGCTCTGCGCCCGACACTGGTGCTGCAATCCACTTTGGTGTCTTCAATGGTGCTTGTTTCTTTCTCTCTGTTTTGCCCTATCTTGTAGACCAGTCCAGGAGGATATTCCCTCCCAAACATGAAGATGCTGGGAGGATGGTTCTGATGCCTCAGGATGAGGGCTTCAGGAGGGCAAAGGTGAAGGGTTACTATGGTGATAGTGATGCTCGGGATTCTATAGTCATGGCTGACGTGCCGTCTTGGATTTCCAAATACCTAGGTATCGCGAATGACATAGCATGGCTCATTGTCTTCCTGGTTGTTTTCCCTACCTGAAGTGACTCATCCTATAACCAGCTAATCTATCCATGTTTTGAAATTTCCTCTAGTCTTCCACCAGCTTTGTGTGCATGTGTGTGCATGCGGCAATTCAGTCAGCTCCCCACACCCAAACTTTCCTGCTCCTTCACCATGACAACTTCCATTTGCAGCCTGCATCAGTTCAGTGACTACAGCTATCCAAGCTGAGTAACACACGTGACTTTGTGTGGCATACTCAGCAGCACCCTGTGTTTTTCACCCTTGGCAAACCTATTGTTTTATTTCTGTGTCTGTATCCACAGGCCTTTAATTGAGAAGCTGCAGGAAGAACAGTGCAAAATGTCCCTTCTGAAATTTACTCTCATAGATCAAGGTTCAAGTTTAATTGGATGGCACAACTCTGGATCAGGCTCTGCGTACCCTTGAGATACCCTGAAAACCATTTTTTCATCATAAAAAAGATGTCCTGGTGACACCTGAAAGTTGTCACCAGTTGCTTAGTTAACCCTCTCTGCAACATTTGCCCATAATTCTTTTGTTGGGCTAGATAAGGGATTCAGGGGGTCATAAAGTCACCCCTGCCATGCCCAAGCCCTTGTGTTGATAGCACTGGTTTTGTTTCTCTGTGCAGGCATGTCAGGGCAAGGCACACAGCCCAGGGTACATTATGCTGTCCCCCAGAAGGCCAGGGGCCGCACTCACTCCGAAGATGTCCGTGAGGCACTGAGCAACCTGGACACAGTGCTTCAGGGTGAGTGAGCTTAACCTGGCCTCTGCACAGGACCTTGCTGTGCCTGGGGGGATCCAGGTTTGGGGAGGGGGGCAGGAGAAAATCAGATCTCCTTCCCTCTTTTTCTGCTTAATTAAATCAGCTTCATTCTTTGACAGAGGGCCCTCAAGCTGCAGCTTCCCCCTCCTCACAAAAATAAGAATCTTGGGAACTCTGTTAAGGGCACTGGAAATTTTAGTTCTATATAGCGTAAACTACAATTATTTGAAGGGCAAAGTGCTTCAAATGTATGGTGTGTGCACAACCTTATTCTTCTGCTCAGCTAGCTGCTTATCTCAGCATCTGAAGTCCTTCTAGCCAGATTCTCAATAGGCCTGACTACTAGCCCTTTATTTGATGAGGGGACATTCTGCTTGTTCTCCTGGGACACATAAGGAGCTTTTCCCATTTGTGGGCAAGGCCTTTCCCTGCCTTCAGATCCAAACCTGTGATTTTCTGCCTCAGATTCCAGGATGCAGCTAGGTGTTCCTGACACACCGACGCGCTTAGTCTTCTCTGCCCTGGGGCCTACCTCCCTGAAGGTCAGCTGGCAGGAGCCACAGTGCGATAAAGAAGTGCAAGGATACAGCGTACAGTACCAGCTCCTCAACGGAGGTCAGTGAAGGCCCCCCTGTTGATCATGTAGGGCTGAGGGCAGTGGCGTCGCTAGCCTCTGCGCTGCTGGGGGCGGCGGCAGCGCAGAGGCACCCCCTGGGGGAGGGGCACGACGCGCGCGCCGTGACGTCATCATGACGCACGCCGTGACGTCACGACGCACGTGTATACAGAAAGGGGGGATTTCCCCCTTTCCGAGGCTTTTTTTCGGTGGGGGGGGTGACCAGCGAGGAGGGGGTGACAAGCGTGACCCCCCCCGCTGGTCGCCCCCCCCCGCCGAAAAAAAGCGGCGGAAAGGGGAAAAAGAAGCAGAGCGGCGCTTAAACGCGCCTGCTCTGCTTCCTTTCCAGGCTTTCCCCGCCCCCCCGCGGTTTTTTTCGGCGGGGGGTGGTGACCAGCGAGGAGGGGGTGACAAGTGTGACCCCCACCTCGCTGGTCGGGCCCCCCCCCGCCGAAAAAAGCGGCGGAAAGCGGAAAAAGAAGCAGAGCGGCGCTTAAACGCGCCTGCTCTGCTTCCTTTCCAGGCTTTCCCCGCCCCCCCCCGCGGTTTTTTCGGCGGGGGGGGGGTGACCAGCGAGGAGGGGGTGACAAGCGTGACCCCCACCTCGCTAGTCGGGCCCCCCCCCCTGCCGAAAAAAAGCGGCAGAAGCACCCCATCCGTGTGCTGCTGCTCCCGGGGTGACGGAGGGAGCGGCGGCGCGTGGGAGTGGCGGGAGGGGCCGCCGCTTGTCACCCCCACCCGCCGCTGCTCACCCTGTCACTGGGGGCGTACCGCCCCCACCGCCCCTCCCCAGCGACGCCCCTGGCTGAGGGGTGTGTGTATGTGTGTGTAAAATTCATTCATAAGATCATATTATCAGGTGATCAGTGCACAGTGTGTACCTTGGAAAGATCTAATTCCCTGCTCATTGTGAAGAAACAACTCGCCATTTTCATGCTCCTTGGTTTTTTTTGGCTACAGCCTTCCCCAACTGGGGCCCTCCAGCTGTTGTAGGACTACAACTCCCATCCTTCTTGACCACTTGCCATGCTGGCTGGGGCTGATGGGAGTTGTAGCCAACAACACTGCTCAGTGTTATTTCTGCACTCAGCTGTAAATATATATAAATCCAATAATCCATTGGCAGGACATTTAAGAGCCCAACCTGTTTTTTTGTGTCATGTGGATGTGCTGCAAGAGCAGACAAAAGTTTGCTGTGTCCCTTTTTTTCCTTATCTACAGGGGGCCCCTTCTGCAGCATGGGTTACCTCTCATCTTCATGGTCTTCCCAGAAAAATTAATGCCTTCTAACAGATCACTCAAAATCTATTATGAGGCACTTGCTTGGCTGGGACAAGGGACAGGATGTAGATTCTGCCTCTGATGAAGAACATTCAGTTCAAAATAAACAGGGCACTTTTGATTCCCAGTCAAAAAAACTGGTAGCACCCATGGCTTTTATTTTTCCATGATGTCATACAGATGAATGGACAGCCCTTCAGCAGAGCAGACACGTGCACATTTATCCTGTACAAAGAACTTTACGTGGGAGGACTCTCACAATTTTCTACACAGAAGTTACTTGCATGCAAGGAGTACATCTTCTGGGTAGCAGCCCTCATTAGTGTGACCTCAAGGAGCCTGCCTTTCCCACAGCAGTTATGGTTTGCCAGTGAAAACTGCAGGTTTTGGCACAGCAGATGGTGATAAGTGACTGTGGTATCTTCCTGTTCCCTAGGAGAGATCCAGAGACTTACTATTCCCAACCCTCACCAGAACTCCGTAGTGGTGGATGACCTTCTGCCCAACCACTCCTATGTCTTCAAAGTGAAGGCGCAAAGTGATGAAGGGTGGGGTCCAGAGAGAGAAGGCGTGATAACTATTGAGTCACAAGTGGACCCGCACAGCCCTCTGAGTCCTGTCCCAGGTAATGTGGCCTTCATGGTTTGCTAACAGTGATGAAATGAGCTCACACAGCTTTTATGAGTTGCTGGTATACAAAACTGCCCCTACAGAAATTTCGGTTTTCTTTTGACACTGGTTTTGAGCTAAGAAGAACTGTACTTATCATGGGAACTATGCATTATGGTCATTCACTTTCCAAAAAAGTTAAGGCGTCGTGGGGTTTTTGTTTTTAATTAGGGGCATAAATCAAATGTAAGATTGCACATGTGTCAGTCTTTCCCTACTCATTCGCTTTGCTTTCTCCTGTGGGATGGTGACCATTTTTTTTGTTCCTGCGGTTGTAGGATCACCGTTCACTCTGAGCACTCCCAGTGCCCCGGGGCCTCTGGTGTTCACGGCCCTGAGTCCAGACTCTCTTCAGCTGAGCTGGGACAGACCCCGCCAACCCAATGGGTTAATTCTGGGCTATATGGTCACCTGCGAGATGCTGCATGGTGGAGGTATGTGAAAGTTCTGATGGGGGGGGGATGCAGTTCAGTTGTGGAATTCCCACTGCATTTCCTGACTCACAGAAGAGGGCAGCCCCTGCAAGTGCCGGCCTCTCTATGTGCATCAGACATCTGCAGGGGCACAGGGGCTGCTGAAATAAGGCTACTGGCATGACAAAGGAGCAGATAAGGTAGATAGGTGCCTTCTGATAGGAACTTTTATTACTTATTCTCTAGGTTCTACCTGTTCTTCTTGTTTCTGATCACACAGGGGAACCCAGGAATATCTATGTGGAGGGAGACAACCTAGAGACCACGCTGACAGTGCCTTACCTGAGTGAAAATGTTCCATATAAGTTTAAAGTCCAAGCAAAGACCACACAAGGCTTTGGGCCTGAAAGGGAAGGAATTATCACTATTGAATCTCAAGATGCAGGTACGCAGCCCCTCACCCCCACCCTGGATACAGTAATAACTTGGGTATAATTGGGCTCTTTGGGGGAGGAAGGGCAGGATAGAATTTTTAAAAACAATGTTAAATAAATAATAATCAGTTTGTGCCACATCTGAGCATGGAGAGACTGCTGCGGTCATGGAAAGGAATGGGTAGGAAAGAGCATTCCTGCACATAGGCCATGCTGAGCAGAGCATTGGAGGTTCTGCTGAGGCCCCTTCATGTAAAGTATTGCACAGAAAACAGCTCAAGGGAAGAAACACGAGAGATAAACTTAATGAATGATGTGGCTCCTGTGTGTGTGTGTGGTGTGCAATGCTGTGCCAATGTGGGGCAATGGTTAGTGTGTCAGACAAGCACCTGGGGGGGATGGGACGAGAGCTCAAATCTCCACTTAGCTGTGAAGCTCACTGGGTAACCTTGGGCCAAACAAAGTCTCCTAGCCTAATCTCTACCTCACCGGGTTGATATGTGGATAAATTCAGGGTCTCTGGGAGTACCATGTATCTTGGGCTCCTGAGGGGGACAGTTTGGGGTATAATTGTACAAACCAAAAGGTATTTGTGTAGGATGAGGTAAATTTTAAAATGCTTGCAACACAAGCTGTCTTCTCACCTGCCACCTGAATACCCCAGTGTGAACATAAGCAGCCTTATAAATTCCTTTCTGGTTTGGTCAAGGAGGTGGTGCATATGTGTCAGCCTCTCCGGTGCCTTGTATTTAAATTAAAAGGTACAAAGAATTTCCTCTTACTAAGCAGACCCTGAGAGACAAGTAAATTAATATACCCTTTCTGGTTCAGGTGCCTTTTCTCAGTTTGGAACACAGCAATTCACCAGAGAGGAGGTCTACAATCTCCCCACAGCATACAGTACCCAAACCAGCATCACTCACTCCCCACTGGATCCTTTATACGCAGGTAAGAAAGAAGCACTATGGGAATAGGGGCTGGTTTAGATCTCAACAAATTCTGTGGGGTAACATAAATGGGCAGCAATCCGGGATCCATTTGAGAGCAGGCAAAACCTGCGTTGGAAATGGTCGTAGCTCAGTGGCAAGGATCTCTGCTTTGCATGGAGGAAGTCCCTCGTTCAATCTCTGGCATCTCCAGGCGTGGTGCGTGTTGTAGAAAATCCACTCCTGTCAGTCATCTGTGCACAGTACAGGGATGGCTCTGTCTGTATTTAAGCCCTATAGAAACACCTCGTTTGTCTTGGTTCATGTGAATGCAGCTAGGACTATCTGCTCAGTACAAAAGAGGCCAAAAAGGATGCCTGACTGAAATTAACCACATTTAAATCTCATTCCATTCTGACATCAAGTGTTTGCAGAACCTTTACGTGGCAGTTGGGGCAAGCCCTACCATTAGGCAAAGCGGGGCAGGTGCCTCAGGTATCCCCCTTCTCCTTAGCACCTCCTCAACTAGTATACTTCCCTCAGGTATGATGAAGATTGTTGTCCCATCAGTGGTGCTGAAGCAAGATTCAACTGCCCACCCAGTCAGATTTAGGGGGGGCATCATCTTGTATTTCATCTCAGGTGGCAAAACATCTGCCCAGGTGGCAATTGCAGCTTCAGAATTCCCAGCTTCTGGCCCCAAACACCCAAGTGTCCCTGTATGAGCTCACACTCCACTGAGCGCTGCACCTCTAACCCTGCTAAACAGATTTCGTCTGTTCATATGTATGGGCACATATGCACATGTTCACACAGACAGGCCCTTGAGCTCCTGACACAATCTTTGTTTTGCCCCTTTGTTCCAGATGGCATGCTGATGACCACTCAGCGAGTGGAGAGTGGCGGCACCCTCACCAAGCAGGTCACCAATGAATTTGTCACCAGAACCATGATGTCTAACAGCAGCGGGACATACTCCAGACAGACAGAGAGGCAGTTCTATGAAGCTTGAGTCAGGAAGCAAGCTGCCCAAGGGACACTTGGATTTCAATAGCTGGTGACCTCAAGCAGGCCTGCTCTGTGATCAGTTCCTGGACTGAGGCTCATGGTGCCCACTGCATTGCTTCAACTATAATAAGTACTGGATGCTGCTTTGAGATACCCGAGAGTGGAGACTGCATGCATTCCAGGTGGCACCCTAAAGACATTACGAAAAGAGTTTTTTAGCAAGATGCTTGGCTGTGAAGGGCTATTGGTTAGTTCCATTTTGAGTCGAGCTCCTGACTCTTTTCATGCTTTGCTTGGCTGCTTTCCGATATCACACGCTGGAAGATTTAACTACACACAACTGAATTTGCTTTTTAAATCCCCACGTCTCACCAAACCTTTTTCACTTTTGCTGCTTGTTTCATTTTGATCTGTTCCCAAGCCAGTCTCTCCCCACCCTCCCACCCCATCAACAAATGGCATGCCAGACCTCCAGGGGAGGAACGGAATTGCAACTTTGTAAGTGCAGCGCAGAAGAGGAATTGTCCTTATTCTTCCTACATTGGTGTGTAGACACCCCTGCTGCTTAGGTGTGGTCCTGTGGGAACTGCTTAGTACCTTAAGTTGCGTACCATCACCGACAATACAATGCTCCTTAAAATATGATGCGCAATCTTACTTAAAATATTATATGACTATTTTTTGTTCTGCAAAGGGTCCTTTATCCTAGATGTAATAAGGAGCCAAAATCTAGGCGCTAATCCTCTGCTCCTTACCATAGAAAATAAATATTTGGCATGGCTTTATAATCCATTAATGCCTTTGCTGGAAGAACCCCCTGGAATGATATCATTTCATATTGAATAACCAAAACCAACAACATTAAGAGTTGTTGCCGAGTTCTACCTACAGTCCTCCCTCACTCCCCATTTTGGCAGTGGTGGCTCACTGGCCCCATATCAGTAGCCCAAGCATAGCATGTTGATTTACATCATTGGCCCATTTCAGTGTCTGGACATAGCAAACTTCAGTGATTTCAGATTGCCCTTAGAATCGGGGTTGGAAGGGTAATTAGTCCAGTCCACTGCAGCTACCTTTCCTGCCTCTTTGCCAGTGGCCAGGATTTAATTACAGTGCACATGCAATTAATCCTTCAGGGCCTGTGTAACACAGGCATCACATATTTTTGCACCATGTACTTTCATTCAGCCACACTGCATTGATACTGTAGTCAACAACACTACAGTATCCAGAAGGCAGTGCAACTGTGATGGTGCTATCACTAACTTTGGCTGCATGTGTAGGCACAGCTTGAGCTGTAGAAGCAGTGGCTTTTGCAGAATTACCTGAGGGTATATCAACAGGGGTGGGGGATGACTACCAGTAGGTAACTAAAGACAGAATCAAGGAAGCAACTGAATACATTAAATTCTGACTAGAGACAGAAGCTGTATGACCACGGACCTGCCTTTGTTTACACTCACTTCACCTTCCTTAGAAAGGGGTGGGAGTGAAAGATTTTTACTTGTTTGTAGGTCTTTATTTATACATATGCAGATTTAACAAAGAAGACAGACAACTCGCACAATCTGATTGTACCAATTTTGTACCAACATTTTACTCCTTGCTAAAATGGCATGAGGGAGCCTGAGAGAAATGACTTGAGCAGGCAAGCTACTTTGATTCCAATCAGGGTGATTTTTTTCTCACACTGTGTGTGTTTAGCATCATTGGAAGAGTATGAACCTAACACCATTATTTGACATTTTGCAATGTTGCTCCCATAATGCTGTGGTTGTCAAACCATGTTCCAGGAAACCGTCAGAAGTCTACCCAGGAATTCTTCAGTGAAAATATCAGTCATGCAGGCAAGTTCCCCTAAAAGACAGCCAGCTCATTTGATAGTGCCGGTTCTCACACAAGGGGACCAGCATTGCCAGTGTGCACCAAACCAACAACATGCCTCTCAATCTTCTGCAATGTGTTGTGGTTCCATGGAGGATGTATGTTGTTTGCCACACTGACTTGTTTGCTCACAAAATTCCCTGAAGGCAGGAAGTTTGTAAACCATTGATTTGTGAGTTTCATCACAACGAGAACAGGTAGCTCTTGCCCTTCGCTTCTATTTTGGCCAGCCTTGCCCCAGGACCCTAGATAAGTATCTGTGCTACCAGCAGAGGATCAGCTGCAGATAATTTTTTTACTTAAGTTAAACAAGAGAGAACATAAAAAGAATTCAGGGCTGCTGCAGCATACTTTCAGAAGCTCAGGTAGCTGGCGCCTTCAACTTTCTGTCCCAATATACCAAGTCAGGTCCCTTGTAATCTAATGTTGGGTTTTCCTACTGACCCATTCACCACAACAGGTGAGTTACTAAAGCTCACTGGGCCTTCTGCCCCAAAAGGGATTTCTTTTCATGGGATGCTAGAGAACGCAGCCACTAAAATGTGCTATTTCGTGGATTCTTTGTATTCAGACCCAAGCAGAGCGTGTTGTTAGAAATGGCTGTATCTCCAGCTCTTGCATTACATTGTTTTGCAAAGTCACTTTGGTCACAGGCTCTTGTAGCTTCTTAAGCATTCTTTTCACTGAGAGAGCACCACAGGCTTTAATGTTAACCAAAGAGCCCATTAAAGGTGTTTGATGGGCCAGGTTTCTGCAGCATAGCGGTTCTAACACAAGTTTTGAAAGGGATTGTATGCTTTCACTCACCTAACAGAAGAACCACAATAGAATGTAAATTACATTTCATAGCCACATTATGGCTTGCAGGGGTTGGTGGCATTTAATACGTATGCAGTGTTTCGACAACTGGCATTCAGGACCAGATGGCTTTCTATTGCACTTATTAAACATTTTCCCTCTACGATCGCAGAAGGCTTTTTATTTCCAAGTGTGTCTGATGTGAAAGTAGCCAGCAGCTGTGGGTATTAATGAGAGAGTAGGGCTGCACTCCTATATAAAATTAGGCAGGCCTACACACATTAATTTCAATAGGACTGGGCTCAAGAAGCAAAATATTGCATAAAATTCTAGCATAGTTAAAAAACCAAAAAAAACCACACAACCAGTTAAATGCTGAAAAGGTCTAAGAATGGAAGACTTGAGCCAAAGGGCACAGGTTTAAAAGCTAATTTGAGAGCAGCCTATTAAATCAGAGCCCACTAGGAAAGGTCACATTTTTGTTTTGGAGGGGGGGGAGCACCCCCAGGTTTTGCACCTGGAATATATATTATAGATTCATTACAAAAAGATTCTGACAGTCCCACCTACATGTCCTTGATGTGAAGTTTTGATGTAGCTTAAATGACAGCGGATGTTTTTGGAATCATAAAGGATAATGCTATGGCAGGAAAGGGAACTGGTCACAGATGGAATGGCATTGCATACAGTTGTTCCCATTCCTATGGACAGCCAAAGCAGTTAGTGGGCCCTAACTCCCGTTGAGCCCTGCTGGGCAGCTGAACTGTGCCGTGTGACAGGGTTCTTTGTATTAGTTCTCCAAGATCACTATAGAATGCACCAAGTTATAGAACCCACAAAGATCTAAAAGTGTAATTAGTCTGGGCACTTTTACTGTACAGTAGTACCTTGGTTGATGAACGCCTTGCAACTCGAATGTTTTGGCTCCCGAACACCGCAAACCCGGAAGTGAGTGTTCTGGTTTGTAAACGTTCTTTGGAACCCGAACGTCCGACGTGGCTTCCGATTGGCTGTAGGAGCTTCCTTGCCTTGCTTTCCGAACGTTTTGGAAGTCGAACGGACTTCCGGAACGGATTCCGTTCGACTTCTGAGGTACCACTGTATTTTGAAAGCAGAATAGCCACTGAGCCTCCATCAAGTCAGTGGGACTTCATTCTGAGAAGACATGCAGAGGACTGCAGAGTTTCTAATAATTAAGGCAGCTCATCCTTGTTGTAAAATCACAGGTAACTTCAAGAAAAACACATAAATTTGCTCATGCAACACTGGATTCCATCTGTGGTATTTAGGTTGGAAGACAAATAACTTGCCACATCGTGAGGTGTAACTAAAGGACTCTTGTTCTTGCAGCTTCTTATATTACTTTAGTTTACAAAGAAGAGGCTGAACGAACTACCTACCAACCAACCAATCATCAGGGAAATTCAGTTAATCATACTATTTGCTTTATGTCAGGAACCAGAAGTAGAGGAAGGACGATGGCTGTAAACAAGTGCCATGCATGACTATCCTCAACTCTTTCCCAACACAAAACAGCACAGCAAAATAGGCCTGTTCTGGCCTCACACGAAGAACAGATTCCCTGCCACAAATTGTAATGTAAAACAGTCAGGAGAAGAGACCTCTGTTCAGTAGAGCAGACTGGAAGGAAGGTTCTACATGTAAAAACCAGATTTAAAAGAGAGAGAGAGAGAGAGAGAAGAAAGAGTTCAAGTTTTCATCAGAATTTGGAAGTCTTTGAATGGAGTCTCAAGCACATGGATCAGGGACGCCGGCTCTGACCTTTGCAGTGCTCTGTGTCGTTGGTACCAGAGAAACAGGAAACCCTTGCTCTGACAGGGTTGGGATTGGGAGTTGGCTCATTGCAGAGGATGTACTCTGGCTCCATCAGAAGGTTGTGTCAAATAGAAGGTGGCTGTCCTGCTGTATTTTTCCTAATTGATAAAAAAACAAAAAGGTCAGGAGTTGCAACTGTCTGAAATAAGCAGTGAGTACAAAATATGTCAAAACAAAAAGTCCTCAAGGGCGGATGGCGGTATGGAACTGTATAATGATGCAATTCCACACCTTTTCATAAGACTACAGCATAGCCAAAGGGCAGTTGTATGTTTTTGGTCACAGAACTGCCCTTATGGTAAAGAAATAAGGGGTGGGCTAGAGGCCAAATTTTAACAAAACAAAAAAAAGATGTGCAGGTGAGGGGTGGTTGCCCAACTCTTGCAGAGCACTAGGGATAGCCCAAGCTATTTTGCTGCTGGGGGTGGGGGAGAGGACCAAATGGCACACACAGAAACTAACCAGATTAGCAATTGAATTTTACTTCAACACTAGTGAAAGGTCAGCATCCTCCACCATCCCAGAGTACAGCATGCTAACTTAGGGGACACCACCATCTACCTGACACAAGGCACCTCCACCTGTCTAATGGTAGGGCCGGCCCTGCACACAAAGTGTCTTCCAGTATTTAAGCTCAGCCGAGGGGAAAAAGTGCTTTAAGAGAAACAACTGTAGGAAGATTGGCACTATTCACCAGCATATTCCACCCCTTAAAAACAAATTAAGTTGCATATTATTATTTTTTACCGTTAAAGGCACACACCACCATTTATTTGGTGCAGTTCTGTCTTTTTCAATACATGACAACTGTTACCATCGCAATTACTTTTGACTATATATGGAATGCAACGCTAAGAAGATTCTCTCTCTCATTATGTTGTGCTTAACTGTGGAACCGACACAATTGCAAGGGTAACTGCAGTCCAGCTCAAAGGCACTCCCAGGTCAGATTGAAGACAGGCAGAAAATACAGATGAGGCTTATCATACTACAGGCTTCAGGAAGCACTTGTCTGTATTTTGTAGATAAGGGCAGAGCAGCACAGGGATCTATTGGGGGATCTGTTGGCAGATCTCCAGGCAACATGCAATACATCAGCAAGACTCCAAATGGTTTACTAACAGCGACAACAAAGAGCTCTCCTTCCCCTAGATTAGACGGCTGAACTGCTTGCGGGAAAACGAAGTAGGTTACTGTTGTTTTCCAGAGAATTCTACGTCAGTCCCACTGAGACATTGTTTTGCATGCCTGGCTGGGAGACCCCAGCGTTCTAGGAGCTCTGATCAGCCTGAAGACTGCCCACCCCATTATGATAAACACTGTTCTGTGTCTATGTCACATACCTTGATATGCTTCTGGACTTTTTCTGCTACGCCAGATTCAAGCAGAGTAACAGTGCAGCCTCCGAATCCCCCACCAGTCATCCTGCTGCCGTAAACTCCAGGGATCTCCAAAGCAGCAGAAACCAGTTCATCTAATTCTGGGCAGCTGACGTCATAGTCATCTCTGAGGGGGGAAACAGTGAGTCAGCCCCCCTAGATGTGAAGGCTATTATTGGGGGTGATTGTTGGGACCTGAGTGGACATCCATCGGCAGCATTCTTCCAAAGAAATACTGAAATAAGCGTATGTGGGGGGGGGATACAGGTCATCCTTCAAAAATGGTTTAAAAATGACAAGCTGGGCAGGAAGCTAGGCTGTTCATCTTCAGTGACAACTCTCCAAATCAGAGCCCTTTTCCCCATGTTATGTGGCTGCGAGCCTGGGTTTGCCATGAAGTGTATGGTTGTCTACAGGCTATGGCTACTCTTTGCTCCATATACGGTGTCTGATGGTGGTAGTGTTGTATTAGGAGTACAGTCGTGCCTCATGTTATGAATGCTGCGTGTTGCGTTCGTCACGGGTTACGAACCTGCTGAACCCGGAAGTACCGGAACGGGTTACTTCCGGGTTCGGCAGCTCATGCATGCGTGTCAAATGATGTCACGCGCATGCGCGGCGCCCGGGATGCAGACTGCTCATGATGCGAACGGGGCTCCAGAACGGATCCCGTTCGCATCCACAGGTACCACTGTACACCGAAACAAGGTTCTGCATGAAGCAAAATGCCAATGCAGTTTACGTACAGGGGAAAAAATGCCATATTCTCCAAGCAGAGGAGAATGAATCCTGAATCAATTGTCTTGAATGGCCTTAAGATGCAGCGGCTTTCCCCAGGCCAGCTGGTGAGCTTTGCGGCTCAGTAGGGTTACAGGATTAGGTTTCACAACACTACAGTCATTATACGTAGTCACAGGGTTAACACCGCTTCGCACACAGTCAAATTCCTACACAGAAGTCCCTTCCATGTAGGATCAATCTACACACGTTTATATCACTGGGTGCACTTAGCATGCATGTGCCAGGTACCTGGAGTCATTAATGGCTTGTAGGCATGTGTGTGTGATGCGAAATTGCATGTATGCAGGACAGACCTACATGCTGAAATCTAGGATCATGTTTGAAATGGCTCTTAGAGTCTGTAATTTTTATTTTTGAAAAATCAAGAATACTAAAACGAACATAAGTACAGCCCTGCTGCACCAGGCCCAAGGCACTCTGTTATCACAGCGGTCAACCAGGGAAACCCACAAGAGAACCTGAGCACAACGGGGGGGGGGGGGTAGAATCCTTTGTGTAATCTTTTGGGTAATAGCCTACCGCAAGGAATTGTGACTCTCCACCATCAGTTGCCCAAATCTCTTATAGTCCTTGGACTGCAGTGCCTCAGTGGCTCGGGAGGTACGTTCGATTTCCCCAATGACGTGCCTGGCTCGCCGGTACACCAACTCACTTAGCAAGGCCTTAGAAGCTGCAAAAATGGGGAGGGAGGAAATATCAATGTTTAAACAGGTAGGCTAGGTTGGAGAATTAGAAGCAAAGTTTCTGACCATTCAATGCTTCAGCAGAAGCAGCACAGAAATTAACACTGTTAATAAGCAATCCGTATTACATTTGGGATGAAGAAAAATCTTTAAAAAGTGAGGTGCTGGTGGGTTTTATGCTCATGGCAGTGGGACTCATAATCATACATTCCTAGAAAACCCTGGAAAATGCCAAAATAGAGACGCGGTGAAATAAACTCTGGTTTCTTGCAATGTTTGAAAAGATAATGGAAAAGTTCCTTTTAGCCAGGGAACAAAGCAAATAAGCATTTTCTATGCGGAATTGCTATATATATATATATATATATACATACATACACACATATAAACTACAAAGATATGAGCAGACCAGCCCCAACAAAATATTTGAGAATGTAGAACATTTGAAAGCCACCATACTCTCTCTTTTTTTTTGAGAATATTTTAGATATTTTAGATATTTTAGAAACTACGTGTTACACGTGTCTTAAATATACAATTATTCTTAATTACATTGCAATTTATGAACATTTATACTTTCTCCTCCGTCTGTCTTTTAATAAGAAAAACAGCAGCTTGGTGAAAAATCCAACAAAGTTGTTGAACAAGTGGAACAACTTCCACTTGTGCAATGGAACTTTCCCTCTCTCTCTTTTTTTGTACTGCCCAAATCTGCTCTGAACTATTGGGGGGAACCCCCAGAACAGATCTGGGGTGAGTTGGGGTTTCAGGAGAGGTAGGAGAAGTCCTGCTGTGCCAGCAAAAGTTGTTCTGCTTGCACCATTATTTTCTTGGATACAACTCAAAATTTCTGGCACCTTATGCATGACTATGTTCTCAAGGACCCATCCAGATCACTGCCACTCTGTTGTCCATTCCCCTTTGCTCAGGGATAGAGATGTGTTATTTTAAGAAATTTTGAAGGCAGGGACCCATTATGTCCCCTACACACACACACACACACACACACACACACACACACACACATAGAGAGAGAGAGAGAGAGAGAGAGAGACTGAGACTTCTGTATTTTAACAATACGTACCCTCTAAGTCTGCCATAGTGGCTTCTCTCAGGCTTTCCTTGCCAAGCACCTTCGCTGCCTCTTCACACTGGCGCCGACGGGTGGGGTATTCACTGCCCGTCAAGGTGTGCCGCACATTGGAGTTGGTGATGAGTACAACTACATCTGGGTCAGCCAAAGGCACCAGGGAAGTCTCTAGTGACCTGGAAATCAGACAGCACAACAAGGAAAGATACGCAGGGAGCTTTTTAAACCTGCATCCTGCATTTCAAAGCTTCTATGTGTGTGTGAATGTTTTTACAGCTCACTACATTCCAGGGGAACACTTTTCTCCTTTTAGCTTTCCGTCACACAGGAAAGTTTTAGGTTACATACACTTTAGGGTAGAGACCCCTCTGGACAGCAGAGCATCTCTTTTTCTGAGTATTTTGCGCCTAAACTAGGCAAGACAGCAAAAGATCCATGGCTGGTTCTCCCATCCCTTTGTTGTTGTGGTGGTGGTGGTGGTGGTTCAGTCATTCAGTCGTGTCCGACTCTTCGTGACCCCATGGACCAGAGCACACCAGGCACACCTATCCTCCACTGCCTCCCGCATGCCAGTCACTTCGAGAACACTGTCCAACCATCTCATCCTCTGTCGTCCCCTTCTCCTTGTGCCCTCCATCTTTCCCAACATCAGGTTCTTTTCCAGGGAGTCTTCTCTTCTCATGAGGTGGCCAAAGTACTGGAGCTTCAACTTCAGGATCTGCCCTTCCAGTGAACACCCATCCCTTTACAATATAGCAAATAGCAGCTTTGGGGGTGTCCCCATTCAAATAAGGACCACAGCGCCAGAATGGGGTTAACTCTTCCCACCACCACTCGCCAGGCCCTAGCATTGCTTTCCTAATGAAAATCACCACCCCAAGTTGACTCATACACTATATGCTTTGTTGTTGTTGCCATCTGTCTGTCAGGAAGATTTTGGGTATCACATGACAGGACAGAGAGATGTACGCTTACATTTCCTCTAGCGCTATTGCAATGTCCTGACCTGCAGTCTATCAGCAAGGCATGGCCCTCCTTCCCCATCACAGAGATGAACTGGTCCATGATGCCACAAGGCATCATTGCAAAGGTGTGCTCCGCTTTCTGGCATACTAATGCCTTAGTTACAGGATTCCCATCATCTGTGTTAACGAAAAGGAGAGACATTCACAGGCAGATTAGTACTTCTGTGCAATGGACAGAACGCCGACTTTTGGCATCATGTCAGGGCTGGGGGACCTGCAGCCCTTCAGATGTTGCTGGATTACAAATCCCATCATCTTTAACCACTGGCCAACCTAGCTGGAATGATGGGAGTTGGAGTCCAATGACATTTGGAGGTCCACAGGCTCCGTATTACTGCTTTAGGCTATTCCTGAACTATGCTTAACTTCCAGAACTGGATGAAGAACCAAGGCTAGAATCTAACCAGATTAAACAAAATGTTGAACTAATTCATCATTTTCCAACAGCGGCAAAAGAGATGTGTGAAATAAGGAACATAGCAAGTTGCCTTTTACCAGGTCAGACTGCTTGTCTGTCTAAGTCAGTATTGCTGACTTTAGGATCCCAGGAACCAGAACAAAGACTTTCTTTCTGCATGCGAAGCCTGTGTTCTGTCACTGAGCTATGTTCCACTATGCTCCAACTAGTTCCCCTCAGCTAACATGGTAGATAGTAAAAGACTTTGGATTTTTTGTGTTTAAGTTCTAGACTAAAACCAGTTTTGTTTCCTACCTGGACACAACTGCTGCAGAAATGTGTACGTAGCCACTTCCAAGGAAGCTGAACTTGACAGACCGCCACCGAGTGGAACATTGCTGGCTATGACTGCATTGAAGCCTGGGAGAGGGCCAGCTATAAAGGGATAGCAAAGCAACAGGGAGAGAACAAAATATTTTAAAACAGGACGGCACACAAGAGATTTTAAAATAGTTCAGTTAGGCATAGATACTCAAATTACAGGCCTGACCGTGATATGCCACTTTGAAGAACTGGATTATCTTCATGAGACTGAGCAGGAAACTTCTTTATAAGGCTTACACCGCCTGCCTGTGTAAAACCTAGACAATTAGAAATGCATGATTCGGTTCTCATCCGCACTACACATTTAAGGGGATTGTGAGTCACTAGGAGACCGCACCCCACTAGCAGAGCTGTGGTTCCTAGAGTTCCCTGGGAAGAGGGATTGGTTGTTAAACCTCTTTGAGAACTGTAGCTCTGTGAGCGGAATAGGGGTTTCCTAACCACTCTTAGCAAACTACAGTTCCCAGGATTCTTTGGGGGAAGCCAGGTCTTCAAAGAATTGCTTTAAATGCATAGTGCTGATGAGGCCTTGGCTTCAGTGAAAAACCCTGCATGCCACTGGGTCCATTTTCAAAAAGCTTCTACACACATCTGTTCCTGGCACCACTGAAGAAAATATCCTGCTGCATAATATAAGACATGAGAGAGCAGACTTCCAGTCTGTGGGTTCTATTTTGATTTCCCCCTGGAATTCTGAGGTCCACAAAGCAGAGCCAGGTGCAAAAGTGTGTCTTCTAACAGTATAGAATTATTCAAAAATTATTATATTATTGCAATATGAAATTATTGGAAGCAATTAAATTATATGACAAAATCCTTTTGGACATGCACAGCACTGAGCGGTGGTAGCTTCTCTCCATGGCTGCAGAATTATAATTACGGATATTTCCTTCCAGAACGGGTATTAGGACTTCAATGGAGATGCACACACTTCTTCTCTCTGTTACTTAAGCACTACCCACCACACAGACACACAGACACACACATTCTTGCTTATGGAACCACCACCGCCCCCCGGCAACCTTGTGCCTTCCACATGCTTTGGATTACAACTTCCAACAGGCTCATCTTAGCAAAGCAAGAGGTAGAATCATATAATCGTATTTTGAAGGGACCCCCAAGGGTCATCTAGTCCAACCCTATGCGATGCAGGAATCTCAGCTAAAGCATCCATGATCACAGGTGCTGTAACCCAATAAAATCTGCAGGCCACCAGGTTGGGGAAGGCTGGCTTTTGGAGAAACTTCCATGGTACCACAAACATTTTAGGATGGTGTATTCTGAACTGGACATTCCCCACTCAGCTACACAGCTGCAAATAAAACGTTATAAATGTGTTGTGAAGTGCAATATACAATGTGACACTAGATGGCGAAAGTGAGCCATGCAAAATTCAATGTATTTTTCAAAACTTTTTTTTTTAAAAAAAGCATTTTCACAGTACTTTTTATATGTGTGTATATTCCACCTCACTTTCATCATCACTGACACATCTACCACCCACATGTTGTTGTGGTTGGTTTTTTGGGGTGGGGGATTCTTTTCATCTCCAGCAGGTGACATCATTATGGGTCGTCTCCACCCCAAACCTGCCTCAATTGCTAGCTGAGCGTAGATCTTACCCTGATAATGCTGAATGACCCCTTTGACATAGTTTGCCCAGCGAGGTTCTCCTGGCTCCAAGGTGGCACCTTCCACGGGAACTGGAAATGTCACCTTTTTAGGCTCGTCTGCTCCCTGTGCGGTTGTGACAATGGATATGATTCCATCTTCTCTCGGGCTCCCAACCACCATGGTTCCCATCTGCAAGGCCTGAAGGAAGAGACAATGACTGAATCCCTCATGATACCAAACAGGAACAAGGGTTATGCAAACCACCTACCAAATGGTGTTTTGTATGGTTGGAAATGAGTACAGATAACAGGGAACAGATGGAAGAACAGGAACAGGCATAGGGATGCTGGAACACAGAGACGCCATAACTTTAGTCAATAAGAATATTTAAGAAAGTTAATACTCACTTCACAGCAGCATGGTGCTAAAACGGGGCTTACCTATCAAATGTAGTCAGTGGATTTGCTCTACTGACTTGTACACAAGGCCAGGTTATCTATGGAGCCATTGGAGCAATTGCACTGGAACCCTGCCTGCAAAGGAGCTCAAACACTCAGCTTAGAAAGACTGGAAACAAAACATGCTGACTGACAGATGAACCAGGCTGGCTGCTCTTGCAGGGGTTTTTAACAGCCATTTTTTAGCCAACAGGTTAAGTAAGAGTTGTGACTGAAGAGTGATTTGTTTCAACATTAAGATTTAGAAATCCCTGGGTCCTAAAGAGCTGCTATTTCACCCCTCCCTTTAACGCACTTTCTTCTGCCTCATTTCCTAGTCCACGGAATCTCTGCAGTTTGTCCAGGCTAGGTCCAGCAGCAGTGGTCAGTCAGGTCAGAGGAAAACTATGTACATTTGCAATTAATACAGTACAGCCTTATTCATCCTCTATGTTCTGAATATCTCTCTCACACATAACACAGCATTCTATTTCAACGGGGATAATGATTGGAGGTTTGGGGACAGGAAGTGATTTATAGTGCTCTGCATGAACAAAGTTAAGAGTTTGGCTACATACAATCTGAATAGAGGTAGACGTTGCACGTTAAGCTATGTGCTTGATTTCTGGGCAAAGTGACAATGCTGAAAAGTGTGTGGAAAAGAGGCAGCTGATTTTAAAATATTTAAGTTTTTTTTTTTTGTTGTTTTTTTTTGCTTATTACTGACCATAAGCTGCTCTGGAAGCCTTTTATGGCTGAAGTGTGGGGTAAAAATGCTTATTTTCTCTCTCTCTCGGCTGTGTAGTATGTAAAATAAAAATATTGCTGCTTCAGAATAATTGGGATTGTTTCAGTTCTTGAAGAAATGAGGTATGTTTACAGGTTAGTAATTTTTTGTAGGGGGCAAACTGGAAATAAACAATATTTTGTTTAAAAGGCACATGAGCGGTCCCTTTGAATATAAGAGGAACCAAACTGGGGAGGAACCAATGGTCCATCTACCGTAGTTCAGCATCCTACTTCTCACAACAGCAGCCAGATGTACTGGTCAGCCCATAAACAAAAGTTTGAAGCCAATAACCCCTTTTCTGCTGTTTGTCTCTCCTCCCTCAGTATATTCAGAGGCACATCGCTTCCCCATGATGGGATGCCGACTCCAAAGGTCATTCCTAGAAGGGCTTGCAATTGGAGCCAAAATGACTTGCAGTGCAGCTTGTAGTCTCTACTCAAATATAACTTCCCCTGCAGAAGAGCTCAAGGAGTGAAGATCACAGACTGGTATCCATCTTCCAACAGATGTATTTTTGCCTCTAAATTTAACTTATCCTATGGGTTGTATTCCGTGCAAGGTCCTACTCACAGCAGACCAAGTGAATGAGCCCAAGTGGTATAATAACCTGAAGGAACAGGTACTGAAGCAAAGCTTCCTATTTTTGTTTCCTGCTTTTTTTGGCTGAATTTGCGTAGCCGTACCTTTGGGCCGTGGCTTCAGAGAGACATCATAGAGTTGGAAGAGACCACAAGGGGCCATCCAGTCCAACCCCCTGCCAAGCACTGCTCAAACTGTGATTGATTGATTAATTAGTGGGATCAAACATGCGGGCGTAGCCAGGAATTTTGACGGGGGGGGGGGCAGGACTTTCATTAGGAGGGCAGAACCGATGTGATTGAACAGTTAAGTATTTCTATTGTTTTACAGCTCTTCCCCCCGCCCCCCGGGTTACGCCCATGGGGATCAAACATATTTTGGAGAGGTTGTGTTGGGGGCGTCTGCGGACGGGTTCAACAACTGCACCTGCCAACTAACAAAAATGCTGTACCGGGCAGGCGAGGCAAATTCGTCAGTCCCGGGTCAAGGAAGGCTGCTGCTGCTGCTGCGTTGCTTTCAGAAAAGACGGCTCTCCTCTCCTCCGCTTCCGCCGAATTGTGACTAGCGAAAGCCGGGATTTGTAGGATTCAAGAAGGAGCAGCCGGGCACAGTATTTGCCCCTTTCTTTCTTTCTGTCTGTCTTTCCTTCTGCACGCCACCCTCTCTTACCATAGGAAGCACGAACCCCTGGTTGTAATCCGTGTGCTCCCCGATCAAGTTCACCCTTCCCGGAGCCGACACCGCGATCTGGGGATCCACCCCTCCGAAAAAGGTCCTGTAAGCCCCCCGGGCGGCCGCCAGCAGCGAGCCCTGCTCGGGTCCACTTGGGCTTTCCATGCTATCGGGAGCCAGATTCCGAAGTGCCTCCGCTGGAGATCAGGAGGGAGCGGGTCTCTCCGCCTCCTAAACCGGGAGGAAGAAGAGCAAAGATTGCAACACTGAACAACAGCACGACATCCGCGTAGCCCGCGCGTCCGCCTGTCTCTTCTCCGGCTCGCCTCTCGCTTCCTCTTCTGGGGAAATGGAGACCGCTGCTCCGCCCACGGCCGCAACTGACCTCCAGGGGGCGCCAGGCCTCTTACCGGCTCTGCCTTTGCAAATTATTCGTCTTTCTCCCACGCTTGCGACGGGGCTACTCACAAGGAGGAACGTCTGAGTTGTTACACCGGCTCCTCCTCCTCCAGCTACCCCAATATTCCTGAGTACCAACATGTAAGCGAGCAAAGGAAAAAGAGCGAAAGCGGAGGAAATGCCTTCCTGAGGCTTTGGTATTTTGTTTCGAAGAGATGGGTTTCACATAATCATGGGGTTTCTCAGACACACCTTCTGATTCTGAGGCCTTCCTCTAATGCCAGAGCGCTTTTTTTCTTCCTCTCTACTCTGAGGAGATAATGCTTCCTACATAGGGCATGTTCTCATGCACTGTTGTTACTATACAAGCAACTCTCAATTAAGGAGGCAGTTACCTCAGGGTGATAGTCAGGGCTGTCTTAAGCATATCCGGCGCCGTGGTGCAAATATCCCTCTGCCCACCCCGCCCCCATTTCTCAGAGTTGTCTTGTGCCATGACTTCCCACCTCCTAATATATCCTGCGTTTTAAAGCCCTTGTGTCAGCCCAACACAATCGCAGCAGCCAGGGCATGTCAAGGCAGTGTACAGTGGATGCTCGGGTTGCGAACGTGATCCATGCAGGAGGCTTGTTCACAACCCACAGCGTCCGTAACCCGCAGCACCGCGTCTGCACGCGCGGGTTGCGATTTGGCCTTCTGCGCACGCGCAAAGCGCAATTTAGTGGTTCTGCGCATGCGCGAGCGCCGAAACCCAAAAGTAACCCGTTCCGTTACTTCCGGGTTCGGCGCGGTGTGCAACCCGAAATCGTGCAGCCTGAAGCGGCCGTAACCTGAGGTATGACTGTACAATAAAGGGAGATGAGCACCGCAACCCCAGAGTCGTCCACGACTGGACCTAATGGTCCAGGGGTCCCTTTACCTTTATATAATAATCAAGTAGACAGTAAACAGCTGGTAATGGTAGATAGCAAAAGCCATGGTAAAAAAGAGAGATATTAGCATGGGGATTCGGGAGACCATTCAAGAGAGCAGGTACCCCCACAGAAAGGGTGCTGGTTGATGCCAGATGGATGTTTGCAGATTATATCTCTTGGTTCCAAGTTGTTTAGGGCTTCATAGGTTAATACCAGAGCCTTAAACCTGGCTTAATAGCAAAGCAGCAGCCAGTACACTTCCTTTAGCAATGGTGTTGCATGTCATAGTCAGGCACATAACTCAGTTAACCTAGTTGGTGCGTTCTGTACTAGTTTCAGGTTTCTGACAAATTTAACAGCAGCAAGCTCTGCTCTGCAGCTTCTCTCCTCCTACTCTGCATTGCACCCGGTACACACACACACACACATCATTTCAGCTCTTCTTTGAATGCACCATGGGCGGTTGTGGGTAGATCAAGGCACTCTGCACATGCTTAAGAGAACGAAATGGGCTGCAGCTCACGAAAGCTTATGCCTCACTAAAAACCCGCCTCCGTCTTTAAATGACTTTTTGTTGGTGTTTGTTTTTAACCACTAACTGCATGGAGAGCACGCTCTCGAGTCCATCCTTACCTCCAAACTGAGTCCTAATGGTAGTGCACCCCCCAAGCTTTCCCCTCCCACCGCCCGAAATCTGAATGAATCCCTGCTCCACCTTTTTCCTCAATGTGGCGCCCCCCTCCCCATCCTCCCTACCCCCTGCGCTGGGCAGCTTGAGGCTTGCTTGCCATGTGGGCTTCCTCAGCAGTCCTGCTACTGCTGTGGGGCGGGCAGGAGGGAGAAGGGCGCTGCGTAGCTTTGCACACCGCTGCCACTGCCTCCTCTCCCAGGAGGTAGCGAGAGCGCGTGGCTGGCCGTAGGAAGAACTGCCGCCCCCGCCGCCCAGCATGCCCTCGCAGCTGTTCCCGGTCGGTCCCGGACTCCCGCTGCTGGGCGCCCCTGATGGGCAGGTGTCCTGGCACCGGGCACCACTAAACCTAATGGCTAAGATGGCCCTGGTGATAGTGCCTGAAAGTAAAAATTGCATATAATCAAAACACATTAGGTTCAATGGCAGATGGGATTAGGTCTTTCCCCCCCCCCAGCACACCCACCCCCTTCTTAATTTTTTTAAAATTTAGGGTCTGAAAATACGGAGCATCTTACTCAAGGTGTCTATAATTTGGTAACCTTGGGAAGCGGATATTTGCGTTACGAACCAGTCCAGAATTGTTCAGTTTGTTTATTTAGTTTTGGGGGTAAAAAATGTAATTGAAACTTAAAATCACATTCTATCCTTCAAATACATAATGGTGGTTTATGGAAAAAATATTAAAAACACATTAAAATAACAAAGGTTGGAATCCTACAGCCCAGGGCCAGAATATGCATGGTCTTCAGGATGTTGCTGGACTCCAACTCCCACCATCCCTGACCAATGGCTATGCTAGCTGGGGTTGATTGCAATTGGGAGTACTGTACAACATTTGCGGGGGCACAGATTTACCACCCCTCCTTTGCACACTAAACTGGAAGGAAGCTTCATTGAAAGCCAGTATTCTTCAGAGTATGCCTTGGAGTGCATTGTTGCATGCTTATAACATTGAATATTGTTTTGTTTTGTTTTGTTTTTTTCCTTGCAGAGATGTGATCCCAAAGCAAAAGGGTAAATGAATATCTGTTCACTAGTAACAGTGTACATAGAGTTGGATTCAGAATGAATTTCTAAATCTGAATCCAACCTGTACTCTGAAGCTGTTAGCAGAGGCTTGCCAAACCTGATAAGCAACTTATGCTGTGTACACATTGCCAGTTTAAAACTCATTCAGGTCATTTCCCTTCTGTGTTTCAAACCTGATTTACACATTGTAGACATCAATATGGTTGGATGTGTTACATACTGTTTGTCCCTCCCCCACTAGTGGGTGGAAAGGGGGAATGGATGCCTTCATATGGCGTTAGGTTCTAAAATTGAAGCTGGTTTGGAGAAAAATGCATCAAAACACAGTATTTCTGAAGAAACTGCAGGATAGATATGGATTGTGACTGTGATTGTGTGAAGTGCAAGGTTCCACAAACCAGGGGTGGGAGTGCATTGGATGCAAAGTAAACAAAGTAATAATAATAATAATAATAATAATAATAATAATAATAATAATAATAATATTTTTATACCCCACCCTCCCCTGCCAGGGCCGGGCTCAGGTCAGCTAACACCAAATATAAATTACAATAAAATGTAATAGAAAACAACAACAACAACAACAAGCAAGCAAACAAACAAACAAACAAACAAACAGTTAATTAAAATATGGCTTAAAATACAGCTTTAAATGCATCCTCATTTTAGTAGTAGCCCATAAATCAAGACCATAAATGGCGGAAACATCAGGTATTCACCCTAGCCAGCTATCCATGCTGGTCCTACATGGGCCAGCGAAAAAGCCAAGGGAAAATTTATATACCAAATCCCATATAAGGGGTCAGAGTGAGTCTAAGCCGAAGGCCAGACGGAACAGCTCTGTCTTGCAGGCCCTGCGGAAAGATGTCAAATCCCGCAGGGCCCTGGTCTCTTGTGACAGAGCGTTCCACCAAGTCGGGCCAGTGCTGAAAAGGCCCTCACCCTAGTTGAGACCAATTTAACCTTGAGGCTCGGGACCTCCAAAGTGTTGCTAT
Organism: Lacerta agilis; assembly: GCF_009819535.1. NCBI lineage: Eukaryota > Metazoa > Chordata > Lepidosauria > Squamata > Lacertidae > Lacerta > Lacerta agilis. Next base: position 32,025,498 of record NC_046313.1, read on the forward strand.
TTATGGACCTTAAGGTCCTCCGCGGGGCATACCAGGAGAGGCAGTCCCGTAGGTACGAGGGTCCTAGGTACAGCCTTATTCTGACTCCACTGGTTGCTTGGGAATCCTGTGACCTTCCATGTGTTGTTAGACTACAACCATCCATGGCCATAGGCCATGCTGGTTGAGGCCAATGAGAGTTGGGAGCCCGCTCAGCACCTGAAGGGCCACACTTTCCCCATCCCCGCTGCAGCAGAACATTTGTTTCAAGAATTCGTTCCTTGCTAGGGATTACGCTTATAAATGGGAAACAGTTAGCCTAAGCAAAGAGCTGTTTGGCAAAAATATGGGAGAGCGAGCAGATATTAAGGGACCAGTGGCAGGACTAACCACATCAGTATATGTAGCAGAAAACAACCCTTGTCTCCACGGCCGGATTTAGGTTTGATGAGGCCTTAAGCTACTGAAGGTAATGGAGCCCTTTACATGTCCAGCCGTCCTTTGAAAACAGCAAATTGTTGCTGTTTTTGTGTTGAATATATGCTATATGGTAATTTATGGGTATCTAAAGCCATTTGCACATGTTGCCATGCAACCAGTCCATGCAGAATGTAGGCACCCTATATATAGAAAAGAGCAAACCAGTGATATTTTAGGGAGCAGGCTAGCAGGCGGAGTCCGTTACTTACACCATAGGAGCCTATACAACACAAAACACTGTTGCTGTATGTAGGTTTTATTTTATTTGTTTTTTTTAATCTTATGTTTTGGAAATGTACATCCAGTTGTTGTTTTTCTTCAATTTTTTTGGGGGCCCCCAAGAGTGTGGGGCCCTAAGCTATAGCTTGTTTAGCTTATACGTAAATCCTGCAGTACCCTCTCCTTCAGCTAAACGTAAACCCACTGAAAGCGAACACTGAGTTTGAAGCAGCTAAAGTCTTTGCGCCTCAGGTTCGGGACTTGTTGCGGGTGAAGTATCAACGTTCCAAAACTGGCGGAATGGCCTAAATGGGGGAGAAGGGGGAGCAATTGCCAGTATTTAATCATTATTCCGGGGTCTAGGTAAAATATTCATAACCACTGCAAAACCTGCCGATATGTTCCTCCCCCGTTGATTCCCGTCTCCCCCGCCCATCAAGCCACAAAATGTTCACTTCTTTCTGCTCATTCTATTTTTCTCTCTCTCGTCCTCCCCCCCCCCGCTTACAGGGATAATGGCCTCTCCCAGAACGCTGCCTTGTGTTTGCGGAAGGGGCTGCTTGAGGTCGGTTTCCACGGGGTGGAGACACAAGCGGCAGTTCCCTAGAAGCTGCTCCAAGTTAACATCTGCTGAAGGTTGGGGAGGGCGAAGGGGGGCAGCATGAGTGCCAAAGAACCGCTGCTGGGAACCCTAAAAGGTGAGGGGACGAAGCGGGGAGGCGCGGAGAGAGGGGGGCGGTTTTGGAGGGGGCGGGGTGCAAGGTTTTGGCTGAATGAAAAGATGTGCGAGAACCGTACACGCATCTTTCAGTCAGGGTATATACAGGTGTGTAGTTATCACAGGATTCTCCATAGGGATGGGGAGTCAGGTAGAGTTATATTCTTATTTTGTCCCTGGTTGCCATGGGGAACAAATGTGTTAAAAAAAAGTGTCAGAGCGAAGAGATCAGTACTTAAACGTAAAAACTCCCCATCCTAAATGTGTTTATTGGTTGAGAATCTCAAGTGATTTCAGTGGATCTTAACCTAACTTAGTCTATTTAAGTTTGGCTTTATTATTGTGCTCACCTTAACTTTATGGGGCATCGGAGAAATGGGAACTAGAAGCTCGAGGGCTATGAGGTAACTGTCCTGGGAGCAAATGCTTACAAAGAGTTTTATTTATTTACTTACTTCTTTATTTCATTAAAAAAAATTATACACCACTTGATTGTTAAGGGGAAAACCTCCCTCAAAGAGTGATATCACCTAGCGATATATGCTGCTTAGATGCTATTGTGACAGATGTCAAGTTATGTTACAGAAGGCATTTTGGGGTAATCCCCTTTTTTGTGTTGGAGAAGAATTGTAGCTCAGTGGCAGGGTATCTGTTTTGCATACAGGACAGTCTCAGGTTCTATCCCCAGCATCTTTAGGGTGTGCAGGAAAAGACCTCTGCTTGAAACCTTGGGGAGCAGCTGCCAGCCAGTGTTGACTATATTGGGCTAGAGGGACCAATGTTATAAGGCAGCTTCTTATGTTCCATTTTTATATTAGGAGGGTCCTCAGCATGCAACTAAGAAATATCTCCCCACTCACCACCTTTGAATCCTTTCTACTTTGCCACACTTTGGAAAAAATATTTAGTACTTGTATCTGGTCAGTTCATTTAAAGCCCCATCTGAAGTTGTGACCATTTTTGATTCCAGAAAAATAGGCAAACACATAACTAAGGGACACCTGCCTTCCTTCCTTATTGCCATGTTTGTTCTAGAATGTAGATAATGAAATTATACTATTATGGGGACGCAGTCACTGGAGCTCCACGTAACACTTTTTGTGCAGAGGGAAAATGCTAAAAAGGAGCTATAACAGAACACACTCCTATGCATGTTTACTCAAAAGTAAGTTCAAAAGTAAGTCCCACAATGTTCAGCGGGGCTTGATCCAGGTAAGGATGCATATGATTGCAGCTTACATTTCTGCAAAAATAAGGTAGATTATTTTTCTCTGTGGATGTAGCATTTTACATTGAAATACAGGACCTGTATTATACAGGACAAGTGGCAACCCTAATTTCTAATGTTGCCACCTCTTGCTTTATTTAGTTTTTTACTCTATTAAATACAGCTGTGTGTACGTCCACCTCTCCACACAATATTAGTTTAGCATAAACTGATATCTCCAAAATAAACTTTAGAGGAATGGCCAGTGGCATGTAATGGTTAGAGCATTAGACTGGGATTCTGGAGTCCAGGGTTCAAATCCTCTGTCACCCATGCAGTACACTCAATGACCTTGGGCTATTCTCTGCGCAGGGTTGTTGTGATAAAATGGAGGGGGTGCTAAATCACATATACCACCTGAAGCTCTTTAGAGGTAGGGTAGAGTATAAGTAGAAGGGGGGGGGGGGAAATTGGCCTAAACATCATATTATGGGCTGGGTGGTGGTGGTGAAGTATTTGATCCATTGCACTGATCATCCAACAAACAAAAGAAAAGCTTTGTTGAAAGGGAACATCTTTCTCAAATTTGCCTCTAGTGGAATGAATGGGTGGAGTACAGCAGTCTAAAGAACAGTCAATATTTGCTTAAGCTGGCTCTTGGTTCAGGACTTCCCTCACATTTAATTATTTATTTGTTTAAAATAGTTCTTTATAGCCCTTCGGCTCCAACAGCACTAGAAGTGGGTTACAGACATAAAATAAAACATGATGTGCACTGTGTGCACTGGGAGGTTTTTCTGAAATGGATGAGAGCTGCCTTTCGTTTCAGATGGGATTGCTCAGGAGAACACCGTGGGGCTAACTGTGCTGTAAGGGCCTCTCCAAACTGAGTGAATGGGTGGCAAAATGGCAAATGCAATTCAGTGCAAACAAGTGTAAAGTGATGCACTCGGGGGCAAAAAAAGGGCTTAATTTCACATATATGTTCATGGGGTCTAAAGTGGCAGTAATGCACCAAGACAAGAGACTTTGGGGTACTAGTACATAGCTCAATGAAGACACCAGCCCAGTGTGCAGCAGACTTGAGAAGGGCAAATTCCATGCCACAGATCACCAGGAAAGGAATTGAAAATAAAACTGCTGCTATAATACCACAAATATGTGATACAACTGCATTTGGAATGCTGTGTACAGTTCTGGTTACCTCGTCTCAAAAAGGATATTTTAGAGTTGGAAAAGGTTAAGAAAAGGACAACCAAAACGATCAAAGGGTGGAGCCACTCCCCTGTGAAGAAAAGTTGCAGCATTTGGGACTTTTTAATTTAAAGAAAGGCAAGTAAGAGATGACAGAACTTTATAAAATTAAATGTCATGGAGAAAGTGGATAGAGAAAAGTTTTTTTCTTTCTTTCTCATAAGACTGGAACTCATGGACATCCAGTGAAGTCGAATGCTGGAAGATTCAGGGCAGAGAGAGAAAAGTCTTCATGTAGTACATAGTTAAAAACTATGGAACCTGTTAGTCTTCAAGGTGCCACAAAACCTTTTTCTGTTTATGCTGCCACAGATGGATAAGGAAGGCTACCACTCTATAAAATAGGAACAGTACCTCCCAGTTTTCAAATTATTTGAAATATACCCCCCGCTCCCTAAAACTTCTGAGAACTGGCAAAAGGAAAAGAGAGCTTTAGCAAGGTGGTTGCATCATGTGCCTCGGACCATGCCTTGGCACCCAGAGTTGTGTTCTCGGAGATTCTGTACATGCCATGATCATGGAAGGAGTAGCCTTGTGGTTTCTGATTCGCAGAAGTCAGCAACCAGGTGGCCCTGGACTAATTCCGGCTGTGTGGGGTACACCATCCAGTCCCTCCCCACCAATTGCCAACCCAGAGGCAAAGAAGAGCCGGGAAGTTGGTGACTTCTGTAGCATCAGGGCGTGATAGCTTGCTTTGGAGGGTGGGATTGGGGAATTGCCCTTCTTAAAGTTACCTTCCCGAGCTCTGTTCTATAGTCTTATCAATTAGGGCTTTGGTATCTTAAGAGAAGAAAAGTATAGCAAAAATACAAATATTAGGTATTAACTCATTCTATTGCCAGTCTGTATTTGAACCCCCCCCCCTCTCTCCTTGCAGTATGCATCCTCAACCTTCAGGGGAGCAGCAGCCCTTACACAGACACCTCTCCATACTTACAGTCCTTTTGTGAGGTCCTGGAAATGATCCTTCGCAAAGGAATAAAACGTGAGTGGCATTTTCTGTACCAAAGATGGACAGTGTTTTAAGTACTGTGCATGGAGATTTTCCTTTGCGGGGAGCGGGTTGCACTGCAGTTGGGGGGCAATAGTGGGGCAGGACCAGCCTTGAACTATACAAGGAAAGGTGGGGTAGAAGTATTTTTAATAATAATAGTAATAATAATAATCCCTGAATGTTCACCTCCTCCTCCTATATGTATCTCCCTGGAGTTTGACTTCAGAGGCCCTAGCCCTGTGAAGCTGATCTCACTGCCAGCTAAGGTGCAGCCCAGTGGCATCTCTGCTGGTGGGGGCCCCAGGGCAAGACTCCCTCCCCCTGTTTATCTGCCCCCTCCCTGCCGTTTTGCCAGCTGCTGTTGCCTCCTCTGCCTCATCATTGCTACCACCTGCTTACATGGCAAACAGACCCAGTGGGCAAGCAGGCAGTGGCAGCTCCACCTCCTTCTCATCACCACCTTCTTGCAAGAGTGAGAAACAGGTGAGCAAGTGGTGAAGAGGAGAAGCAGGTCCAAGGGGGCTCCAGTCACTGAGCCCCTCCTGAGGTGTGGGCCTTAGGCAAGTGCTTAGCCATGCTCACCCATGATGCTGGCCCTAAGTGTGATTTGTTGCTGGCGGTGGTGATGATGACACTTCGGTAGCAGAATATTGTTCCCGGAGAGGCTCATCTGGTGGCTACTTTGGGGTCCTTTGTCTCAAGGAAAAGACATTAAAAAAAAATCCACCCCTTTTAAGACCACTAATCTCATAAATCTATTATTGTACAGTCACACCTCGGTTTCCGATCGTCTCCATTGCCGTACGTTTCGGCTCCCGAACGTCAACGGAAGTAAGTGTTACAGTTTCAAAACGTTCCTCGGAAGCCGACCGTGTGATGCAGCAGACAAGCAGCTTCCGATTGGCTGTTCTGATTGTAAGAGCCAATCAGAAGCTGCACCAGGGAAATCAAACGTTTCGGAAGTCAGTTGTCCTTCTGGAACAGATTGCGTTCAACTTCCAAGGTTTGACTGTACTTTTTATTGTTCCCAAGGAACTCTGACCACTGCAATTTTTTATATTTCAGAGGTCTTAGTACCCTTCCAAAAGGGTTTCCAGGGTTCTTTCCATCAATGCTGTTTAAAATTGTTGAAGATTGAAGGGTTGACCAGGCATGTCCCATGAGGGAGTTTGCAGTGGCATTGTAGAGGTGGGAGAGGGATTCATGTCTTGTTGCAGATGCCAGAAATTTGCAAAATCCAATTGCAATTTCTACTGTACTGGTGCAAAGGCATTTGGTGTGTGTGTGGAGGGGGGTTGCAGTAGAAAACTTCACACTTGCACAGAGCATGGCCGGCCTTTCACCATGCACAGATTGTTGATGCATGCACAGAGTGAACCAGACCCTTCCTGGCAGCACCCTGAACCCCCAAGGAATGCGTCCAATGTAAATGTGCTCTAATTGAGCACCTTCTGATGCTAAGGAAATGGTGTCTGTAATCTTTGGTTGTGCAATGCAGCACTTTGCTGTGCTGCTTTTCTTCCTAAAGGAAAGTCGTCTTGTCTTCCTCAGAGCCCGTTCTGGGGTTCAAGAGAAAGGACTATTGGCACTGGCTAGAACAGCTTCCGCAAGTAACCCATCCCAGGTGGGTGGCCTGTAGTAGCACTTTATGATACTGCAAATGTAAGAGGAACTTGATTTTCTGCTTTTCCTTTTTGTATATAAGCATGATTACAGCTACAGACTTTTATTAATTTTCTGCTTTTCCTTATCCTCCTCTCACAGTTCTTTTTTTTTAACCTGATGTCCATAAACGAGTAACTATGGTGTTCATATCCTGTTTGTAGCCCTCTGGTTGTCCGATAGGCATCTGGTTGGCCACTCTGAGAAATGGGATGCTGGACTAGATGGGCTTTTGCCCTGATCCAGCAGGATTCTTCTTACACTCTGAGGTTGCCCCACAATTAGAGGTGCTCATAGTTTTTGTAATAATACCCGTACTGTTGTTTGGTTTTTTTGGCATCACCTTCTTTTAAGTTCAAGAGAGTTTGAGTCTCACATAATGGCCATTTTCCTTTAGACTTCCATTTTGCAGGGACCGTCTTTGAACTTTAAAAGCCCTCAGGCCCATTGGCATCACCATGATGCCAGATGACTGACAGATGGGTGGTCCTGCTCACCTGTCCAAGTTGGCCTGTGGTGGGAGTGGGGGGGGTATTAGGAATCTGACCTGCCAGCCAGATCCAGTCCCTCACCCACGCTTCACAGGGGAGTCACAATTCCCAGAATTCTTCATGCTGACTTTTGAGGGGTATCAAGGAAAAGATGGCAGGGGGCACATAATTTTTTCACCCTGGAATATAACCATCTCCATTTTAAGTGACTTGAACGTGGTTTCTGTTTCTGTACCCCATGATAACAAGGTCTTCTCTTCCTATAGCATGACCCTCCTGTCAATGATGATTGAGAAAACAAATTCCTGTGAGAAGGTGCTGACAGCACAAGGACGAGGGCGGTACTTCCTGCGCTTGGCTTTGAATAGGAAGTTACTAGCTGTTGCTGTTAAGCAGTTGATCCGATCTTCCAGGCTGCTTGAGGTGGGAACATGACGTAATTCAGAGCAATTAAAAGGAGAAGTTATTTTGAATAATAAGAGTACTCAGACACCTGTCTTTGTTGTGCTCTTTTCTTGGGGCCTCTGTTGGGTGGGCACATAAGTTAGTAGGTGTGCTTTGCTAAAGACTTGGTCTGCGGGATATTCCTGTATTCGCCATGCTTATAATCCTGAAACCAGTGCTGTTTTTTAAATGTACTCAGTATAGGGCTAATGTTCTTTAACTGCTTCAATTTAACAGAAAGAATCTGGAATTGTCCATTATAACTTGGCAGTTAAACCTATGGCCCCATTTGGGGGAAGAGCCGTAACTCAGCGGCAGAGCATCTGCTTTACTTGCAGAACATCTCAAGTTCCACCTACAGGTAGATGTGGCATATTCCTTCCTGAGCCAATTGCTAGTCAGTGTGAATAGTACTGATTAAGGTGGACCAATGGCCTGGCTTAGTGTTAGGCAGCTTCCTGTGATCCTGCTAGTGGTAATATTTAGCTCCTAAACTTGGGGAGCAGACCCTAAAATCCCAAACCTAAATTAATGCTCCTTTCTAGATATTATGATGGTTAATAATTGTTTCCTGTTCCTGATGCGCGTATGTACCTTTGTGGTCAACTTATTTAAATTATTATAATTATTCAGAGTTGTTTTTATTTCAGTGGTATGATCCAATGACCTCCATCCTAGGCAATGAAGACTTATCTGGTAAGAGTCATCTCTGTCCACTCATTGCATTGTGCAGGAGAGCAGGACATCACACTGATGAAGTGGACTCTTATTCTCCAAAAGCTTGTGCCATATTAAATGTATTAGTCCTTAAGATCCTAGAAGACTCCTTGTTGCTTGGCTGCAAAATGCATTAACATGGCTGCCTCTGGAAGTTATGACAAGTGCCCTGAGAGTCATTTTGCATTCTGTTGTAGCACAGTATGTTATTGAAATTTATCGTGCCTTGCTTTATAACAGTCTTGCTTTTGAATTACTGGGTTCTGCACTGTATAAAGTTGAAAAGGTACCAGAGCTAGCTCAATGGCAGCATTCTCAGTGTCTAAATTTATTCTGCACTGGTGTTAAGGGCCCATCTGCACCATACATCTAAAACAGGGGTGTCCTAACATAGTACCAGAGCATCCTAATAAGCCTAAATGCCCTTAGCCTAAAGTGGTATGATATTACTTTAAATGTATAGGGCAAATGATGCCCATGAAAGGGCAGAGTAAGTGTAGCACTTTAAATTGCCCCCTTCAGTTTTTTATAAGGAATCAGGAAACTTTCTGACACACAAGTCTGTTGCCAACATGTCTAGTTTGCCCAGTGATGTGTTGCATATTGGCTACATAATAACCGAATTTTATTATTAAAAGGATGCAATTAATGTTGTTGTTCATTTGTTTTGTTTTTTTAAATACCCTAGCATCCTCAGGGTTGCTAATTAAAAAAGTTGTGAATGGGCATATTTGATTCAGTGATGCTCAAAATGGCTTCATATACATTCCCCCTCCCCCTAAGTTGAATGGGCAGCTTGAAGGGGACTATAGATGTTCACTCATTGATGTTTGTATTCCTTGGTTTGCAGAACGGAGGTTTTCAGCAGCCTATTTTTAAGATAATATTTTAGTTTTCTGTTAATTATGTTGCTTGACTACCGGTATATACTCTATATTTGACTTCCCTCAGAAATGTTTGATTCTGGATTGTTTTATTGATGTTTTAATATGCTGTAAACCGCTTTGAGATCTTTCTTTAAAAAAATAAAGTGGTATAGAAATGAAAATAATAATAATAATAATAATAATAATAATTGCAGAAGGGTTGCTTGGAAGTTATGTTCCAAATGGTGGTGCACATATAGATTTTTATAACCAGGTTATTACCAGGACCCCTTCTTCAAGGGCTTCTGCCTCTTCAGGAAGCATTGTATTTATTTGGGCAGGGATGCGGGTGGCGCTGTGGTCTAAACCACAGAGCCTAGGGCTTGCTGATCAGAAGGTCACGTCAAAGTGCAAGTAGATAAATAGGGACCGCTGCAGCGGGAAGGTAAACGCCGTTTCCGTGCGCTGCTCTGGTTCACCAGAAGTGGCTTTGTCATGCTGGCCACATGACCTGAAAGCTGTACACCAGCTCCCACGGCCAGTAAAGCGAGATGAGCACCGCAACAGCAGAGTCGTCAGCGACTGGACCTAACGGTCAGGGGTCCCTTTACCCTTTTTAAGACAACAATATGCTAGCTATCTTATCATCTGTGTGGGCACCAGAAGTCAGCCTGATTAAAGTTGTCTTGCATCTGTTTGAGAAGATGCCAGACTTGGGCTTTGGTGAGTCTCCAGGAGAAGAGGATTCCTAAGTTGAAGGGCCGAGAACATCTCTCTGCATGTCCTGCCTTGGTTGGTTTATAGCTGGAATCCTTATAAGAGTATTCCATGTCGATTATAAAGATTGTGGGTAGTAGAGCAGAGGGGTGGAGGCAGATTCTTAACCATGCTGGGCCCACATTGTTTAGGACTCACCACCAGAACATGGATTTTTTCATTGTTGTTGAGGATCTGTCGGCTCATTTGGCTCCCTTGCATTCTTGTGCTGCGGACAGGCATGTTGCAGGACCAATGTAGATACGATATTCTGCACAGCCCCACTGTGGAATCTCATCCAACAACAATGCTAGGTGATAAGGTGGTTAAGGCAGTAGACTTGAGTTCTTTGTGTGCCCTGTAAACCCGTGGCCTCCAGGATGCTGCTGAGGCCCTCTACCTGTGAAAAAGGCATGCAGCCTCTGGTAGCTCCACCTCTCCCTTGCCAGTGCATTCTACTGTGTCCTCCCTCCACATCCGTGGCTGGTTTTTGCCTTTCTTATTGTGACACCCTCCTTTCTGGGCTCACGGATTGTCAGGTGCTTTTATAAGCTTTGCAGGCAAGGCAGATGCACCGCTTCATGATTGCCTTGGAGGCACTATCTGTGTGGTATGTAACAACATCTGTTTTGAGCTCTGGGGTTATTAAAATCATCCTTAACCTCCAGCTAGCCAATGTATTATATAGGTTTCTGAAGTGCCAGACGTGTCGAGATTGTGCCATTGCTGTCTGGAGGCCTTAAAAAAAAAAGGATGAAAGCCTTCATGCAGTTCATAAACTCGCACATTCCTACACCAGAAATCCGGGGGGGGGGGGGGGTTTAAGTAACTCCAGAAGGTTTTCCCATAATGAGCCTTTCAAAATGCAAGCAACTGGATCTTCTTCAGGACTCATTAAAATTGTGGCTCCCTATTATTTGTTACTTCATTAAGGGTGATCAATTACAGGATTCTGCTGTTTTTGAGTTTTATGTTACTGCCTTTTGTCTTGTTTCCACATTTTTCTTCCGTTACTCCTCTTCTCATCTTTTTCCTCAATCACGTTGTTGTAAATAGTAAACGTAAGTGCTCTGTAGTATTGCTGAGGATTGATCTGTGATTTTCCCCAGCCCCTTCACCCTTCTGTTTCCCTCTTCCACCAAGAATTCTCCATGTGCAGCAACAAAGAAGTCCGCTTCACACATTGCCATGTTCAATTAGGTCATTTTATTTACAGCCTTCCAAAGAGGCCAAGGTCTCTAATGTATGTGTTTAAATCTTTGTGTATGCGACAAACACACATTTCCAACAGCTCTGATGTTCTAAGCACCCCGGGAGCTGGGAATAGCCTTGGGTCTCTACCATGTGCGCACACAATAGTGGTAAACACGTGTTTGCCTTCATTACATGGGAAGCAGATCTCAGTGGCACCAGGAGGCATGAAGGTGAGGGCAACTACAGTTTGGCTCATAGCCAAGGTTGCAGTGTTCCCTTATTGGGAACGAGAAGAGAAAAGAGCCGTGCTTCCTTTTAGTGCTTTTCTCTGGGGAAGGGTAATGTGTTGTAGATTAAAGTGCAGAAAAGGGCATTTCCTTACCTGTTTTCTATTAGAATATCATCCCAAAAGCTATTTGTATGGTACTTTTAGTGACTTTTTCCTCATCACTGTTGTGGGATCAGCTACTGGTTCAGGCTTAATTTAACAACTTCACCTGGAAGGCAGTTGAATTCTGGACACTGAATTCCCCAAAATCCGGTTTGAGGAGATGAATGCTAAGTTGTGATGAGACTTTATTGCCGTGGTTCCTGGGCGTGAGGCAGGCTTCCCTGAGGAGAGGCAGGTAATTGCTTGGGGAAATGCAAGTCCCACACAGCCGCCGCCTCAACTCAAATTTTAAAAAATTATTTAAATCTATGGAGATTCATATGGTTCGGAGCAGCACTTGCAAGCTGACAGTGTGACATGTATAGCTTCATAGGAAGGTGACTGCCTGAAGCTTCCAGCTACGTGCTTAGATCCAAAGTCACCACCAATCTACTTCTTTAGATTCCCAGAGTAGCTATGGAGGGATTGCAGATCTCTACACAATTCTAACTGCCACGCGGTGTAAGCAGCTGCTGAATCCTTCTCGTGTCTACGGCTTGATTGAGCCTGTGGGCAAAGTTCCCATCTCGCCTTCTCAACCTGTTGGTGGAACCTGAGTGACCTCACACACCTGCCCACCAAGGCATGCTGCAGCTGATCTGTGGGAACCACCGTTACTATTTGTAAAGATTTTATTTTCTGGTACGCTTGCCCATTCAATCTGCGTGAGGTACAAGTGAGTGGCGCCAGCTGAGAAACTTGCCTTTGTTCGGTGTTGGTTACATTTTTGAAAGGCTCAAATATTATTTTAGGGAGACTTGCTTCCATTGCAAGTTTGAGATTTATTTATTTGTGTTCTCAGTGTGTCTCTTGACCTACCGATAAATGAATATAATAAAGTTGGCCGGAAATCTGGCAGCAATTTTTGATTCTCGATTTCCTCCTTCCAGAGCCTTTCCTCTCTCTGATGCTGGTGGTGACAGAAATGAATTTCTCCCTAGATTTGCAGGTACAGTAGTTGATGATTTGGGGACATAAGTTTCATGCAGCTTCCACTGCTTAATACCCTCCAGATGTTTTGATTTACAACTCCCAGCAGCTCAAGGGAGCACATCCTGTCTGGTTCTGACGAGACATGTAGTCCGAACAAGGCTGGCAAAGGCTGGCTTAACAGCTGTATTTCCCCATCTTTCCTTTTAACCTCTGGCTTGACCTCTCATAGTTTGCCATTCTTTCTGTTTGTAGAATTCCAGTTTCTTGGATGAAAGCTGGCAACTTCCGGTAAGAAGCTTTAGTCCTCTCTCTCAATACCCCCCTTTGCACAATTCATGATATTCTCCCATCTTTCTGTTTATAGATAGAGACGGCACCATCCGTTTCACACCTGCAGCAACAGGCCAAAAATGGCGCCTCTACTCTGGACTGGAATTTTATGTTTATGTGGTGGTTTTTTTCTGTTTACATTTTAATGTCTCACAAGCATGGAGGTTTGAGGCAGGGAAATGGTAACACCCCTGGGATCTCCCTACTTGATTAAATCACTTTGTGGATCTGTTTGTCAATTTTTAAAGTGCTTTATGGTCTTTCATTCAACCTTGCACCAAAGTCCTGTTTGAGAAATTTGAACCTATGTCTCTCTGAACCAAGTCTGAACCCGAATCCATTGAAAGCTACACTTAGAATTTTAAATCATTGTACTTTGACAACTTCAGCTATACTGAAATGTTGTAGGGCTCTGGCTTCAGCTGGGCCATAGAACAAGGATTCCAGTTTGCATCAATCTAAGCTGTTTTTAAATGTGTGTGCATCTTGCTGTTTGTGGTATTTGGGGTAGGTCTGTGGTACATTATTTGAAATACTTATGCACTGCCAGAATCAGCCTCAGGTTGACCTCATGAAGCGATGGGGACTGTGACACTCCAAGTATTGGTGGACTTCAACTCCCATTATTCCTGTTTATTGGCAGTAATGACAGGGGACTGATGGGAGTTGGAGTCTTAACTGCATCTGGAGAATCACAAATTCTCCATCCTTGGCTTTGTGACACTGGCCTGTGGCTGATTTTATTTTTATTATTTTGCTGTGTGTTATCAGTAGAGACAGGGTCTAGCATCTCTGGGCTTTGATCATTTGCTCTGCAGATTAGGGATAATTTAATTTAAGATGTGGTGATATCTAAAAGTGGATAGCACTAGAAGCCTCTAACCCTGAAGTCACGCAGTATAGCATCATGACAGTGTTTCATCCCAATGAGCCTTTTGCTGGTAAATGGAGAACTTGAGGCTTCAGGGCCTTCCACAGCCTTCCTTTAAAGCCAACGCCCCTATAAGAAACAAAATTTCTCATCTACACCAAGGCTCTGAAGGAGAATTTATTCAAGCTTGCTGGATACCACACTGATAAATACTGCTTTCTAGGTGTGCCTGACCTACGAAACTGTCCCCTGCAGAGAGCTGGGAATGGTGCTCAGGTAAGAGACCTGGCACATCCTTACGTTGCTTTGATCTTCCTCTGCACGAAATCCATTGTTTTAAATAAATACCCGGGTGTGGATCTGTAAGATAGAGCCCATAGGGAACAAATCAGAGTTGGTCATTGAAACGATTGTCAGCCTGATACAATTTTGTGGAGTGTATTCCACTTGTGCTAAAGGCATGGAGCTGGCAAGGGGCAGGGCCTCTCCCAGGCCTGGAAATTCCATTCATCTCCCTGCCTGACTTCTGAGATTTCACCAGCCATTGCCTACATTCATCCAGACGAATCATAGAATTGTAGAGTTGGAAACAACCCAGAGGGTCTTCTAGTCCAGCCCCCTGCAATGGAATCTCAACATGCGGTCCCCTATCCTATTTGAAACCATATCAGATCCTGATTGACTTTGCAAATTTGCTAGACTTTGCAGCCATAAAAGGATACAAAGGGAAACTGCTGTGGTTTGATAGTTGGACTATAAAACGCTGGAGATTCAAGTGCAAATGCACATTCAGCTGCAGAGTTTGCCAGGCAAGCTTGGACCAGTCACTATGGCTCAGCCTAAACTACCTCGCAGGGTTATTGTGAGGAGGAAGGAAGGGAACCATGCATTTTCTGCGAAGCTCTTTGGAGGGAAGGCAAGCTAAAAATGTAACCATAAACTTGGATTTTAAAAACAATGCCTGTCATTTTCAGTATGCTGAATTCTGTACGCAGTAGCAAATTCTATGTTCGTACAGAATGACTGAGTGCCCTCGCCCTTGGTTATTTGTAACTTAAGAGCAGCGGCTTTGACAAACCGTGACCTGAGCCTGTGCCTAGCAATAAAGATTAGCGCTTTCTGCAAGGCAGAAATCCTAGTGTTGACAAGGGAGTTCAACCTACTACGGTGCAACATGTAGTCCTCAGGCCATACATGGCCTTTTTGAGCACTTCTGAGAGGAGCTTGTAAACCCAAGAATCCCAATCTACAGTGTTGCAGAAGAAAATCTTGAAAATCAGACGCACAGAAACCAGCAAAGAAGAGTTCCAATAATTTTTTAATTTTTTAAAAATCATTTTTATTATTTAGTAAATGCTTCATTAAAAGGGAACATACAAAGAAAGAACAGTAATGTACAATCGATTGCTGGGAGGCTTACACAGTAACGTTTAGCAATTCATTATTTCTGAGGAGCCAGCTCCCAAGTTTTATTAATTTTTTTTCGTTCACGTTTGAGACTCATATCCCCACGAGGCTTAAGCATTTCATAAAAGGATGTCTCCCAAGAATGGTAATGTGTCTGCCAGTTTTGGCATCCATCAAGCCTGTGCAATTACCTTGATGGCACACAACAGATGTGCAAATTAGCTGCAGCGCTCTGGCTTGCGAAGGATTTCCGTTGTGCCTTGTCTTTGTGCAACCTACCGCTGGTTTTAAACGCCATGGGCTATCCGAGCCAAATAGCCTTTTTGCCCTAATAATTTTGCAGAAGTAGAAGAGGCGCAGTGCCAATGATTGACTACATATTTTTACCACCTACGTACGAGCCTCTAATGAAGGGGGCTTTGGTGAAGCCTGACCCACAAAATGCTACACCCATTTTTCATGTTTGCCAAAGGACACCATTAGCATAAGCAACCGGTCATGTGGGTGGTTTCTTCTAGTGCAGCCGAGTGGACAAGAAATCCACAAAGCAAGCTGCTTGTGTAAGGGTCCCCTTGCACAGTTTGGGTTGATCTTAACCATGCCATTTGCAGCCCTTCATTTTCAGGGATCTTGTGCTAGTCTGGTTAACGTTAAAGGTGGTGGTGGTGGTGGTTGTTGGAAACCACGTTGAAAAAAGAAACCCTGAAAGGCAGCCTATAGATGCAGAAAATAAGAATGTATGAATGAGTAGTAGATGGGGAACTCTGTGGCCCTCCAAATGTTGTTGGACTCAAAACTCCCATCAGCCCCAGCAAACATTGCCGTTTATCTCGGGGATGATGGGAGTTGAAGTCTAGCAACATGAGGGAGGCCACCAGTTCCCCATCCCTGGTGTGGAATCTTTTATTTTCCCATCATTCTGAGCAAAAGAAAGAAAGAATTCTCTTTTAAAAGACATTCACCATTTCTTTCTCCCCTGTGATCTTCCTTCCTTTGCTCAAGTATGTGATATCTCAACTCTTCAATGCGAGCTCTTGCCTTGTGTCTCTCCAACCCTTCCTCCCCCTCTTCTTGTCACAGATATTTGGATGGACGGATTTTCATCGTAAATGTGCTCCCCCAAAGCCAGGCAGCAGTGGATGAGGTGGTGCTGGTTGGAGATGTTATTGATGAGATAAATGGATCTTCACTGAGGAATGCATGCAATGGACAGGTGTGAAAGGGAGCAGCGCTCTCATCTCGGGGGACTAAGGCTGCTGTGTTGCCTGAGATCCTGAGAAAGGAACAGAAGAGATGGCTGTGTGGTGTTGCTATGGGAACTGTGCAGAGCTAAAGCTCTGGTGTTTGACCTGGAGATCATGATGAAGAATTGAGGGTGTGGGAGGGATACAGAAAGATTGGGAAACAAAATGTCTTTCTTTCTTTCTTTCTTTCTTTCTTTCTTTCTAAAAAGTATTGAGATTTGCACTGCAGGAATGAATAGAATTATTATAATTACTTTAGAATTTCATAAACTTAAATTGATACCAGTGGTTTGCTTGCTTTTAAAGTTTTCTTTTACAATGTTTATAGGTATGAGAAATGTGGGGATCAAGACAAGTATTGGGGATGCATAGGCATCTGCTAGAAAATACAGCAAGCTATAGACTCCTTGTCTACTGCAGCTAGTGGGGAAACCACAGCTTAATATTATAAACAAATTGCCCAGTCTTGCCTGAACCTCAGTATTCAGATAGTTATGATGGAGCTAGTAATACAGTTAATTAGCTTTAAAAACAAACAAAAACAAACGAACACCTAAATATTTCAGCATTTTTGGGGATCAAGAGGATTTTTTTTACTGTGCTTCCTCTGAGTATCTGCATAGCGAAGTTGAACAAATCAAGCTGTTTCCTTACATGTATTTATGTTGGGACGGGGGTGGGGTGGGGTGGGGTGGGGCAGAACAGAATATCTTATCCCGGGAGCTTTGTTCATGTTTTCCATGTAAGTGTCAGATCTGGCTTGCCTGACAGATGGAAATTAATGACTGTGCATTCAGTGGCGTAGCAATGGGGGGTGGGGGGCAGTCTGCTCCCGGTGCCACGTCTCCGGGGGTGACAAGGCATGCAGTTTGCTGGCGGTGGTGCTCCAGCGCCCTGTGGACGGTGCCAGGATCCTCTGCTCATGGCTGCAGCCACGAACGGAGGATCCTCCATTCGCGGCTGTAGCAGTGACAGAGGGATCCCACCGCCGTCTGTGCGGCATTGGAGCGGTGGCAGCGGCAGGCCGCTGTGTGCAGGCACGTGTGGCATCGCTACGTACGATGCATGTGTCGTATGTGGCGACACTGCACATGCGCACTGCGTAGCAACGCCCCGCCCCCAGATGCACGTCGTGTTTGCCGCTCCGGGTGCCCGAGCGGCTTCCTACGCCGCTGTGTGCAATCCCATACAGGTCTAGTCAGGCTGTGTGGACGCCATATATTTAAAGCACATTTGAAACACATTCCTTCCCTCAAAGAATTGTATTCAGTGTAATGTACCCCTAGCAGAGTTGCAACTTCCACTTTGCCAAGGCAATCTCTTCTAGTGACAAACTGCATGTGTTGTCAGGAAGTTCTTTCTGGTACTTAGTGCCTGAATCCCTTTTCTTGTAATTTGAAGCCACTGGTTTGAGCTTTTCTAGATCACTAGAAAAGAACTATGTGACGGTCCTCCAGATATTTCAAGGTGGCTATCATACTGCCTCTGAATTGTGTCTTTTCCAGACTGAACGTACCGGTCCCTCTATTGGACCCGTTCCTCCTTATGGGAGAAAAATATGGAGATGTGCTCATTTATGTACAGTGATACCTTGGTTCTCAAACATAATCCATTCCAGAAGTTCGTTCCAAAACCAAAGCATTCCAAAACCAAGGCGCACTTTCCCATAGAAAGTAAGGCAAAATGGATTAATCCATTCCAGACTTTTAAAAACCCCAAAAATAGCAATTTAACATGAATTTTACTATCTAACAAAACCATTGATCCATAAAATGAAAGCGATAAGCAATGTACTGCAGTCAATTAATCATTCAATCAGTAGCTGAACTGGGTTCCACACAGTCACAAACAAAAGACCTGCAAAAACAAAAATGCAGAATAAATAGCAAAAACAGACAAACCTCAGCATAACACTCAAAACGGAAGTGTGGCACTCAAATCGGAAGCATAACACTCAAATCGGAAGTGTAACACTCAAAATGGAGCACATTCAGCTTCCGAAAAAGGGTCACAAACCGGAACACTTTGGGTTCCAAGTTCTTTGAGTACCAAGGTGTTTGAGAGCCAAGGTACCACTGTATTGTGGGAACAGCACAGAAGAAAGCTTGTAACCTCTGTAATTGGGATTAGTGCCAGGTAAGCAGTGCTAGAAATTCTTGCCCATGCTCTCAACCTGTCTGTTTCTCTTCAGGCTGGGACAGTGCTACAGAAGTACAAGGGCAAGCCTCTGAGCTTCCGCCTGATCCGCTGGAAGTGGCACGATGGAGGGATGTACAAGCCGCTTCTCCCCTACCTGAAAGTCCTCCAGGAGAAAATCCCCAGCTTCCAGCTCCAGCATGAGCACACGCACAAGGAAAAGAAAGAGGACCGGTGCTTGCGGGGGGGCAGGTAGGGGCTGCCAGGGGAGCAGAGCGGCAGCAAAATGGTTGCAGGCTCCAGCTTTCGGCAATCAGTAACAATAAAGGTAGTCAAGCATGGATTCGTTCTGAATGCAGCCTGTAATTGAGGTGGGAATGTTACGGTCCTTGGGCTGTTTTCCACCTGCCACACAGCTCTGGAGAATAAACTGCAGGGATATGAGGGCCAGATCAGGAGTGAGGCTCAGCACTGCTTGGGTGTTAGAAGTCACAGACCCCTAGCATACTTTGCAAGTGAAAGGAGGATGTTTTAATTTGATTTTAAAACAAAAACAAAAAAAAACACTGTTGGCCAGAATGCTCATTTGTATTACAAATTATTCTCTTTGTATTTTATTTTATTTTATTTATTGCATTTATATGGGACCTTTCCACCAGGGAGCTTTTGCCTGCAGTGTGCAAGAGACTCAAAGGGATTTAGGCCTCATGTGTGAAAATGCCCTTTCAATTTGCACCAAGGGAGCCAACAACCATGGAGTGGTGTAATTTGTTTACATGGTCAACGCTATGACAGGCTTGGTTTGAAATAGCAGGCAAAACGTCAGTCTAGCAAATATATGGCACAAGCAGGGGCGTAGCAAGGGGGGCGGGGGCAGCCCACCCCAGGTTCCAGGGGATCACCACGTGGTTCGTGAGACATACAACGGCAGCAAAACAGTGTTTATGTTTATGACTGGGGGTGCTTTTGAGCCACCTAGGGGCATGAAGGGACATGAAAGTAAAATCCCGCACCAAACTGGGAGGAAGATTTGGAAGGTCCATATTACCAGTGATATTTTTCTAGAAAAATAGGTGCCGGAACTCACCATGAACGCCTCCCTTGTTCTCTTACATCGGCAACGGCACCCACCTGAAAGGTGCCGGAACTGAGTTCTAGTGTGTTCCAACTGAAAAAAAGTCCTGCATATTACCAAAGAGAGAATAGCTCCCCACACCCTGTTGGATGAGGAGGACTGAAAGGGGAAGGCACATAAGCATTCAGTGAAAGTTGAGGTGAGCGGGGAGTGAGGTAAAGCAGTTTCTAAGGTCAAGCCAACTTAGGAATTCCACTTCAGCTGTTGTGCACATATTTAGAGCCTGTTCTTGTGGCACAGACTTCTTGCTCAGAGCCAGTAGTTATTGTGGAGAGCCAGCCAGCAGGACCAACTCCGGTATGGTTGAACAATATATATATCTCATGTGCATGTTTAAATGGGCACTTTTCTCATTATATACCCAGAAGAAGGAGATCCATTTTTGTGTGTGCAATCACCGCTTGATTATTGTGGAGAAAAGCAGCCACATAAGCGTGCACACGTCGGTCACAATTGTTGCACACCATGTACATTTTGCTCTGGTATCGGCCTGTTTTGTTGTGTGGCTTGAACTGCCATCCCCTCCCCCTGGTCTAAACGAATGAGCTACTTATTGACACTGTGGACTAATTATTTTGACCATTTTCTCCTCAGGCTGCTGTACAACCTGCGGTACTTAGGCCACGTCAATGTAGGAAAGGTGAGACTGGGTCTTGGACAGAGAAGGGAGGATTATTTAGCTTTCCTTGTTGTTGGTTTATGTCTTTTATTTTTGTTACACCTTTCCGATTCTTATTTTCAGTATGGAAGCAAAGAGGTGTTAGACCAAGGCATACCTATGGTTTTAGAGAAACATTTGCCACGACAGGTACGTTTCCTGCTTTAACAGTCCAAAATGTGGAGACTGGCACACGAGTAGGGCTTACAGTTGTTAGATGCATTCTTGTATATTTCTACCTTTGCAAACGTCTGGTTTTCTCTCAATTTTTGTTTGTTTTTTTAATTTCTAAGCAGACTGGAGTTTGACCGCAATAACTCTTTGCCCATTCTTTCTTTGTGAGGAATTGCTAAATCAGATTGTAGGTTATAAGGGCAAAATTATTGATAGGTTGGAGAGTCAAACCTTCCTAAGTGCAACTATACAGTAGCACTGAATGTATGTGCTACCACATTGAGTCTGGGAAAATTTTGAGGAGTGAGCACCATTTTTATTTTATTCATTCTTCCCCTATCTTTCCTCAAGTAAGCCCAAGGCAGTGTACAATATTCTGTTCTCTCCTCCACCCGCCAAACCTTATCTTCTCAATAACGCTTTTTGATACGTTAGACTAAGAGATGGTTTCTGGCCCAAATTCACCCATTAAAGTTCGTAACTGAGGTGACATTTGAACCTGGATCTCTAGCCCTAGTCCAGCAAACTAAATAAATTTTAACCAGGTCTCTCAAAGGAAAGGACGCTTTTGCCTGGCAACCAAAAGCCCTCCAATTTGGGATGTATGCAAAAATTATTGAGCTTCTCCAGTCAAGAACACAAGATGAGAGACAGGCCCAACTTTTGTACTCCTGTAGCCTGTGAGGAAAAAAATAAAGAATCTACTTGGAACTGAAGGAGTATTTCTTTTCTTCCTCCTTTGATCAAATGCCTTGCGACAACTAAGCAGTAATCATTGTTGTGGAAGGGAAAGAAACAAAATAGCAGCAAGCAGATAATTGCTTTTGACAAGTACCATTCACAAAAAAACGTGGTGAATCTGAGAAGCTATTAAATAGTGAAGCTTTAATTGTATTCGCTGAATTTGTGCAGTATAATGATGACAATTCTGGTAGATCTTTTGGAGAAAGAATACTTTAAATATATACCCCCTTCTACAAGTCTAGGAATTACAATTTCATATGAAAGCTGCCACTTCTTAAGAGATGCTTGACGAAAACAAACTATGATCCCTGTCTTACTGTTCAGCATCTGAACCCAGAGGTCATGGATTTGTTTCCCTCAAACATTTCACAAACCATGACCTGTTGCCAAAGTTTGGCCTTGGCATATGGATTGTGGTTTGTTGGAGCGAAACAAACTACAAACGATGGTTCAGGAGTAAGGCTGGTTCAGGGAATGCAAGAGTGAGGAGGAGCAGAGCAACCTAGCTTGGCAAATTGACTGCAAACAATTCATTATGGTTTCCCCCCAACTTGCCACCCTGAAGTCTACACACTCCCATCAGCCCCTGCCTGTACGGGCTAATTTACCACAAGGCTTTACTTCTTTGGGCATTAAGTTCTGCATGTTAACAGTTTCCATGATGCCTTTGGTGCTCGGGTTGCACATTTCTTTAGAAATAACTCTGAGAACCCTCCCTTAAATCATGTGGATGAGGAAAGAGAACTGACTATCTCAGATTTTTAAAATTCCTGAGGTATCTTTGTGTGATATGTAAATTCTTAAAATTCTGGGTTTGTTTTTTTAATGCACCCCACCACCAAAATGTGTCTAATATATGCCCTCTTCCTCTACCCCACCACACTGTCAGCTACCACCAGGCCTAGTCCTGGCCTTAGTGAGTATAGAACAGGCTTCCCCAAACTAAGGCCCGCGGGCCAGATGCAGCCAAGGGTCTCAGTTTTCTGGCCCACGGTGACCCGCTGCTGCCACCCGCTCTTACGGCACGGCACGGCACGGCTGCCCACTTTCGGGTCAGCGGAGCACTGGAAATAGCTTGTGCACATGCGCAAGTGTCATTTCTGGAGCACTTCCAGGTCTGCGGAGGCCCGTGGGCACACGGACAAGCTACTTCTGGTGCTCTGCCGACCCAGAAGTGTGCCGGAAATGACGCTCGCGCATGTGCACAAGCTATTTTCGGCGCTCCGTCGACCCGAAAGTGCGCCGGAAATAGCATGTGGGCACGCGTTCCCCTGCCCTCCAGCCCGCCGCGCGATCGGCGCTGGAGGAACCGGCCTGAGGCCAGGTAAGTTTGGCGACCCCTGGTATAGAACTACTGTCCCAGATATGAGACCTGAGTGAACTTTTCTTAACCAATCACTTAATTGCAGCAGCCGGTAGTCGCCATTTCAAACAACACTGCAGCAAGTAACTAAACGTACATAAAACTGATTTTATTCCAGCCAGGAAGCTAGCAGAGGCTACAAAATCAACAAGAGAGACCCAAGTGGTGGCCGTATTTCTAGTTGCAGACCTTTATAAGTCTACCAGCAGGCCAGGTTTTGGAGAGAAAGCACACGTTCCTCAACATACTTTGCAGCCTGGCTCCTTAAATAACTTCCTCATTTTTTTCTTGTCAGGTTGGCATGCAATTTGTGAGGAGTAAGAGACCTGAGTTCTTATGCACTACCTGCTAAAGAGATCCTTTTTTCCCTTTCTACCATTTCTTTTTAGAAGAATGGTATAGAGCTTCTCATGTTTCTCCTACTCTCCCAAGACCATTGCATTTTTGCCTGTATGCTTTTTCACCTTGATTGTATGGCATCTTCGCAAGAAACAGTTCTGACAGTGACAGAGCACAGTGCTTTATACTGGGGTGCTATAGAAATGCAGGCAAATAAAAATTCAAAATTAAACACACACGATAGATTTCTCTCTCTCCTGCATATGTGGGAGGATGAAGCTGTCAAAAAAGAAAAGAGAGGGAGGGGCTTAATCAGACAATCACCCCAGCTTACAGTTACTCTTAAAACTGCTTGAAGCTGCTGTTTGCAATTTACTACTTGCGCATGAGTCCTTGACATTTAAATATGGACATAAAGGTTTGAAGTTGTGTCACCATCTTAGTGAAAACATACAGGGCCCCAGCCTCTTCTCTCTGTACAATTTGGTTCTAGACTCATCCAGTCTGTCTGCCTGGCAAACAACAATTCACCTACTGTGGGTTTCTGAGACTTGAGCTTTTCTAAAAACAACGCCCGATCCCACCAGCAAACAAGTGATCGATGTGGTTTGAAATGACCACAATGCCGAGACCTTATTACAAGGCACAGTAGTATGCACTGCAGTAATGCAAGAGCAGCTGCTATTAGGAGGAATTCAGTGCTGCGCTCTTCCAATTGTTCCATCAGCGTTTCAGCTTGCCCTATGGAATCATATCCCATGGGGAGAGAAGAGGGGGGAAGGCCCCATTGCTTAGTGGGACTCATTATGCTAGCACACCAACTTAGCTGAATCCGGTCCATTATACCTGCAAGATGGCACCATCATCGGATGCGCCGTTGCACCATCCCAGGAAACGCTTACAAAACATGAATGGGCCAAAGGAAGATTAATCGGCTGCAGGGCGCCTTTCTGCTACCAGAGGCCTACGCAGCTCAGGATGCCCAAGCGTTTCCCTCTTAAAGATGAGGTGGAAACGCAGCTTTGTAAATAAATCATAGAATCATAGAACTGTAGAGTTGGAAGGAACCACAAGGGTCATCTAGTCCAACCCCCTGCAATGTGGGGCCCAAACCCAAAACCTTGTATAAAGAGTCTCATGCTCTACTAACTGAGCTAGGAAGAAACCTTCAATGTAGGATGTTTTATTGCTCACAGAGTGTACAGGTGAAACTCGAAAAATCAGAATATCGTGGAAAAGTCCATTTATGTAAGCAATTGTTTTCATTAGCTACTGGAGTTTAATATATGAGATAGACTCACGACATGCAAAGCGAGACATGTCAAGCCCCTGCCCGCCATAATTGTGACGATCATGGCGCACAGCTGATGAAAACCCCAAAGTTGAAATTGTTAATTTGGGGTTCTCATCAGCTGCATGCCACAATCACCACAACCACAACAAACAAAGGCTTGACATATCTCGCCCCACACGTCATGAGTCTATCCCATATATTAGTTTCACCTTTTAAGACCTTTTGTTCTGCTGACCCTTTCACCCTACTGCCAGAATGAGCTGGCATAGCATGCGACTTGTGTTTCCCCAGTGCTGGAGAAAGCCAATTGCTGTTCCAGTGTAGGCACTCAAGCCTGCTACTGGTTTGTTTTCTGGGTAGCTCATATGTAGCAGCTTACTCGCATGTGCATCTTTATTCGACCCAGGTGAGTGCCTCATATCGGGAACATAATTTAAAGCAGTGGGTTTAAATTATTCTTTCCTCCAATAAGCTCAAGGCTTGTGCACATTGTTCTGTTTTCTCCGCAACCCCCAAAATTTATCCTCACAATAACCCTGTGGGGTAGGTTAGACTCAGCTTAAATTACTCTTTTTTGAATACATTAATACATCAAATGTATATATTGGTAGAACTATTTTGTGGTGTTTTTTAAAAAAATCCATATAGTTACTGAAGTCAGTGCTGTAAACTACAATAGGGCACATCTGAGAGTGTCAATTTACACCAACTATTTTTGACTGACGTACATCAAAATGTTTACATTGGCAACTTCGTGAAAATTATGGAGTCTGTTAAGTGATCAGTTTGAGGCTCTCTCTCTAATTATTTCTACCCCAAATCACACCAAAGTTGAAGGCAGCAAAAACTCTGAGGAAAAGACTTGAAATCGCAGCAAAATGCTCAGGCCTTATCTGTTAATTTTCTGTCACAGGTGTTTTGTCAATTAACTGCATTTTACTTACCTATTATTGTTTTGAACATTTTGAATATATTTTTGCAGGAGGTTTTATTTGATGTCAAAGAAACGGAAGTCCTTGTTCAAGAGAAAGCTGCTTCAAAGGTTAGAGTACTTTACTGTTTGTGCTTGACCTGAGTATATTTAAATATTTTATGTCAAAATTATTCATAGAATGCAATCCACTGAATTTTGCTGCTTTCTGCTAGGCAGAACTTGCCTATAATGTGTGTGACTTACTGGAAGATAGGATGCACGTAGAGGAGCTATTTGTTTAAATCTACAACAAAATCTCTATTTGATTGTGTGGATCATGGTCCATGCAAACACATTTAGAAAACAAAGAGCATAAAATTGTAAACAATCAGTTCTAGGCCACTGCCTTATCAGATCACTCAATGTTGTTGCCAGGTTCTGTTTCGTTACTCTTATACAGACATTTCCTGTGTGGGACGGCGTTTGGACAGCAACAATCTCTTCGCCTTCTGCAGTGTGTGAGTTAAAAATAACAACCACCCACATACGTAGAGATACACTACACCAGGACTCTATTATCCCTGGCTGCGTAATTGCATGTGGCAGCAATGCATTTAGAGCAGGCTGAAGTTAAGAGTTGATCTTTTCAAAGTTCAGTTTTCCCTGCCAACAATTCTGCTGAAATCCCTTTACCATACACTCTGAGCCTATGTAAATCATGCTTTTGAGCATGTATTCTATTGTATGTCTGCCTCTCATTTTGATAAAATCATCCATCCTATTTGGAAGAATACCCCAAGGCACCTTGGGTTGTCTGGGGGGAAATTCACCCTGGCCTAGCTAAGCCATCTACCACTGGCCTTTCAGCTGGTGGGTTGAGACCTGCTACCCAGTCACTGCCTAAACTTAGGCGCATCCCAACAGTAGTACTTCAACTATGCCCTCCCCCAATGCATTGTTTGGGGTAAAGGTTGGTGCCATCTCTGAAAAGGTTGAAGAATATATAGAGCATTGATCTTCCACTGGTAGATCAGGCTTTCCGTATGCATCAATGTATTAGCATAATTTTGATGCTTTTGTAAAACTGAAGAAAAATAAAGGGGATAAACCCAAATTTGCTACTGGGGTCTGTAGCCTGACCTCAGGTGCATCACAACAGCAGCACTTTCACAATGCAATATGCCCCCAAGTTTATGTTTGGATGAAGAGCTAGGCCCCAGGTCCTGTAAAGGTCAGAAGCGTTGATGTGTTAGCACCTCGGCTTGCCAGTGTGCTTAAAGGATTAGTGTTAAATTTAAGATGAGGCACAATAAACAAAGATTTGCAGTCTGCCATGTGTATTAAATTTATTGCCCAGTGTTGTCATCAGTACCTCATTATGGGGTTCCCTCCGTTTGCCAATCTGATTAGCCCCGATTCTTACATGCTTTCCGAGTCAGCTGAATTTATTTGCTCAATCTTGTGTTTGTTCTGTCACTTTGCTATTTTACCCTGCTGACTGCTGTGTTTTAAGGCTCTTCCAGATGTTTTTATTGTGCATTCATTTGAACTCATGTTGGTTAAGCTGGCTATATATGATCATGCCTTGAATGCTGTGCAGAGACCATAGCTTCCTTCTGAAATCCTGTGACTTCGTATCACAAATATTTCAGGGCTTTTGAAGTTTGATGCACAATACAGTGGTACCCCGTGTTACATACATGATCCGTTCCGGGTTGTGACACGTAACCTGGGCGTACGTAACGTTAGCAAAAAAAACAACCCCAAGTTTGCGTGTTTTTGCGCTTCTGCGCACTCAGTGGAGGTCTTCCGGGTCGCGGAGATGCGTAACTCAAACGTACGCAACACGAGGTATGACTGTAATGTAACATCCAGGAAGCATCACTAATGAAGTGGAATTAATCCACTATTGTGTTAATCTCATTTAATACACCTGCAAAATCCACATAGGCCCTGAATGTGTATTTTAGTGTAACCTGTTCTGATTGATTTGGCAATGCAGGTAAGAATAATTGTAAATACGTTATATAGGGTTTCACCCAAGTCTTCGGAACAAAGCACCTTCGACTGTCTTGTATTTGAATCAAACTCTGAAGATGAAAGTGAGGAAATAATCAGAAGAATTGGTAAGGATATTTATTCTTTGGTGTACCACTAAAAAGTAGCCAGGCCTCTATAGCCTGTTAATGAAGCATACTTAGTGTACTTGCAAGCTAGTAATTCCAAGACTTAGAAAGCTAATAAGATTAGGCATCGCGATAATTGTATATCTGCATTTCTAATTATGTTCAAGGACTTGGCTTAGCATAAAATAAAGTAGGAAGTCTTCTGTTTGATCTATGAGGATTTCCAGATCAGTATCCCTATCACCTAATATCTAGGATGCTAATGGTCAGGAGACAATTTCTGTTCTTTAGAAACCATGGCTAGAGCAGCAAGTACTGCCAACTTCAGGAATATTATTTTAAGATTAATGACCATTTGTTTCTTTAGCTGCTGGATTTAAACACACAGAATGGTTTGTCTGATTGAGATGCATGATGCTCTGCTTCTGGGTTTCTGCCAATGACCTACTTTTGGAGCTGAACTGGCATGCAAAAGGGCCTAGTTTCAGTCAGTGATACCCTGCCAGGCTTGCTCTTGGATTAAGGCGGCACTATGAAAGGATTAAAACTCTGCACTGGAAATAGTATTCTGGCTACCTCCTACAACAGAAGACTGAGTTTTTACAAGTGTTTTCTTTTCATGTTTATTCGGACATTTTCAAAATTTGGAATAAAATCAAGCTGAAGCCATGGATTTGCATACTATTTGTATTAACCAAAGTTTCTACATTTAAAATGAGACAGATTCAATGTAATGAGTCAAGCATAACTTACTATATGACAGTTCAGTTTTTCAGTGTGTAGCGTTACTAGTTTTGTGCTTACATTGTTTAAAGAAACGAGAATCTGAAGAACACTGTATATACACTTTTGGGTACCCCCCCTTTACTCCTTTGATTAACTTTTGTTATTTGCTGCCAGGGGCTGTTGACTAGCAGCCTGGGTGAAGAATTCACTCCAAAAAAAAATAACAACCCGATTGTCTGCTTTTGTTATAGAACTGTAAGCTGCATTTCAAAATATAAATGGCGAGATCACTCAAAACTGGTTCAAAACAAACCCAAAAGTGTAAGAGAAAAAGGGTACATGAAGAAACCAACCAAGGCAGCAAGGATAGGGTATTAATACCCAAGACCAAATTTATACCACTTGAGTACTTTGATCACTAATAGTAGGCCTAAAAACACCAAGTCTGACAGTGTTCTGTTCATTTAATGTTAGAAATGGGGAAAACTTTTCCAAATTAGCGTTTACTCACTCTAGGTTACGTAAGTACAGCAAGCTTCTGCTGTAATTGGAATTGCATACCAAGCAAGGAACAGGCTTAACTTGATTTGAGCAGGGATAGTGTAAGACAAAATAGTAATACTACTTTCCCCACAACAATGACAAGACTCCTTAGGTGAATGTAAAACATTTAATTTAAAAATGTTGACACTACAATATATAAAATAGCTATTATAAATGCACATAGTGTATTCTATAGCTGCCAGGTTTACGTTTTTAGGAAACTGTAAGTTACACTGTGGTTAAGACTTGTAGTTTTACCCTTCTGAAAGTCCACATTCTATCACAGTGATGTATGGTCAGACTTAACAGCCCCAATTGTTAAACACTTGGATCAAGTTATAACCAGTTTTATTGCAAAAAGACCCTGTACACATTTATATCAATTCTAGTACCTTACAATTTTAGCTACCCAACAAGTCATTAACATACAGAAACATGCATGAAAAGCAAGAAAGATCACCCATCCCTTCTGCATATTAGCAACTTGTCACTGTTGAGCAACAAAGCTCACATCACTGAGTTTTTATGTGAACAGTCACTTTTAGCATTCATCCTGAGTGAAAGATGGAATGACTTAAGTACAAATGTAACATATTATAAACAATTTCATACAAAAAAAGTCACAAATTGAAACCAAAGTATTTTACAGAATTTACTACAAAACACCATAAAAACTGCCTCCTCTTAAGCCCTCTCCCCCCGTATCCTACGAGCCAACTGGATGTCTTTGGGCATGATGGTGACTCTCTTAGCATGGATGGCACACAGGTTCGTGTCTTCAAAGAGACCCACCAGATATGCTTCACTAGCCTCCTATTTTAAAACAAGACAGATAGTGTTAGAAACCATGAATTGGTACATGTAACCCTTTTCCCTACCCCCCCCCCAGCATATCTGGTTAAAAGTAACTATTAACACAATCATACCTGCAGAGCACCAATGGCTGCACTCTGGAACCTCAAGTCTGTCTTGAAGTCTTGAGCAATCTCCCTTACCAGCCTCTGGAACGGAAGCTTGCGAATCAAAAGTTCAGTGGACTTTTGGTAACGACGAATCTCTCGCAGTGCCACAGTACCAGGCCTACAAAATTAGTAGAATAGTGTGAATAAGGCCACAAGCTGCAATATCTAAATTCAGATCTTGCCAGCAGAAAAGCATTCCTTAAAGCAGCGAAGAGTGTGCTGCGGAGTGGGCAACCACTTCCCTAAAACAGAATCTATTTTAAGGTACTGTCAATACAGCCCTTATCATCTCTTAGTCTGTAGATATGAACCCCGGCCTGCTTTCCGGAATTCAATGCTGATTAAAAAAAAAGGCAGCCATTCTTATCTCCCCCCTTTAATTACCTGTAGCGATGAGGTTTCTTGACTCCACCAGTAGAGGGAGCGCTTTTCCGAGCAGCTTTGGTAGCCAGCTGTTTACGTGGAGCTTTGCCACCAGTGGACTTACGGGCTGTCTGCTTGGTACGGGCCATTTCCCTTTACAGTACTTTTTTCTAGGAGGAAAACGCAAACGAGACGTTAGCAACGGAAGCGCTAGTCCCAACACACCCTCCCAACTCTTTAGTGTTTTCCCTATCACTTCGTGCCAGTTTCCACTAACCTCACCCCCACCCCCGCCACTCTTCGGAGGAACCGCAGCGCAAGACGAATAGTACCGGTAGCAGATGTCAGGGCGCTGCTCCCTCCGCGACGGCCAACGGGGACATCCCCCGGGGAATAGGAACCGGGAGTCACGCTGCCTCCCGCCCACGCGCAGTAGTTGTAGAACCGAAACCACGATTCCGCTCCATTCCACCCCCGCCGGTAGTTAAGTTGCCATGACTACGACTATTAGACTATCTCGTCCCTCCCCCCAACATACACACTGCGGGCGAACCGGAACAAAGCGGCCTTCACCACCCCTCCCCCACCACTCGCGAAACACGGCCCAAAAAACGAGAAATACATGTTCATCTTCCTCGCCCCCACCAACCACCACCCTCTCTGTCCGCCCCAAGCCGAAACTCACCACTTTCAGGAACGGAGCCTTTAAAAACACTTCCGCTCCTATGAGCCACCAGCTACACGTCCTACTCCTTCCCCAACGAACCCGCAACTGTCCCCTCCCCAGCGCGGGGACACTCTATTTATAGAGGGAGGGGGCCGAGAACGTCATGACGTCACAATACAGACACGCAGCGCACGGAGCCATTGGCGTCTACCTCCGTTGGCGCGGTGACGTTAACTGACACAAAGGCCGTTTCCCCAAATCTCGGCCGTGATTGGATGGAACCTCGACAGCCGATTGGTTGCTAAATGTGCACTCTGATTGGACATCGTGAGCTGAAGCAAACCAATCGGAATTGGTGCCCAGGAGAAGGTTGTGATTGGCCGGCAGAAAACATAGTTTGGATCCTACTTTTTGTTGCAAAGCTCCACAATAGAAAGTCAATGGGAAAGAAAAGCTGTCCGTTTGGAGTGTCCCAGACTGAATGAGGCGGGTAAACAGGAGGAAATACTGCCACATAAATTATTGTAGGAGGGAAAATGGTAAAGCCAGGTAGCAAGGTTGCAGTCGTATTTGAATATATCTGACTGTTTAGCGTCGGACCAAGTGGTAGGAATAAAGGAAACTTCAAATATGTCATTAATTATTTTCTAAACAATGTTGCATAGAACACGGATTATTTATTAAACAATGCTGCACAGAACACGGATTAAAACGCCCCTTTAAAATACCCTTCACATAATCATAACTCAAATATACTAAGGTTACAAATTTTTTATATTTTTTTCAATTTAACAGTATATAGAAGACATATTTCTTATTCAAATTTAGTGGGTAAAATACAAATACTTTGCTAGGAAAACTAGAGTATTTGGTACTCTAGCTGGCTTGCATGATGAAATAAATACCTGCAATAAGTAACATACATATTTACAAAACATTTAAAATATGAAAATTTCCTATTTAGCAAATACACATTATGCTAAGTGATTTTAGCTTCTTTATACAAACTCCCTGCAGCTTCTAGGATGAGGGCCTAATACTGCAGTCTGGTGTGAAACGTGATAAGTGTAGACTACAGATATGTACAAAACTATTGACATATTTTCTTATATATGAAATGCATCCTAAGTAAAAACAATATACCTGGTTCTATTAAAGCACAGGTACTGCATTCTCTAAATTCCTGTATTACTGATCACACAATAGCTAATGATTACATTAATTAACCCTACACTTCTAGTATTTAACAGGATGCAAATTTGACAAGTCTATTATTCTTTCTAATCATAGTGTTCTATAAGATAATAGAACCAAAGATGTTGGTAAGGTTTGAAAATTCATTCAGATCCAGCAAAACCAATTACATAATCTTTACTAGCCTGGGCATTTCTGTTGCAAGGAAGACACATCTCAAAATTGTTTCACACTCAGTGCTGAAATTACATTATATATGCAATCAAGATGAAATTAAAGATATAAACAATGGGACATATACTGCACACCTTACGAAATCCTTATCCTCCACTAGCTCACAGAAATTTTATTACAGTGATAAAGATTACTAATATATGTGGCATGAAGATGCACAACATATGCATTTCCAAACAGGTGTAAACAGATGTGACCAAATGCTGTTCATTTTAAGCACTATATTTAGTTATTGAACATCAAACTTAAAAAATAGTTGTACTTTATTTGTACTTAGTCGTACTTATTTGTACAACTTTATTTAGTTGTAGTGTACTATAATCACTTTCCTGGGAGTAAACACTATTGAACTTTGTGGGACTTCTGAGTAAACATATACATTACTGTGGTGTTAGAACACCCAAGTTTCACAGAACAGACACCACGGCACTGCCACACCCCTTCCCATTAGAAAAAAGGTCTAAATGTTTGTAAATTGTTTTCACAATCAAATACTAATTATTGTTATATTGAATTAACTTTCCTCCCTTTCTTTGCCATGGTATACTTATTTGGTCAGTCTACAATGAGACAAACTGGACACATAGGTATGTCCCCCTTAATGATAATAACAATGCAATAAATGATTTATTGGGTTCCTCATAGCATCTGTGCATTAGATCAAATGAACTAAATTGAATGCAGGAGTAGGACCAAGGACTACAACAGAGCATTTGTGATATTTATTTATTTAACAAAATTTATATACCACTTAATTGTTATAAAACCTATACACATAAAGAGTGAGATACACAAGTAAATTAACTAGAGGTGGGAGACTTTCAACATATAAGAGTAGTAAGTCTGTCTTTCATACCTATCAATAAGAATTTAAGTCTAAGAAAATCTTATTGCGATGAAACTATTCTACCAACATCCAGCCATAATCTTATGATTTGCTGCTGATAGCACAAGACTTGGTTCAGAGATCCCAGCATCGCACAAGGACAATCTTTCACTCAAATAGCACTATCATTCATCACTGCTGCTTACATTCAAAGAAGCATAGCCCTTACCAATAACAGAAGCATTATAACATGGGTGAGAGAGCCAATCAATTCCTTGTATCCCACCAGTCCAGGATATCTTTAGCTTCTAACTCCAGTACAGCTTTGCCCTGTTTAAGAACTGAATCAAAGCAATTTCCCATTTGCTTTTAAGGGCAAGCACCTTTCTCTCCTAGTTGATTTCCACACCAACACAGTTTGCATGGCTTTGTGTAAATGTGTAAGTTCCTGGAGTGCTGCTTTCCTGGTCATCCTCCTCCCATACTACCATCAGCTAAGCCATGGTTTGGCTTACCATGTCTCTAGACAAACCATGGTTCTGGCTTTGGAGGGCACCCCTGGGCCAAGCCATGGCTTAGCCTGGAGCAACAGGAGGACCAGGGAAGAATGTAGCACATGCAATCTCTCTGGGAACTCGCATGTTGTGGTGTCAGTCTGTGCTTGCATCACAAATACAATAGGAGATAAGATTAAGCTGTGTCTCTGGCCATAACCAATTTCAAACTGAGCAATAACTGAGTATTCTGTCCTCATGTTCACTCCTTGACTCCAGATGTTAAAGGATAAGCAAGATGAAAGCCTACCCTCACCAACATATGTAACACTAACAGGATGCAACATTGTACCTGAAATATTGCCATAAAGAGGCTAAAAGTGTTTGTGTGGGGGTGGAGTCTTACTTTAACCCTTCTAAAGAAAATAAAAACAAATTCCTTCCAATAGCACCTTAGAGACCAACTAAGTTTGTTCGTGGTATGAGCTTTCGTGTGCATGCACACTTCTTCAGATACATTCAGAAAGATTCTTTTCTAAAGAAAGTTTAAAAGGCCTGTTCAGCCCAAAAGTTTACTTGGAAATAAGTGCAAATGGCTTCATTTCTGAATAAACAGTGTAAAAGTCTGGGAGCATAAGACTTCAGTCCTATGCAAACTTTAAGCCGCACTAAACAGTGTATGGATCACTTTCAAGAAACATACATAGCAGTGTGATGCATAGAAGCCAGCATAATATACCTAAGTAGGGAGATACTGTACTCAGTACTGTATATGATTTGACCCATGCCAACTACACAACTGAAAGAGGAATTGTAAAGTATCTCGTCTTCTGAAATGTTCTATGTAAATAAATTTATGTGCAATAAAGTCATTGCATTAACAGTGGCTATACATATCTAGTTATTACTGTAAAGGTTTAACCATTTTATAGGTAAGTGGCATAGTTTATGACAAACTATTATATTTACTCAGACACCTCACAACAGCAGACAATAGCTCATCATGTTCTAATCACAGCAAAACATTATTCTATGAGGATTTCGTCTAATCAACTATTTTAAAGCCCTGATTTTCTTTCACTTTAGAAGCTGCCGTTGTCAACCAGAATTCCATACAGTACTGATTTGCCATCTTATAAACATCCTACAGTTCTTTACCAGAAGACGAGTGCACAGACTCCTACATCTGCACTCCTATATGCTGACATTTGCTTCCAAGTTAACATCTTTTGGATAGCTGTATCAGTTTTACGCGCGGCTAAATTGTTCAAAACGCTTTGAGGCTTGCATAGCGCTGCTCCTACTTAAATCCGCTTGATGGCAATCCATGGAGGATTCATCCGAACTACAACTCCTATGAAACCCCGCGCTGTTGCACAATCCGGGACAGCGAGCGCAGGGCACCCCTGGAAGTTGTAGTTTCATTGGCCGGAAGCCCAGTAGAAGAAAAGGGGGACTTTCCGCCATCACCGGGACTACAAGCCCCAGCATGCTTTGGGTAACCCGGGGCGGTAATGGCGGCGGCAGCGCCTGCGCATTGCGGTCTCCGTGCGGACCGCGCAGAGTGAATAATAAAGCTCTCCTCCTCGGTGGTAGCGGGCGGCGGCGGAGGGAGTGGAAGGCAGGAGCATGTCGAAGGGCCCGGTAGCGACCGGGCCTCCCGCGACCGGGCCGGTGGCGCCCGCCAGCGCGCTCCAGGCGCAGCCCGAGAAGCCGCAGCACTACACGTACGTAGCGAGAACACCCGCAGCCGCCACTTACTGCTGCTGCGACCGCCGCCGCCGCACCCCTCCGCCCGGCACCCGCCCGCGCGCCACACACGCCTGACGTCAGCGGGCAGCGTGCGGCTCGCGCGCACGGAAGCCAACCGCCCGCCCGGAACCGGCTGGAACCGGTCGTGGCCGGCCTGGGCCGGTGGAATTTCGCCTGAGTGGGAGGGGGCGGGGCGGGAGCTGACACCCCCCCGCCGCGCGCTTTTCCGTTCCCGCGCGCGAGTGCGCGCGCAAGAACAGCCCCACATACATAATACACACACCCCACAGGCTGAGGCGCGCGATACCCATGATGCGTTGCGGCTTGCGCACCCCATGGCCCCCTTTACGTTGACTTTAGGGGGGTAGTGGGTACCTCTTGTAATCTTCCTCGCCCCCCTTTCCCCAAATCATCTGTTTTGTGCTTGGTAGTCTCTCTCTCGGCTCTGCCTTCTTCCGCCTAGTAAAACGGTAATGCGTTTTCCCATGTCACCAAGTAGGACGGTTGTGAAGTCAAATGTTGGAAAAACAAGTGGCTTAGTTTATTATGTTTATATACAATCTTTGCTTTCTCTCTTTCTCAAGTACGAGCCTCGTGTTAATTGCCGTGGGCTTGTGGTAAACACAAATAAGGGCATCCCTTCTCTTATTTCGAAGTGTCTTTTCTAGAGTAAAGGGACCATTCCATAAAATCTAAGCTGTTCTTTGCCAAAGCTTTGACTTTCTTTGCTGTTCTTCCTTGCCACTGGGTTACTTTGTCTTTCTCTCAGGAGGTGCCCCGTTAAAATTTCAAGAATTAGGGGAGCTGTGGTTTGTGTTCTGTGAAGTAAAGGATCCCAAGCCCAGGAGAAACGTTATGTAGAGTAAATTGCTATAATTCTAGAGAAAAAATGGTAACAAAAAGAGAAAGCATAAAATAGTGTTTTTTCTCAGTCGCCGTAGTAGAAAAAGGTCAAAGGGATACTGAGTTCTGAAATAAATGGCATGTTAGTGTTCTGTGGCAATTGTTTGAGGAAAGTATTGTTTTCACTCCATTCAGAAATCCTGGTAAATTCTCTTGTGACCTAATTCTGTGAATAACTTGCTAAGCAAATGCAGGTATTTTGGACCAGACAGTGAATTATGTGCCACTGGTGACATCACCAACCTCTATAATATTGCACTGCAGGTGCAAATCTACAAAGGGTGTTAGTACTGTTATAAGAATTTACGAGGGGGGGGCGATGCCAGGGCATGTCTAGTTTTACCATTTTAGCCATGAACAGAGAGGGGTAACTGGACTGGAGATGAGGCCCGATTCACCAGTTCCCAGAATCCTCCTCTTCGACGCCATGATCTACTGGCACAGCTTTCAAACATCTTCCTCTTCATTCCATTTGCAAATCACCCCTCAGGAATTTATCACCTATCACCCCTCAGGAAGGAAATTCTCAGCAGGGCTGTCAATCTACTCCTTTGATGAGCTAGCAGCTATTGTCTCGCATAGGAAGATAAGGGGAAGAATTGACACCCCTCCACATGAAAAGGACACCCATTATTTCCATGAACTATCCAATTTCCGTGTAAGACCCTTGTTTTTCACACCTTCCAGCCACCATTGGATTGTATGGGAATAGGAGGGTATAAATATTAAGGGTTTCCCATTTATCGGGGCCCTTTCCTTTTTCTTAGAAGGCAGGGACCCTACAGCTGTAGTTTTTTTTCTTTGTCTCAATAAAGGATCAGTATTGTTTTGCCTGATCAACTTGTTGGTCTCTGTCATTTTCCCGACCGGAGCTTTGAACCTAGAATCAACTATTGAGTCTCCGTATCGCCACAGACTTCCATATGAAGCAGTGGCATTTCAGGTAATTCTTATAACAGTACTTTGGCATGGTGTTGTGGGACAGTGGTACTACGCTAGAAACAGCCTCCATTTCTGTATGTGTCTTGTGGTATAATACAAAGCTAATATATGGCACGGAATTGGCCAGAAATGAAGTACAGTCATGTTAGAACTGAGAAAGTGCAACCCTTCATGTATCTTAGGCTGCAATCCTGTACAGTGGTACCTCGGTTTAAGAACAGTCTTGTTTAAGAATGATTCGGTTTATGAACTCTGCAAAACCGGAAGTAGTGTCCCGGTTTGCGAACTTTACCTCCATCTAAGAACGGAATCCAAACAGTGGAAGGGCACCGGCAGCGGGAAGCCTCATTAGGGAAAGCGTGCCTTGGTTTAAGAACAGTTTCGGTTTAAGAACGGATTTCCGGAACGGATTAAGTTCGTAAACCAAGGTACCACTGTACCTACATTCCTTGAACTAAATCCATTGAACTCAATAGGGCATACTTCTGATTGGACATGTGAATTGTCTCAAGGATATGGAGAAGTGGAATAAAAATGTTGTAAATTAGTAAAATGCTCAGAGCTAGTAATACTGCTACAAGCAGTCACTGCGTTTAACTGATTACAGTAAGATAACAAATGTTAGTGCAGATTTGTCTTACTTGTAACACAGAAGATCCTGCTGCTGTAGCTTGCTCCAGTATACCTGCTCCATGCAAAATGCTCATTTATTTAATAAGTTTTGAAATTAATGGCTTCCCAGCCAGAATGTGGTACACTGCTTCAAGAGGCAAAGTTGAACAATAAAATAAATTGGATACATAACTGTTGTGCAAAATTGCTTGGATATTTGTTCTGCTGCTCAATTGGGACTCAACCAATTTTTATTTCAGGCCTAGTTTACAAGTATGATAACACACACACACAAAATCAAATGGTGAAATAAATGATACCAGGAATACAGTTCATAGGTGTGTGTTTTCATTTTTGCCTTATGGGTACATTTTGATTACCGGTATTTTAAAGTTTACTGAACTCATCTCTGAGGTTTAAAAATCAGTTTTCTTGTAAAAAATTGCTCAGACAAAACTTGCTGGTAGACTTTGCAAACTGATGTTTCAAATGCAGTCTTTGTTTTTGCATGATCACATGCATTTTACTATACTAGTAATCAGGGCTTATGCTGAAGTAAGTGTGAGTTTACCTAGGAGTAAGTGGGGTTAAGATTGTAGCCTTAGTGCAGCAAATGCATTTGTGTTCACAGAATTGTAATGGTTGGCATTTATTTGCTTAATTTTTTTGCAATGAGAGAACCATGTGTATTCTGGTTCTGCTGACTGTAATCTGTCCTTCTTGATCCCTTCTCTCAAAAAGTTACTAAAATGTGCTGAATGTTCTGAAGTTATTAATAAGTTAACGTCTGCTTATAAGTGTGAGGAATTTCTTGCTGGACTGTTTCTCTACATGCATATTTATAAAGTAATTAGTAATATATATATTTAATAGTATGTTATGACTTCATCTACTGAACAGTTGTCTTTGCAAAGTGAAAACTTTGAGAACAGAGATAATAGTTACTATACAAGTTGCTGATGACTGTAGATATCCCCTTGAAGAAACATGATTGTTTCTTGAATCTGCCTTCCCCAGACAAAAACTGACAGCCACTTTTCACCAGTGTTAGAAACTGAGATATGAAAGCTAGGAGCTAAATGGCACCTTAAACCTAGGTTATGGGTGCAACAATGCAATATCTAGGCACACTTTTTAATAACAAGAATACAAAGCTGAACATGAATGAACTGCAGCTAAAATATTATGTTCATTTTTCACATGGTCTAAACGGGTCTCTTCTCTAGTCTTTGGAGAGTAGCTGGAAGTGGGGAGGCAGAAAAAGGTATTCCTTTCCTTCCACTCTGCAGTTTTAATCTGAAATCTTAGGCACAGTACTGCGCTCAGAGCTCAGAAACTGCGTGCGTTAATGAAATTCCGTGTCACAAAATGTGTATAGAACAATGAGTTTTGAACACTGCCTTCCACATTATATTGTTGTTGTTGTTCAGTCGTTCAGTCGTGTCCGACTCGTCGTGACCCCATTATATTAGGGACACTGAAATATGATCAATTATCATTTTCTGTCTAATTGTCTCATAATGAAACCTGGTTAAGATGACTGAGTTCAGACATGCTGGTCCACTTCTGGAACCACAACATACCTGTATCATCTTTAGAGGCATCTTTAGAAGGGGGGTTTTAATTTTGGAAATTAGAAACAAGTAAATTTCCAATTTTGATAATTGGGTAAAGCAAAATAACAACCCAGATAGAGAGTGGAGAGAGAGGGAGAATTCTTGTGTCCTTAACCAGCTGTACACCATATACTGGTTAAAGTAGTTGGGCTTGAAACGGTAGCAATATTTTCTCTCTTTTATAAGATGTTAGAATGTATTGAAAATGGCAGGAATATAATTATGAAGGGGTAGTTGCTGGAATGTAAAAGTAGTTTTTGTATGTCATTTAAAAAACACAAATCTAGAAATTGTGGCTGTGTGAGAAAGATAAAATGTTTAGGCATTGGGCTGCTTTAAATACAAAGCTAAACCATGGTTTTGGTGTTACTAATGGATGCGGGTGGCCTAGGGCTTGCCAATCAGAAGGTCGGCGGTTCGAATCCCCGCGATGGGGTGAGCTCCCGTTGCTTGGTCCCTGCTCCTGCCAACCTAGCAGTTCGAAAGCACGTCAAAGTACAAGTAGATAAATAGGTACCGCTCCGGTGGGAAGGTAAACGGCGTTTCCGTGTGCTGCTCTGGTTCGCCAGAAGTGGCTTAGTCATGCTGGCCACATGACCCGGAAGCTGTACGCCAGCTCCCTCGGCCAGTAAAGGAGCGCCACAACCCCAGAGTCGTCTGCGACTGGACCTAACGGTCAGGGGTCCCTTTACCTTTAAACAGGCCTAAATACCGCTCTCTCACCTTCCCTTGCGTGCCACAACTCACTTCCTTCCTGATTTGAAGCAAATCATAGTTCATATTCCCCCCCCCCCCCAATTTTTATTTTTATTTTTGCAAACTATGGTTTGTGCTTGTATGTACTGTATCTCAATTCTGTTATGTAGAAGTAAGTTTGCACTGGTGCATTGTCACCAAGGCTGTGTATACTTCGCAGAACTTACATTATTATTTTAAAATGTGTAGAAAGGAAACCCAAATTCTGTGCCAACTAAAGCTGATTTTATTTTTATTTGGAACAGTTTTGCCATTTTATGCTCTCATAAAATTCATTAGACTTCTAATTGTGCAGAGGAGCAAGAAGCTATGCAAGGTACTTATCCTTAGACCACTAGAAAATCTGTTTAACCTCTTGTCAATCAGGCTGTTGGCTTGTTTCTCTTCAATAAATCAAGGGTTTTAAACCACAGTTAACTTTCAACTATGGTTTAAAGAAGTTGTTCCCAAACTTTTTTGGGCCACCATCCACTTGGTTGCATAAAATCAACTCTAGGGCTTCCTACCGTACCCTTCTGTATAAAAAGCATTATTCAGAATAGTGGTTTGCACAAGCCACTAAGGAATATAATAACACAAAAAATCAAAACAAGAACAATTAATTGCATATTCATTGAAAATGCAATTGAAACTATTTCGTTTAAACAGTGATAAACTTGATCCAGTGACACCAGCTTTTCGAAGTCATAGTTATTTACATCTCCAGCACCTCCCTGCTACCCCGTGCCTCTAAGCTCCCCTCCCAAATAATCCAATTACCCACCCACCCCAGAGGGCTGTACTGCGCACTATGGGAACCACTAGTTTAAAGTCATGTGTGAACAAGGCAAGAAAGTGAGTGAAATCATAGAACCATAATACACTCCTGAATTTACCTTCCTTTTTTGTAACACCACAAATTTGCAGTAAAGTTATAAACAAAGACGTGGCTGCTTGAGGTGATTTAACCCCAAGAGTTCAAGCAATGAGTATGGCATATTAATTCTATCAGTCAACCATTAGCTCTTCCACTTGCAATCTGCAGAGCAGTTATTAAAAGGGAAGGCCTGAATAAGAGACAGTAAGAGTTTACTAGACAAGAACTATAAGGATTAACTATAAGGAATAAGTGTGAAAAGCAGTGAGATTTCCATGTGAACAATGCTCATTGTGCTGAAGAAGCTGAAGATAAAATGTAGTTATTGGCATGGTATGTTTGTCTTCTTTCATAGTAAAATGAACATGTGAAATATTTACTTGAGTATTCCCATGCAAAACACTGAACTAATGGTCTATTTTTATAAGCAAATAGAACAGTGTTGGCATTAAAAGGATTTCAGTGAGATTTCTAAGTAATGTTTTTTTGGAATTTTGCATCTCGATCTTGACAACATGTTTCCTTCTAGCCAGGGGACTATGAACACAGAACTCATGACTACCTACAGCAGACCGATTCAGGTGTAGTTTCTGTACCAAACTGAGCAAAACTTACTCCATTGCTGGATGTGGTTTTACTTTTGCAATGTAGCAGCCTGTTATTACACATGGTCAAGCTGATTAACTTGCTGATTAATAGGGAAACCTGTTTGGGGCAGTTACCTGAAAATTCTATTGATTTTAGCAATTAATTTTTTTCCAAAGAAGCATTTTTGGTTTCATTTTCAATCAAAGTACTTTGGCTTAACTCTGTTATGAATCTGTCACACTAGGGCTGCAGTATCTAATTAAGTCAATGGGATTATTCAGGAGTTGGCTGCAGGCGACAAGGTTTATACTAAGACAAAATAGCTCACATACTTTCCCTGTTCCTGGAGTTGAGGTGGCACCTGGAATCTGTTTACAGGGTTTTTGGCTGTAGCATTGGGAAGCATTCTTCAGTATTCTGCTGTAAATAGATAATAAGGACATGCTTATTTTGAATTTCAATTTTATAATTGCACTAAGAATAGTTCTTGAAATGTTTTATTGGCTCTCAAGACTTGGTCATATGAAACATTTTACAATTTTGCGCTCTGTGGTGGGGTGTGTGTTTGTGTGTGTGTGTTTTCCCCGGGGTGGGGTGGGGATAGAGAATCAAGAAATGTTACAAAATAACAGAATGTCATGGCAGTTGTTACATATGAAAGCAGTTAGATGAGAGCTTTATACATTAGTGGCATTGTGTGAACATCTTACTGAATGTTTTCATCTTCTGTTCAGCTACTTTCCTTAATATTTGTAAATGAGTTATAAAAGGGACTAATCAGTGTCATTATTTCTGTAATGCCAATACTTCCCGTTCTCCCCCCCCCCAAAAAAACCCAACAACACCGGGAAGTAGAGTCACTGAGAGTTTGATTACAGTTTGACATGTTACCTGAAAAGATGTTATAGTGCTAGGTATTTCTTAATAGTTGTCTATTAATATGACTTATTTATTGGAAATGTCTATATTCTGATCCTTGGTTTGGATATCAGCAAAACCAACGTTTATATATATTCCATTGTTTGTAGTTTGACAATGGAAATACTATTCTATGTAATTATTCCAGATTCCCCCTTGCTTTCCCCTTGTTATTATATTTCAGAATATTTTGCTATAAATCCCCAATATCAGCGAGTTCCACATGATTTGAAAGTTAAACCCGAGAATCATTGGATTTTCATCTGTGTGTGGAAATTATACCTTGGAATATGTTAGACTGAATCAAAATGAGCATTTCTTATGGCCAATTGACAAAGCTGTATTCAAAGGAAGTGAAAGCAAGTGATCAAGTGTGTTAGGAAAGAAAATATTCATTTAAAAAATTGACTGGTTATGCCAGCATGTTAATGGAGATGCACATTCAAAAGCAGTCCCATTGAAAATGATCCACTTGGATTTATTCACTTGGATGCAAGCAGCATTGACACCTAGTGAATATTTAAATGCATTCTGCATTCAGGACACCACAGATGAAAAAGTCCTCCTGTGTTGACATCTGCCTCATCTCTCCTAGTAGGGGCACTCTACAGAGGGCAGTGGAGTCCAAAGATCT
This sequence comes from Lacerta agilis, assembly GCF_009819535.1. NCBI lineage: Eukaryota > Metazoa > Chordata > Lepidosauria > Squamata > Lacertidae > Lacerta > Lacerta agilis. The sequence goes on from NC_046313.1 coordinate 32,068,162, forward strand.
TAACAATCAGATACATTGTTTCAGGAGCAGGGAGCCCTTAAGGTACCTTAGTTCCAAGCTGTCAGGGGCTTTAAAGATCAAAACTAGTATCTTGAACTGGGCTCAGAAATGAATCAGTAGCCACTGAAGATCTTTTAATACTGGCAGGATACATTCCCAGTGAGCCATAGTTGGCTTTTAATGATTCCAAGTACATTAGTTTTTCTGTTAGTTAAGTTGATGATACTTTAACAGTTAGTTTGAATGCCAGATTGTTATTTAATTAATTGGTAATATTTGCTTCTCATATTTCTGCCAGAAAGGCACCCAAGGAGACCATCTTTAAGGAGTCAAACAATATAAGGGCCAAGTTAACAGAGCAATCCTATGCATTTTGTTCAGAAATGAGTTCTCACTGTGGATAATAGAGCTTATTGCCAGGTTAGTGTGCATAACTTTGTAACCTTAAATCTTCAGTAAATATTTAAATGATACTGACAGATTGTATTTCTTGAATATTTGTAAATGTTTCCTTAAAAAGATGCATAACTTATTACAGTTATTGCAGACATGATTTTCTTTTGTTTGGGTGTATACATTTTTTTTTACTAGTATCATGTACACAGCATCAATCCAGTGAAAACTTGTTATGGTTTTCATTGTTACCAGCGGTACAGCTGTCCTCAAGTTTAATAATAATAATTTATTTGTACCCCGCCCATCTGGCTGGGTCTCCCCAGCCACTCTGGACGGCTTCCAACAAATATTAAAATACATTAAAATATCACAGATTAAAAACTTCCCTAAACAGGGCTGCCTTCAGGTATTTTCTGAATGTCAGGTAGTTGTTTATCTCCTTGACCTCTGATGGGAGGTCATATACTTCCTCATGGTCCTGGGCTTGTAGAAATCCCTGCCATTGGGAGATGTGTCAGGTCTGAAATCTTGGACTGTGCAGGCAGGCAGTTTATGCCGTTAAGTTTAGGCAAGCATTTGATCTTCAATTTGATCTTTTTTCTTTCTGCTGTATTTAGTGTTTTATAGAACATAGTCTGCGTATACACAGGTTGCAGAAGCAAGAGGTTGCTTACAGTTCAGCCTATCTTTCCTTCTCCCCTACACTCACCCAAAAAGCCAGGGAGTCCAGGGACTTTCCTGAATAGCAACTGTTTATTCTTTTCTAATCTTGTAAAGCTGTTATAAATATATCCCTGTTTGTAGATTCAAACCTATTTACAGTATAAAGGTACCCCTGACCATTAGGTCCAGTCGTGGACGACTCTGGGGTTGCGGCGCTCATCTCGCTCTGTAGGCCGAGGGAGCTGGCGTTTGTCCGCAGACAGCTTCCGGGTCATGTGGCCAGCATGACTAAGCCACTTCTGGCGAACCAGAGCAGCGCACAGAAACACCGTTTACCTTCCTGCCAGAGCAGTACCTATTTATCTACTTGCACTTTGATGTGCTTTCGAACTGCTAGGTGGGCAGGAGCTGGGACCGAACAACAGGAGCTCACCCTGTAGCAGGGATTCAAACTGCCAACCTTCTGATTGGTAAGCCCTAGGTTCTGTGTTTTAGACCACAGTGCCACCTGCGTCCCACTCACAGTATGTTACGTACTCTCTATTCATCTGGGGGGGGGGGCAAGTTTGCTGCCAAGGAGTGTGGTGGAGTCTCCTTCTTTGGAGTTCTTTAAGCGGAGGCTTGACAGCCATCTGTCGGGAATGCTTTGATGGTGTTTCCTGCTTGGCAGGGGGCTGGACTGGATGGCCCTTGTGGTCTCTTCCAACTCTATGATTCTAAGTTTCTCCAACGGTTGAGCATTCCTTGAAAGGAAGTACATCTGCCTCTTTTAGTTTAAAAAGTAAATCTGTAATTCTAAATAATAAAATTCAGGATTAAGCTGCAAGAAATATGAATGATGACAAAATATACGCATAGTGTATGAGTGCAATAAAAGTAGAATTTGAAGTGTCTGTCTGTTTTGTGAAGCTTGGCTAGGTAGGTAATACTGTAAGGTAAAGGGTAAAGGGACCCCTGACCATTAGGTCCAGTTGCGGACAACTCTGGGGTTGCAGCGCTCATCTCGCTTTACTGGCTGAGGGAGCTGGCGTACAGCTTCCAGGTCATGTGGCCAGCATGACTAAGCCGCTTCTGGCCAACCAGAGCAGCGCATGAAAACGCCGTTTACCTCCCCCCCCCCCGCCCGAAGTGGTACCTATCCATCTACTTACACTTTGACGTGCTTTCGAACTGCTAGGTTGGCAGGAACAGGGAGCTAGCAACGGGAGCTCATCCCATCGCGGGGATTCAAACTGCCGACCTTCTGATTGGCAAGCCCTAGGCTCTGTGGTTTAACCCACAGCGCCACCCGCGTCCCTAGGTAACACTGTACTTGCTGGTAAAAAATTATTAAACTTGTAAAAGGGCCCTTTATTACTGAGAGTTTCTTTCTTTCAAGTATCAGCTTCTTAGTCATTAGCAGGAATTTCATAGCCCCAAGCTTCTTCTTAATACCCAAACCAACAAAATCTGGACCAAATAAGCATTCAAAGCTGCCCTCTATAGGGCATACTAGAGGCTGCATAGCAGATCAGCTCCTATTGGCTGACATGAGGTTTATCAAATAAATGTAATGATCCCTTGAGCCTTGACCTTTAAAAAGAAAATAATTAAAAGTAGCCACAAAGGGTTGTGAGGAGGAATGGTTTGGGGAAAGGTGCTGGCTTAAACCTTTTACCTTCAACACTCCCTCTGCTATTTTTCTCTGGGGAGGGGGGAACAGAACTCTTCCACTCAAGTTCACAACTTTCTACAGCTGCTTCTCCTTAGAAAACTATCATGAGATTGTTACACGTATCTGTCATGTAATTTCTAGTTTGGTCTCAATTCCGTTTTGTAACATTGTATTGTGATTTGGTTAGATGTCATGGCTGTGATTTCGATGTTTCCAGAAATCTCTTAGGATCAAGAATTCCATTTTACCGGTAAGTTCTTGAAATAATTCCATAGCAAGGCACATTATCTTTTTTTTACTTGTGTTTCTTGATCAGTAGTGAAATGAACTCTGGTGACTTGGTGATCAGATTTAATGCCTCCTTGAATTTAGGACAGGAATTTAATTTAGAGCAGCATTACATTTACATTGTCACAATACTTATAAGATTGTTGCAATTATTAATATACATCAGTTACAGGGCTTATAATTTAGTTAATTTTGCAGCAATAATAGATCACCAGTAAAGTGGATGAATGCTGCACACAGTATAATGATAATTTAAGACGATGCTTAAATATATGAAGATCTGTGGGAGAATTTTCATGTCAAGCAAATAAATAGCTGTTTGTCAACATCTTCTCATTTGGGTTGATTCCTTTGACAAGGATGTCCTTAGGGACACAGGTAGAGTTCCATGCAATGAAATTATTTCTTGCGATGAAATTATTTCCCAGCACTGATTCTATTTTAGAAGTGTTGGAGTACTGAAAGGCAGAAAAAAATCTTTGGGGTGGGGGGCTGTATCAGGTCCTGTATCAAGCTAGCCACTGATGATCTTCCCAGTATAAGTATGCATCAGGGCAACCAAGGCTGCTTCTGTGTAAAAACAAACAAACAAACAAACAAACAAACTTAACAGGTATGAAGCTAGTGTAGAAATGAATCCAATCAGGCTCTTCCAAGATTAACTGCCACCACTCATTTGGACATCATGCCTAGGCAGGGAATGTTATCATTAACTACATTCTTTGGATATATGAAGATGCTTCACTTGTCTTATTTCACAAAACATTAAAAAAAAAAGTTAAACATCTCGGTAAAAAAAAACCCTAACCTCGGTCAGAGAGTTAAGTAAACTTCCCACACTATTTTGCCCTTTTACAATCTTTAGTTGTGTTAAGTGGGAGAGCTGTTAACATACCCAGGCAACCCCCCCCCCCCATATCCGCATTTTTAATATGTGTGCAACTGTGTTCAGCATTACACCAAACCTGGAAATGACCTGGAAACATCATAAAGGTGTAACTGAAACATCACTATAAGGGTGGAGTGGAGGTGGAATAGGGACAGAGTGGGGCGGGATAGGGTGTTTGCAGGCCTTTTGAATGGGTTTCAATAATACACTGCCTGTATATGTTTTATTCCTGTAGGTGTTTTTAAGTGGCAAAGATACATAGCCATTCTTAACAGATAACGTGATGCAGTAAATATTTCTAGAGCCTACCAGTGATGTGTTTACAATTAATCGGTATCAAGTAAATCACTTCAACTTTAACCTCTTTGAAATCATACTAAGAGTATGGTAAGAGCTGAATAAAAATAAGAGGCCTAAAATTGTGGGCAAGACTTACCTGAATGATCTTTTCCATACTAATTAGTTGATATTTATTTAGGTGCTAAAGATTATTTCAAGGCATGCCAAAACTGTCATCTTGACAGATGTACATTTATTGAAACACTTTCCCTTTCATTTATTTGCCACACCCCTTCATTCCCAATTTCATTTGTTTCCACAAAATTTTTGTTGTCTTGAGCAGCTTAAATGGTGGTTGATCTTTGCAAGGCTTGCAAAATTATGTCTTGCTGGTGGAAGGGAGATAATGGAATGGTAATCAGTGTTGTATTCAGAAAGAAACATATTGGTCTTTTTATGCCAGGAGGTGTCTTGAGAAATTAGCATACAGCTATTTATTAGATGATGCCAACCAGTTTACTTTGGATTGCTGATACAGAAAATTCAAAAAATTAGTTGGATGTTACAGTGTAGGAGAATCTTAAGATAGAAGCATGTGTATATTCTCATGAAGTGATGTTTTAAGGGGGTGGGGCTGTAGTTCAGCAGTGGTTTGCATGCAAAAGCTACTAGGTTCAACATTAGGAAGCCACCTTATACTGTTACAGACCATTATTCTACCTAGTTCAGTATTGCCTACACAAACTCAGAGATTCCTCAAGGTTTCAGATAGAAGCCTGGAGGCTCCAGAAATTGGAGAAGAGCTATGACACTGTGGTATAGGGCATGTTTTCAGTGTAGGAGTTCTTAGCTTCAGTCACCAGCATCTGTAGTGTGGGAAAGTGGAGGGTGAGAGGGAGCACTTGGAAAGCCCCCTGTTTAAAATCCCAGTGAATGTGAATGAGTCTTCTTCAACTTTGTCTCTTCCCATTGTTGAGCTACAACTTCCATCATCTCTGATCATTGGCTGTGCTGCTGGCAGTTGGTCCAACAACTGCCAAGGACACCAGATTGGGGAAGACTCTGTAAACAATGCTGAGCTAGATGAATGTATTTTCTGATGCTGTGTAAGGTAGTTTTCTATTGCTGCTGGTTATGAGTCTCATGCTCACACAAATGAACAAACAACATGTTTCGTATTTGATGCAGGAATGCCTTAGAAATAAAGTAAACTGTGGTGCTTAGCCTAAAAAATCTGTAGTCTCTTGCACATAACAAAGATTTTTAGATATCTGGTGGAAAGAGGTTTTGGGAGAACAATTAGCTTTCTGATATGTAATGTTTTCTGTCTACCAGCCTGACTTTCTTAGCAGCTGTACATATTCAGGCATTCCAAAATTCTATTTTACAACATCTAGCATGCTTTGGTAAGCATTGTGGGTCCCATCTGCTTCCATTGTCTATCAGCTACTGTTCATTCTAGATATTTCACCATGAGGTTTTAGCAGATCCTATTTGCTACTCCATGCATACGGTATGGTTTATTATCTTAGCTAGCTAGTAATCTTTCACATTTGGGCAGTTGATTCTGCTTTACAGAGCAGGTGAAAGTTTTTGATAAAATTAAATTTGGCCAAGGTGTTGATTCTTCAGCATCAGCAGCCACAAGCCAAACTTCGGAAGAGTAGGCCAGCACTGGCATTCCCACTTACCGTTAACTGAGACACTGGATCATCAAATATGCACAAGCAGATGGTTAGCCTCATGTTAATTACAGAACACATTTGAGCCAAATTCAGACAGATATTTGTGGTGATTTGCATGCTGCAGACTTAAGATTCCTTTTTCCAATGGAAAAGCCCTTGAATGAATGACTTATGCAGCCTACTGGATATTTCTGATAAGGCCATCAGTTCAGAACCAATTAACACTTGGAATAACTTACTATCACAGGGTTCTAGGCAGCATTTTATATTTTATTGAGATAAGCAGAGGGCTACAACATGTGACTTTGCAATTGCTGTAGGTAGGTATGTGTAATGTAAATTAACAATTGGTTCTGTTAAACTTTTATTTCTCTGGACAAAAGTATCATATACAAAAAAGCACATTTACTTAAACCCTACTTCCTGCAAATGTTCCCTACATAAGCAATCTTACCTGTAGGTGAGTGTTCTTGGAACAGTCTGTGCTATCAAAGGAAACTGTGGCCTGGAGGTTCTTACTTTTTATCTCTCCAGATGCCTAAATCAGTTGTTCCAAATTGCAGATTTACTTAAAGGGTATGTGTCCTGCTCTCATTTGACTAGAGAGAGGCTGTTTGGATGACCTTAATTTTCTGAGGGTCCATTGTGGGTTATGTTCCTGATTTTCAAAGCTGGAGAAACAGTTCTTGAACTGAGGTAACTGAGAGTTTTTGTAGCCCGTGAGTGACTAATTTAGAAACTAAGGGAAAATAAAAGAATAACAAAATGTGGTGCTGTTCTATAAATGGAATTCTTACATACATTTAAAAATAGAGCTTCTTTGGGTTGCTTTTGAGGAAGTAGCATAATTACGGAATAGTGTGCCTCTCCTACTTGGTTAAGTTTTTGACATATTAAAGTAGTATCAGAAAGAAGTTGTATAGCTGTTCAGGGAAAAGGTCCTGCCATGATGAAGACAATATGCAGTGCTTTAAAACCATATGAACCCCAGAGGAATTGCTGCTGGTTGGCTTGTACCTGCCATTTCTACCTGCTTGACTCATTGAGTAAAGATATGTTGAAATTGAGCTAGCTAGTTCAATTTGAGGTTATCCACAGTAAAGCCTAGGAACTGATGACTTTCTCTGAAGTGAAAATGTTAGGATGCATGTTGGGGTAGAAACAATGTACCGGTACTTATTTCCTTAGGATCCTGACTCTTTGTGATCCCCATTGTATGCTTACCTATTGAAGGCCTAGGGGTATTCTGTATGCTTTTATCGGCATAGAGTTGATACCTTTAGGGGGTCATGCTAAAATAAAATTATTTATAGTCAATAGTGAATGTTTAATAATGTAATTTCTGGTGCAGATCCAAACATGCAAGAAGAAATCTGCTGCCTTGTTCTCAGCAGATTTCTCCAGCTGCAGTTGAAGTACCATTGGTTCTGATAGTAATCTTTTAGTGCCAGTAATCATACACTCCATGCTAACAGTTTTTATAGTAATAGCCAATGTTTTAGAATCCAAAAGTAATAATTCAACTGAAATAGTGGGAAATGGATTAGATGCTTTCAGTTCTTTCATGTGAATAATTTCAGGCATTCATTCAGCAGTGAAGGAATGTCTGCTTAAGGGGTTTGAGGGTTTCTGTTTGTGTATTCCTTTGTTTTGTAACTGACCCAGTATTTTCTTAGGAGAGTTCAAGTACATTTACCTATACAAGCACATGTGTATGCACGTGCTCGCATAAGAATTGGATAGGACTGTATCTAAAAATACTGTCATTTTATTTAATATTTAACCAGTTTTCTAAACATGCAGACAGCCATTTCCCCAATAGGATAGAAAATGAAACTGAACTGATTGTGGTGGCTACGTTTTTAGTGTTTTCTTCTGTAATCCAGGTTTTAAAGAAATGGCTTTGGTTACCTTTATCTCAGTGCCTTAGATAAATCAGCAGCTTCTATATTTCAGTTTTTTATGGTGTCATTTTGGAAGTCGAAGGGAATCTTTTCTGGAAGTCTGTTCAACTTCCAAAACGTTCGGAAACCAAAGTGTGGCTTCTGATTAGCTGCAGGAAGCTCCTGCAGCCAATCGGAGGCCACGGAAACCCCATCGGACGTTCGGGTTCCAAAGAAAGTTCGCAAACCGAAACACTCACTTCCAGGCTTGCAACATTCGGGAGCCAAAACGTCCAAATACCAAGGCATTCAGGATCCAAGGTATGACTGTATAGGCAGGAAGGTGGCATACAATAAGTGTGCTGTGCATCAGTGGAATAACGAGTTCTGACAATGGTGATCAGACTTGAGGGTTTGCTTCCCCACACAGTCATTTAACAGGGGCAAAACTAAGCTTTGTTTCACCTGGGTCAAAGACCCAGTTTGGCACCCCATGCACATTTGTGCACGTACCCACACAGGTTGGGAGCCTCCATGGTGCCTTTCTGGAGGCTTCACCTGGGACAAAACACCTGGCTAGCCCCACCCCCACTCCCCATAGCAATGGCTTGGTCTTAAATTGGGTCCAATTAGTGCACTTTAGTGTTCTCCATCAACTCCCATTTTCTCCTTGTGGCCTCTCATTTTGAGTTAGCGTAGATCCATCCAATACCAGTGTGGTGTGTTCAGGTCCAATCCCACTGTGATAACAGCAAAAGGAGTGTTAAAATTTCTATAGAAACACCAAAGTTCAAAAAGCTTATGTTCTGCTTCCCCCGCCCCCTCTACTCACACACATGCATCTTTGGATTCAAGCCATAGTGAGTTCAGGCTGCAGGAGAGGTGTGTTATGCATATACAAAGGAGGGGCTTTTTGCTGGTGGCACCCAGGCTTTAGAACACCCTCCTGAAGTACTGTAAGTAAGACTGGTGCTAACACAATCCTCATCCCAGGGAGACTATTGAACTCCTGAATCCTCCTGAATCGCTGCCTTGAGGCTGTTTTGAACAACTGAGGGGGAACAAGATGAACCTTAATCCGGATAAGGCAGAGGTCCTGTGGAAGGAAAAACATATGCTTTTGTATGGAGGTTTGTAACTGATTCTAGAAGGGGTTGCACTTCATCTGAACGATCGAGTTCACATTTTGTGAATACTGCTAGAATCCATGCTAAATGTTGATGATGAGGTGGCAGCCATGGCCGGGGTGCTTTTTTCAGTTTTGGCTGGTTTGTTAGCTGAAACTCTACCTGGAAAGAATGGATGTTGCTTCAGTTATCTATGCACAAATGAGTATCTAAGCTGGACAACTGCAATGTACATGAGACTGCTTTTAAAGGTGGTTAAAAACCTTCAACTGAAACAAATAAAAGTTGGTTGGGGCTGCACTGTCCCAATGTGTTTCTGAACCCAAATTAAAGTGCTGGTGATAATCTTAAAGGCCCTAATCAGTTTGGGACTGAGTTACCTACAGGACTGTGCATGAGATGGAACCTCTGAATCTACCTTGTGGGCTCTGCTCAGGCCAGTTTCTTTCTTTTTACAGATACCTGAAGGAATTCCGCACAGAGCAGTGCCCACTCTTTGTGCAGCACAAGTGTACTCAGCATAGGCCCTATACATGCTTCCACTGGCACTTTGTCAACCAGCGTCGCCGCCGGTCTATCCGCCGTCGGGATGGCACCTTTAACTACAGTCCTGACATTTACTGCACCAAATACGATGAGACCACAGGGATCTGTCCAGAAGGAGATGAGTAAGTTATTCAAGGCTGCATCTAACTTGACCAGATGGAGGTTCTAGCCTGCACTTACAGAGAGGAGAGAATTCAACAAACCAGCTTTTTAAAAATCATGCAGAAGAACCCATGAAGAAATGTGGAAACGCTGCAGTAGAAACTTGAACAAAAAATTAATTACGATTGCACCACACCTATATATTCCCCCCCCCAAAAAAAATGAAGGCTGTAATTCAAAGGTTTTTTTTGCTCTGAAATAATCCTAGAGAAATTAGTGAGGTTTATTTTAAAATTAATGGCCTGAGGATCGATTCCTCATTTTATATCCTTATTTTACAAAGGATACAAATGGGGGGAAAGTGCTGGATTTGACAACCGTGAGGACTAAAAAGAATTTCTTGTTGCGCAGCATGTTTCAGCCTTTTGAGTTTCTACGAGCTCTCTTCCCCCCCCCCTTGTAGGTGTCCATTCCTGCATAGAACTACTGGTGACACAGAACGTAGATATCACCTGCGCTACTACAAAACTGGAATCTGCATCCATGAGACTGACTCGAAAGGAAACTGCACCAAGAACGGTCTCCACTGTGCTTTTGCTCATGGGCCCCATGACCTCCGCTCTCCAGTTTATGATATCAGGTTAGTAGAGGATGAAGTTCCTTGTCTGCAGAAGTATGCTTGCTAAGCCAAAATGGAACAGATCAGAGTACAAAATGCTGCTGAATGTGTAGTGTTTAGCATCAGAAGTATGATGGTGTTCTGTTTTCTCTCTTCCTCCCCCCCCTGCCCTCCCCCCGCACAAAATAATATGTTATATACAATCCTTTAAGACCGTTTCCTGTGACTTTTTATGTATCACAAGGTGACTTGGGCAAGTATCTTGGTGCCAGGAGCCCCATTATTATGAATAGATTTAATATAAGCCAGACTCTTGCTAAGCCTCAACCATTGCACTCATTAGACATAAGATAGCAAGGTGGGTAGGAAGAGGTTAAATCTGCTCCCCTCCAACTAGGCCCCCCCCCCCAGAATATCTCCACCACCAGATGACTGCCAAGAATCACCTATCAGTTTAAAGAAAGGGATGATATGACTTTAATTTCTTAGAACAAGATTTGTATAGATACAAGCAGCCTAAGTTTGTAAGATTAGGTGAAACTAGACATTGGCAGCAAACACTGGTCTAGGAATTCTGGTCACCCCCATACATCTGTGAAGCAGAGGGAGAGGACATGATTCACAGGGAAGATGCTATGGTATGGGAATATGCTCTGAAAAAAAACCCTTTTTTCTATCCACATTTCCCCATAGTCTACAACCACTTTATCTGTTTCGTCCTACAAGGCAGCAGATGCATATCTGAGTCCCATGACTAGAGAGGGAGTTGCTGTGGGAAAGTGGCAGTAGGGGAAGGATTAATTACCCTTCCCCTGCCTGCTGCTTCTTCCCTGCAGATCACACCCTTCCTCAGCTGATGTGTAGTTGTGTGTTACTGACTGGGGTTCCCAGCCCTGAGTCTGCAACCAAGTGTCTCTTTCAGCCATTAGAGGTAAATATCATTTCATTAAGTATACGGGAGAACATGTTTAAAGAGATGTTAACATTAGACCTAAGGTATTATTTCCAATACTTCTGTAAGATGAAAATACTTAAGTTTAGGAAATAAATAGACATTGTATTTGTTTGTTCTATCTATGTTATGGCTATCAAAAAGGAATATGTGAAGCATGCTAGGAGTTTACTTGGGTTTGTTTTGGGAGGTGGGGAAGATGAATTATGCTATTTAACTTGCTGGAGGCACACCAGTTGAGATTCAACCAGGATCTTATTTTACCTTCTTCATGAAGCACCATGCCCCTGCGTGCAAATAAATGTGTGTGTTGTATAGGGGATTAATAGAACAACAGTGGAAAATGGGGTGCAATATGTCTTGTAGGAGTTTTCTCCAAAATAGCAGGAGGACAGAGTGCTCATACAAATCCTGAATCTCTAAAAGTGGGCTTAGCAAAAAAGAAAGAAAGAATAAATGTATGGGAATTCCTGCATTGTGGCAACTCCTATCTGGTAGACACACATCTCTTTCTCTGAATCTTCTCTGCCTGCCTATTGTTCATTTAACTCTGTTCCCTAAGGGAGCTTCAGGCCATGGAAGCTTTGCAGAATGGTCAGACTACATCAGAGGGTGGCATAGAGGGTCAGTCTGCAGTTGCCGCTAGCCATGCTATGATAGAGAAAATACTCAGTGAAGAGCCAAGGTGGCAAGGTGAGTTCCTTAGGGTCTTACATAGGGCTGTCCATTGTTCTTGGACTGCCCGCTCCTCCTATCACAAGGTTCTTCATGTAGGAAGCAATATGCTTGTCACCACAAATTAACCAGCCACACCTGTCTTCACAGACACAACATATGTTTTGGGAAACTACAAAACAGAACAATGTAAGAAGCCCCCACGTCTCTGTCGCCAGGGTTATGCCTGCCCTTACTACCATAATAGCAAAGATAGAAGAAGGAGCCCCAGGAAACACAAATACAGGTACAGTGCCTCAAGATCTGGTGTTTTGGAAGGGACCAGTAGTTTTGAGTTTTCTTCAAACCTATTGAACCCATTTATGTGATTACTTCCTTTGTTAAGACACAGATTGTAAAACAAATGGTTCTGTTTGTTACAAGTGGGTCCCAATCAAATACTACTGTGTGTTCTAGGTTGCAGTTCTCAACTCCAGGGGGGAGAACTGCAGGCCCAAGCACCAAATGTGACCCTCCAGGCCTCTCTGTCCCAACCCTGTTACCCTTTCTCAGGCACCCCTCAATGGCCCTGCTTTGCACCTTCCTCGAGTGCTTTTGCCTTGCTGGAATGTGTCCTAGAGCTGTGATAATGCCTCCTGCTTGCATATATTGAGAAATGCATGTAGGTGTATAGCCATCTCTGACTTTTGCATGGCTGGAATATAGCCTACTGCACAAAGGTAAGTCATATCCATTGAACTACCCACTTTTTGCTTCTGCTTAATGCAGCTGGAAAAGACTTGAAAAGGTTCTCCACCCCTGTATTAGTCCAATTGAGAACAATACATTCCTTTCAAAGTTAAGTTCTTAAGGATTGGTTCAAATATTGTTTTTGTGAGGAATAAGGGTTGCTGGGTTGTGTGTATACTTTTGGCAGCTGTTAATACTGAAAGTGATCCTAATTTTTATATTTAAGAAAATGTTTTGGGGCAGTTTCTTAACACTGGTTACTTGTTTTTATACAACCTCTGAGTGTTCAGAATGGGTGGTGGTGAGAGCACCCTTAATTTTTGTAGCTGGGATAAGCTGTTTTGCTATTTCTCACTGTCTGTTCAAGCATCTAGATACTAAAAATGTGGGTTATAAGCCTATAATATAATATAATATAATATAATAGGTGATGAGAGCACTTTTTAATCTTCTAGCTTAGAAAGTTTTGCTCTTTTATTTTTCTCTGTTGTGATTTTCCTGTCTTATATTGTTTCGTTTGATTAATTTATCGCCTTTTATCATACTTCATTTTTTGTTGTATTATTATGCCATTCACTACTTTGGAGCAAGTTACTGTTGTTGTTAATAATATTAGTAGTAGTAGTAGTAAGAGTAGTACTTAATAATTGTTGAGATGATATAACTTCAAAAATTGATGCTGGAATTCTACTGCTGTTCTCTTCCTTCCTCCTTCCTTTTCCCTTATGTATCATGTCTATTAGACTCTGTATCATTTAATCTCTGTGCAACCCCTAAAATTTGCTTTATAGCAACATAGTGCTAGCACAGTTTTCAGAGTGGGAATCTAGTTTTAAAGTCCTTCCTTGTGAAAATTGTGTTACACGTTGAGACTTAATACTTCAAATAGAAAGGCCACGTGAAAAAGGTATCTCTCTGAGATCACAGGTTTCCATTAAACTCCCACACTTCATGTTCAAACTATATTTCAAGCGTTGGTCAGTTTGTTACCTTGTCTCCTGCTGTTGTGTGCTTTACTCTTCTGTGGGGGACGAAGAAGACTGTCCTCTTGAAACCCACCAGCTCCTGTCCTAATTCAATGTGACCTGAAACCATATGTATTTAGCTCTACATAATGAAGTAAAACCTTTCACTGCCTTGGGAAAAGCTATATTGCAGGTAGCTAAGGTACTCAATATGCAGAAGTAAGTGGCAGGGATATCTGGAAGCAGTAGACTGGGCATCCCTGTTTGGGACAATGAGATAAGTTTTTTTGATGGTACCGAGTTGGAATTGGGTTACTTATTCTATACCATTGCTGCCTTCTTTATGCAGGTCATCCCCATGCCCCAGTGTGAAACATGGAGATGAGTGGGGAGATCCCAGTAAGTGTGACAATGGAGATGCATGCCAGTACTGTCACACCCGCACAGAACAACAATTTCATCCAGAGGTACAGTGAGCAACCCTTCCTGTTGGCTGCCTGGCTAGATAAATGGAGGGGCTCCAGGGTTTATATGTGCTGATAAACAGTAACACTTCTAATAAAAAGTACAATAAGAACACTGGAAGAGAAAGAATCCAAGGGGTCCTGAGGAGCTGAAATTGCTTGAGATCTTGGATTCTTCACCCATAAGTGCTCCTATTGCCATCTAGACATGCTGGGAAGAATGTTTCCTTGGACATTGAGAGTACAGCTGGCAGGGGCTGCAGGAACCAAGGTGAGGGGCCAAACGGGGCTTGATGTTTGGATGTAGGAGAGAGAGAAAATATGGAGTGGACTATGTCGCATGCAGAAGCCTAGAAGACACAAGACAAGAGGCTGAGGGAGGTGCATGAGATCTAGGTAGTACCATGAAGGGTTAGGCTGACTCCCTGTCCTGTTTTTTTTCTGAATTTGAGACATAATTCATCCAAAATGCAAAAAAGAAGAGTTTTTACTATATTATAAGGTATTCAGAGCAAAGTCAGAACAGTGATGGGGAACTAAATGTCATTGAGGCTTTCAGAGTTGGAACAGAAGGTGTGATGAATTTGGGAACTGACACCTTCCTCCTGTGCATACAAGGACAGCAGAGTTAGTCTTAGTGTACACAACCCTTATCATAAGAAAACCACGTTTTTTCTAACAACATTTCATGTTACTGTTGGGACATGGCTGCCCTGTCTATCAGCAGAATCCTTTCAAACTCTAGTTAAACATAGTTGAAGCAGTTCAACTATGGTTCCTTTCCTCTTCCCCCAAAGACAGCTGTTCCAGCAGCAGTGGGTGGTAGGGGCTTTGGGAGTGATTCCCGTGGATGCATATACACATGGAAACACTTCTCTTGAATGGATACTATACACTTATTTTGCTCAAATGTTTTCATGTGATCTGATTCTGGATCCTTAGATAGAGCCAGTATATGCACAGGACCATCATTCAGTAAGTTGCAAGAGTCAGTAAAGCTGCAGTCCTATACACACTTATATGGGAGTAAGTCCAGCTGAACTTTTGAGCAGACGTGCAAAATATTGTGATGAAGTTCTAATCAACTGTATTGATGTGTATTATCAATGGTAATAATGCTAAAAGTAATTATGTGAATGTTAAATATAATTCGGGATCAGAGTTATATGTAAAGCATAACTGAGGCACATCAAACTCAGTTGCATTTCTTGGTATAGTTCTCACTTCTTCTTTTTTTTAAAATCATTATAGATAACTATGTGTGCTCACTTGCATCACATTTTGTTTTTGTTTTTTACCAGATCTACAAATCAACAAAATGTAATGACATGCAACAGTCTGGCAGCTGCCCCCGAGGACCCTTCTGTGCCTTTGCACATGTAGAACGTAGGTGGCCTCATCTTTATCTAGCAATAAAGTGTAAGCTGTGGGAGAAGTGTCATCCTGTGTTCAAAGTGGGACTTCATTTGCTGGATCAAGCAAAATTCAAAACAAATTACCCCCCCCTCCCCATAGCAAGTCATGGGAAAGAATTAAAAAATAAATATTCCAGTGGATTTTATTTTGTGTGTGGTATCTTTTACTTTGGAAAAGACTATTTAGCCACCAGATGGTGTGCGCTCTAATTGCTCTTCCTCAAAATTAAGTGACACCCAGTGGCCACTCAGGGTATTGTACAGTTTTAAGTTTTGCTGTGGACATTTTGGGCTGCTGGTTTGTAATTTGCCTGCCTGAGGCTGTGAACACACAATTTCTTTCTGTGGAGCAAAGGAAAGAACTCATCTGTTGTAGTATTTGACCTGATCCTTTCGTGAAGGAGTTTTCTGCTTTTGAGATTTTTTTTAAAGAAGCCAGTTCAATGTGGCACAGATCACTTGGTTGGATTCTTAGAAATGATGGGCAAGAATTTTTGGACACTTGATCAAGACATATTTCATAGAGAGAAGAGCAATGATAGGATTTTCCTCTTCAGGAAGGCACTGGTGAGTATGGATGGGGGGATCTGAGACTCCCCAGGTGCTGTTGGACTGCAACTCCCAGCCTGGGAGTTGTGAATGATGGGAGTGGTTATT
Source organism: Lacerta agilis (assembly GCF_009819535.1). Classification (NCBI taxonomy): domain Eukaryota; kingdom Metazoa; phylum Chordata; class Lepidosauria; order Squamata; family Lacertidae; genus Lacerta; species Lacerta agilis. The sequence goes on from NC_046313.1 coordinate 32,084,150, forward strand.
CAACCACATCTAGCGAGGCACAGATTCACCACCCCTGCTATAGCTCAACACTGGCATTAAAAGTGAAATAAACAGGGTCTTGCCGTAACCTGAAATATGTAAGAAGAAAGCCGAAATGGTTTTTGAACTACCCACCCCCTGCAAATCACTTTGGAGGAATGAAGGCGAAACCACCTCCACAAATCCAGTCTGAATCGGTGAAGGTCCTCTGCATTCAACCCACCCAGATCTTTTCTGCTGAGCTGAAGACTGGATCTACTTCATATTCTTTCCCTTCCAGGTGCCCCAGACATTCCAGGGTGGGCTTGCCACGCAGATTCAGAACAATTGTTACAACTCTTGTTTCTCCATACATAACCTATTCTGCCATGTGAATTGTGTAGTTTACTCTATTGGGAATGTGGGATCTTTCTGTACATTAAAAAAATATATCAATACTAACAGTCTGAAATCAAATGAGTGTTTCACACTCATTTCTAAGGTCTTTCTGTCTCCATTCCAAAACAGAGGGATAACAACTGGGAAGGGCTATTGCCTTTAGGCATCACATCACGGGCATAGCCAGGATTTATTTCATGGAGGCAGACATTATTATTATTTTGGAGGGGGGGGTAGAACCAAGTTATCTGCAACACAATTGCTATTTATTTATTTATTTATTTACTTACTTAATTGGGTGGGACAGCTGCCCCCCCCCGGCCCCCTGGCTACAGCTATGCCTCACACCTGGGCTTTCCAGAAGCATATGGTTGGAAAGATAATGCTGGACTGTTTAGACCAGGGGTCCCCAAACTAAGGCCCAGGGGCCGAATGCTGCCCAATCTCCTTCTAAATTCGGCCCGCCGACGGTCTGGGAATCAGCGTGTTTTTACATGAGTAGAATGTGTGCTTTTATTTAAAATGCATCTCTGGCTTATTTGTGGGGCCTGCCTGGTGTTTTTACATGAGTAGAATGTGTGCTTTTATTTAAAATGCATCTCTGGGTTATTTGTGGGGCATAGGAATTTGTTCATATTTTTTTTTTTCAAAATATAGTCTGCCTCCCCACAAGGTCTGAGGGACAGTGGACCGGCCCCCTGCTGAAAAAGTTTGCTGACCCTTGGTGTAGACAGTTGGTCTGATTCAAGAGGGTTGTTGTTATATTCTTACGTTCTTTAGGCTATGATTCTAAGCAAGCATACGGAAGAAAACATTGACATTGTAAGCTTGCTTACCTAGTAAATGTGCTTAGAACTGGAGTGTTAGTCATCACCGTCAAGGTATTCTTAGTCATCATTGAACATTAGAGAGATGGAAACCCTCATACAGCACATCTTTTGAATGAATAGTTACATCTGTCATTGCTTTAAGAGTGTAATTTATAACTTTAGGAAAAGCTAAGACACTCAAGGCAACAAACCAAACACTTATCAACTTTGTTTTATGAAAACTTTCTGTTACTTCTGTGCTGGTATGAGGATTGCTGCAAATAGATAAGGATCTATGGAACCTCTGCACTTAGGAGAGCCATAAGATCCATTTTAATTTTTCTGCATACATTGTGTCATGTTTTTGTTTTGCATTTCTTACAGAACCTCCACTTAATGAAGAGTTACAATCAACATCCTCTGTTTCCAGTCCTACACAAACAGGCCCTGTAATGTATATGCCCTCAGCAGCAGGCGATTCTGTTCCCGTCAGCCCTTCTAGTCCACAAGCCCCAGATCTTAGCAATGTACGTAGACATTTTGAAAGTTCTTCACTTTGTAGGTTTTTACTGCAGACTTCTCTAAATATGAATGCCTTCTAGAGGAAGAAGCTGCCGCCTCGGACTCAAATACGTTGCATTAAGGAAATGGTGCCTATATTTTTTCCATAAAATTTACTTTGAATTTGTGGGGGTTGGCAGAGCACTGGGATGCAAAACAGGTTTCCGTCTGTGAGCTGAGATTTTGAAGGAACATAGTGGCATGGGTTTAAATCACAACTGCCACTTTCAAACTGGATTAGACAAGCTGAGCTGCTTTAAATTTACTTGGAAGTCATTTTCGATCAGCCATATGGAGCAGCCCAAGGCTTTTCTGTGAAATTTAATACTGTTGTAATGCTCCCTGCTTAGAATTTGTCCCATTTGGGAAGTGCTCTTTCTTCATCTGAAAATGACTGCTTCTAGAACACCTATTCAAATCATTAAAATGTTTGCATGGTTTTGCTTTTCTCCTTTTGAATAAGGTGCTCCAAGCATAAAAGGGAAAGTGCACTCTCTCTTTGTGGGTGCTGAGCTCTATTGTATAGGTCTCATCTGAATTGCTTACCTTGTGAATAGTGGCAGCTGCTCCTAACTAAATGTTTGGGAATGCAGCCTTGGAGCTTGTGTGCTATGATATGTTTAAAGAATTTAACCTGGGGTAGTTGCCCTCTGTTTTCATGTTAAGCTAAAATGAAGCTGTAGTTCTCCCTTGGGAGAGTCTTGCATATTTCTAGTGAATCATATCAAGTCATTGTTTAAAAGTAGACACCCTGCTATCTAGTGGCAAGCTCACGCTCTCACCTTTTGGCGAGCAAATTGTAATGTCTCCTTCCAAGTCCACCTGCTTTTGTCATACTGAAGCACCCTTTGTCTGTTGTTACTTCACCTTGCTCAGCTGTGTATGTAGGCTGCAAGCAGAGTGAATGATGTTTTAATTATGCCTATTACATATGACTGATTAAAGCTAAATAAATTGCTCATCCCACATATTCTGTGTTATGTCTTTGACTGTAGGTATGGAATAAACCAGGAACTCTGCCAACTAGCCCCACTTCTACTACAGTAAGTATCCACTCTAAATGGGGAGAGAGAGCATTACACAACCTGTGCTGGTTGAATAAAAATTGTCACTGTAAGAGGCTCCCAACTGACCCCTCTTCCTTAACTGAAGCCTCATCTGTTTTGCATTTCGAAACAGTTGCTATGTATGCCACAGTCCTGTATGTTTGCAGATCAGTAGCTACTAGCCAACATGGCTTGTTATACCTCCACTGTTGGGAGGCCGTATGCCTCTGAATACCAGTTGCTGGGAATTGCAGATAGGCAGAGTACTGTTGTGCTCATATCTTGCTTGCAGGCTTCCCACGGGCATCTGGTTGTCCACTGTGAGAGCAGGATGTTGTGCTAAATGGACCATTGACCTGATCCAGCAGGCTCTTCCAATGTCCTTACGGTCAGAGTATGGTGTTGGGCACATAATTTAGATTCCCTAAAAGTTTCTAGTCCTTATGATTATGAATATGCACATAAAAATGTCCTAGCAACTCTTAAGTACAGAATTCCTGACAATTAAGCTATTAAACATTTTGTCCTGAAGATACACTTCTTTTCTTTTGTCCATGGTTCTTTAGCAAAGCAACCTTGAATGACTGCATATGTAAAAAACAAAGCCGAGTGGCTTCTGATAATTTGGAAGTTCTCTGTCCCAGTTGAGCATAAATACTAAAGAACTCTCATTTTTCTCATTGCTGTGATGAGTCCAATAACCATAGTTATTTATGACAGGGAAGGATTGGAAGCCTCCAATAAGAGTGATGCAATCAAATATTTCAAAAAAAGTTTTTAGATGCTTTAAATTCTGTACTTGTAAGCTGCCTTAAGCATTTTTCTACAGAAAGGCAGGATGTAAATATTTTAATAAATGAAAACATTAAGTTAATTAAAAAATATTTATCAGTTTAGGTCAAGGAAGAATGGAACACATGGTTCATATGGGGCTGTAAATATGTAGGGAAACTGATACAAAGAATTTGGGTTATGGGATTAAGAGTAAGGCGCTGAGTTAAAATATTCAGCACTATGATCACTATAAACCACTTCCCAACCACCTCTGTTTTCTGAAGCACGGACTGACTTCACTTTTTTTTTTACTTTTAAACTTGAAGCGTAGAATTGTAGGATTCTGAAGAAGCAACAAGGTTTTGCATTAGAAATATGTATTCTGCTATGGGATTATGTTGGCTGTGCTGGTTTCTAAATCTCACTTGAGAGAGCATGAAGAACTTGTGAGCTGAGTGAGAAGAATATGAGATTGTCTCTGGGATATGGTTGTGCATTTCTGAGATGCTAAAGGACGAAAATTTGTGATTTATGTTCCCAGTTGACCAAGCTGAATCTAACATCTTAGTTATCTGGAGGTTTTTTCATTGAAGGCCATCTGCAGTAGTGCAAGACAGAATGTTACAATCCTAGGAATCTGTAACTGCACACTATATGAATTCCTCTCATGTTGTGACCTGTGTTGTTTTTTCTTCTTCCATTAGATTCTCTGTAGGAATAGCAGTCTTGGAAGCCCATCTAATATATGTGGGTCTCCTCCTGGTGCCATTGGAAAACCCCATAGTTTGGAAAGCATTGGCTTTCCCACAGATTCAGTAACTGCAGCCAGCAGCTACAAGAAGGCACCAGGATTTGAGCGGGAAGACTTGGTTGGAGCAGAGTACCTAAAGAATTTCAAATGCCAGGTAGGTGGGGAATACAGGGGAAAGGGACCTAAGGGTTTCATATTTGCTTTGGAGCCAACTGCCAAAACCATTGCAATATGTTGGTGAAACATATTGGTACTTCCCTAAGCTATGAAATTGGCGCTAGACAAGCATGGCACAAGGGCTCCTGGTATTGTGATACATAATCAAGTAATCCAAAGAAAGAATCTGAAGCAAACTTTACATATTTTTTATATACCACAAAATCAGCCACCTGGAACTTTCTATTGGGCTAGTCTAGAGTCACGTTTCTCGAAACTTTTTTTTTCCAGGCAAGGACCCAAGTAAGAGTTCTTGAAAGTTAACATCCTTGCTATCCATGTTATTGCACTTATCACAGTATATTTTTAATCTAAAGGGATTCTTTTTCTCCCTGAAAAAATATCTGAAGAAGTGTACATGCACACGAAAGCTTATACCCAGAACAAACTTTGTTGGTCTCTAAGGTGCTACTGGACTATTTATTTATTTATTTCGACTGCGTCAGACAAACACTGCTACCTACCTGAATCCCTGAAAAATGGCACTTAGAATATAACTGCAGTGATACTTAAAATGGACATATCTGAATATTTTCATGAAGATATAAAATAAACTCATGCTTGCAGAGAAGCCACTGGGAATTTAACAGCAACAACAAACTTTATTACAGTCGTAGGCCAACATAACTGGGACTTTAACATTTATTCTGGAGTATTTATGGAGTAAGATTTTTCTTACCAGCTTTTCCTTAAATGCCCATGTTTTCCTTACCAGGCATAGACTAAGAAAACATTCCGCACTTTCTTTTCATTGTTAATCTCACCACATGAGTACAGAATGATCACAGTGGAGTACAAAGATTACAGGGCAATCATATGCATGTTTAAGACTTGGAAAGTTCATTTCATTTATTTCAATAGGATTTACCTCCAGGTTATCAGTACCATATGTGCTGGGAATCCCCACTACCACCACCATTTATTGTCTTAATACTTTTCTCCTTGTTTAATGGGCTCTGAACTTTCTGGGAGCAACCAAATAGAGGAAGTTTTGTTAGAATCCCATAGCCCTCTCAAATGCTTGAAGTCAGCAATTTCACATTTGTACACTCCCCCTCCACTCGTCTTTCTTTTTGTTCTGTTTACTGCAGCAGGCAAAGATTAAATCCCATTCCTTGGAACACAGAACCCAAGAACAGCCTCTGTTACAACCAAAACAGGTATGTTACCCCAAATTGGCCCTAGACTATTCTTGTGTGTTTATGCCATCTCATCCATGGCTTCCAAGCCTACTTGTGGATGCTGGGTGGAGCATGGGTGGATGGTGATGTTTTTCTAAGAGTTTTAAAAAAACAATAGTCCCTAACAAATGTATATTCAGGTATGTGCAAATGCTGAGGCTGTGCGTATAGGTGAGCATCCAAATTAGAAATCTAAATATAAATTGCGCTGCAGCAATAATTAAAGAAAGGGTTTAATACAGTTCATTGAACCTTGTTCTGATAAGATTGAACATAATTATGATTATATGATGCAGCTGATAATGTATGAGAAGTGTTCTAAAAGAATCAAAGTTGTCCTTCATAACTGTAGGATACATTTGTTTTGGCATTGCGTTGTATATTAAAACTACTGTGAACTGCCCTGAATGTTGATATAGAAGTCTGTGGTATAAATTATATATGGAAAGAGAGAGAGACTTCTCTTTCCCAAGGGAAATGAGGAAAAGAGCCTGTTATGTGCGTTTCAAGACCCTGAGTCTTGAAAAGTAGATAGACCTGGAAGAGAAAGTGGGAATGGGTGTCATTCTTTCAACTTCCTCCTTCAGAACTATTTACTTTTTTTGGAGAGGGGCAGCAAAAGTTACCACCCTCTCCACCTCATGATGGAAGGGTAAGTGGGAGAGGAGGCTTTGTGGGCACCAGGGAAAGTCCTCAAGAGTTCTGTTGTGTACATGAGCACCATGTTGGCAGCCCCAGAACTAGGGACTTGCTCATACACTTTTTAAATTGTATGCTGAGAATGAATTATCCACTGTTTAAATATATGTCTTCCTCTTTCAGGATATATTGGGGATTCTTCCTGTTGGCAGCCCACTGACATCTAGCATCTCTTCTAGTATCACTTCTAGTTTGGCAGCAACACCGCCAAGTCCAGCAGGCACAAGCAGTGTTCCTGGCATGAATGCAAATGCCCTTCCATTCTACCCAACCAGTGACACAGTGGAGTCTGTGATAGGTAATACTGCCTATACTCATGGGAGCCAGCTCTGAAAGGGAATACAATCAGCCTGGGAAATAGGAGCATGTTGTAGATCTAGATACCTGGGGAGTTTTTGCAGAATCCCATCTTTCTTTTAGAGGCGGCTAATATGACATACACAGTCTTCCATGCATCATAATTTCAGCTCTGAATTATATAAAAATGTGTCAATATGGTGAATTGGAGATTATGATTGCTTTGAATTTTTTGTGTAGAGAAATTGATGTCTTGTTTGCTATCCTCCATCTTACTCTATGCTTGCTAAATTTACAAATCACAAATTTGGCCCAAAGTGGTACTGTATTGGGCCAGTCCAGGACTCTTATTTAATTCATGTGACAGGTGTAATTTGTGGTTGAGCAACTGTTTTCATAAATATTACAAGGATGAAACTCTGATCTGTACACATCAAGCAGAAGTCCATAGCCAGTGTGTGCCTTAGGTGAAGATTTAAAAGGACCTTGTTTATGCTTCCCTTCAAGGGTATGGTATGTCACCGTCTTTTAATCTCTTGATTTCCTAAGGAGATTAATAGCACATATTGTGCAGAGCAGGCACCTCCCTTTTTATTTTCTCCTCCGGCACAACTTTATTTACTAATTTTTATTATTTCTAAATGGAGAATATATAGGGTTGCTTCATGTTGGCCTCTCATTGTCCCGATATCTTATTATTATTGCTAATGGTTAATGTTCTATAACAGTGCTGTGCCACCACCCTCCCAGGAGGAGCACCATTGCTGCTTACTGGGATGGTGCAGGGGCAGCATGGAGGTAGGATCAGGGCTCAGATTGGCTCTGCCAGTTCACCCTTCCAACCCCAACCTCACTGCTACCCTGCCCATCCCAGAAGGCAACACTGACGTTGCTCCCAGAAGGGCAGCAGAGTGACCCCGCCCCAGCCACTTCTGCCTGGAATGATAAAAAACCCAAAGAGAATTCCTGGCTTTGAAATGAAAAGTTTGCAGTAGTGTGGTGGAGGACAGGAAGGGCAACTTCTTTAGCCCCAAACAGGCTCTTGTTACACATTTTAATAGGCATCCTGTGGGGAATTCCAGTCTTTTTTTGTGAAAGGCTCGAAAAGCAACCTTTTGGAAAAACACCAAACCACAATACAGGCTTTGGAGAAAAGGGGGCTGGGGAACAACCATTTCAATACAGAAAACTGTGATCTATTTTATGGTCCACATTTCTGAAGTAACATGAATATCATGAATATAACACAAGCCATACTATTCTTTGAGAGACAACATTAATGGGGCATATTTGCTGGACATAGTAAATTGGCTAGAAATGACACTTGGGAAGAACCTGTGGAGGCTTGCTTCATCTCATCCCAACTGGCAATGCCCATGCTATATATCACTGATCCATTGTTGGGACACTGCTGGCTATAGCCTGCTTCTTAGGGTATGCTAATCCATCCCCTTTCCCTGATGCCTCACCTGACTGCTGCACTCGACCCCCTTCTTTCCACTGCCATACCTGCACCTCATTCCTACTACCCATCTCCTCCTCCACTGAATTGCAACCCAAGTCACTGCTCCACTGTGGAATTCCTAAAAGGGGGAAATTCCAATCACCATGCATCATGGATACCCAGGTTACTAGGTGACTGGGATGGACACCCTTCATTAAAGCTGTCCTTGGATGTATTTCTTCCCAAAGTCAAGCTGTACAGCAGGTGTCACTGGATGATATGTTTTGCATTGCTGTTTATTTCTGGTGTCAATCTGTGGGAAAAAACCTGATGCTGAAAGCTTTTAGGGCTCAGAAACAATAGAAAGTGATATGAAAAGCTGCCTTGTTTAGACAACTGTTGACTAATGGCAGTATTGTACAGTGGGGAGCAGGGCCCTATAGATCCTCCTGTCCAGAGCAGTGTCATCTCTGCATGTAGGCTCTTTGGGCTTCCCTATCCCTTGAAGTTGTTGGTCCTTTTTGTATTATATAATTGGTGCCTCTGTCTGGCAGAGTCTGCCTTGGACGACCTGGACCTGAACGAATTCGGAGTGGCTGCCCTGGAGAAGACATTTGACAGCAGCTCGGTGCCCCACACGAGTGGCATCATGATAGGTACATGAAAGCAACAGAGCTTTCTTTGATCTTCTGCCAAGCAGGGTTCGCCCCATCAGCTGGCTGAAGCAGCCTAACAAGCTCTCAAAACCAGTCCTAACATTATATGTTGGTTTGCAGCCAATGGGAGACCTTGGAGCAAAAGGGCTCTCATTGACTAGCAGATTGGAAATTTATTCCACTGGTTTCAGATGTCCCAGTTATGTTTATGAAATTGACATGGCTTATTTGACACACTAAACATGTTTATGAAATTATGACATGAACATTTCACGGAGGGGGGGGAAAAGTCATTTTAAAATAATGAGAAACAAATTGGATGGTTTTCACTGTTCTGCTGTCACAGGACCATGGCAAGACATTATCGCCACACATTGACAAACTACCGCATATGTATCTCATCATTTGTATGTGGTCATTTCAAACCAGCGTCCATTTTGTGTGTGTGTCTGGTTGTTCAGGTGAAAATAGCCCTTACAACCTTGGTCCCCTATTGTAAGAATCCCATAATGCATTTACACAGGTGGTTGTTTTTTTGTTTTTGTTTTTTTGTGAACTAAGCCACATGCAAATTGGTAGGTGCCTGACTTGCTATTTCCGCTCATGCTGTCTGAACTCTGTCTCTGAATGGCATAGCCATCAGCTTAAACCTGATCCTCCATGGTGCCAGATGTTGTATGTTGCAGACCATTGCAGAATGCTCCGCAATGGCCTTCCATCAATACACAATTCTATTTCACCACATCCTGCCCTCAATATTGGTTCAGATTTGAGCAGTAGCACAAATCAGAATGATTTTCCACACACCCAAGTGATCAAGTCTGCTTTCACAAAAACCAAAGAGGTAGAATTCAGCATGAGACAATTCTGCACTGGTATCATGCCTATGGTTATTCTGGCTAAAACAATTTGGAAGTGGGTCCTGTTTACGGTGCACACATCACAATTCAAGATAGGAGTCAAAATAGGGTCCAAATAATGCTTTTCATGCAATGTAGACACAGTATTGGTTCCCGTGAAGGTAACTGCCCTTTTAATGATGGTTGCAAAGACTGTGCTCCTCAGATTATCAGTAAACTGACTGAGGACTCTAGTTTTGTGGGCAGTACTTTGTATCACGGTCCTCCTGAGTCGACTTAGAATAACACGTTGGTTACTACTATTGTAACTCTGTATAGGTTAGAAGAAGGATGGAGAGTTCTGTGGCATGTAAGAGTCCCTCCCCAGGCCATCCTAGAAGCACTTTAATTTCTGAATCTAATTTCTGAAGAGGTGCTGCTATGCATTTTCAAGCTTTATAAACATGAGGGGTAAAAACTGAGTTTTCAAAGAATGAAACCTGAGATTCTTATTATTCTGACAACATTAGCAAATCCCATGCTACTGAGTTTGATTCCTCTGAGCTCCTCTGTTGTTCAAATTGGTAGGTGATTTCCCCCATTTTCTTTCCTGTAGATCTAGCAGAAATAATTATGGTGTTGAAATTTAATGATCTGATCTTCTCAGACATCTTTTTACTGAAGAGTATAGTTTTTTACAGGTGTATTAAAAATGAAGGTTGTAATTTGCCCCATTGAATTTGTGGCTTCTCCCTTGACTTTGAATATTGAGAAACGGCCCCATTTGCTGTTGCTTAAGTGATGCTAAGAACGTAACTTTAATCCCTAATATTGGGGTGGGGGAGGGATTTGAATTTACAGAAATATTTTTGGCAGGATATGTAATGTGATGGGAAAATATATTTTTAACTAGTACAATAGCCTTGGAAATGTAGTTGCTTAATCCATGTGATATGATGGACACATGTTTTCTTGTTCCTGGGAAAAGAGTTAAAGATGCCCATTCTCACCATCACTAGCCACTTCTTTGTTTTAGAGAAATGCACTAATAAACAGTGGAGATAGTGCTAAAGCAATTTAGTTTAAACATGCATAATATGAATTAGTGTATTGTCATTGTGGAGAGACAGATGAAAAAAGCTGTCTAAATGTCTCTTGTGACAGTCCCTTAAACTCTTAAATGACCCCCTAGTATGTTGGAGTACAGTTGACACTGTCCATATGTCCTATTTTGCACAGTTAACACTCAAGAATGTTGTTACTATACCTTCCTCGGCCAGAGGAACAGTTCTCATAATGCTCTTTCTGAAGGTAAAGAGGGATGGAAAGTGGAGGAAAACCCTGGACTCCCCCGTCCTTTACTGGTGCAGAGAGTGAAGCAAACACCTGCTGTTCAAATTCCTGTGCTGTGCTGTGCTTCCACTCATAACTCATGGCTTCTACATTCCCATCCTTTCTGTGTGTTCTTTGTCCAGGTGGGAGTTTGCTGCAAAGTTCTGCTCCTGTAAATATCCCTGGGTCCCTTGGAAGTTCTGCCTCCTTTCACTCTGCCTCTCCTTCTCCACCGGTCAGCTTATCATCGCATTTCCTCCATCAGCCCCAGGGACACTTAAGCCAATCAGAAAACACATTCCTGGGGACATCAGCTTCTCATGGATCATTAGGTAAATGCCCAGTGCGTATGTGAGAGTGTGCATGTGAACATGTACATACCTGTCTATACCATGTAAGTATTTTCCTTTTATCTTAGCTTTCATTTGAATGTCCTCATTTTGTGTTGCCACCTAACATATCTTGTGCCCAATGCCTATCAGATGAGGAAGAATTCACTAAGCCTAAGGACATCCCAGAAATAATTTCCCTGCACAAAATAACCAAACAACGGATGAGTTAAAATAGTTTGGGATATCCATACAACAAAGAGCAAATGTAGCAAAACGCATTAGGAAAAGTTAAGCAAATTCCAAACATGTAAGGATGACCCAAGAGTTAAATTCACAGAAGGTAGACTTTCTGCAGCTAAGAAAAAAAGGCATATAGTCTCAACAGTCGCTCAGTAGATGGATGAGCATCTATTAACCATAGCAGTAGTGTCCCATCAACAGCTACTGTTTACCAGGAGAGGGAAGGTTAGAGGTGAAGTGGTGAAGTCAGGGCTGTGTGAACACACCAGCAGGAGCACTGGTTTGGCCCAACCAGTTTGTCCGCACAAACCTTACTACCACCTCGCTTCTCTTGGCAAACAGCAGTGACTCTGCTGCTCAGAGACTGCTGTGGCTCCTTCCCACTGGGCAAGACACTCCTGCATTATAGAGTATCAATAATCATAGGAAAATGTTCAAATATATGATACCATTAGCAATTAGCTTCTGATGCACTTGGAATAGTTGACTTTTCAGGTTTAGACTTGTTATTCATACCTACACAGTTACAGTATAGCTAACAGACATGAGCTCTGAAAATCAGATACTTGCAAGCCTATCAGAAGCTAAATATTTTATCTCTTCCTAAACAGTTTCCAAAGGACTCCTGGGGTTGTATCCAAAACATTTGGGGTTGTATTCCAAAACATTTTCACTTGTACAATGGGACTTCTCCTCACCACCCCCTTTGCTCCCTAAATATCTGTTCTAGGTGTTTCCTCAACCCTCCAGAGTAGATTTAGGGAGCAGAGTAGCAGGCAGGACAGGGAGATGGGGGATGTCCCATTGCGTAAGCAGAAATCCTTGCACTGATGGGATGTGTTGGTTGGACATCACCCTTGATATTAAAAGTATAGCAAGGGCTCAGTATTCCATGTGTAACAGACCTAACTTGAATGATGCTCCTTTAGATCATGAAAGCTGTGCAGTGATGGGAGTACCTTTGAGTTTGCTCAGAGTTCCTTCCATTACCATTACACAGCCCTACAACCGGATCTCTCACTGCAAAGATTATTCAGACTGGGTTCCAGGAATACTTGCCATTTGCAAGACAACCCACCCCATACTGTCTGTTTAAAGGAACATGTGGCCTGCTTTAGAACCAGGGGTGGTGTGTTCCATTTCACAGTTTGAGGTGAAACAGGAAGTATCGCTTTGCCCTGCTGCCGCTCCCACCACTACCACCTACTTGCTCCTGCCGTGGCCACGCGCCCTGCTGCATCTGCCTTTGGCAGAAAAGCGGCACCACCATTGGCGCTGATTTGGGGCAAGATCATGCCCATTTCAGTGTTGATAGCACAGACTCAACAGGGCAGGTGGGGCACTCGTGGGCATGCCCCCTGGGGGGGCTTCTGCCACCTGAAGCAGCAGCCTCACCTTGACTAATGGCTGGTCCAGCTCTGTTTAGAACAATTACATCAGATTTTGCCATGGTGGTAGGAAGGCAAGAGCAGAAGCATTCCTTTATTGTTACTTAGAATGTTCCTGGGCTGGATTCTGGTATCAAAATCAGGTTGAGAGGTTAAGCATCGGCTCTGGTTAATAAGACATGATTATACAAATGAATCTTTACAGCCTGGGGGGTAGCACCTCAGAAAATTCAACACTTGGCATTTGCTGAATGTCCTATGGACGGTACAGCATGGAAGTGTGCCTGTCTTTGGTAAAGAGGCTTAAAGTCTAGGCAGGACACACAGGAGAGAAGTGGAGAGAGAAGGTAAATGACAAAGCAGTGTGCAGGAAGTATGTGGGAAGAATAAGAACTAGGTACTTGTTTTTATGTGTTTAATCATGTCTTGTCTCTCATCTGTATAACCACCCGCTTGATGCAAAAGAAATCCATGGTCCATACACTGGAACCTTTTAAGACTCATTTTGAGTGCTTCAAGGGTACAGTTAATACACTTACCAGCTAGGGATACTGTCAGCATGGTGGTGAAGCAGGCGCATGCACTTCACTGGTATCTTTTTTGAGAGAGAGAAAGAATGCAGTATTGATTACCTATATGTATGAATTATATTGCAAGTGGTACATGTGTACGTGTTTAAATTTATTTACGCTGCCCTTCAACTACTATCAAGAGTAGCTTACAAAGAATTAAAATTATACTAATCTTACAATAAGCATCTTTTGCACGTGTAGACTCAGTTCAGATAGTGGGCTAATTGTAAGCCAAACCACGGGCATCTGCATTATTGACGCTCATTAGGCTGGCTATCAGTTGAAAATGTGTTTTCAATAAGCAGTTTTGCTATATGTTTTTTACTCCTGTATTAAAATGTATTCATGCATAAAAATAGCATACATACATAGAAAACAGTAACACAGTAGGAAGCCAGGGTCTTTAAACAAAGCAAAGCATATGACATTTTAAGAAGCAGGTTAGCTTTTATAAGTGATATAGTATTTTATTGTTTATATCATCCTCTGCAGGAGCATGTGCCCTTGACCTGGTTCCTCTGCTGTGACCTAATTTATAACACGGCTATGACTGGAATCAGGATGAGCTCACAGTAGCCATGCTGCTTAATAAATCAGTGTGGTGAGCAGTGCCTTAGTTCCACAGGAAAAACTAAACTGTGATGGAAATTCAGTGTGAAAAAGAAAGCTTTAATAAAAACAACTAGAATATTATTACAAATATTTTTCTACTGCACCTTACTCTACCTGAGCATATTTTTGTACGAAATACACTTTATTTTATCTATTTAACAAAATTGACATGCCATTTGATTGCAGTAAGCCCTCTAAGTGGTTTACAAGAATACATAATTTGTTATGACAGAATAAGAGCAGCAGTAGTGGTGTGTCGTGTGGGGTGGAGCTGCAGGGGCACACTTCTGGCACCAGTGTTGCTGCCTGCGAGGGGCTGGGGTAGGGTGGCAGTGAGGTTGAGGCTGTGCAGGAGCACTTGTGCTCCCACGCAACCTGACTTCAGCCCTATCCAAAAGGAGCAGCTCCACAGCTCCACCCCATCACATGGAGCACTACTGGAGAGCACTCTTTGTTGCTCCACAGACACTGTGGATCTATTTGCAACCTACCCTTTGTATGTGTGAGCTCTGGCAGAAAACAGCAGAAGAAGAAGCTGTATCCAATTCATTCCCATCTGGTTTGGGATGGCGAGCCATTTTGCATTATTTGGAGCAGAAAAAGCAGTTTTGCCTTCAGGTGTAGACTCAGCTGGGAACCTCAGCCAATCCCTGCCCCTGGTGTTATGCAGGTGTTTTTGCAAGCACATGTTTGTTGCACAGTACATTTTTAAAACAAAATAAAATAAAAAATTCCTTCCAGTAGCACCTTAGAGACCAACTAAGTTTGTTCTTGGTATGAGCTTTCGTGTACCAAGAACAAACTTAGTTGGTCTCTAAGGTGCTACTGGAAGGAATTTTTTATTTTATTTTGTTTTGACTGTGGCAGACCAACACGGCTACCTACCTGTAACTAGTACATTTTTAAGCACTCTCATAAAAATGTAAACTCTGCAGTGAGTTTTATTTCCCTTAGTATTAAACTCTGCCTTATTCAAAAAAAAAAAAATCAAATCTGAGGGCCAGTTGTTCTGATGTGAAGTGAGCTGGTTCCTTGGATGAACTTCTAAGTAACATCAGCAAAAGCACAGATTTGGACACTGAAAATGGCTTAGTGCTGGTTTGTACTGAAGAACTTCACGTGGTTAATAGATCCTAAGTATTGCAATTGTAGATTCTTATACTAAAGTATTCAAATCACATATGGTTTGGTTTGTTAAAACGGTTCTAATTCTCATCAAAATGAAATGGTGTAATATTAGAGACAAATCTGAGTGCCTTTCAAAAGTAGAAGTGTGAATTGCAACAATGTTTGGGATAAGATCTAATTAGATTGATTAATGAAGTCACAAGATTAATGGCTAAGGGCTTTAAAAAAAAAATCCACATACAGTTTTTGCTGTTTAACCAGGCCTCTGCTTATACTGGCAGTTGCTAGCATATCTGTTTTAGTTGCGCTGTGGCCAATGTCTCACGTGGAGATCTTTCCTGTGTGGTGCATCTAAGCCTGTATCTCTCTGCACAGCAGTTATAGGTTAGATGCAGTACAAAGTGCTCAGGAGCACTCTTGGAACCAGCATGCCATGTGTCATATTTTTTAAACATAGAGAATATTTACCGTGTTGCCATTTCTTCTGTGTATGCCAGAGTGACAAACAGTAACTCTGCAGGTACATGAATGTCCCTCCCCAGAATCCCCAAATGAATCAATGCCCTGTTAAATATTGAACCATTTCATTCCCTTTCCAAAACAGTGCCAGGCAAGGAAAGGGGTAATCCAGGGATATATGTGACATAACATTTCCCCCCTTCCTGTCTGCATGAAACAGGTTTAAACGGGATGAACAGCAGCATATGGGAGCACTTTGCTTCTGGAAGTTTTTCTCCCAGTACCTCGCCTGCATTTCTGTCGGGTCCAGGTGCTGCTGAGCTGGCCAGGCTGCGGCAGGAATTGGATGAAGCTAACAGCACAATAAAGCAGTGGGAAGAATCTTGGAAACAAGCCAAACAGGTAGCATTTGCTGGGAGGGGTGGGTGAGAGTGGTTTGCCAGGATACTGATGGGCAAAAGCGTCCACCTAACTGCTGAATAAATAGTTTGAGGGTCCAAAAATAATATACAAAGTCAGATTTGGTGTGTGTTATACTGTAACATAGTTCCTTCACAGCAGACACAGGGGTTTTGTTTGTTTTTCTTTTTTAGCTCTATCAATGGAGAAAGAAACCGATTGATACCTTAGATATGCTGAGGAGTAGGTTGCAAATTGTAATAGGATTTGAAAATGTTCATGCCAAGGTTGCTAGTGTTCCTCTAGGAGTATTGGCTTTTTTCCAGTTGTATCTGAACACACCTTTCCAGTTGTCCCAAGCTTTTTTATTTATGTATCCCCTGAAAATTGATATGCTCCTCACCTTTTTCTAGTAATGCTCTAATTATTTTGAGGTTAGTAGCTGTGCACTGAAAGAATGGTAAGCCCCTCCTTCTGCATTCAAGATGCTTTGTAAATGTTCTCCCTCTGGGGAAGTATGTTGCCACCCTGCTCTGGCCAGGTTGGCTAACAAGATTAGGGTGGGTGTGAATATATGCTTTTTGCTAAACTATTCCCGTAACTAGATTGTGACAGATGGATTGCATTTAGTAAATTGTTCCCTGAGCTGGTGTTAGGCGCTGGAGTCAGGCATAGGTCAGCAATAAAACAATAAAGCACCCAATGCCAGTGAAGTTAATTCTTTATTCAAAGAAACAAAACAGCTCAGTCCTAGTGATCACAGCAACCCTTCCCAGTAGGTCTTGCCCTAATGAGGCAGTTGTGAGGACTGAAGGTCCCCGCCTTCCCTCTGCTCTCTAAGGCTCCTCCTCCGGTTCCTTCCCCAGCAGCCTGAGGCTCTGCCACCTTGTATCTCATTGCTCTGCCCTCTTCATTTCTCTGTGTGGTTTGGGAGACCAGCAGGGATGGGAGCTGGTTGCAGTAGGAGGGGAAGACTCCCTGGCTTCTTCTGCAGCCTGCCCCTCCTACTCTGCCTCTTGACCCCACTCTGCTTCTGCCTCTGCTTCTGGAGTGCTCTCTGCCACAGCCTCTTCCTGCTCACTAAACCCTGTGGCCTCTTCAGCTTCCGACACCACCTCCTCCTCCCAGTTTGCTCCCGCTACTCCCTCTGACCATACATTGTTGTCCTACCACCAATCCCCTGGCTGTGGGCTTGATTGCCCTGGGGGTTCTTTTGGGGGTTTCCCAGCTGGTGCCACCCACCATTCTTCTGTATCCAGCCAGTCCATAACAGCTGGGCAGGCTGGATGCTCCACTTCAAGGCACTTTGTTTTTTTCCTGTTCTTATGTCAAAACCATGTAGCTAAAATAACCTATAGAGGAGTTATGGTAAAATGTGGATACCTGGGTTAGAAAACCTTTGTGTCACTTCTGTGTGTGCGGATTGAAAGGATCTCATTAGCTCAGGGGTGTGTTCCCAAAAATCTGTCCATTCCACCTCTGGGCAATTATTGTGCCGCAAGGAAAGAACAGGGGCAAACAAGAATGCCCAGAGCTGGAGAAGGCTGCCTTTCAAGCTTCAGGGGAACAATTTATTAAAATAATCTATATAAGTACACAACTACTACTACTTTACTTTAACTGCTTTATTATGCTTACAATAATAAAATACAAATTCCTCCCCCATCACCACCAAAATAGATACATGGTACCTTCTTGCCATGTGAATATATTTTTGAGAAGATAAACACTCCAGGATCTTGCCAGTACTGTGCCCACAATGTTTGCTTGGAAAATTTGCCATATTTTGTCTCATGTTGATTCAGGAGTTTGTATAGATACAAGAAATCTGCTCCATATACAAAGCCTTTAAATAGAATGCTGGAGAAACTATTCAAGCAGTGGAGTGAAGCCAAGTGAGGAGATAATTCACTTCACACCCTAATCTCCCACCCCACCCCCACACTGTTCCCCAAATTACAAATGACTTTTCCTTTGGGATACACAGGCCTGTGATGCTTGGAAAAAAGAAGCTGAGGAGGCTAATGATCGTGCCAACACGGCAACCATAGAATGTGAGGTAGCCCGGGAGCAGAGGGAGGCCTTGGAGCTGCAAGTGAAGAAACTCCAGGAGGAAGTGGAGAGGATCCACACTGGCCAGGACCCTCAGTTCCTGCGTTCACTCTCTGATGTAGAGACCCTCTCCCTCTCCACACTCTATAACCTCCAAAAACAGCTGCGTGCCAACCTGGAAAGAGTTGATAAGGTAGGTCTGAGTGAGAAGTCTTGTCCCACAATTAACCTGGCTTCCTTTTTGAATCCTTAATAAAAGCCGCAACTGTGAAGTTTGCATTTTTAATCCATGGTATATTTTGAACCCCATAGACTTGGCAACCATGAAATGTCCCATTCTTTCTTGGATGAGGGGGTGCCGTTTTATACTAGAATGCTCTTAGCTAGCAGGCAAGTCTTATAACATGATAATAGGAATGGGAGTTTCCCTCTGGATGGTATACCTGGCACCTGAAAGCAAAACCCACGTTGGGCTCCCATGTAATGACTTGGGCCTGTAGAATGTGCTGAAATGGCACACACAGACTCCCCATATTTCCGGGTGGTTGAAGGAAGGTGGAAAGGGATTTTATTTGGTAGTACGTAACTTGACACTGCCTTAAAAACATTTGCAGCCCCATAGCATTGATTTTGGGGGTGGTGGGTGGGTGGGGGAGTCAAAATGTCATCTGGTTTCCCCCAAAAAAACCTATACTGCACAAGTGCTGCATATACACATTTCCCTGTGAGGTGGGGGTGGGGTGGGTGGGATTGAATTCACTGCGGGAATGAACACAGACAATTTAGTGGGGGGTGGGTCCTCCTGCCCACACATTCCATAGAGCTGCTTGCTAGGCAAGAGGAGTAACAGCTGTATCCTATGCACCTTTGGTCCTGGCTGCAGCCTAAGCCACTTTCTTCCCTCAGTGACTTAACAGAGCCAGCAGGCTGGAGGAGTCACTGCCAGGAGTTAGATATATGCCAAGTTCATGAGGCACGGCTGCCCTCTATGTCATTTTGCATGCTGTCTGCCCAAAGGAACTCTCAGAACAGGTAACGGGAAGAGGAGAGAGGGATGTGGGGGGTGGGGGTAAGCCAGGTCAGGCATAGGAACAGGGAGGCGGTTGCAGAGAGAGAGGCAAAGGACTCATCCACATCTTTTGTACTCCAGTTTCTTCCACCACGCTCCTGAAAATGTCTGTGGGTTCTCACTTGTCTATTCCTTAAAGCTTGTGAATGTCTCTGACCCTTTAACGGCTGTCTCCTGAGTATACCAGGGCTCCGTTTTGTTTTGCTGACAACCCACTTTGGTTTTGCCCCCCCCTTTCTTTCTTTCCAGGCAGTGTTTCAGATGCAGTCGGTGAAATGCCTCAAGTGCCAGGAAGAGAACCGGGTGGTACTCCCGTGCCAACACACTGTGCTGTGTGAAACGTGTGCTGAGGAGGGCGAATGCCCCATCTGCCATCCCAACAGGCCACACACTCTCCAGTCGTGACCCTACTAGGACATTTGGTTTAGCATATCACACATAGAACTTTTTAACTTTATATATATATATATATAAATATAATATGAATATATATATGAATATATATATATATATACATAAAAACAAAAATTAGTTGCAGAGCACTTTTTAATACTTTGCATCTCCCATTTAAAGGTTCCCCCACCCACCCAGTCCTGCTAACTCTAACTCCTTAGGGACTTTTATGGCTGTTTTTATGTAGATCAAAGGGCAGTTTGCAGAGTTTGTTTCCTCTCTCCCCCCCCCTTTCCTATTTAGGATGTAACCCTTTTTTAGTCTTTTCTGAATAAAGATTTAGAGGGAAGGGGAAGAGGGGCTTGCAAGTGCTTTCCAGGGTGAGGACTGGATCTGTGGGGAGAAGAGACACGGAAATCAAATTTCTGATCATGTCTTCGTCCTCCTCCTCTTGGCTCTTAATTCATCATCATTTTCATCTTTTTAAAGCAGCTGTCATGCTCTTAGCCTAACAAAAAGAGAATCCCCTTTGCAGTTCTTCCCCGTTGAGAGCTTCAGGCATTCAGAACTCTTGTTGGCCTTCAGTATGGGTGAGGATCTTTGGATATCTGTTTGAAAAACAAGCACTCGCTTTTTTAAAGTCTTTTTACACACTTGTAGGTTTCTACCAAAGCAACAAAAGGAGCAAAATTTCAAACAAACCAGTGATGGCAGGCCAGTAGTCACAATAGTTTTACTCAAAAGCATTACTTATCAGTGGAACTTCGTAAAGAGGAAAAGTCAGAGTTGGTGGTCTGTATTCTCTTGGCAATTAGGATGTGCTTCAGAGCTGTGGGTAATGCAAATGGAAGGCATTCTAGGTGGCAGGTAGAGGTGGAAGTGTGAAATGATGAAGGCCCTCTTTGGAATAGCCTGTGTCTTTTCTTGTTGTTTGCTGGAGGTTGGGGCCGGGGTATTCTTCCTAAGCTTTGTTTTCATTGATAATTAAATGGAGGTAGGTGGAACCTTTTAAACCTTTTTAGTCTGCCTGCATAACCTGTGACCCACCAGTTAGGTAGGGTGGCCCTTTGGGACTAAATCAGTTTCCTGTTTTTGTCTCCCTGCCTGGGACTGCAGAAATGGGATATTGGTCAAGTATCTGGCTAGAGGGTACAATGTTCAGTTGGTCTACATTTGGTCAGCTGATGCCATGTTACTCACCCCAAACCTAATACTTGGTACTTCTCGATGGGTAGAAATAATATGTCTCTTCCCCTGCTGTTCCCATACCACAAATGGTGCTGTTACCAGTGTCGCGGTGTAACATATCTACCCAATAGTTCAGACAAGGGTTGGTTTTTTGCTTTGAGCGTTAAGAAAAAATCATTCAGGTTTTTTACAGAGCAAGCTCATCTGTTTGCCCTGGACAGCACTTTGTGTTGCTAGCATACAGTAAGTTGTGGTGCACCACCATGAACTTGGGGAATGTAGAATGTGATAGAGGAGGGGGAGGGCATTTTCAGAAGTTAACACTGTGTGTTTCTATCTTGCTGCCAAAAATTTGGAGTTGCATACTGAATTGAAGCATGGATTCCCTTCAGATGTAATTTCTGCAAAGTAATAGCGGAGATAATGTGAAGAAGAAATAATCTTAAATTTACAGCCATGGGACACAGAATTTTGCAAATGTTCAGGGACCCCAATATGAAAATGTTTCCAGTGGCAAGAAATAGATTTACAAAATGCAGAACTGGGAGCAGGCAAACCGAGAATCCAAGATATTGGAATATCCTCTCTTGAAAGATTAGTTAGCTGCTTAGGTGTCAAGTGGAGTTACATTCCTAATCCACTTCACATTCTTCTGAAAGATTTATAGTGAATGCCACGAGGCCATACTTAAAGCGCTGTTTGTAGACAAGAAAAGATGGGGTTGCCCAGAGTCCACAGTGTTTCACTTCTCAAATACATTCCTTTTCCTTCTGACTAGGGAAACCTTCTTACTCTTCTATCTTACTCCTCACTAGTTTAGGTTTCCGGTGAAGCTTGCCTGTCTTCTTTGCAGGAGGATATGGTTGGTTGTGATCCCTGTTTAGCTATAGACGATCTGGGGACACACAAGGCTTTCTATAGTCTTAGGCTGCGTCTGGGATCAGTTATGTTTGATCCATTTGAATTGTGCGCAGTCCACTCTTTGTAGCCCAGAGGCTTGAGACTGGTCCCCAACAGATGGGAACATTCATCAGGCATGTATGTGATACACTGTTTGCACAGTCCAGAGAGTAATTCTGGAGTTGGTGGGGGCCTGACCCTCCTGCCCTTCTGCTTTGGCATTAAAAGCACCAAGCCAAAAATGAGAGACGCTCCCATGCAGACGTGCCCTTTCTACTGCTCTGCTCAATCTTACAAGATATTCTAGTTGTCCCTTTGGGTTAGCATCTCTGTTAACTCTGGGTCACCTTAGTGTAGCTGCAAATGCCCTTATTTGGCTGGGTACCCGCATTAGACTACTTCCATGAAGACCAAAACGACCATAAAGCCCGAGTCTATAAATGCATTCCTCCTTAATATTGGGTGTGCACTTGCTAGAGAACTACTTACACCAGACAAAACTGGGGAACCATTTGTCATGGACAGCATTGACTACTGTTTATATTGCCCATATCTTACTTGGCACAGTGCATCTAGCCTTGAGGGATACATTTCATAGGTTAGGCTTTTTAAACAGATAGAAATCTCTTTGGGTCCCAAGCAACCATCAGATGGATTATCGGAGCATGTGGGCCAGAATGAATAAGGTTTCCTAGCTCTGAGCAGCACTTAACTACACCTATTAAAAATGAAACTTACAGTGCAATCCTAAGCATGTTTACTCAGAAGTAAGTACCATTGAATGCAATGGGGTTTGCCCCCTAGTAAATGTGTTTAGGATTGCAGCCTCCACTAATAACTTCCATTGAGATTAAATTTGCACTCTTCCCAGAGTGTTTTACAAATGGTGTTAACTCACTGATTATGTGTTAACCTTTGATTAAGTGTGGTAGGCTTCCAGGAATATATATTGGGGCCTAAATCCAACTGACTTTCATTGAAATTTGTGGTTTGGAATATTTTTTGTGTTAAGCTTGTATCCAGTAAACGTGTCGTCCTGCAGTTCCTGAGTGGTAGAACTCCTACTGCAGTTTGTTTTGACTTGTTCAGACATTGCAACAGCCTGTAGGCAACAAAAACCAACGGTTCAGTCCAGAAGGACTCTAATCTGTCATTTTGAACTGGGGAGTTTGTTTAACATGTAAAAGTGTAATATTTAGATTTATAATCTCACTCCCTTGTTCACCAGTCTTTGCTTCATTTGCAGTAGTTGGCCCACCTTTCCCCAACCTGGAAAAGCACTGGAAACTCTAAGTTATCATTCTTTTTCATAAGGGTAATCCAGCTACTCACTGTCAGGTTTTTCCTCTGAAGTATTTTCATATTTAATGCAAGTACATCATTAGATTTGCTTCCACAATTCCACCCTCCCATATTTGGGGGGCTAATATGCATTCCCAGATGATCTCAAAGTGCAGCTCTGTTTAGGTTTTTTTTTAATTAACTTTTATGTTTGATAAAATGCTTTTTTTCAATGTGTATATTGTACTAGTATCTGTTGTTTTTGTTTTTTTTAAAGAACACCTAATTGGCTTCTTTTCTTTTTTGTATGGAGAGACGCTGCTGGCTGACTCTTGTGGTTGTGTTCGTTTTTGGTTGTAGCCTTTGAATGTCTGTGCCATGGGGCTTACCTGGTCTCCAAGGCCAGCAAATATGCCTCAGTCTTAAGGAAAGCTTGTTTGTTTAAAATATGTGAACATTTTTAAAACATACACACACAAATTTAAATTATGGGGGAGTAATAATACTCTGCTGGAAATAAAATGTACTAAACTATTTTGGTAACTAACTTAAAGATCATAGGAAATAAACTCTTTGAATTGGGTCTACAGTGTTTATACAGAATTGCAGCCATTTTCAGGCTCTTTGGTGGTAACTGGTTTGTAACACTTAGTTTTGTAAACATTGTGTTTTATTGCTTCCTCTGCCTTTCTATGTGATTGTCCATAGTGAGACGATGATTTTGTGGGGGGCGATTTGTTTAGTCCTGAATTGCCACAGCTTTGTGTAATTCCAACAGAATCCTACAGAGGGTGTTAGATGTGTCACTGGTCTCCTCAAGTGTAACTTAGAGGTAGTTTCTTTGTCCTGTTTTTAAGGCCTGGCAACTCTATAGAATCTTGCTGGTTATCAGATTCCTCTTTCCCACTCCCCACAACACCCCCTAGGCAAATTGCTTTGCTGGTGCGATGCAGGGGAGAAATTATACCAGAGGCAAAAGCCTGTTTACATTTAGTGCCACAACACAATCTTTCTGTTTTATTGTGAAGGACCAAAGAATCCAAAATGGGGTTTAAAAAATAAATAATCTCCCAACCCCACAAATTCCGGACTGCTCCCCATCCAATTATGCTTTTTCCTCTACCTCGTCTCTGTCAGTATAATGCATAGGCACGAGGACATAGCAGCAGGCTGGTTTTATCCACACCTGGGAATCGTAGAAGCCCACGCTTCTCTATCCCATTCTTTAGCTCTTTTAAGACGCACTTTTTTTAGAAAAAAGAAAGCCTAGATTTCTATGAATTTTAATATTGAAAAGAAATACCTGAAATGTGAATGCGTTCGTTAGGTACCAAATGGAAGAGCAAAACCAATCTGTTTTGTAACTTTGGATTAGGTTTCTGCATAGGAATTTTTTGTTTACCGGGATAGGGTGGGATGAACCATGAATGAGAGGAAATGTGCATTTTTTTTAACCAAAAGCAAATCTTGATTGAGCTAGTAGTTGCTGATTTGAATAGTACCTGCTCAGCACTGGGGGTTTTTTAGGCCAACGGGATTCTGTGATTGGGTTTTGCCTGATGCTAAAGCTATTATTTGGTGCTAGAGTAAATCATCCTAAATGGACAGCCCAAGGAGATGTGCTTGGATTATGAAAGTTCACACACTTCTGAGCAGAATGCCTCTTGTATTCCCTCTCTGGCCTCTATGCCAAGGCCTAATTAGGGGGGGAAATCATTCCAAAGGTTTGGGGAGGACCTGCTAATTCTGACTAATTTTACTAGACAAGGGAATATTGTGGTTGCAAAAACCAGAGTATTCAAAAAGGCTGGTAGACTTACCTTGATTAGCAGTAGAGAACTATCAGGTAGCTGAAGAATTAGTAGAGAAGTAAGTGTTACAAATTAACTTGTATATGCTTCTTTTAAAATGATTGGCTTTGTGGGGCTGAGGAATTTCCACACATTGGGGCTTCTCTACTGCCCTACTTCAGCAGAGGGGGAAACGGCACCGAACATAATTTATTGTGGGGAATTGCCTACATGCAGCACACAGGGTCTGTGTTTGCGCGTAACACTTAAGTGATGGCTCAGTGTTATATGGCTAAGCTGCAGCCCTGTAGTCTCTTCCTCTGGTGCATTCACACGGAGGAATTTGCAAGCTTTCACTTCCATTTTAGACTAACCACAGATTCTTGTGACATTTGAATCTGGATAATCCACATTTAGTCTTAACTGCAGATAGTGAAAGCAACTTCAAACCATGGTTTATAAAGCTGCCTCCCCCCCTAACCATAGTTACAATTAACCTCAGTTTACGGTTTGGCTGCAATATTCAAGCAGAAGCTTCCAGTTTCCTCCTTGTTGCAGTGCTGGAGGTGGCAGGCAGAGCATACATGCCCAAGGTTTCCTTCAGCTTGTCCTTCTAATGCTAAACCATCACTTAGCATCACATGTAAACAGAGCCAGAGACCCTACAACAGAATTCTTCACAGGAAAATTCCTTTTTCTTTTTAACTTTCCATCGGTCTCCAAGCTTAACCTGAGCCACTTCAAGAGCTGCACAGCTCAGACAAATGAAGAGAATTTCCTTCCTTAGCATGGAATGACATAAAGGACTCAACAGTTTAGTGCTGTCCCACAAGACAGACAGGACTTTCCCATATTGTTTCCTTCCCTGAAAAGGAAAAGTATTTATTACCAGTGTGGGGGTTTTTTCCTCATTTTTTTTCCTCCTTTCGATTCCCCTCCGGGATTATATCAGCCTTTAGAGCAATGCAACCAGAAAGTAGATGTTGCTGGCGAAAAGTATTATAAGTGAAGTATTCCTGCAAACTGGTGACTGTAGATCAAAAGATCTCTATGGGGCTTCCCCACTCTGTAGCTTCCAATGTTTGAAAGGAAAAAAATATATAAATACATTCTATATAAATTCTTAAAATTACACACTACAGTATTTATGGTGGCAATTCTGAACCAGTCTCTCTCCTTGGATTTTCCTAGGCAGGGGAGGGTGGAGGGTGGCTGGGACAGAGAGCCGCTCAAGTCTGTGTAGAAGTCAGCCAAAAGGTAATAGGTGGTGTGTACAATGTGGTGTTTGATTCCATTATTATAGACTGTAATGCGGAACTGTGATTTCAGCTGTTGTTCTTTCTCGTATTCTGTATATATGTGTGTTTGGCTGTCCAGAAAACCTGGTTTTAGACACTCTTTCTTGGCAAAGTGGATTTGCATGTGGAGCTTAAAAAAATGCAATCTTGTGTCACAATTTCCAAGGGCAGGATGGATTTTCTAGAAGACAATAAATTTTTTTATTTTTTTGCTAAGAAAAAAAGGCAGCAGTTTTGTGTGTGCATATGTATGTGTGTTTTAGAGTGTATATGTGGTGTCCATGTGAGTTTTCTTAGTACCTTTGATCTCTACTTGAAAGCTAGAGGTTGGGGGGGGGTGGAACCTGCCTAACATTCCACTAGGAAGGTCTCCTGTTCAAGCTCCATGAAGTGAATGGCAGGTATGTGAAGCAGCTGCACCATGGTAAAATGAACACGATCCCTTTGTTCTCATGGAGCTTGTGCCAGAAGTGATTCTTTGTAGATTTTAGGCCAGGAATGTTGCACAATCACATCTTTTTTCGCCTTCCAGTTGGTTATATAGAAACAGTAGCCTGTGAACTAGAGGACTGCAAAGATAGAACCCATCCAATTTACTGTATTTTATACAGTGGTACCCCGGGTTGCGTACGTAATTGGTTCCAGGTTACAGTTCATAACCCGAAAAGTATGCAACCTGAACAAGCGCGCGAAAAGCCCGGAAGTAGCGGTTTGCGCATGCACAAACGCATCTGCGCATGCGTGAACTGCACAGAACGCTTCTGTGCATCTGCACGTTGCTTGCACTCTGGGTTGCGCTTCCGGGTTTCCGGAGTTTGTAACCCGAAAAGTACGTAACCTGGAGCGTACGTAACCCGAGGTACGACTGTATAAATATATCCCTCGTACTGCTCAAGATACAATACAGTTTCAGGGTTTTGTGAAAGATCCTTTGAGCTATAAAGACAGTGCTTAAAAGAAAGTCCTTATTCTCAACCACTAAGTATCTCGGAATATCTTCCAACACACCACCTCCAACAGTATCTTGGATTCCATGGAAACAAAGTTCTAGATCTGGGGAGAATCTGCTTTTGAATGGGAACTTTTCCTCAGTTGGCTTTTTAAGCACCCAACTGGAAATGGGGAAAGCTTATCTCCTTACTTAGAACTCCTAACCCAGAGATCTCCGTATACTCTTCTCACTTCAAAATTTGTGTGCAGCAGTGTCTTGTCTCCTCTTTCTTTCCATTAACACAAGAGAGAGAGAGAAACAAAGACATTTTGTAATTGGCCTCCCAAAATCTTGAATCCAGAATAAAGTGAGAGAATTTGAGAATTCTGGGTTTGGACCATGGCAAACTCTTTTTTTGGAAATTTAATACAGTAATGTTAATCCAGCTATTTAGTCATCTGTAAGACCCATTGAAATCAGTTATTTTTGATTGAATCAGTTATTGATTGAATCAGTTATTATTGATTGAATTGAGACCCAGTGGTTGCTTAGCCCAAATTGCCCCATTGATTTCAGTGGAACGTTTTGCATAATTAACTTTGTCTGAACTAGTATGTAGCTATCCCATTTGTAGTGGTAGCCAACATGGTGCCCTCCAATTTCTATCGACCCCAGTCAACATGACCAGTAGTAAGGGATGGTTCAGCAACCTCTGTAAGTCACCATATTGACTCCCCCCAGCATAATGGTATCTGTGTTTGCTATCTGTCCAAGTTGTCTTGTTTTTGTAATTGTGTCTCCATAGTGATTCTAGCCCATCCCCTGTGCTCGCTTACTAGTATTCTCCTTTGGCTGCGTAAACAAAGCCCCAAAATGTGAATGATTAGGAATAAGTAATGGGTCACCAATTTGGATGCCAGAACATTCACTCTGTGCTACTGACTAAAGCATATGGAGCAGCAGGCTGGAGAGAGATGGGACACAGACAGCTTCTCAGTGCTAGAATGTAGGTTCTTTGGTCAATCGTTGAACTAGAAAGGTAGTTCCCACAGGCAAGCCTTTCTGGAGAAATAAAGATTCAACCAGAGACTCAACTAATCTTAATTAGATGAGGCAGAAGGATCAATCCACACTTCATGAAATCACTACATAGAAGCTGCTGCAGCGGAGGCTAGCTAGTGACTTATTTACTTGTAAGACCAGCACATGCTGTGATCTACACATATGTTAATTACTATGCACATGTGCTTTCTATGCTTTGTCTCTGTAACAGGGATGAAGAACCATTTTCAGTCTGAGGGCTGACAATAAGCACTAAATAGAGGCTGGGGCAGCTTATATAAATTATACCTTTGCACTGTAAATTATTTTTACACGCACTCCTCTCTGTGACCCTCCAGGTGTCACTGGAATACAACTCCCATCATCCCTGACTGTTGGCAATACAGCCAGGGACTAACGGGGAGTTAGAGTCAAGCAGAAGCTGATGGCCACAGGTTCCCCAACCCTGATGTAGAGCAAGACGCTTTATATAGGTAGCACAATCATGGCTTGTACAAGTTGAAGTCTTGCTTCCCTAATGTTTTAAGAAGCATCTCAGGGTTAAACAAATAGGTAGAGAAGTGATCTTACAGGCATCATTTACTTTTGGTGACTTCCTTAGGCCTCTGCCTGAACTTAGTTGGATTGGGGTAAAATGACAGATCCTTTTTTGGATCAAGATTTGGTTGACAAACCGGACTCCGCAGGTAGAAAGAAGAGACTGTTATCACAGGAGGAGGAGGAGGTAAGTACTATGCCATGCTAAAGACCTGTGATGGGAGTGCTGCTACTTCATTTAGTCATAAGTGTTCTGGAGGTCAAGTCTGTGGAAGATAACAATTCTGCAGGCAGGTGAGATGCCCCAAACTAGCCTTTCCACTACATATTTCATAACCAACGGAATGGCACATGGAATCAAAAGGAAATGTAAGGTAGTGCACAATGAGGCAAAAAAATAACTTCACATATATACTGATAGAATTCTAAACTGACCTGGGACTCAAACTTGCCGTCATGATGGATTGCACAATAAAAATGGCATTGCTGTGTAGGAATGAAGGCAGATTTCATGCTGGGCCCAGTTTCAAAATGGCCAATAAAATAATGTCCTTCTCAAAACAAAGGGGCAACCACCTCTAGACTACTATGTGCATGTTCTGGTCATGTCAACTCAACAAGGACATCACAAAGCTAGAAAAGAAGCAGAGAAGTGCAATCAACATGATCAAGCAATTAAAACGCCTTCCCAATTAGGAAAGGCTAAAGTGTTTGGGGTTACTAACATAAGGAAAGAGATGACATGGGGGAAATAGGATATCAAAGGGTGAAATGGGTAGAAGATTGAGCATTTCCTCCCCTCTCCCTTTTATACAGTACTGGAGCTCAGGCTCACCCACTGAAACATATAAGGAATAGATTCACAACAGCCAAAAGGACTTCCTACAGCTAGGCCTGGGCAATATATGAGGAACAGACCGCGATGTCGGTTTCACTCTGGTATATCGCTGGTGAAACCACCACTGCTCCTGAGTCCCTCTGCTAGCAGCATCTGCTGGAGGGAGTCAAGAGTTCCTCCAGCGGGCGCTGCTTAGCAAAGGGACTCCAGAGTGGTGGCGGTTTCACCAGCAATATGCCGCTGATTGGAACCGCCATTGCACTCTGCCCTCATACGATGCAAGGGGAGAAACAAGCTGTATTGGCGAGGCGCCGATACAGCTTGTTCCTCCCTCTGCATCTTTAAACTGCTCAACTGAGGAGTGTACAGCTGCCCTTGCCTCAGCCAAGCAGTTAAAGGAGCCCTGATGCTCTGCCCATTCACCTGTGAGTGGCAGGAGCGCTGGGGCTGTCTCAGCTGGGGAGGGGGAAACCTTCCCAAGCTCCAACTGAGCTGCACAAACAAGCTGTGTTGTCCCAGCCCTTGAGCGCCTGGGTGAAACCGCATCAGTTCCCAAGGTGAGAGCTGAGGCAGTTTCACCAGGTGCCTCATGGGCAGAGGCCAATGCAGCTTGCTTTTTCAACATCTCGGTATACCACCACGATGGTTGGCTGGCAAAAAGCTGATATCGCCTAGCCCCCCCTACAGCACATAATTTATGGCACTTGAGCCACAAAATGTGCTGACCCTTTGGTTGAATTGTTTTAATGCAGGTCTAGTCAAATTTATGGAGGCCATGTTTAGCAGCGGGCACTGCAGTCATGATGTCTAAACAAAACTCCCAGGTTCAGAAGTAGTATACTGTCATCTCAATTTTTTATTCATACAGCCACAAACCTGCACAGTCTTCATGAAATAGGGATTTGGTGACACACAAAAAAGGAAGCCTGATTATCCAGGTTATCCAATTGCTGGTTCCACCCTGAGTAATTATTTTAAATGTTCCCAGTGACAGAAGTGAAAGCAGCCCATAGAAATCAATGGGAAGATACAGCATACTAAGACTGGAATTGGGCACAAGTGTATCCACCACCACACCAACAACACTCCAAATGCAGGATGTATCCAATACAGGCCAATGAAGACTGAGTGGGCTTGAAATGGTTTTAAAAGAGTGAATGATTGGGGTGGGGCAGTCAGGGGAGGGAATGGAGTAACTGGAACACTGAACAGAAGTGCCACATTATGTTGCACTACTGCACTTCTTAGTTACACTTCCATTTGCAGAATTGGAGGGGGGTGCAAACAGTAAGGGACAGGGTTGGTGGTGGAGAGCTGTTGCTTTCACACCCTGCTATGGGCTGTGCAAAACATCTGGTTGGCCATTTGTGGTACCAGGATGCTTAAAGGAGGATGCTCTTGCTTTGAATCAATGCAGGATTTATGCTACATCCCTTCCTCCTGCAACTACCCTAGCAGCTTCTGCAGAGGTTGCTTTCTACAGGCCTTTACAAAAGGAAATGAGATTACTTCATACTCAATTTCCCTCCTGCTGCCAGTCCCACTGAATGCTACTCTCCCACTGTATTCACCAATTTAAACTGGAACACATTATAGAATAAGGGGTGTATGGTATGCCGATAAGTCTTCTGAGGTGCACTGGAGGAAAACACACAGTTTAGCTTAAAAATTCTTGATTTTTTTTTTTTTGGGGGGGGGGGGAGGTTAGTAGATAAGACATCCAGCAGCTGTGCTCTATATAGAGGATGCTCTCATGTTTTCTCTCCTCTGCAAAGATTGTGTAGTAAGTGAAAGGCATTAAAGCACTACATATTTAAGATGCTCAAAAATGCCTCCACAAGAGCCTGTCCACTCAGCTCTACCCACAGGAATGTATGCACATACACACAGTTGTAAAAATAGGAAACGCTTTTGCTTGCTCAGAGCTCACCCCGCCCAAACTAAACGAGAGCCTGGCCTGGTTTCTTTCACAGCCTTTAGCCTTTAGCTGCTAATGTGACAGAAATAGCATGCCTTAGCCTCACATAATCCTTTAGTTGTCCTTTTCACTTACAGGAAAAGCAATTCCTCTTGATGGGAGAGGAAACCAGCTGAGAACTTACAGTCTACTGAGCAAGTTTCCCTTTGCACAGAAACCTTGGCTAAATCCACCACCACCACACTGACAACGATCTGCTCTAGGGTTAAGGAAGAACAGCAAAACTTAAGTTGTAGAGCAGGAGTGGGGATGGAACCTGTGGCCCTCCAGATGTCAGACTCCCAACTTGCAGCCAGCATGGCCAATGCTATGGATGATGGGAGTTGGGGTCCAGGTTCCCCATCCTTGCTATAAAGACCTGGCCCCACTGGCAGCAGAAACACCTGACTGCAAAGGAGTGGGGTGGGAGGAACAAGACGCAAATGCTCAGAAATTGAGGGAATGCTTCCTGCAGTGCTATGATCAAAGATTACGCTAGGCTGTCCCTAGATTTACCTTTAGGTCAGGGTTCACAGTAACACTTCACAAGCCTTACTGCCGAAATGGAGGTGAAATTCTAACCGTGGTGGTGGTGATTGCAGTCTTATGCTCCCATCAATCCCTCAAAGACGAGCATAAGCAACAACAGCACTGTTCATAGAAGATACAGCTTTTCTTTTTAATTAAACCCTCCCTTGTTTTAAATCGCAAGAGTTTCCACTCCCCAGCAACATCTGTGCCTTCTTTGTGATAATCAGAATTGTGCCCTGGAGATGAGTGGGCACAGAATCCATCACAGCGTACAGCCAGCGGCTCTTCCATTTAATTCCTTTTTAAGTCAGTGATGCTTAAATCAGAAGGAAGTGCCAGTTCCTGTAGCATAGATTAGTGATCAAATTTCTGGGGTGGTTTGTTTTTTTTAACTCACCAAAAGCTGCTCCCCCACCCCCACCCCCCTTTGGCTTTCTGGTGTACCAGGCTGCCTGCTTTCCATGCCATCTGGCGAACAGAGTAAAGCATTTCCTGGGGGAAATCCACAAGGGGCACATTACAAGCTTTGCCAGCCAAGCAGGCTCTTCCTCAGTTCTCGTGTGTGTGCATGCATGCGTGCCAACTGTGTGAATATGTTTGCTCACAGCATCCCTTAGCCTGCAGTATGAGCATCAAATAGTACCACATTTTCCATTTTTCTTAAAATAAGGGAAGTCCTTACTGCAGATGAAGAATGGCTGAAAGGGGCTGGGAGTGGGTAACACAACCCTTTCCTGTCGCCTCTTGAATGGAAACAGATCAAACATTCATCCAGACACAGCTTGCTCTTCAGCATGCACTGACAAAAGAGCCCCAGGGTCTGCTATGGACAGGCTAAAATGCCACATGTCCCTCTGGCATCCAACGCGTGGAAGAAGGGCTTCCTGCTCTCCATGGTGTGGTTTGCTGTCGCCATGGCAGCACAGGCCCTGCCTGCTGCACCTTTTCAGCTCAGTCCCTTCTGTTACAGCCTCTATTGCTGCTCATGCTGTCGCTCAGACTCCTTGGATTGCTTTGCTCGTTGTCTGCGGAGCTTCACAAATGCCTGGGCTTCCTTGTCTCCTTTGCGGGTCTCCAGCAGCTTCAAGATTTCAGCGCCTGGGGCAGAGTGGGAGAGGTGGCATGGAATCAGTGAGATGTGGACTCAAGTAGACTGCTCCTACAATTAAACAGACGTTTAACACAAACCCAGTTTCATGCATTTTAAAAAAAACCTGTTGCTTATTGCCCTGTTTCGAGAGAAAATCCTAGTTCCTTGACATAAGCTGTGCAGACAGACATCACAAAAGGCAACAACTAGGACTTAGCTTCTTCTAGGCCAAAGCCAAGAATCCTGGCCTCTCAAAAAGTTACCTATTGCATGTATCTCAAAACATCCTAAACAGAGAAGCCCAGAGGTACCTGATGGAAAATTGCAGGACATTGCCAAGGGGGTAACAAGTTACGGGCGGGTGGATGCTGCTAATGGATACTATGCGAATAATGTGTGTGCCCCATGAAGAACAAGGCTAATTGAAAAACAGCTGTTTCCATTTCCTGTTCTAGCCCCAAGCGCCTCTTGTAACTCCCTTTAGTGAGTCAAAACGCTATTCCTGCTGGAGGTTGCAATGGAAGCAGCTTTCCAAGCAGTGAGGAAAAGAGAATCTTATTAAAAGGAGAATGGAGTTTGGGTGTGGTGGGCTGTGTTACTGTCCATCGCCTTTTGAGCTGTTGGAAGTTAAAGCAGGAGATCTCTAGTTAAGAGTCAACTACTAAAGCTGCTCCTATGATGCTCAGGTAAATCCAGCAGCAGTCCAGTGGGTGCAGTCCAGCATCCCTAGGAAGGGGGCAGTGTAGAAGCTAAAGGTGATGAAAAGGGCAGCAACCTGCAATCTAAAAATAATCTCTTCACCTTGCCTCACTTTTGAAAAATGCCTCACATTGTGTATTTATTTATTTATTTATTTATTTATTTATTTATTTATTTAGATGCCACTTGTATGCAAAAATGGTTTTGAAGCTGTTTACAAGTATAAAATCAATTATGAAATTAATAATTATTAAAACACACAATAAAAACCATTCCAAAACATTAAAAACATACACAATTAAACAAGCCAGTTAAAAAAACAGCAATTTAAACAGGTTTAAAACAAAACAAAACACACAACCACAACTTACATCTGGGTTTTGTTCTGGGGATAGTGCCTGATAACAAAATTGTGTATAGTCAAAACACATTGTGTGCAATGGCGGGGGGGGGGGAATTGCCAAAGTCTTTTTTCTCAGTCTTTCTTTTTAAAAAAAACAAAAACAAAACTTTTTTGCCAAGAGCACAAAGCTGAATGCTCACAAGTTAAATACCTGTATATCTAAGTTGTGGGTTTACTGTGTCAGAAAATTCAAGTTCAGGGGAATGCTTGCCTAAACGGCTGTGTCATCCAGAGCAGGGGGAATGCCGTTATTGAGGAAGCCTCTCCTACTGCAGCAGGGAAGGAATGCTGCTGGTGAAAATGCCTGCCTCCATGCGGCTACCCTCAAACCAATAATCGTCCCATTTGCTTTGGGCACACTTAGGGCTCATCCAGACTTCTGCTTTCCCCTCTGCATTCCCCTGGGGAAACCTGATATTTTGTTCTCAATTAGAGCAAGCATCAATCAGGTTTTTTCCCCCCTGGAACGATGTTTGCTCCAATTTAAAGCTAAAGAGCACATTTCCCCCAGGAACAGAGTAGGGCAAATGGAAAACCACTTGGACCTGTGCTTTCTAGCTACGATACAAGCAGACATGTAGATGAGCCCTTAAAAGCATGTGGTCCTAAGTAAAGTCAGTTTTTTGTTCCTGCTTGGCTTTTTCTGCCCTTTCTGCAGTTATTTGCCCCTCAGACCATTACCCATTATCAGCCTGTTTGCCACAAAGCCCTAACTTTTCATCCATATTATACAAGGAGCCATCTCATGAAAATAAGCCATCCTTACACTCTCTCTTGTCTCTGAGAGGAAGCAGTAGAACAAAAGCCACGCCTAGCTCTCTGGAATCAGTGAAGAAATGGCTCCAGTAACAGATCGAAGCCAAGGCTCCAAAACCTTCATATGTATACGTGCCTCCAGGGACTGGCTCTCATACTAAGCCTGCTGTGCTCCATAACATCCTAGGTTCCAAACTTAGAAGACAGGTTATGAAACCAGCCTTCTAGTTTTTAGTTAAATCGCTAATGCTGAAATGGCTGGAGGAATATTGACAATTCCCCCTTAGCTTAGTGGGAAGTGATAGAAATGCAGGCAGCAGAACTCTTAATTCCCAACACCATTACCCCACTTACACTACACCATGGGTAGGCAAACTAAGCCCCAGGGGCCAGATATGGCCCAATCACCTTCTAAATCCGGTCCGTGGAGGGTCCAGGAATCAGCGTGTTTTTACATGAGTAGAATGTGTGCTTTTATTTAAAATGCATCTCTGGGTTATTTGTGGGGCACAGGAATTTGTTCTCTTTTCCCCCCTTCAAAATATAGTCTGGCCCACCACAAGGTCTGAGGGACAGTGGACCGGCCCCCTGCTGAAAAAGTTTGCTGAGCCCTGCACTACACATTTAAAACAGTACCATACCACTTTAAGCAGCCATAGTCTTCCTCAAAGAATTTTGGGAACTGACTGTAGTTTGTTTTGTGTGCTAAGAGACCCCTACTCCCCTCAGAAAGCTACCACTCCCAGAGTTCTCTGAGAAGAAGGATCAACGGTTCAACCACTCTGGAAATTGCAGCTCTATGAGGGGAAATAAGTGTTCCATAATAACTCTAAGTGCTCTTAACAAACTACAGCTCCCATGATTCTTGGGGAGAAGGCATGACTGTTTAAAGGGTCAGATGGGGCCCACAAGGGACAACAAAATCTTTCCCTTTGCTTGGTTAGCAAAGAAGCCTGGAAAACTCACCAGCTACATTGGCTTGAATTAAAATTGGCTCCATTAGACTAGTAGTACATAACTGTTTGTGCGGATATAATTTACCACCAACTCGACAGCCAAGGACAGCATCCCTGTCAGTGGAAGGATTTCCACTTGCAAAATGGGACTTGCCCTGCCCCGCCCCAAACTCCCTGTTGAAGGAAGCCCCAGAATAGAGTTAGGAGGCACTTCACAGAACGTTAACTTAGCACTATGCAAGATACATGTCAAAATCACAGGACTAAAATGCTGAGCATTTCAATATACAGCCTAGTATTTGGTCTGCAACAAAAGAACATTTTTCCCCCACCTGTATTTTCCGGGGTGTGTGCCTGGAAGCCCATGACCCCACCTGCTAAGAGGCTATAGGTTTAGCCAGCCAAAAAGCAGAAGCATAAGTGAAGCTGGGAATGTATAAGTAATGAGCTTACCAGCAGTTCCAGGATGAGTCAAGGACAATCGAGTCTGCGGCACTCTGGAAGGGTTGATGGCTTCCTCGTCCTCACTCAGCCCCAACACCTTGCAGAGGGGGAAGAAGGCTTCTCCCTCCAGATCATTGGCTCCTAAGGTGTCGTAGTCAAACACGGTGAGCAACAGGCATGTCCCATCCTGTTGGCATTTTTCTGGAGGGACCAAACTGTAAAAGGAAATGAGCATGGGGAAGGCTTGAGTTGAGTGACCCCGTTTTGCAGGCACCTCAAACGGAGGGGAAGAAGCACCACCTCCAAGCACACAAAGAAAGTACCAGACAAAGGATTCCTCTGTGTTTCAAACTATACCAACCAGTGGGAAAGCATGAATTTGGTAACACTCGTGGGCAGTAGTGGCTGGAGTCCAGAGAGACAGTTAGGGCAGAAGGCGGAACAGCCAACTGTCGGGGGAGACAGAGACAAGGCCAAGCTGACTTAATTTCAGCGTTGTTCCCCCCACCCACCCACCTGCTGCGTTCTACAAGGGCAAAACAGAGGCTCAGGAGGAGGAAGCTGACAGCCGGGGCCTCCACTCCCTGGAATGGTTGTAAGTAAGGAGATGAGCAAGTGGACGCTGGCTGAGGGCAGACTGAGCTTGGGGCAGTGCCCCACATGCTGTAATGGACCAGCCTTCACCATGTCATGCTACTTATCGAGCTGTGTCAACCCTAGGAAGGGCTGAGCCATCTTAGCCCAGCAGTTCCACTGGCCAATGCATTGCTTGAATCCCACAATTGCTTCCAGCGGTTTGAGACCCGCGGGGGCTGCCTGGCTTAAAAAAAAAACCCCGCCATGGCAAGGGTCTGCAGGGCAGGAGAGGAGGGTAGCTATTGGTTTTTTTTTATTATTTTGTGGTTTTATATTTTGATTTTAGTCTGTGAATCGCCCTGAGATCTCTGGGCACAGGGCGGTATATAAATTCAATAAATAATAATAATACATACAATTCAAATACTTCATCAAAGAGAGGGTGGAGATTGTTCTTTATGCACTGGGTTGTCCGTGTCATAACCTCGGGGAACTCGTGCCGTGGCTCCAGGGTCAGTTGGATGAAGGGGTCGCTTAAGCCTGGTGGTGAGGGGGATTGGAAGAAGTAAGAGAGTAATCATCAGCAAACTGCAAGTCTGTCCTGGGGCATCTGTTCCTCTAACAAACCCCCACGCATAAGTTGCATTCACTTGGCACCTGGTGGTGTCATGCAATTTTAAGAGTCTTTATCTTAGTTCACCCCCTCCACCACCATAAAATGTTTGCTGGTACTTCCTTTTGATAAATTGTGAACAGAAGCCAAGTATTATTGACCCATCAAAGACCTTCTAGCAAGCCAGCCCCTATGGCTGCTGAGAGTTAAGTTTCAGCCTTCCAGGTTGAAAGAGAGAAACTGCCTTTTTAACTGAGTCAGTGCATTGGGTCTATCTAGCCCAATGCTGTGGAGTCTGGTTTGGGCAGTAGTGGCTCTCCAATGTCTAAAACTTGGCGTCTTTCCTAGCCTGCTACTTGAAATATTTTTAAGCTGTCTGGAGGTACCAGAGATTGAACCTGGGATCTTATGCATAAAAGGCTTAGTCTCTGCCACTAAGCAAAGGGCACCTTCCTGGTGCAGCAACTCTCTGGAGCAGGTCCATCCATTCCCCCCCCCCCTTGGCTCAGTTTTACTAAAATCTTTATTTACCCATTTCCAGGTCCCAAGCATGCAGAACTCACACTGTGTTCTTAAAAGAGCCAAGTGTGTAAACGCTCAATGCACGAAGAGTCAAGAGCACTTAAGTGAGACAACAACCACCTCTTCTGGAAATGTGAATGAACTGCACTGTAGTTCCTACAGACTGCTCAGCCCCTTCTCCCTTCAGATATTAAAGCTGTATTTATCCACACCACTAGCAACTGCAATTGCCATTGACTTTCAGATTTGAAGGGGACTTCCAGATGGGATCAGTGCTGCTCACACATGAATGTTTTCTGCAACCTCCATACTCTATCGTTGGCATCAAAACACCAACCTGTATTTTCCAGTTTCCTAGTCCAGCATTCTGTTCTCACAGTGGCTGAACAGTTGCAAGAGCACTCTCCCCTCCTGTGGTTTCCAGCAACTGCTATACAGAAGCCTTGCTACCTCCAACGGTGAAGGCAGAACATAGCCATTGTGATAACATTTTCTCTAAACTTAAAAGTCCCAAATGTTGCAACTTTGCTTCATAAGGGAAGTGAATCACTCTCCCTTGTTATCATCATTCTGATTGACCGTTTCTGAGCTTTTTCCAACTCCTTTTCGAGACAAGGCAACCAGAACTGCGCACAGCATTCCAAATCATGCGCCTGCACTAATAAGGAGAATGAGACACATTCCTTTGGCTCGAGGGCTCTCTCACCATTGGAGTCCAGGGGAAGGAGGTTGACAGCGTTGAGCACCTCGACACGCAGCTTTTGTTCCGAGTGGCGGTAAAGGGCCTTGATGGTCACAGCCCCGTATTTTTCAGGGCTAGCCTCTGTCTAAGAAATAAGAACAACCAGAGAAGTCAGGATGAATTTCAAATGCCCCAGTTTGCTTACCAGCAATTAATGGTCCTGGTCTCCCTATACCAGGCATAGGCAACCTTCGGCTCTCCAGATGTTTCAGACTACAATTTCCATCATCCCTGACCACTGGTCCTGTTAGCTAGGGATCATGGGAGTTGTAGGCCAAAACATCTAGAGAGCTGAAGGTTGCCTATGCCTGCCCTATACCATAGTAGTAAACGGTGATAAACATCACTTCAAGTTCCACTCAGCAAATTAGGGATGGGAAGTCCGTGGCCCCTACAGATGTTTTTGGAGTGTGACCCATCAGCCCCAGACAGCATGGCCAATAATCAGGTAGGATGGAAGCTGTGATCTAATAATAACTGCTGGGCCACAAAATGCAAGAGCCTGCTAGATCAAGCTATTGCCCCATCTAGGCCAGCATCCTGTCCTCACAGGGGCCAATCAGGGGTTGATGAGAAGCCGGCAAGCTGGACTTGAGCACAACAATTCCCTCCCCTCCTACTCTTTCGAGCCACTAGTATTCAGAGGTGTACTGCCTCCAACAGTACAAACGGAACATAACCTAACTCTCCGTTAATTTGTCTATAAG
The DNA here is from genome assembly GCF_009819535.1 of Lacerta agilis. Classification (NCBI taxonomy): domain Eukaryota; kingdom Metazoa; phylum Chordata; class Lepidosauria; order Squamata; family Lacertidae; genus Lacerta; species Lacerta agilis. Next base: position 32,123,598 of record NC_046313.1, read on the forward strand.
AACCACAGGTCCCACATCCCTGCTGTAAATCAACAGTGATGATCTTAGCCACAAATAACGTAAGAAAATAAGATGTAGCAATATCATTCAGCCAGGGATGGAGGAAGGGGTGTGTGGTAGGTGCGGTCTGCCCCGGGTGTCACCATGGGGCCTGCAGCACGCCCCGCCTCATGTCTCTCCAGGGATTGACGCGGTGCCTTAGGCGCACGCAGCCTCCACGCTGCCCAAACGGTCCGCCCGCTGCCTCCCTCCCAGCTGTAGGGCAGCTGAGTGGAAGGAGGCAGGCAGACTCCAGAGGCCCCACAGTGTGCCCCGTCCCTATGGGCGGTGCACCCCAGCCCTGTGCGCACCGCCCCAGGAGCCTGAGCGGCTTCCCTGCTGCTGCGTTCAGCACAAGGAAGAACGAACAAGGAGATGCAATCTTCTTCTTAAACAGGAGTCAGAGTCCACTGAAGTCACACACCTGCTGCTGGATTCGGGCGCTGAAGTACTTCTGGATAAGTTTTCTGCTGGTGGAAGAGCAGAGGTCCAGTTGTTCTTCCAGAGCCTAGGAGACGGGTGGGTTTGAGCAGAAATTGTATTAGTGGGATATTAAGCCATTTTAAAACAATACCAACAATCCCCACCTCAAATGACAGATTATGCAAGACAAATTAAATTTGGAACAGGTAATCCAAACAGCAAGTAAGACTGCAGGCCCACTTGTTGTAAGGACGCCATCATTGGTGATCAGCAAGACCACCATTCTTAGGTGATGTTTTGTGCATGCCTAGGCTGGATCTATATAGATTTTTTTTTTTAAGTGCTATAGAAAAACACGTTATAAAAGCTCTTAATGGAAAACCCTATTGCTCTAAAGTGCCACCTGGTGTCAAATGTTTATAACACAATCATAACACTATAATTGATGAGCGTAGCTGAGTCCCTAGATTGATTGGCCTGTTCATGGTGGAGGGATCCCTCATCCCGCTCCCAATGCTCCAGAGAGCCCAATTGGGCTTGTAGCATCTTACTGTAAATGTCGCATTGTGGAGGGTGTCCTCTGGCAGACCACAGCCATCTCCATGAAAACACCGCTCCAAGTTCTATGGAATGAGGGGTGGGGAGGAGAAGGAGAAGAACGAAAAAGAGTGAATGCTCCATTATTAAAGCCCAACAAAAAGAAAGCCAGATGCTCCATCCTACATTCTATTCCACATGTCTAAGTACCGGTACCTTGAGGGCAAACTGCAATTTCTTGAAGTACGCCAAGTTGCCAAGTTGCTGTTTTGCAGCCCCTTTCAGCATGTCCAGAGTGTGATTCCACAGCAGCTCCAAGAGGCTGTTTGGAGGGGAGAGAAAGCAGAGATAGAAACTAGGTTGCCACTGGATACCAGCAGAATCCGTTAAAGACTCTGGGATGAATAAGAAAGAAAGCCGGGGCTGCTTACTAACTCCCTTATTCCCAGAGGTTTCATTTATCAACTTTAAACTAGATTCTGTGGGGGAATGAGGTAAACTATGGGTGAAGAGGGGGATTTTTTTTTAATGTAGAACAGTAGACTCATCATAGAAGTTCCAGACCAAGAAATAAATTGGCAAAATAAAGTTTCAACACAGCATTGGAGAGTCCTGCTAGCATTCAAACCTGCTGCAATATTTCATTTTATTTATGCACCTCTTTTCAACCATAATGGTTTCCAAAAACAGTTCAGAAGAACAAGACAATTGGGAGGCCTCTAAAGACCTTGTGTCTGATTTATCCCTTCTCAAACACCTTGCTGATTTGCTAGGGATTCAACACTGGGGCCCATGGAGGTCAAAAGAAAGAAAGAATGGAATGCCTCTGAGCATGTGCAGAGTAGCCACCATCCCCAAATAGCTGTAACTAGTAAATCTGCATTTGGAGAGCTTCAAAACCTAACAGGGAAACACTGGGATTGTGTGTTCGTAATGTAGAAACTAAGCAGTGGATCTCCTTGTCTACGGACCCTGGCATGCTGCTGTTGTTCACCCATGTATTCTTCACACTGACATCATGGCAAATCTTCTGAACCTCTGGCACCCTGGGCCTTTTATCTGTCGGATGCCTCTCACTCATCTCCCAGTAGCATTAAGCTCTCCTGTCTTCCTTCAGCCTTTGCTAACCCCAAGGAGTTTCAGAATTTCTGGGAGGGAGAAGAGCCTTCTTCTGGAGAATATGGGGCCACAGACTACTATAACTGCTACTATAAAATGATGTTGTTGTTGTTTTAAAAAAAGATCCTAACAATGTCAGGCTTCTGGCTCACCTGTTGAAGTTCTCTTGGACCAGGTTCCCACTTAGATACTGGAGCTCACATTCCAAAAATATCATTAAAGGGGTGATGCACTAGAGCGGCAGGGAGAAAAAAGGTAAGAGAAAACAGAGAGAAAGGGAACAGCACTGTGGAGTCTATATTGAACATTTCAGAGGCCTCCATGATGCTTCCTCTGGTGCTGCTCAACATGCCCAGTATAACATTCTAAAGGCTTTTACCCTATGTGCTAGCTGGTCAGCACTCTTATGCACAATGTCTCGTGTGTGCCAGTGTAGCCGCCACCTGAAATATACAATGCTAACACATGTACAGTGCATGAATAAGAGGAAACATGTAGGGTAAAAAAATGTGCTTTTTGAAAATTACACTGCTCTGTGTGTCGTACTGATGGCACTTTTAATATCCTCTATGTGTGGTTTATAACATATAGAGGCAGAAGATTGTTGGACTCCCTCTCCAACTGAACCTAGTCCAAAGCAGGGAAGATAAAAGACAAAATGGGGGAAGATGCCCCTGCAGTTTGGACCACACATCCCTCTGAGCAGCCATGGGGGCGGGGGCGGGTTGGGGAGGGGGTGCCCGGTATGCCGGCGGGCTTGCGGGGGTGCCCCTGGGGGGCCTGGTGCCCTGGCGCAGCGCGCCACCAGCCCCTATGGACAAGACGGCCCTGCCTCTGAGATTCATGAATCGCCATCAGTTACCTGCATTACGTGCTGCCTGAAAATGTATCTCTTTGCTCGGGCCTTTCCTGACTCTTAAGACTGGATTCTGCACCCCTGCATTGTCCTAATATTGTATTTTATTGTTTATGTTTTTATGATCGTAGTAATTTAATGCTCTTTTTTAATTGTAGATATGGCCATCAATAGGATTCCCCCTCCCAAAAAAAAAATTAAGCCGTCTAGAAATTTTATCAAAGAAAGAAAACGTGTTGTGGTAATGATCCTGCAGCGAATATTACAACACTGCAGAGGAGTTCACCCTACAAACTGAGCAGAGGAAAATATATGACAGATTATTGTCTCTGGTAGAATTCACAGCAACCTATTTATGACTGGATTTTTAAAAAAAAAAAATGAGAAAGCAACAAATCATAAAGGCTAATATCAACATCTCAATAATGGAATACTGAATGGTATAGTTTCTCTAAAATATTCAGGGATTTATAATATGTAAAATGAACCATGGAAAGAGAAGAAGGGAAGTCCTTGATATCTTAAGGATGTAAAAATGAGTATTTTAAATTGTAAAACAGAAAATTTAATAAAATTATATACAAAAAATGACTTTAGATAGTCTTGGAAAATGATAAAATAAAGAAAATATCAACATCTTTTAGCTCTGTGGAGGAGTTTTCAAAGCTAATTCTATATTGTTATTAGTAGTAGTAACATAATAGTAGTGACAATAAAGTGACGGTAGTAACAGCTGTGGAACAAGGTGGTTGTCTCCATGATTGCTTGCTTTTTTGACATAAACTTACATATTCTGAATCATCTCAGTAAGAAGTTCTGAAGTGACAACATATATAACAAACTGAAGAAATTGTTTAAAATTACATTCAAAAAAACCCCAGAGATTTTCCTATTAGGGATTTTGCCCCCGGAAATTAAAAAAGAAATGAGAACGCTATTTATGTACGCTGTCACAGCAGCTAGAATTCTTGTGGCTAGAAGGTCGAAAAACGAATCAGTACCGACAATCTTAGAGTGGCAGATGCTTATGTTAGATTATTTCCAGCTGGCGAAATTGACAGGAGGAGTTAGAGGAGAAATGACACAGAAAACTTTTGGTGAATGGAAAATATTTAAAGAATACATAAGAATGTATTGCAATAATAAGGCCATATTAGCAGAACTAGAGTGATACTTGTAATTAAATAAATATTGAATACTATTGAAGATAAAGGAATGAGAAATAAAGATCAAAACTGTGCAGACAAACAATGATGTAACGAAAGTACATTAAGAAAGATTGGAAGATTTGTATGTATGTGAGAAGTGTGGTTATGTAAACCAATTTTAACCTTTTTCTCTCTCGTGTTTTTCTTTTTCTTTGTTTTCTTCTTCTATTCCTTCTTTTTTATTTGTATTGAGGAGACTGTAAATATTATTAATGTGTGTAAATAAAACCAATAAAGATTATTAAAAAAAAAAAGTTCTGAAGTGACTCAAGCCGCCCCACTGACACCTTCCTTTGTGGCTCCTGAACACCTCCCTGCACCTCCTCTACAGAGATCTAACATATTGCTCCACAGCCAAACTACAGTATTTGCTGGAAAGTCAAAGAGCCCTAAGCTCCAGAAGGCACAGATATTACAGTTCAAGGCCAAGAGTTAAAACCAGGGGCATGAGTACCAGTACATTATTAGTTTCAGCTGTGGCTTCTTTTGAATGTAGGACTAGCTAAGGCAGCATATGAGACATGGATAGGGCAAAAGAGCCAAGCGGCACGTTTAGCGCAACAGCATATAGCCTAAAAGAAAACAACACATTTTTTTCTGGCATTCCAAGACTCACATCTTCTGGGTCCCTGGAAGCACTGCAGGTGTACAGCTCTTGGATGTGTCTGGCAATTCCAGCCTGCAGCTGTCAAATAAAAATGCATGCGCTTATTATTACTTGAGGAAAGATGCTTTCTAAGTGCTCAAAGCAGCTCACATACATTATCTTAGTAATCACTGCATTAGGCAGGTATGAAGAGGGACGCAGGTGAAGCTGTGGTCTAAACCACTGAGCCTCTTGGGCTTGCCGATCGGAAGGTCGGTGGTTTGAATCCCCGCAACGGAGTGAGCTCCAATTGTTCTGTCCCAGCTCCTGCCAACCTAGCAGTTTGAAAGCACGCCAGTGCAAATAGATAAACAGGTACTACTGGATCAGGAAGGTAAACGGTGTTTCTGTGCGCTCTGGCTTCCATCACGGTGTCCTGTTGAGCCAGAAGCAGTTTAGTCATGCTGGCCACTTGACCCGGAAAGCTGTCTGTGGACAAACGCCGGCTCCCTCGGCCTGAAAGCGAGATGAGCACTACAACCCCATAGTCGCCTTTGACTGGACTTAACTGTCCAGGGGTCCTTTACCTTACCTTTTATCTAGTCAGGTATGAAAGGCTGCCATTGTATTCTGATACAAAATGTGTTTACTACAGTGGGGGAAGAGATGAGGAAGAGCAGGAAGTGGAGAATGGGGACCAAGAACAGCAGCAGCTGCCACCGCCACTGAGCACCCTCCCTCAGCCTCAATCTTGGAACCACCTCTGCCAATGGTGTGTCTATTTGCTAGTTTTTGCAACATTTCTGCTGCTTTAGGCAAAGAACTACAGGGGGTACTGAAGGGCAAAACTCACTGGTAGAGCATTTGCTTTGCATGAATAAATAGTTCAGGTGGGAAATGCTGGATAGCTGCTGCTAGTTAATGTAAACAATCTTGAACAAGATAGGCTATTTGGTCTGAGTCTCGTATAAAGGCAGCTTCCTATGAAGGTCCCCCCCCCCTCTTCTGCTCTGGCTTCTGAAATTTCACACAGAGCAGTGTGAAATTTTCATAAGATTTTTTTTTAAAAAATGTTAATGTTTTCATACAAATCTTGGGTTTCTTGAGATGCTGAATTGTATGCCCCCTACAAAATCCTTCATGCTCAGTATGGCTCTTGTACAGAAATGCAGAATACACACAGCTTTATCTTAGGGAGCCTTAACCACAGGTTGCAAAACACGGATGATCTCGTGTTGGCCCCATTCTGCCATTTCCAGCCATGCCCCTCCCAGATGTTTCCCTGCCAGACTGATCTTATCAAGAGAAATGCCAAGGATGCCAGGTTACTTTGCTTGCCAGGGTCTGCACCACGCCACGGATCTCGTTGTTGAGGCAGGTGACGGTAGCCTGTAGCTGGTGGTGCAAGGTGTGCTGGATCTGCTCTGGCGCAATGACCGCTCCCGTCTTCTGCTCCAGGCACTCCCAGTCCAGCTGGGACGGCAGCTTCAGGATCATCATGCGGAGCTGCTCGATGTTGTTCACCACAACGCAGAGCTGGCGGGGTGGGGGAGAAATAAAGCAAGAAACCTATGCATTCAACCTGCCTGTGAAGCAGAATGGCAGAATTCTGTAGCCTCAAGAGTTGGCAGGACTTTCCCACCTCCCAAAAGCCTACTTGAACAACGCCCTTTGTCAGAAACTGGCGCCATCGCTCACCCTGTTTGCTGCTTCTCCCTCTTTGTGTTTATTTGATGACAATTCCTCTGCCCTTGTCTTGATCAGCCGGCAGTACATCAGAGCAATTTTACATATGTCCTAAGAAGTCCAAAAAAAGGAAAAAGCTTGAGGATGTTCTGCTCTATGGAGGTGAAGACTCCCAATGCATCAGTTCACCGCATGGATTTCACTGCTTCCTACAAGGATGTGGGAAGGCATAGGCAGAGGAGATTCCTTCATCAGGCAATAAGAGCATCGTAAGAATGAAATACATCTGGTCTGGGGGGTAATTCGGGTCATTAGGGATCAAAGGGGTGGCAAGTGGGCAAGAAATATATTTAAGAAATAATAATACTTAACAAATAAATATTCCGATCCTCTGTCCCAAATTAAGGTGGGTTCTTTTTTTTCCATTGGAAGAATGTATTACTTCTTTTCTGAAGTACTACTTCTCACAGTATAATGAAAGAGCAAGTGTAAAAAAACTGTGAGACCAGGTGCAAGCGCAAAGCACTGGACTTTTTGTTGTTTCAGCTGCTGTTGACCTGCTTGTTTTTGGGTCCTGTCTGTTTATGCCTGTTTGAGGACTATAGGTTCTCAAATGGCACCCTTGTTTCCAGCATCTTAAAAGTTTCAAGTGCCAGATTCATGTAGAAAGTTGTTTACAGTGGGGTGGATCTTCCCCAACATTCGTAGGATTTGTTTCTGTGCATCACACTGGATCTGAGTGTTACTAAATTGGAATATCTGGCTTTATACTACACCTCCAGGACTAATCCATCAGCTCTTGCACTTCCTCAATGTTATGACACAGTTCTCCAATCGAAAAGCTGTATCAAAGTATATTTAGAAGTATGTGCAGTATATTGAAATTTATTTGTTTGTTTTGAGATACACACACACACACACACACACACACATGGGTATTTAAATGCTATTTTTTGTATGGATTTCTGCACAAATTCACAGATTAATGTGAAAACAAGAGTGAAGAGACTTATGAGTGGATCACACATGAAAGTGAAACACAGCCCATCCCTACTGTATACGCACCTCAACAAATTTCACCATGATCATGAAGGCCTCTTCAGGATCCGGCCAGTCCAGTTGCTGCCAGGTCTTCACCATCTGAGCATAGCAAGTCGATAAGTCCACCGTGGATGTGCTGTGCTTGTTCAGCTCTCCTAGCGGCGTCAGCTGAATAGAAACAAAAGAAGGGAAAGGGCATAAATAATCAAGTGCAGATTTGTTGAGTGCTTCAGTTAATTTGGAGCCTGAATCTCTAGGAACAAAAGGGGATTTTCATACCTGGCCGGCTGTTCCTCCGATCACTTAATTTAGAATGCTCCACTTACTTCAGTGATGTTGGTCCAGTGGAAGTAGCTATTAGGACTTTGGAGGGAGTATTAAAATAAAAAATGCTTACTTAAATGCAGTGCTTTTTAATGGGGGGTACGCAGGGGTATGCATACCCCCTAAACATTTTGTGAATCTAAGTTAGGCCTCATTGAGGGGCAGTATTTCAATATGAGTAGGAAAATGAGAGTACCTCTAAACATTTTTTTAGAAAAAAAGGCGCTGCTTAAATGTGTCTTCAACCTACGGTAATAATGATGATTATTATTTTGCACACATTGTTCTTTTTGGGATTTAATCCCGCTTTGCATCTCACCAGAACGGTCACTATTTCTATTGGCAAAAGTTACCTGTTAATGCAGGAGCCTCTTTATGTGGATACCATAAGGCTGAAAGCAATAAGAATTGACCCTTCCCTGGATGGGGATCCATTCATTACCTGGTCTACCTGGACAGCTCTCTGAGTCCTTTCTAAGGCTATGGTGTATGCCTTCTGGAGCCACTTGGGGATGGCTTCCTTGAACCACTGGTGGTAGTTTGTCAGTTCAAGAGGACCTTCCCTGGAAAGAAAAGATACAAAACCAGAACCTACTTAACCTGGAAGATTCAATAACTGAGACTAAGTCATCTAACTTGTGCTAAATTTCTGCCTGAATTTGCTCCGCAGATTACTCATCCTGGTCAGGGGCAACAATAGCAAGTCTGTCCCAACAGGCCCTTCCTTGTGCATTGTTGCACACCACCCTCAATCTCCAAGCGGTGCAGGATTCCAGGGCTTCCAGGGTTCATGTTTCCTTTTGAAACCATACTGGACCCTGCATAGCTTTGCAAATTCACTGGCAGCTTTATTGCTGCAATACTATCATGTTAATGAGGCACAGTGGAGACTGGTTTCTTTATGATCTATGGTTTATTTGCACATATATACAACCTGAGCCTATGATGGAGGGGTTTGAGCATTAATGCCCCAAAAGGATCTTGTTTCTCCCATAGCTACAAGCCTTGGATTCAAACAGAAATCAAACACTGCTCTCAGGTGCTGCTCTAACTCCCTCTCCAGCTTTTTGCTTTACTTCTAGGTTAGATCAAAGCCACTTTCAACTCTAAACTCAGGCTTTGTCCTTCTAACTATCTCTGAGTTGATGGAGGGGCCCCACCCATTTGCTATTTTGCTATCTCACATAGAGCCCCCTTTCCTTTGTTTCCTTTAATGGCCCATCACCCAGACAATCACTTCAACACACAATAAGATAGCCTGGCTTATTTTTTTTTAACACTTGCTAGATTCAGGGGTTAGAAGGACCTCACATGCAGCCTAATCCCATCCCCAAACTCATAATACTATAAACATACAAGAATGCAGAGAGAAAGAGAGAGAGAGAGAAATGGCCACACACTAGAGAAACGGATAAGGAGCCTCCATGTGGTGGCCATAAGAACAGACCCAAGACTGAAAGCAAAAGCTTTGACCTTCACAGAGATCAGCACCTGTTGCACAAAAGGTCCTTCATGTGATATAGCTCCTGCAGGCTGAGATAGAGCTGAAAAAGACTCTCCGCTGTGAGCTGGGACATGCCACTGTCAATCTTTCTCAGCTGCTCCTTGACATAATGGGAAACCTAGAATGGCAACAAAAACTAGAGTGGGCCAATGAGAACTGGTGAACATGCAGCAGGCACTGCAATTCAGAGGGCAAACAGCCATTCCTACTGACTCAGGGAAGACTCATTTGATAAGCTGTGCTTTGGGTAGCCTTTGAAAACTATTATTTTAAAAATTCAGCTGGCCTACAACACAACTGGTCAGATATTGGAAAATCCCGGCCCTAACAAGCACAGTCAGGACCAGGCTTCCTCAAACTCAGCCCTCCGGATGTTTTTGGCCTACAACTCCCATGGTCCCTAGCTAGCAGGACCAGTGGTCAAGGATGCTGGGAAATGTAGTCTCAAAACATCTGGAGGGCTGAGTTTGAGGAAGCCTGGTCAGGACTGTCACAATTTGCATCCTGCTCAGATGCAAGCCCTGCATGGTTTGCTATTATTTTAGCTATTGCTCCTCCACCACCACCCATCACCTGCCTGGGAATTAAGGCCATCACTGTCAGATAAGTGAGGGTGGCAAGGGTGGAGTCATACTGGGGCCTGTGTTTCTCTCCCCACATTTTCCAACCTCTACTATGCAGAAAATTGGGTCTGTAATGACTAGGGTTCTCGGTCTACAAAGAGGATGTATGTATGCCTTCTTTTTGAATTGATGCCATTGCTCCAAACATGCAAAAGGGCTCTTTCATAGGCTAACCCAGGACACTCCACCCAAGACCCTGAACCTTCGATAGGCATGTGAAGTGAAAGGAAAACCACAGAACATTTCCGCCTAGAAAAGAACCTGAAGGATTGCACACATTTGTGGCACATTAATCCTCAATGGATCTGCCACATAATCTGTCACAGGGCTTATTTGAAAAAAGGGTTTACATTAAAAAAAAACACCCTGCCAAAAAAAAACAACCCACCCCATTTTGAATCAGTGTTTAATGACTGATGGTGTAGATATGTTCCCGGAGCATCTACAACACCAAAACACTCAAGAGAAACTATGCCCAGAAACTCACACCAAAAACAAGCAGGGTCTCTTAGCACCTGAGCCAGACTGCATGTACTCACAGGGCTGGTTGGCACACACACTGATTCAAAGCCAAGATGAAATGGAGCTGTGAACCAGTCCTGAGATGAAACATGAACATAGCTGGTTCAGGGCAAGTGAAGCTTCATCGCGAATAAGACTCAGATTAATCTCACCACCCACTGGGACTAGCAGACGAAGCCCAGAGTTCTTGCTTATAACAAAAACTAAAAAACAAAAATTGAGGCAGTCACTGCTTCATCCTTTCCCCAGCCTCTTCCACCACTGCTGTGGCACATAAAAGAACTGGAGTCCTCTTTGCAATGGATCCACAAAGCAGATACTCACCTGCTCCTGCATTTCAAGATATGCAACTGAGAAGAGGTCCACTCTGACAGTGCTACACAGGAGGGGGAGGAGGAAGAAACAGGTGGTCAGAAATGTGCCAAGACACTGTATTACTGAATCCTTTCAGGCCCGGTAATAAGGAATCTGCAGCTAGAGGCCCAGAGCCAGATCCAGTCCCTTTCAGTACCAATCAAGCTGGGCCCCCAATAACTGTCAACCAAAAGGCAAACAGGTTGCACAGAGTAATTCATAGCTGTCATGCTGGGACTTGCCAACAGTTGCTGGAAACTGGGAAAGGGGCTGGGAAAATGTTCTTGTGCTCGGGTCCTGCTTGTGTGATTCCTACAGGCATCTGCTCAGTTGCTGTGAGGATGCTGGACTTGATGGGCCATTGGCCTGATCCAGGCTCTTCTTATGTTCCTATGTCCATTTTGAGGAAGGATAAGGAGAGACCCTGGTCCTCTAAGGCCCTGTCCTCAAAAGTGTCCATCCCATAAAAATAGTAGCTAAAAATGTCAGAAATATCTGAGGAATTCCAGATGTGAGATACATAAGTGTGTGTGTGTGTGTGTGTGTGTGTGTGTGTATTTAAGTAAAGTAATAGTTAATTCTCCTGGGAAGAACTAGCAACTATAACACTGGGGTAAGATTCTGTTATGCTTGGTCTCAAGTTACTGCTTGGACCTTCTGTTGCTAAATAAAGATTTTGGGACATATTTATTGAGCGGAGAGCGAGCGAGCAGGGAACAGAAAAATGTCTTCCAGAGACTTACTTGGTGAAATATTTGTTATAGGTTTTGTGGCTCCGCTGGAGATCTGCATTCACCTCCAGAAGAAGAGTGACCAGGGCCTTCCCACACTCCTCCATAGTCTGCAAAAGGAATGGAGAAGGGAACAGACAGTGCTTTTTTTGAGGCAGTAAGCACCAGTATGCCATATGGCCACCTCTTCCCCCCACCCCCACCCAACAATCTCACCCCTGCCACTTCCCAGCTAATGATTAAGGAAGGCGCTGGGGCCTTATCGGAAATTGCCTGGATTACATTTAACTACAAATGAGTGCTCATTTGGCTCTATCCATATGGACAAGAAATGCAATGTGTGATGCATTGCCTACTTTCATCCATCCCAGAATCTATGAGATGCAGAATTCAACAACCTAGCAACATGCTCTCAGTGTAAGATCTGTCCAACTAAACACACACACACACACATTTACCTTTACCATCGGCTTCAGGTGTTGCTTCTTCATCTGAAACCACTCTGCTGTTCCAGTCTGAGAAAACAGGACAAGGAATGAAGAGTACTACAGTCACGTTCCACCACATGCTTCCAAGCCCATTACAAGTCCACATTCAGATGTGAAGTCAGGGATTAGTCACATCTGAACAATGTATTGTTATCTGGGGCGATGGTTGGAAGCTACATTGTGCCAGATACTCAAAGATCACACAAGACAGGGAGAAAGTTTCTGGGGTCATAGACCATAGCTGTCAACCCTCCCTGCTGTTTCCCAATGCTATAATAAGGGAATTTCCCGCAAAAAAGGGGAAAGGTTGACAGCTATGTCATAGACTGATCTTTTGAGCCTTCCAGGAAATGCTACTTACTCAACAGACTCTCTGAAGAAGAGCTGAAGCATGGATTTCTCTAGGGTGGTAGTCACGGACAACCCAAAGCCCAGCACTGGTGGTCAGTTTTGGAAAACAGGATTACACTAACCATTTTCTAGCTCCAGCTCCACACTGAAGGAAGGAATATAGAAGTCCTCAATATCTCAATGTGAGCTTGGGGGGGAAGGCCCAGTGGCCATGTACCTTGAGTGCCTCTGTCACCATTTCCTGAAGGTCGGGGGTCTCTGTACAAAGTTCTCTGAAGGCTTTCATTTTACACATCTGCACCAAGAGTCTGTGTGGCAATGAAAAAAAGCACTGATGAAGTTTAATGCTATTTGAATAAAGGTTTGGGGTTTATTTTCCTATGGCCTAGGACCCTCGTACCTATGGGACCGCCTCTCCTGGTATGTCCCAAGGAGGACCTTACGGTCTTCAAATAAAAACATCTTGGAGATCCTGGGCCACAGGGAGGTTAGGCTGGCCTTGACCAGAGCCAGGGCTTTTTCGGCCATGGCCCCGATCTGGTGTAACGCTCTCCCACAAGAGACAAGGGCCCTGTGGGACTTGACATCTTTCCGCAGGGTCTGCAAGATAGAGCTGTTCCGCCAGGGCTTTGGCCAAGGCACAGTCTGACCCCCTCTCTCCTTCTGTAATCCTCATAGAACCCTAACCCAATGGTTGCCATTAATTTGATTTTAGAATGCATTTTAATCAATTGACTGTGTGATTTTATGTACATTGTGCTATTTTTACTTGTTGTTAAGCGCTCTGAGCCCAGCTTTGGCAAGGGAGGGTGGGATACAAATAAAAATTTATTATCAATATTATTATTATCACACATGAGTTGCGATCTCTCTTCTAGCAGGGCTCTTAATGGCTTTCCACACCATCAACCCCACCTTTGGTTGGGAGTTTGACGAATGGGGTTACAGTGGTGCTGGAAGGGCGATTCCAGAAGATGACACTGGGTAATCTGTTACACTCCATACTTTTGGTCCTTCAGTGTTCTATCTTATCCCTCAAGGTTTTTTAGCATCTATACAGATGCAAAAGGAGAAATCCTCTGTAGGCTTGGACTGACTCATCAATATGCAAATATGACACACAGCTCTGCTGCTTTTCTCCTAAGCCGAGGTGTGGGGAGGGGTGATTGTGCTCCCTTTTCATAGGGAAGCTTTGTGACAGCTCACCTGAGCAGTGATTGTAGCTTCTTTGTAGAATTAGGAGCAGAAAGCGGAAAGACAATCTGGTACTTCCGGATGAGAGAAATCCCATAAGCCAGCAAGGACTGAAAAGAGTCGGCCAGTTCTACATTCTGAGGAAAGCAACAAATACTAATTCGTTTGTTTATTTATTTATATATAGCAAACCTAGTGAGGAGTACCTTTTGAGAGAAGTGACCCACCCCCTCAGTTGCCCAAGAATGATCAAAGGCTATGCTGAGAAAAGAAAGCACTCAGGATTGATTAATTTAAATACTTTTATTATTTATACCCCACCCATCAACTCTGGGGTGGCTTCCAGAAAAAAAATATAAAAACATAATAAAATGTCAAACATTTAAAACTCCTCAAAGCAGTTCACAAAACCTCAAAGCAGTTCACACCTCAAAGCTGGTTTCACCCCCCAACCCTTCCTCCTCCTCTGTTGGTAACGAGAGCCATACAGATCTTCCAGAATGACCCAAAAGCAGAGCAAAAAGGCATGAGGAAGCAGAAGAACCTGGTAAAGGGCAACCACAGCACTGAGAGGTGCCAAGCAGTGGCCATTTTTGCATGCTTAAATATTCGTGTCTGTGCATAGGTGTTGCTGCATCAGTCCACATGGGGGATTCAGCAGGAACTCCTTTTAGGTTAAACATGGTTCAAAAGCTGTCTCCTGCTGGACAGGCATATTCTACTCTACTAGCGCTTGCAATTCCAGGTTTCTTTCTTACCTGCTCCTCTCTTAATCGACCTTCCACCCACTGGTACTCTATGCTGGTGATCTGGTGGAGCAGGCAGCTACTGTCAAACTCCAAGTTCTGGTAGAGCTTGCTGTAAGCAAGCCAGTGCCTATGTCAAGGAGGGATAAGTCACACAATAAGCACTGAAACGATGAGGATAAATGTCCCACAAAATTAGTGGGAAGGAGCAATAGTCACTTCAAAAGGAATAGGAATATCCAAAATCAACCCAACAAAGAACTGCAGGTTCTGCAATTTAAAAAAAATGCTCACATTCATTAGCCAGGATGAAATTGTGCAGGTTATGTCTCTTTGCAGAAAACTGGGGCTTGGTTTTCTTAATATATCTCGGGGGTGGAATTTAGATTTTTGTAGAATTATCATAGAGTTGGAAGGGATTCTGAGGGTCATCTAGTCCAACCCCCTGCAACGCAGGAATCCTGTCCATAGCTGCCCCTGAGTGGACTTGAACCATCAACCTTCTGGTTGACAGCCACAAGCACTGACCCATTGCACCACCTCCAGGTGGAAGAAGCTGAAACTGGTTACTGGAGATTGCTAAGCAATGGGAGAGAAGAGGGCTCTTCTGTCAATAGCTCTGGAAAGGTCTATTCAAAGGGGAGTGGGGTCACAATGTGTGCATAGTATATGGAAATGAATCAAACTCATGAATGGGATTCTAGGATTGACAGAGGAATCAGCAGAAGGCATCTGTGACTAAGGGAGCTACCAGATGACTTCTTTTATTGAGCACCCATCCCAATTTGTTTGCAGAGAGATTAGATGACATTGGCTACTTAATGAGCATTTGTTCTGGTTTGTTTGTGAATACTGCATCAACGCCAGTGTTATGCACACCATCCGGTGCATTTCCCTATCACTTGGTCCGCGTCAGAAAAAAAAATCCAATCTTTTGGGGGAAGCAGACTTGTTAAGCAAGACCTCCCAACCAACTACAATCAGAATTTGCTGGAATGCGATTGAATCACCCCTGAAAATAGCGATAGTCTGGAAGCTCCCTAACTCCTAATGCCATTTGATTGCTGAAGTAACTTCCACATGGCAATATGCTGTTGCCTCGGGTGGAAGAGTGCAGGAGATACTCACGCCATAACCTGGTGGAAGTCTGAAATATCTTTTTGTGTAGCATGCAGATACAAGATTGTACTGGCATGTTTGCTCAACTCTCCATTCCAGGAAGTGCTGCCCGCCTGCAAGGGAAAGGAAGGAGACTGTAGCAGTCCTGTTGACATCATGACTGCTTTGAGAAGCTCCAGCAACCAGTTGCTCTGTGAGACTCTTGGCTTTGTGCTTCTTTCTGCTGAAGCGCTCAGTTTCCATTTAGCGCCACTCACCTAGATTAGATTACTGAACTAGATGGAAGGAAGCAGGGAGTAACCAAGTCAAGTCCATCATTTACCTGATGCTGAAGAAGCTCGTAAGAAACCATCTGCTGAAAGAGGTGCCGGTGGACTGTGTAGCTCTGTTGTGTCTTGCTGGCTGAGGTGGCTCTCTAGAAAGGAAACAATGTCAGGCATCCAGCTTTTAGAAAGAACTAGAAGAGGGTGTTCTTTGCATACATACGACAGACCAGAATCAACTAACTGGGCCCCGCCAGTGGAAGCCCACACAAAGACTTCTGCTAGCAAAATGAGGGCTTCCTTCCTCTCCTTCATGCTACGTGCCTTCTGCCTCCCTCAACTGACGGGGAGTGTGTGTGTTCTGAATAACCCCTGAAACAGCACATGGGGGGGGGAGATTGTTCCTCCAGGCAAGCATTATGTTGGAAGCACATGGCTCCCCCAAAATAATCCTGGGAATTGTAGTTTTCCCCTCACAGAGGGCAGTAAAAAATACATTACTAAGTTCAATAAATAAGCATTTGCTGCCCTTTCATGACACCAAAAATGAGCTGCCTGAGGCAGGCACTTTACTCTGCCTAACAACAGAGCCGGCCCTGCATACATGCCCAGTTGCACACACACTTTCCCACAATACTGGGGATTGCTGGTCTCTACATGTTCAATCACAACATTGACCCATATTAGAACACATGACAAAGTGTCTCTTATATCTCATTTACCTTCCTCCGAGATATATAACCAAGGCAGGGTAGATATATATGAGACAAAGCCCATACTAGTAAAAGACCAATTCCCAATAGAGATATAATAAACCATAGCAGCAAAACAACACAGTTTTAGAACATCTGAATGTCATTTGAAAGGGTAAAGTCTTTACCACCTTTGGGAAGGTAACCAAAGACTGGGTCAAGCAAACCTCCAGCAGGACGTGACAACACAGGAGAAAAAGCCTTGCACTTTGATGCCACGCCAGCCTAATCGTCAAAGATTGCACCACATAGTTCAGAGTCCCCTACCCAGCTGGCTTCATATCACCCTATAAATGGTAAGGGGCCACTCCCTTACCCTCTTATGCATAAAAAGGAACTGCAGGTGGCAATGTCCTCGGTTGGGGTAGGTTTCTGTGCGAGGTTCCAGCCTGCACCAGCGGTCATCTCTGCCATGCAGGTCCTGTCCAAACAAAGAGAGAAAACAATGGGCAGATGATGAAAAGAGAGGTTAGGATAGTTCTGGCAGGTGAATTAGAGGCATCGCCACTGAATTGTGTTAGGCTGCCATCCAGACCCTGGTAAACGGCTGCTGCACCAGCCTGAAATTGGCACAGGGATTGGGCCAAGATTGGGCAAAACGCCCTCATGGGAGAGCAGTAGGGTCAGCTCAGGATCCAGTAGATCCCAGACCGGCTCAACTACTCACCCTCCATTTCAGGGCTTGCTGCAGGATGTTGTGGCAGGGACCCTGCCAGTGGCACTTTTGCCCACACGTTGGGTGAGTGAAACAGTGAGCTGTCAATCTATCAGCAGAAGCCAGCAGTGGCAGAATCCAACACATACACCCCATGCCCAGAACAGAGGGGTTTTGGATTATAGCCTTTGATACATTGTGGAAAATTAAATAAATGCATTTTTTGAAAACACAACAAACCAATTCCGATTGCAGAACATGCATTTTCAACAAGACCGCAGCATTTAAACAATTTGTTGATATGGTTACAGTTTAGTAAATTACAGATTTGAATCTGCTCCCTAATGGATCAGTGAGGTTGGAGTGACAACAAAAATGAACTCTGGAATCTGGATCTCTTCTAACGGTACATACCATGCCAGCAGCCACACAGGTCCCATCTTCCCTGGACCACAATGGATTAAAAAAAATATGAACCAAGACGGCTTTCTTTATCTAAAGCAGGGATAGTTAAACTTATTTGATTGATGGCCACACTTATCCTTAACCAACCCTCTGGGAGCCACATGCCAAACAATCTCACATGCGTATTTGTAGGAGACACATACAGAATCCCACCTCCCTAACTCAAAGTTTTGGTTTACCACTTTATGATATGTGAATTATGAAGCTGTGACAAATTTGTGAGGGTTAACCATGGCTCAAGGAAGACAAGGATGCTGACAGGTAAAATGTTGCCATGACAATTCGCTCTTCCCTTCCTCACCTGCAGCCGAAGTACCACATTCCCCAAAAAGTCATCCTGCCCTTTGTCCTTGCGAGCTTCCTTAAAAATCCTGGAGAGGAAAAAGCAAAGCAGAGAGGGTGAAATGGGGGGGAGGGGGGGAAGAAGACTTCTCTTGCACAGAAGAGCACAGAATATTGTTCCATTTTGTGCTTTAAATGCCTTTTTCTTGTACGTCTAATAACCTCTCTGGGTAACCCTACATTAACGTGAAAAGGCCCATGGTTAGTACAAACCTCTTCAGGCCATGGAGGTCTGTTAACTCTCCCAGTTTTTGGCGCACAGTTTCGACATCATCATCCGAGTCCCTACAAGAAACAGATTTAAAGATGTACTAGTGAAACAGAGAGAGAGAGAGAGAGAGAGAGAGAGATGGAAACAAAATGAGAAGAGTAGCAGCCAAAACACAATTTAGTATTCTGGACAGATGGACTGACATTAGCAAAGCGGTATATTTCTGTGAGGGTGCAACTCCACAGAGATCTTTGAAGGCCTACAATTTAAATGTCACAGGGGGAACAAGTGCTGTGAGGAATAACACCCAACCCTACTTACCACATGTCTAGATGTAACCAGGCGTTCTCTATATCTTTAAACTCCCTGGAAAGTAAAATTGGAACATTTTATTAATGCAATGAATATGCAGGTGAAAATTCACTCCATTTTTATCCCACCTTTCCTCCAAAGAACCAAAATAAATAATGTTGCAATTAAAGCAAACTATGATTACAGCTAACAATATACCAAAGAATAAGCAGCTGCACAGGCAAAAAAAGCTTCTATCAGCCAGTAATGCAAATGAAGGACTTGGGTGCATTTCCTTCTGGAGAATGTGGTGTTGTCGCTCTTCCCAAGGATGCCAGATAATTAAATAGATGGGATGTAAAAGGACCATTTAAGTCCAGTGTTCCCCAAACCTGGGTCTCTAGCTGTTTTGGGACTATAGTTCCTATCAGTTCCTGACCACTGGTCCTGCTAGCTAGGGATGATGGGAGTTGTGGTCCAAAAACAGCTGGAGACCTAAGTTTGGGAAACATCGACTTAGTCAAAGTGAACTTTCAACCAGGGTTCTGTCTTCCAATACAAGTTAAGCAACATGTAATATGTCACATTATTTATATTTTGATATATGTGCTCTTAAAGAGTTCAATACAGCACTGCTTTCATATTTTCGGTCTTGTTGCAGTTTATGCATTGATAATTTTTTACCAGAAGCTTAAGAGGTACCTCTTTCCCCAGAACTTTGGAAAGTGCTGGTGTTGGGAACCACCCTGATAATTTTAATCGCCTGCTTTTATACCCTGCTGATGTTTTGTTTTATTCTTTTGACATTTTATAGCGTTCACTGTTTATTTTACTAATTTTACGTGATGCATTTCTGCCCTGTGAACAAATGGCGAAGGGCACACTATGCACAAGGATTTATTTATATATTAGGCTTGTTAGCCACTTGCTACCTGAAAGTCTCCAGGCAAACCTACATAACACATCTGAAAACATGAATATAAATACATTACACCATGAAAGCAAAACAACCCCCATAACAGCCATATGTAAACAAGCCTACCTCATTATGACAACCAGCTGATTATAGGCATTATTTTTAGAATTGTCCTGGATTTGCAGACAGCTATATATATTCATCTATCTGATCTTCTCATAGGGCAACAAGCCACTTTCTCTGGGTATGCCACCCAGAGAAGCTGAATATTAGTCTGGATCTCATGGCAGTGGCCTCAAACCATGCTGCAAAACGTCAAATTACTAGAGAATCACTTCTCCAATAAGGATAACCTGCACACTACCCCTTTTGCCAGCTGCCAACCCCCTTGCTACTTTCATGGGCGATGCTTACATACACAGGAGAGGCAGATTTGGAGATCTGGTTCTTGCCTGTGGTTCCTGCAAGGAGTGGGAAGAGGAAGCACCCCAAATTGTCAGAAGCAAAACACACTCTCTTAAGGAATCAAGACGTACAGGATGAAGGTTTCATTCCACACAGGATTTAGAGTCTGACTGATGATTTGGGTGCGGTGAGTCTGGTCTTCAGGGAGCAGATTCTTCACCACAGCCTTTGATCGCTTTTTGTTCTCTTGGCGGGAGCCACCACTGATGGAAGAGTCCCGAGTTTTCTCTTCTATCCCTAGGAGGCAGTATGGGTCGCTGAATCCTGCAAGCACAGAAGTAGCTATTGAAACATACAGGGATCGTTTTATATGTTAAGGCCCCATCACCACCAACACGATGAGAGTTGGAAAATACTCTCATGTTCTCAGTGTTTTACAGGAAGAAGCCCATCCTGAGTTGAAGTAGGAACCCTATTGAGTTGTTCACTCACCACTGACATCTTTACCCAGAATGCCCCTGGCTTGCTTCACAGTTGCTTTAAGACAAAAAATTGGTTTCTGAAGAAGAAATAGAAAGAATACATTTAACTTGCAAGTCATTCAATCTTTCAAAAAACAGCACAGAACAGATCCACAGTACAGATCCTGGGAGCTTGCGAACAGACCTCGGAAACAGGGACAAGGATTGCTGGAGGAGACTGAAGAGAGTGAGATTGTGTCTTTTGGAGCCCCGAGAGGTATGTGTGTGGCTGGTGGCTCTGTGGGAACACAGGATCTAAGGGGGAGGAGTTACAACTGACAGGAAGCCAGGCTGAGGGAGGAGTTAGCAACCAGCAGCAGTCAAACTTTGCTCATTGCAGATCCTGGGAGCTCCCAACAGGGGGCATTTGCAAGGCAAGGGCGTTTAGCGGGGGAGTTTAAGGGGGAGGCCCAGAGTTCTGTCTCTTGGTGTGCATAGGACCAGAGACATTTGGGGGGGGAGCTGCTGCAGTGACCTGTAACACCTGTGTCATGTTTGTCATTCTGCCAGAGAACAAGGAAGTGCAAGCAGTTAGGAAAGACACTCATGGTGTGTGTGAAGCAGAGCTGGTGAGGGGCATGGCTAGGGAGAAGGTGTGGTCTGGAGAGAGTTATGAGACCCAGATAAAGAGAAGGTCTGAGTTCCCCTCCCCTTAGACTTTACCTCTAGCTCTTTGACCCTCTGTAGTAGAATATCATGCTCTTCTGGATCCATACTGAAGGCCTGGTTGAGATATTGGAAAGGAAATAATTAGAGACTACTTGGTTTTATAATACTGCATGAAGTGGGGCGAGGTCCATCACCTTGAGCTCAGTGAAAGGAGGCAGCATTGAGCAGGCATGCTAAGAGTAGTCCCTTATAGCCTTGACACGGATTACTGGTATTTTAGATTGCACATATAATGGCTTAAAATAGACCCGAGGAACTGATAGCTCTCCAGGCTACAATTCCCATCACCCCTGACAACTGGTGATGCTGGCAGAAGCTGATAGGAACTAGAGTCCCGACAATAACTGGAGGGCCACAGGTTCCCCATGCTTCGCTTAAAAGAAGAACTATTTGTTACTGTTCTTAGGGCTTCTGTTTTCATTGCCCCTTGATGTCTCAGGATAGCTGCTTGCACATTCTCCATATGTACGTCTTTCCTGACCTTTCAAACAGCATTAATTCTGTGCCCAAACAGACAGCCATCCCAGTAGAGACCAAATTGCTTGCTTGAATATCACTTTTATTGCAAAACGTAAGGGGAACCATAACCCTCTGTGGGAGTGGGAAGTAGCAAGGAATTGTGAAAGCGGCCTTGAAAAGGGGTTGGGTATCCACCATGTCAAATTATGAAATTAAAAGGAAGAGAGGAGAAAGGAACCTTGATGGCAGAAGAGGCAATAATACCCAGATATAGAAAAGGGATGCTGAGGAAAGGTTAGCACATATTTCAAGTGGCACCAACTTTAAATAAATATTAATGGGGGCTGGGACAGGACACAGAATATGGTGCGGACAGAAAATTTTTCTGCTGCTTATCTTCTAGGGCAAGTTGTACCAAAATTATCTACTGCAGAACATCCTAAGCCTAGCCACTAGCTTTCTGAAAAAGGCAATTTCTGGTGGCCTCTCAAACATAAGGCCTTCTTAAGGAATGAAGCCACCAAGTAACTAAAGTTTTGTCTGTTGGCTTCTGCTGTCACCATTACTTGCCTGCAGTTCTTCTCTGACAAATGGACTCCATATAGCAGAGAATAAACACTTTCCTCAAGATGTCCTTTGGGATGTCTTGTGGGTGTGATGGTGGTGGGGATATTAACAAAACTGAGACAGTCATTTCTTGCGGTGGTAGGCAAAGAAATGGGCAAGGCAAGAACACAACCCCAAACAGAGATGGATGCCAGACTTTAGGCTGAATATTAGTGAGACAAGATGGACTTGGCTTTCATCTGACCTTCTGCACATATGCGTACAGCTCATCTGGATCAGCAACATGGGTAAGTTCTGGTTTGCCCAAGCGATGGAGAATGGTGTAGAGGACCTCTTCATATAGCAGGGTGCGCTGCAACAGCACATTAGAAACAGATAAAAAAAAACAAACCAAAGTTTTCTGGGTTACTGTCCCTGCATTCTCACTTTATTGTGGATTGGTTAACCAAAGGGAACCTTGAACAGAATAAGGTTGTTGTTCTTGAGGGAAGAGTTTTTCATACTAATAATCCATTTTAACATATCTCAGGGTTGGATTTCATGATGTAGAATTAAAGAGGTGGATGTAGCCAGGAGCCCATAGGATTCAAACCAACTATCACATGGCAGATGGCAGAACCCCCTTCCAACCTGACATGACCAACCTGCCCTTCTTTTTGACTAACACAGCACTTTGACTTCAGCCCTAGAGGCACGCGTATTGTGTCTCAAGGCAAATGGATGCCAACAGGACCTTGGAGGAGGGAGATTCCAATGGTGCCCCTAGCACCTATGGAGATCATCACCCAGAAAGGTGCCCCAGTCAGAAAGAACCTAATACACCATGAGTGGCCCTATTCTCCAGTGCTAGATCCTCAAAATCCACCAGGAGCAGAAACAACAGCAGATCTGAGTAGAGAGCCAGCCCAGAAAGTGCAAAGTGCAGCATATATCTGACAACACAATGCCTCCCTTCTCTTAGTGCTGCTAAGGAGAAGGAAGCCAGAAACAATATGTGCTCTGGATCAGCGTCCTGCTGCTGCTTCGGGATGGAGAAGTAAAATCAGCTATAAAGCTGCCCAGCTGGTGCACGGCAGTTGCTGTGACTCATCTTCCGTCTGCTGTCTGTGATGGGAGCTGTCCAGCTAGAGAGTCTCTGTAGATGGACAGCTCCCCTGCTGCTTTGGATGACTTGCTTCCTGAGCTCTGGGCTTGCCAAGAAGATGGGAAGATGAGCAAAGCAGCAACGATGATCAGGAGTCACAGCCACACTAACCAACCTAACACAGTGAAGTTGACAGTCTGCCACAACAAACTAGGAGCAGGTACATCACAAAGGCACCTGCACAGGAAACAGCTCTGCTAAATGCAGAAATCTCATGTAATCATGGGGTGGTTAAAAAGTTAAATTCATTATAGAAAAGTCAACAACTGATCAACATCTTGTTTTCGGGACCAGTCCAACCAGCTGGGGATATGGAACAGGGCAGCACCCCTACAGAGGCACATAACAAGTAGCTTTCAGAAAAGTTCTAACCCCATGGCTGATGCAATTTTTGGCTCAGTTCAGCAAGCTATTTTGCCAGCTTCAGGGAAAGAGGAAGTAGAGTTGGAATTGCTAGACAACCTAAGGGTATGCTTTCTATTTTTAAAAAACCCCTCTATGTTAACCACAGAGATGGTGCAGTTGGGGTCAGAGAGTTGTGAGAACCAGAGGAAAGGGAGATGGTCAGAAGGAATGGCTGCAGTGGGGGCTGCATAGAGCTTGGCCTGTTTAGGACACCAGTAATACCTGCTGTCTTCACCTTCACTGACTTTAATCTACCAAATTGTTAATGGAAGCCTTCATACTGAATGGTTGTTTTTGTAACAGATGTTTGTCATGCGTATGGCATGGTGTGGGTGTGTTTCACACAGGGTAGATAAAAATCAATGGTTTTTAAAAATATATATATTTAAAAATCAACTTTTTTCTTTAAATCATATTTTTTAAAATTTAAATCAGATTTTTAAAATAAAATGCTTTTGGAGGGAATTTTCCCCCCTAAAGATAGCTTTCTATTTAAGTTACAGTATAGTCCAAAGGCTATTCATCAGGATACAGTAGTACCTCGGGTTACAGACGCTTCAGGTTACAGACTCCGCTAACCCAGAAATAGTACCTCGGGTTAAGAACTTTGATTCAGGATGAGAACAGAAATTGCGTAGCGGCGGTGCAGTGGCAGCAGCAGGAGGCCCCATTAGCTAAAGTGGTACCTCAGGTTAAGAACACTTTCAAGTTAAGAATGGACCTCCGGAACGAATTAAGTTCTTAACCTGAGGTACCACTGAATAATGATTTGTGTTAAGTTTTTCATGCGTGCTAAAACTCAGTCTAAGGTTTTGGTTTTTTTAAAAAAAAATTGTTTAACCACATGGGTTAACAAACATGGATACATATGCTATAATGTTATTGTTTTAGTTAAAGAAATTGTTTAAGTTATTATTAAGGAAATTATTATTTTTCTCCTTCCAATAAAGTACAGCAGAAAAGTTGTCCAAATATAAACAGTTAACTTGTTAAACCTCACAATAATTTCATAATTATCTGTCAATGTATTTCTAATAGTATAACAAAATCAGTAATTTTTGATATAACTGTAAAAACTACTCTGAAAATTTATTATTCCAAAAATGAAATCTTCATCTGGTTGTAAATATTAAGATTATACCAGCAAGAATTAGTCTTTCTGTAAAAAAAATAAAAATGCTTTAAATGAAGCCTTACTGACTAGTGATTTAAATCATGATTTGATTTAAATCAAATCCATCCTGGTTTCACGCTTTATTTCATGCTGAAATGCACCTCTCCACCTCTGCTTCTGACACCTGAGATATACCGGTACATTTTTAGGACCCACCCATCTTTTTGTATAATTATTTTTTTTGTAAGTTTTTAAACTGTTTTAAACTGTATGTTAAATTGTTGTAACCGGCTCAGAGGCCTTACAGTGAAGGGTGGGTAATTAACAATAACAACAAGTTCACAATAGTTAGATACCTGTGCAATGATGATTGAAGAAAACAAATCTGTCCCTTTTTAAAAAACAGTACATAGTATTCGAGCTCACCCACTGAATCTGGCTGCATAACCCAGACACACACACACAAAAGGGAAAGTACCATTTCACAGAATGCATCATTACCTTAAGGAATTCATTGCCTGAAGATGTGGAGGCAGTCAATGAACTAAATGGCCTTAAAAGGGATTAGACAAATTCATGGAGGAAAATGTGTTAATGGCTATAAGCTGTGATGGCTAAATGAAGCTTCTAGGTTCAGAGCAGAGGCAATACAGGCTCTGAATAGCAGGTGTCAGGATACCTTCAAACCCTTCTTTGTACGTTTTCCAGAGGCATGTACATATGGACCATACTTTTAAAGCACATTCCTCCAGCCAAAGAATCTTGGAAACTGTAGTTTCCACCTCACAGGGCTACAGTTCCCAGCAACTTAAAACAAACTACAGTTGCCAGGATTCTTTGGGGGAAGCAATGCACTTAAAACGCATGGTGTGTGTGCAGCCCCCCTGGGTGGCCACTGTTGGAAATAAAGATGCTGGACTACTGGTCCTTTGGCATGGTCCACCAGGGCTCTTTGATTGTATACTATTGGGAATGAATGTTAGATTCTTACCTCTCTCTTAGAGAATTTATGGGACAGGTCCATCTGGGAAAAAGAAAATAAAAATACTTTCAATGACAAGCTGTAATCAGTGGTTCTGTCAAAGTAAGACTTTGGGGCATGAATGTAGGGTCTTACTCAGCAGAATGGATCAGGAGGGGTCCCAAAATGGGGCAAATGCATTATCACAAATGCTTACCACATTGTAACTTTAAAACACAACACAAAAAACATCATTAAAATCAGCAATATATACATAAGCAAAAGCAAGTTTTAAAAAATCATTATACCATATTTAAAAGTGTTCTACCTTCCCAAATAAATCTTACTACAGCAAAGGTGGCATTTTTCCATCTCCGCCGTATTAGGCAGTTGGCCCCCTACCTCTCTCGCCCTGATCTGGCCACAGTGATCCATGCGACGGTCACCTCCAGACTTGATTATTGTAACTCGCTCTACGCGGGGCTGCCCCTGAAGCTGACCCAGAAACTCCAGCGGGTGCAGAATGCCGCGGCGAGGCTCCTCACGGGGTCTTTGCCGCAGGACCACATTCATCCAGTGCTTTACCAGCTGCACTGGCTCCCGGTGGAGTACAGGGTCAGGTTTAAGGTGCTGGTTTTGACCTTTAAAGCCCTATGCGGCTTAGGACCCTCATACCTAAGGGACCGCCTCTCCTGGTATGTCCCAGGTAGGACCTTAAGGTCCTCAAATTTGTTGGAGGTCCCGAGCCACAAGGATGCTAGGTTGGCTTCAACTAGGGCCAGGGCCTTCTCAGTACTGGCCCCGACTTGGTGGAACAGTCTGGCACAAGAGACCAGGGCCCTGCGGGATTTGGCATCTTTCCGCAGGGCCTGCAAGACGGAGCTGTTCCACCTAGCCTTTGGGTTGGTTTCAGTTTAACCATGATGTTTCGTTCTTTTGGGGTGATTGGTGGGCTACTTAAAAATGAGGCTGAAGTTGAGATTTAGTTTTAAATTGTATTTTAATCTGTATTTTAATGAACTGTTTTATGTTTTTGTTGTGATTTTATTGGTGTTAGCCGCCCTGAGCCCAGTTTGTCGGGGAAAGGCGGGGTATAAATAAAAATTTATTATTATTATTATTATTATTATTATTATTATTATTATTATTATTATTATTTTCAATAAAGACAGGGGGAAGAAAAGCAGAAGGCAATTACTCTCCTTTTTAACACTCAAACAATGCTAAATAATTACAATTACAGGTAGGTAGCTGTGTTGGTCTGCCAAAGTCAAAACAAAATAAAAAATAAAAAATTCCTTCCAGTAGCACCTTAGAGATCAACTAAGTTTTATACCAAGTATACCAAGAACAAACTTAGTTGGTCTCTAAGGTGCTACTGGAAGCAATTTTTTTATTTTTTATTTTGTTTTAAATAATTACAAAACATTCTATAGAGATGTGGGTGCCTTAAAGTACAAGTGCAGATCCTTTCCCCAACAACAAGAACAGAGCATTTCCCAAAATCTGGAGCAAGCCGGCAGGGCATCTAGGTTCTCAGGTAGACATACATCTCAGGAACATTTAGAAGAAAACAACAGCCAGTAACAATTTGGCTGTTTATTTGTCTCGTGAATTAAGGGCAGCATGCAATGAAGCAGTTCCATTCGAACACAGACTTCTGGATGCACAATGGAACTTTCCTTCCCTCTCCTCATGTACCCATTTAAGCTGTTCTGGGGGTTTCCCCAACCCTCTGGAGCTGCTATGGGGAGGGTCCAGGGTCTATGCAGGGAGAATGGAACGACTTTTATTGGATACTACCCTCAATATTTACATTTTCTTACAAAAAACAGCTCTACTCCTCTTTAATATTTACATGATTTCACAGTATATTGTAAACAACAACCAAAACTACAACAACCCTTTCTTTATTAAACACAATGGGTTGCAGGCATTAATATTTATTGCAAGCAATCTTACAGGGATTGGGCACAACAGAAGGAAACCTGGAGCAACCTTAACTACTGACACATTACTATGGTAAAAAGACTGGGAACAGTAGCTTGAAAATGAAATTATTTCCTTTTATAGCTCTGCTGTGTACTTTACACAAGAGACAGAAAACTGAAGACGAGGCTTCTCTGACTGTCTGCCCAGCAAATGTACTGCACAAGAAAACTGCTGGGAGGTTGTCCTCAGCCTGAGGAATCACCAGCTGGAGAAAGTGAGCAATAAATGCTGGCATCATATATGTGGGTTCTTAGGAGCCCAGACAAGTTAATGAGGAGTATTAAAAAGATGCACTAGTAAGTCTGTGAACCTGGTTTGAAAAGCGAGAGGAAGCAATGTCCCAATGTGTGTTCCAGGAAGAAAATGATTTGGCTAACAGCTACCTACCCTCCCAGTTTACAGATAACACTGCAGGTGCTGTATGTATAGAATAATGGTCCTGCCCAAGGAAAGTAGAAGGAAACCAATTCCACACACACCCATTGCTCCGACAATAGTCTGCAGCTAACATAAGCATGCTAGCTTCACTAGAGTTGTCCTGGTAGTCAGGAGAAAAATGCTTCAAAGGGAAGGGTGAAGGTCAGGTAAAACTGAGGGTAGGGGAGAATGTGGTGCATACCCCCCCCACCCCCACCCCCATTTGCAGCTTGTGGTTGGTTGCAATCAATACCCCCTCAACACAAAATCAGCCCATCATGAGCACTGCCCTGCAAGGCAACAAGAACATATGCCAATGCTTCTTCCTAATTCTGTCCACCCACCATGAGTGATCATGACCTTCCATTTGTTTTTTTAAACTTTATTGCAACTTTAAACCTAACACAGCGCGCGCACACACACAGAATCATTATCAAAGTCAGCAACATATACATAAGCAAAACCAAGCAATTTTTCTTTAAAAAATACCTTTTAATAAAGCAGAATGATATATAAAGGTAAAGGGACCCCTGACCATTATATCCAGTCGCAAACGACTCTGGGGTTGCGGCGCTCATCTCGCATTACTGGCCAAGGGAGCTGGCGTACAGCTTCTGGGTCATGTGGCCAGCATGACTAAGCCGCTTCTGGCGAACCAGAGCAGCGCACAGAAACACCGTTTACCTTCCCGCCAGAGCGGTACCTATTTATCTACTTGCACTTTGACGTGCTTTCGAACTGCTAGGTTGGCAGGAGCAGGGACCGAGCAATGGGAGCTCACCCCGTCGTGGGGATTTGAACCGCCGACCTTCTGATCGGCAAGCCCTAGGCTCTGTGGTTTAGACCACAGCGCCACCTGCTTTATTAGGAAGATCTAGAGAGATGTGGAATGTTTGGTTTCTTAAAATATGGATTTATTTATTTTAAGATCCCTGTCAGACATTTTCCACATTGTAAAAACAAACACCACTATAACAAGTGTTGTGAGTTGCTGCTTGCTGACTCGCAAGTTGTGCTTTCTTTCTTTTAGAAATAAGAGAACCACACCATTCCATAACCATAGCCGTAACTGGTTAGTGCAGGGGGGGGGGGGGTGAGGCGCTGGAAAGGAGTTTTACGGCGCAGTAAGAAACAAGACTTGCTCCGATGAGTCTTTGTTTTCTGATTAGGAATTTAAAAGGCAGGTTTGCATCAATAGTATTCTCCTCCCAATTCCTAACTTGCAAGGCATCAGAAACGACCACAGGAGGGAAAGGATACTGGATCAGATCAACAAGTCATAAACTGCTTGATGAACAGAGACTAGCTCACTATATTTAAGGATCTGGTGACCTCTGTTTCAGTGTATCTGAAGAAGTGTGCATGCACACGAAAGCTCATACCAAGAACAAACTCAGTTGGTCTCTAAGGTGCTACTGGAAAGAATTTCCTATTTTGTTTTGACTATGGCAGACCAACACGGCTACCCAACTGTAACAGAGACTAGCTACTTGTTAAGCCCTGAGTAGCTAATGCAAGAAAACGTGGCATGGTTGTCTATGGTCAGTGGAGATATTATTTGTCAAGGCCATTCCTTCTTCAACTAACCCACTCAGGGGAACTCCACCACCAGGAAGTATTTAACGCTAGCTGATTTTGCACATGCAAAATTAACAAGTTACACCAAATGTTATGCAAGGACTTGACAAATATCAAGAAGCAAAAAGCCCTTAGATGTTCCTTCACGATCTGGCTCGTGTGGTTTGCACACTATTCTTTTCCAAGACTGCAACTGCCAGGGCATCTCAACCCCTGTCCCACAAAAGGTAGGTCAAAGCTAGACCTCAAGGTAAGGACCAGTAGCTAGAGTACTGGGTTTGATGTAACAAATCCAGGTCGAAAATCGTCATTAAGTAGCTCCATGGCCTCTCAGCCTAACTTACCCTGCAGGGTGGTTGCGCATCTAAAACGCTCTTTAGAATAAATATATTCAGAAATTTAAGAATGGGATCTAAAGCACCCCCAAAGGTTTCAGTATCTCAGCAGGTTGAAGCAGAACATGAAAGGGAGGAGATGGAAAAGCAAGAGCTGTAACTTGCCGCTAAAGAACATTCTAAAGTGAAAGAAAAGACTACATACTTTTTTGTTGTCTTTCCCAGGGGTTTTCCCCACTGGGGTCTCTCTGTCAGCCTCCATACTTGGCTGGTCTAGGGAAGGCCTGAGCAATAGGGAAAGCCTGAGCAAGTGGAGGAAGATGCCACCAGCAGAGTGTATATACTCTTCAGAGGCTGAACCCTGAACTCAGAAGCCTGTCCCTGCCAGCACAGTGTTCCCATCAGCTCTCACATGCTTAAGAGGAAACCACACTCTTTTATCACACTCTGACCACTGTGACAGCAAACGGAAATGTACCCGGCCCTCTTTCACAGTTACTGAGTTGTCATTTCTCTAGAGCATGTGGAGACCTCTGTTGCACTGGTGGCTGATCCAAAACAAATTTATCGCCCTTTCTTTGATTCGTTTCTCTGTACGTATTTGCATTCAGCTGCCTTGAGAGTTACACTGATAGGGGTGTGACATAAATCCTCTGCACAAACAAAGCAAATTCATATTCATGTTGGAAATTAGTACTGCATATTCCCATGCGCTAAGCTAAGGACAGGCTCAAGACCTCTGAGGAAGCACTCTCAGATCCCAAACAGAGCACATATCTTTAGTCCTCCTGGCAAGGACAGACTGCACCATTCAGCAGCTTTCTCCCATCCTTCCACCTGCCTCAGTGCTGTGAGAAGCTGCCTTCCCCTCCTTATTTTACCCCCACACCTGTGATGTATGCAAAGGTCCTACACTCCTACAGGGCTAAGGAAATTTCCCTAGGTAAGCAAGCTCAGTAAATAGTGCTTGCTATCATGTCCAGGTTTAACTGCAAAGAATTTCCCTTCACCAATTCACCGTGTGGCTCCCACACCTTCACCATGTGGGTCACAGAGATCTGGCTCTTCTGTGCTTTTGCACACATTTGTCAACACACTAGCAAATTAACTGCATCCCCATGATTCCCATCCACGCGAGTGAGTGGTACTTGATGGGATGTATTTGCACTGTGTCTTGTGCACACGGCCAAGTTTTCTGAGACACAAGTTTCCTATATACCAGACTTGCAGAAAACAGTGGGTCAAAAATACCACACACACACAAAATCTGTGTGTCATGTCGGCCCCACCAGCAGCTCACAGAGGAGCACCTGACTAGCAGAAGCAGGATGTGTCATGATAGATGGCACCCAGCAAAACATTAAAAAAACACCCACACAATGTGCTCCAGTATTTCCACAGTTGGCTAACTTGCAATTTTAGGTTGGATGCATCCCCTCACCCCACTGCCCATTCCCTCACCATCCATACATCAGGAAAATCCAAACTGAACGGGGGTGGGATGCGCAGGCTGTCATTTGCATAAGGACAACACTGTATGGATGATGTGAAAAACTTGTATATATATGATGCCTCGATTCCACTTCAAACTGACTTCTGTGCACAACCACAGTACCTGCTTTCTGAGTTGTGATGAGTAACCTTTCGGTCTCTGCCTCCATTTCCTCCCATGCCACAGTAGGAAGCGTAGAAAGACATACACTCAGTTTCATTCTGTGTGAAGAATCTAATGTATGAAGTTTCTCCCCCACACATCCACCAATAAGAACTGCGTCTGCTGTTGTTACTTAAGAACAGACACAAGCTCTTACGATCTAAGAAAGTACGTGGTTTCCAAGCCAATGTTGCCTCACTGAAACAGGCAGGAAGAAATATGCATTATCTGCATCAAACAAGCAGAAACTTCCACTTTACTCTTTTTAAGCACTGAAGCTCAGCTGTATGGTACATCAAGAACTAAAATCGGACCTCATACTTGTTTCAGTTTTCTAAAAAGGATAAAGAATAATATATCTGGAACTCTACTTGACAAAGAGCAGCAGTCTTGTCTCTGGTTTATGACTGAGACACCCTGAGGGTTAGAAACAATGTCTTTCTTTTCACTGATGGGAAACAGGAAGATATATTATTCACATAAATGGCACTTTGATCAGATTGTAGTTCATCATATAACTGCATGTTATTATCACTTGCCAGCTTCAACTGCCATCCTAAAAGCTCACTATCAAGACTGGAGACCTCAGTTCCTCTTTGTTTGAAGTATCATAGAGAGGAGAGAAAGGAAGATTAAATGACTTGGCATATAGCAGTGATACTTCCACTGAATTCAGTGTCGTATTTAGACTTGGCATGTTTCTAGTCCTCATCAACACCCAATTTTATTTTTTAGCATATTGTAAAAAATATTTATGAACCACGCTTTGGGGGGAAATGGGCCCCAAAGCAACAATTAATTAATTAAACAATATAATTTATATAGCACTGTATGCACAAGGCAAAGGTTGGTTTACAATGAGCAAATGTATATTTTATAAATCCATAACACAACACAATAACAAATCACTAAAACAGTTACTAATAGCAGCAACAGCTGCTGTCCTCCTCCAAATACCTGCCTAAAAAGGTTTGTCTTCAATAGCCACCTAAAACTATAAAGAAATGGGGCCAGACATACCACAGTAGGGAGGGAGTTCCATATATGAGGAGTCACCACTGAAAAGGCCCTTTTCTGGGGGGCCCAAATCATGTACCTCATCCTGAGGAGGAACCATCTACTGATCTTAAAGCAGGTGTGGTCTAATATGGAAGATGGTGACTTAGATTTATAAACGTTTACCTCAAAACTTTAAAGCAGTATTATAACAAACATTAAAAAACCCCAGAAAAGTTGATTATATTTATAATAATCTGAAAGCCATGTGGTACAAAGAAGTTTTAATGGCTTCCTGAAAACTAAATGAAGATGAAGCTAGTCTTGTCTCATTTTCCGAGTGAGGGAATTCCATAATGGGATGCTGCCCAAAGGACCTGTCCAATTTCCCCATAAACCTAGCTTCTCTTGGAGATAGGACATACAACAGGGCCTATGAATCTGAGCTTACATTACAGGCTGGTTCATAAGGAGGAGGCAGTCTTTCAGATACCCTGGCCACAAAAAACTAAGGGATTTTGAGGTAACAAACAGCACCTTGCATTGTACCTAGAAACAAACTGAAAGTTAGTGTTGTTGGTGCAAGACCCGATATATTTTGGAAATCCACCCTGGCAATTCCTCATATTTAATTAAATGAAAAATTAGTCTGCACCGTTTAAAATATGGCTTCAAATAATTTGTTCTTCCAATAGCTTCTATTTTCCATCTATTTGCTTTGGCAGCTCTGGCTATAAATGCCAGTATGTTTTCCACTGCAGTTGCTGAGGTTACTTGCTGTCAACCAACCACAAATCCCATAGAGAAAATTAGTCATTCACATAGCCTGACATGCCACCTTCATGTGTTCCTGCTAGTGCAGTACTAGCAAATTTTAAGAGAGACCTTTATTGTTAAAATTTCAGAAGTGAAGTTCCAGGGCAATAACTTACATCACTCAAGTTGATGCATCCTTCCTCTCTTCCCCTGCAGCCCATGTGCCCCCCCTTTTGTTCCAGAGGGTCTCCTAACACTAATGTGGATAAAGTCAGGAAGGAGAAGCACCATTTGTGTGAATGGACATCTGCTACACAAATGGGACATAGGGACGCGGGAGGCGCTGTGGTCTAAACCACTGAGCCTCTTGGGCTTGCTGATCGGAAGGTTTGCGGTTCGAATTCCCGCAACAGAGTGAGCTCCTGTTGCTCTGTCCCAGCTCCTGCCAACCTACTGGTAGCAGTTCAAAAGCACGCCAGTGCAAGTAGATAAATAGGTACTGCTGTGGGAGGAAAATAAACAGTGTTTCCATGCGCTCTGGTTTCCATCACGGTGTTCTGTGTGCCAGTAACCGTTTAATCATGCTGGCTACGTGACCCGGAAAGCTGTCTGTGGATAAACACCGTCTCCATCGGCCGGAAAGCGAGATGAGTGCCGCAACCCCATAGTCGCCTTTGACTGGACTTAACCGTCCAGGGGTCCTTTACCTTTTTTTTTTTTACCTTAACACAAACAGGATGCCAGACACCCTAATTTTAGCTATTACTTCCAAAAACAAAAAAGGTAGAAGAGGAGCCTTGTCTAGGCAATATGCAATAGCCAGAATAAAGCTAGGTCACTGAAATTCATAGTACTGTATTGTGTAATAGCCGTCTTTGTCCTAGTGTCTCTGTCCTGCTGGCCCTACCATTAGACAGAGTGGGGCAGCTTTGGAGGATGCTGCCTAATTGCCCGAACAGAAGTAAGTTTGAACCATCACTCTGGCTGTCTTTGGAATAGAGGGGCACCATTTAGTCCTTTGCTTAAGGCAAAATATATTGAGCTGGCCTTGTGTAGAGGCCTCCCGCCCAGAAATCCTCTCACAGCTATGCAGTCATTATATCCTGAGGGTTCACAAAGCCCCACTCTACTGGGTTTTTTTACTTCCTCATCGCTCTTGTCTTATGTTTTGGTTACCCAAATTATTCCCCTCTAGCAGTAGCTTGTTTAAATTGAGAGTTCCTTCAAACTATAAGTAGCAATGTTGGAAGAACTGCATTAGGAAACACTGATGTTGAAAGAAGTTTCATTTCTTCTTTTGTCTCACAAGGAAAAAGGCTAGTCATTGAATACATGTATTAGGACAGTTTCCTCTCACACTAGCTAAGCTGCCAGTCTGAGAACTTGCTCTTCCACATCCAGCCGCAAACAACCACCTCTGGCACACATTTCATAAATAGAATTGCAGAGACCACTGTACGTGCTAATTCTACCAATCAGAAAATCTTAATATAGCTGAAAGAAACAAACAAAAATCAATCCTAAAGGTCACAAATTAGATTGTCACATTTTTTTCCCTGGCAAAGTTCCTGCACTTAATCACTTTTTGACAGACATTTAGGGTTGAATCCAATGAAGCCATCCCATTAGTGCAAGGACTTCCACTTGTGCAATGGAACTTCCTCTTGCTCTCCACCCCCTTCATGCCCCCAAATCTTTTTTTTTCCAAAAACTTTATTTTGTTCCAACATATTACAAATTAATTCTTTTAAAAAAGGAGCACATTGCTAAGAAAAAGGGAAAAAAAGTAACCACTTTACATATCCAATCAAGTTACAAACTGCTTATCAAAGCATATTGCGTTTTACAGAGTGTCATCTTCTTCCCGCTTAGCTCCTCTCCCCTTCCCTCCTGACTCCGCGTTTCCTCCCTCCCTCCCCCCCCCCATCTTGACTTCTCAGCTTACCCATCACTGCCTAATTGTCCTTCTTTCCTCTAACCGCATGATCTTTCCTTAATTCATAGTCTAATAGTCTCAGTTATTTGGGCCTTTACTAATCTGCCAGTGGGATGGCTTTTCCTGCCTGTGCGTTAATCCTTTAATGATTTCCAATTTTCCTCTCTTACTGAATTACTTGTTCCTTTTAACTCTTCATATTTTAGCGCCAAATTATAATATGTTAACATTTTTAATTGCCAATCCTCCTTTTCTGGTATAATTTGTGTTTTCCAATTCTTTGCTATTAGTAGCCTCGCTGAGACCGTGGCGTACATGACTATCTTTCTATCTTTTGGCTGGAATTCATTACCCACCATTCCTAGTAAAAAGGTCTCCATACTCTTCTTGAAGGGATATCTGATTATTTTTTTCATCTCTATGTACACCCTCTCCCAGAATACTTTGATCTCCTTGCAAAACCACCACATATGTAGGTAGGTCCCTACCTCATTCTTGCATCTCCAGCATTGGTTGGTTACGTTTTTATACATTTTAGCTAACTTGACAGGTGTCAAGTGCCATCTATATTGCATTTTTAGAAGATTCTCTTTGATATCGTAATTTGGAGTCAATTTGCTATCCCTTTTCCATAGGTTTTCCCATTTCTCCAACCTGATTGGCTTTCCCACATCCTGCCCCCATCGATCATCACTTCTTTGACTTGTTCATCCTCTGTTTCCCATTTTAATAATATGTGATATAAATTTTTTATATAGTCCTTTTCCTTATCTAATAATATTTCTTCTAGTTTCGATTTCCCTTTCTCAAAACCAATTTTTTTATCTTCCTGAAGTCTCTGATTTAACTGAAAATATTGAAGCCAACTGGTTAAAAAAGTTTTGATTAAGTTATACTCTTTTAGTTTCAATTCGCCATTTACTTCCTCCAGAATATCTTTGTAAGTGGGCCAGTTGGCTTCCATATTTCTCCTTTTGGATGATACGATCTCCAGGGGGGAAAGCCACCAAGATGTTTTCATTTCAAAGAATCTTCTATATTTAGACCAAACTGTAAACAATGATTTTCTGATGATATTAAACATAAATACATTTTGTTTGTTGATTTTTTCTTTCATGAGGTACCAATGCCAGCCAAACCCTAATCCATCGCTCTCCAAGTCTAGTAAGTCATTATTCTTTAACTCAATCCAGTCTTTGATCCAGTATATTGCTGCTGCGTCGTGATATAGCTCTAAGTCCGGCAGCCCGAACCCACCTCTTTCCCTTTGGTCAATTAAGATTTTGTATTTAATTCGCGGCTTTTTACCATTCCAAACAAACCTGGAAATGTCTTTCTTCCATTCCTTGAAGTGGCCTGAGCCTCCCAACAGTGGTAGGTTTTGAAATAAGTAGTTCATTTTAGATAATACTCCCATTTTGATCAATGAGATTCTGCCTAATAGCGAGATTTTTAATTTCGACCATAAATCCAATTTTTTCTTTATCTCTTTCCACTTTTCCCCATAATTTTCTTTTACCAAGTCTAGATTATTAATCGAAATTTGGATGCCCAAATACTTTAGCTTTTTGGAAATTTTTATCCCGGTTAATCCTTCTAATTCTCTTTTATCTCTTTCTTCCAAATTTTTAACTAGCATTTTAGTTTTATCATAATTTATTTTCAAGCCTGCCAATTGGCCATACTCTTTTATTACTTGTAATATATTCGGAATGCTATGCAGAGGATCTGCCGTGGTTATGATTATATCGTCGGCAAAGGCTTTGATCTTATGCCTCTTCTTTCCTATCACCACTCCCTTTATACTTTCATTCTCCCTTATATTCCTTAGTAGGACTTCTAGTACAATTATAAAAAGGAGTGGTGATAGGGCATGCCCCCAAATCTATTTCTGTTGGTTCCCCAAACTCTCTGGAGCAAATAGGGGACAAGAAGGGTGGCAGTGACTTGCCCAAGGACACCCAGGGAATTTTAATGGATGAGCGGGGATTTGAACCTTGGTCTGCCTATCCTAGTCTTATACTCTAACCTGGGGATGCTGCTTGGCTGCAGCTCCTCTCATCCTTGACTCTTGGCCATACTGCTGTACCTGGTGGCAAATGGAACCCAACAACACTTGGAGGGCCTCAGGTTCCCCATCCCTGCTCAAACCACCACACCACACTGGTACTCAATGGGGGGAAACTTTTAATTTAGTAGGAAAAGTACTTTCTGCCATGGTATTACAGTTAAGAGAAAAGTTGTGCCATTCAACAGTTGCATAACAAGCAGTGATTCAAAACATTGAAGGCCTGATAAGAAAACAAAAAATGTACATATCCCTTACACGCACAGGCACACAGAGTCAGCCAACCAGGTGTTAAATTCCAAAGCAGCAACCATTTTCTCTCTGGAAAACCATGTTTGCTCATTTGTGCTAAGAGCCACAGTCTTGTGTGAAACGAGGCAATATTGTAAGTTACTGCTCTCTCAAATATGAACTACAGCCACTAAATATTTTACTATGACAAAAAAACCTCAAGTTCAACCAATTTTGGGGTTCTGAAGCTGCTTTCACAGTAACAGTCATCCTAAATGTTGTAAATGAAGCAACAGAGAAAGCAAACTGTGCTTTAAAAAGGGCTAAAAGTTGGATCCTACGCAACTCAGAAACAAGTCCCACTGAGTTCAACCAGACTTACTCCCAGATAAGTGTGAAGGATGACTGCAACTGCGCAGCACAATCTTATACATGTCTACTCATTAGCAGGTCCCAAGAAGATTTTGTCCCTGGTGTCTCAAGGTTTGGCAGGAAAAGATGCCGACCTAAAACCCTGGAGAGTCACTGCCAGTCAGTGTAGATAATACTGAACGGGATTGACCAATGGTCTGACTTAGTATAAGGCAGCTTAATATGTGCTTACCTCTTGTGTCGGTTGTCTTGTAGTTCTGCCCTTCCTTTGATTTTATTGTGAATTGCGACCTAGAAAATAAATGAACAGAATTTTACACACAAAGACAAAAAGGGGTTTCAATGCGGTTCACTCCTTCTTTTAAGCCTAATGTGAAGTAGGCTGGTCTGGGGAAAGTTTGGTCAAATGATTGTTCTGCAAAACTGTAGTATTTCAATGACACTTCACTCCGGGGAAAACCGAATTTGCAGCATGATGAAACTGAAAACTGTAATCACTCAGTTTCATAAACTTGTTATAACAGCACAACTGTACTTGAGATTGTAAAAAATTGTATAACAACATAGTGAGAGACCACTTATCTATATAGCACTATACTCCCTCCTCACTGGCAACAGCCTCCAACTTAATGAAAACTATATTCATCATCATCACCAATTACCACATTTATATCCCACCATTCCTATAAGGCGCTCAAGGTGGCACGCATTTGAACCAGTTAAGACTTGCAAGTATCTAACTTTGGATGGATCATGTCCATATAGCACACTGAGAGTAAGAGCAAAATAATGACTAGTAGATATCCACAACTTGGGTGATATTAATATTGGCTGAACTGTGTCTGTGTGTCTATATATATATATAGTTTTCTTTGCAAAGAAACAGAGCTATGTTGCATCTGCATGTAACTGCATGTTGAAATTAAGGCAAGTTAGAAGCTGCTAACTATTTGGCAATTCCACTTTAAGCGAGGACTACATATTTCAATAACCTAGTAGTTACCGTACTCCTATGCCGAAACAACTCAGTGTAATACTGAAATGAATATGTGCACTCACAGTGATGTTTATAAAGAGATGAGAGAATGGTGACCAAGGTCTTTACTTACGTCAATCACCTACAAATCATCCTAGACCCATGAGCATTTCCACTGGATAGTTTTTGAGTTAATGTAACTGGAATTACTGTTCCCAATAAAGAACAGTTTGAACTAGACACTTGTCCTCCTGAAGTTCTCAGAAATCAATAAGTTTCCCTATGACAATGAACACATTTCTTTCTTGAGAACACTGTGTGCAGAGTCTTTTTTGTGTATGCACCTAGAAAACGCTGGAGACGTCATTTCTACGCTGTTTTCTGGCTGGAATTAAATAGTACCTTATTCTTACTGTGCACTTGAATGCAATGAGCACACAGGAAAGAGTGGGCACCAATCTTCCACTTCATTTAGTAGAGAGAGACACACGGTGGGCTTCTTCCTTTGTTGGCCCCCTTGTCAACAAGAAGATAGGAAAGGAGAATCTCTTGACCGCCCCTGTTTTCATTTATAAAGAAAACAGAGCTGACAAAGAATCACCAATTGAAGTGGGTGCACTGTCATGGGCAGAGTGATGCAAGTTTGTAGCTGAGTTGGCTTGTATGACAGGAGTGTGGGACGACTTTAGGGTCTATTGGTGGGTTTATAATTTATGGTGCAAGAGAGCTGATTCACGGTCTGTTAATATATAAAGTATAATTAAATCATAAAGTAATCCTAAGTATGCACCCATGTTCTTGCATAAGAAGTGCTTTATTGAATCAGAATGGTGGTCTTTCTAGTCCTGCATTCTTTGCAATAATTTCACCAGGCACCATAATCCATCTTCTGCTTACCACTGTTTGTTTTATTTTTAATCTTTAGCATTTGCGGACCCTGCAAGTGGGGAGGAGAGGAAGGGAGCCCCACTCTCCCACAAGGTGATCAGGGTAAACAAAAATTAAAACAAAACGCCCTACTGTTGTAATCATGGCTAATTGGTGTTCTATAATTTTTTACTTTGCTCTGTTACTAGTTCTTAGATGCTTCTTTTTATTCAAGTTGTAGAATTGCACCTGAAAAGCAGGCAACATTCATTACAACCTGACCCCTTTGAGCCCATTCCTCAACCTTAAAGCACACTTCCAGAGGCCTCTATATACCCCAGACAACATGACCCTCCTCTGACGTAGCTGTTGTCAGTGCTGTGGTAGGAAGTCTGCCAACAGAAATGCAGAGCAGAATGCTAAAAGTGTGACTGATGGACACATATCTGAAGAAAAGAGTATGTTCCACTATGATATCTGAGAACTATATTTGTTGTGTGGCTTGGATTTAAATCTGAAAGGGCTTAAGTACATGCTTTTAAAAAATAATTAGGTGAAGGGGGGAAAAGAGGCTGTGATGGCATGAAGAACTGAGACACGGTGAAGAAATTTAAGTCCAACACAACCCCAGTATCTCCATTCTATTCCACCGTACAAACATTCATCATTTGTATGCCGCCTTTCCATGCTCAAGGCGGCTTAAAACATGGGGGGAGGATTACATAATTACAAATATAACAAAAGCAGCCATAAACAATAACTAACACATCAAAAAGTACATGATCCAATTGAACAATTTCAACATAAATCAAAAGAAGATCTAAAATAAGATCAGGCCAGGTGGAAAAAGGCCTGCAAGGCAGGGAGAAGATCTTCCAGGACTCACAACCGAAATGGTCTATGCACTGTCATTCTTTCCCCTCCTGTCACCAGAAGCAAGTGACAGCTGAAGCTTCCTATAACGTACTCCAGTCCTGATATTCCTTGGAGATGGGAAAATTGCTACTGACACATCCCCTCTCCACATATCCTAGAATAGAACCAAGCAGAGGGCCATCTTGGCAGTGGTGCCCGCCCTGTGGAACGCCCTCCCATCAGATGTCAAGGAAATAAACAACTATCTGACTTCTAGAAGACACCTGAAGGCAGCCCTGTATAGGGAAGTTTTAAATGTTTGATGTTTTATCGTGTTTTTAATATTCTGTTGGGAGCCGCCCAGAGTGGCTTGGGAAACCCAGCCAGATGGGTGGGATATAATTTAATATAAATTAACTACTACTACTACTACAATAGTCTGAGTCCTCTCCTACCAGCCCCGTAACATACTAAAACTCCAAGTGATTTCCTTGTACAAAGACTAACTAACCTTATAACTAGCAATTAATATAACAAAGCAATTAATATTTAATATTTCTTTTATCCTTTTGGCACAGTTCCCATCAACTGTC
The DNA here is from genome assembly GCF_009819535.1 of Lacerta agilis. Classification (NCBI taxonomy): domain Eukaryota; kingdom Metazoa; phylum Chordata; class Lepidosauria; order Squamata; family Lacertidae; genus Lacerta; species Lacerta agilis. The sequence continues at coordinate 32,164,815 of NC_046313.1, forward strand.
ACTACTCTGTTCACAGACCAATATTTACTCCAAATGACCATGCCTGAAGAACAACTGGTGGGGTTTCAGACCTTGCAAATGATGATTATGATGATGATAATTCCAGCACAAGATAGTCATTTCACCTATTCTTTATTAGTTCAACTTCAAAACAACCCTTTCCAATATAAATAGAATTGAATACTTACCACCACCCATAACTGGCTCTCGCACACAGTCTGGAATGAACCAGAGGTACAAAAGTCCTGAAAAGCAGTCAATGAAACAGGGATGAGGTGGGAAAATACAGTGTCCAAAACTGAGACGGCTGCTCTTCTCACAATCAGTTACCAAGGGGCCACATTGCTAAGAATATTAGTCAAGGTCCAGGCCAAACAAACCATACAGAAGACAGCAGCAAACGAGCCACCAAATCTTTACAAAGCAAGGGCACACAGGAAAGTGGGCATTCAACCTTTCCCCTGCTTGTGTTTCTCCTCAGAAACTGTTTCCTTCTGGGGGTTTTCTTCCAGTGGGGCTCCAAGACCAGAAGTCTCGAACACACAAGCTGAAGGTTTTTTGTTTTTCTTTAGGAATGTAAGATTTCCCAGACTAGATCAGTCAACTGGTTTAACTTGTTTCGTCTGACCAGCAACACTTGCTCCAATTGCAGCTACAATGCTGGGCATCTTGCTGTTTGTCCATGATGATCAATTGCTAGGGACAAAGATTGCCTGCCTTGTCCCCCTTCCCTAGAAGCTATCGGTATAAATCCCAGCAGCATTCACAGGGAGGATGTTGAGTCATAGGTCCCATCTGCACATCAACACATTTAAAGCAGTATCATACCACTTTAAACAGACATGGCTTCCCTCAAAGAATCCTGACAGCTGCGGTTTGTTAAAGGCGTCAATAGTTGGTCAGAGGCCCCAGTTCCCCTCACAGAGTTACAATCTCCAGAATTCCTTGGGACTGACTGTTCAGCCACTCTTGAGAATTGTAGCTCCATGAGGGGAATATGGGTCTCCACACAACTTTCTGCACCCTTAGCAAACTACAGCTCCTGGGATCCTTTGAGGGGAACCATGACCGTTTAAAGTGGCCCGAAACTGTTTAAAATGTATAATGCAGAGGCGACCCTTAAATCAGATTTTGCACTGAAGGTCAAATATAAAATCGACATTACCTGGACTGTACAATTTGAAAACGACTCACGTTTTCTATTCCACACAATCCCCACATGTACACAATTCAGCATCTGAAGCTGGCTACACCACTCAGATAGGAAAATACCTTCTCCTCACGCTGAGTCTGTGCCTTTAACAGTTATTGGGCCAGCAAAGTCCACAGCTGTAGCTTATCCATGATTGCATCAAAATAATTCCCGCCTTAAAAAGCTGCCTGGTCATATATATGTGCCTAAGTTCACTGAAATCAATGTACTAACTTTTCACATAAGATTCCAAATTGGCAGAGCTAGTTAGGTGAACGCCACCCAATGAACCTAAGTTAGGCAAGTCCATTAACTTCAGTAGGTCTAGTCTGAGTATCAGTAGCATTAAATACCACCCATTATGCCTGGGCATCAGTGCCCCAGTACTGGTGAATGATTCTGCATACCAGCTGTTTAAGTTAATAGTGATCTCTCAGACCTGTGTTCCCTTTATTTCTTCCATAGACAAAGGAAAAGAAGAGACAGTGGGCTGCATAAGGCTACTGGAGAGCAGTGGAAACACGTGCTTAGATTACTATGTTTTAAATAGATGTTTTTGAATTTTTTTACTGATTTTTGTTTGTTTGTTTTATTCTTTTTGTTAACCACTCAAAGCGTTTCTTTCTTCCAGTCAAGCCATGTATAATTTTTATGAAATAAACAAAATATTATATGGGGTAGACCGGGGTCAGCAACCTTTTTCAGCCAGACCATGTGGTGGGCCAGACTTTATTGGGGGGGGGGAATGGACGAATTCCTATGCCCCAAAATTACCCAGAGATGCATTTTAAATAAAAGCAAACATTCTACTCATGTAAAAACATAATGTAAGGCCCGTGGGCCACATCTGGCCCACGGGCCTTAGGTTGCCTACCCCTGGGGCAGACCAAAGTTCATTCTGCGGTTCAGGAACATAGAATGCTTATCTTTTAAACTTTTCTGACTTGAGCTGTGTTCGGAAGGTTCATGCAAGGAAGGAATGAGGAACCAACTTCAGCGCTGTGTTGCCTTCTAGCTGTTCAGAGTATTATTTCAAAGGGTCAAGGCGGGAAAGGAAGAGGCAGCTTCAAATAGGGAAGTTTACTTTGCTTCGCAGCCCAACAAGGAAGGCAGAACATATTTTTGTCTCAGTTAAAACAGAGTATGCAGGAAATAGAGCTGCCATTCCAAATTACAGATCAAGTATCCGAGAGCAGGGGAAATGTCTTTATGGCCAACAGAACATAATACCGGTAATCACTGTCTGACCATTATTGCTGCAGAGCTAGGTCAGCAGCTCTAACAGAAAGCTGCTGAGTTCCCGTGCCTGTTCTCCCATTGCATCATGACAACCTCGACAAGCATGTCGTTCTCATCAAGAATGCAGAACATAACTGGAAAACAGGTTCGCTGAAGATTCAGAATGAAAGCAAAAGAGATCTGGATGAACTCTTCTGGTCCTTAACACACTCATTCTAACCCTATCCCCGTGTGTCTCATGTTCCACCTCTCTTTCACTTCTACTTCCTCATTCCCTTAAACACACACACATACAAGAAATTCCAGGGAGCTAACAAAATAACGTAACCAACAAATGGGGTCATTTTATATTATCGCTACTGCATATAGTTCAGTCAAGCTGCACAATTTTAAGGGGTATAGACAAGTCGTTTTAAAGGGTAATGGAAGGTGCTTCAGCACATTCCATCCATCTTGCAAGCACATGCCTTGAAATGCAGCAAGTCTTTTCATGTATTTGTTACCACACTTAGGGTAGATCTAGACACAGGAAGGAATGCTATAAATAAGTCAGAAATTATATCAGGCATAGGCAAACTCGGCCCTCCAGATGTTTTGGGACTACAACTCCCATCATCCCTAGCTAACAGGACCAGTGGTCAGGGATGGTGGGAGTTGTAGTCCCAAAACATTTGGAGGGCCGAGTTTGCCTATGCCTGAATTACGGTAGATTGTTACAGCAAAAGAAAAAAAAGACTCCATAGAAAATTGTGTTTTAAAATTTCCTGCTCTCTGGCGCCATCTGGTGTTGCATGTTTATAAAGAATACAAATCACTGTTTCTTTACTAACGTAGCTGAGTCTCTAGAATGCCTGTCTTCACCCTCAGCTATTTTGATTGTCGAATATCATGGTGAGTCATAAAATAAATAAATGAAGCCTAGATATTGCATCATAATTAAATTATGAAATTTTGTTCCTATACAAATATTATTTATTATTAAGACCACAGGGTGGTTTTCAACGTAAAAACACAAAAATACATCTCATAACAACAAACAAAAACAATAACCCCACAGTTTAAAAGGCCAAAGGCTTGAGATAATACCTGTATATATATATATATATCCCGTGTTCAGAGGCCTCAAGCTATACCTCCAGTGGTATTTGGAGGTTTATCCATTGAGTTAAAAGTAGCCAGATCAATATTCTAAAATACTGGAAGTCATACCACAAGGGTGCATGAAAAAGGGCTGTCCCACAATATTCTATGGAGTTATAGCAGCATCCCATAATTTATTTCAAGGAGACATGGCACATCTGCAAATTCTAACTCAGCTCTACACAAATAGCACAGTGGGACTTGCTTCCAAGTAAACGTGCACAGGGTCACTCTCTAAGCCACACACCCACATTCATCATAACCAAAATGATTAACAGTAGTAAAAGATGACTGTGTGGGAAGGGGTCCCTCTGAAAGCATTTTCATGATAAAATCACCAAAATTCTTTCATTGTGACCAAGTACACAAGGTGCATACAGTAGTCAAGTTCAGATTAGTTGATGCATTTCATGAGTGTGTGATTTTATCTGTGTGGCACAAAAATGGATCTATTACCACAGACAATGCAAGACAAAGTCTCTTTCAATTTTGAAATCCTCAGAAACTTCCAACCTACTATAAGACGTTCTAAGATGCACCCACAAAAGCAGCTTCTCCCGTCATATACATATATTTAACATCAACGCTTACCTAGTCTGTTTTCATTACACAGCAGTGCTCCACCCGGCTACTGCCCTGTCTGATATGCCAAACTGAACTTTGCCGCCAGCTGTTCTATTCCTTGAAGGATTCTGTTCCCTCAACAGTAATAGCACCCTGCAGATCATACAATCCCATTCCGCCTCAGAGCGGAAACGTAAATCAGTTTCTTATTGCATTATCCATTGATTATAGTCAAGCAGACAGTAACCCCATCATTGTTGACAGGAAGTATGCACTTAGGACCTTTAACAACAGACAGCTGGTAAGGCCAGAGTAAGGCCTTGCTCTGGTCTAATTGGCTGCACTGGCCCCCAAAAATGAATTAATACAAATTGCTATATTTGTTTTTTGTCTTCCATGGAGTCCTAATAAGCAGAATGGTAGAAAAGCCTGTGCTGTGAGCTCAGCATGACTGTTGTTCAAACCATTCGGGTCTGGCTGGCTTCCAGTATACGGTATATTCAATCTCTTTGGGGGAGACAGAGAATTTTGCAAGTCACCCTTCCAAGTTAGAAACAAGACCCTGTGAAAGGAGAAACCTTTTGGCTGCAGCCTCATGATCAAAACCAAGCAGGTGCTTGTTTAACTTAGCACCAAGAATAAAAAGGAGTGGTCCTTGATTTCACTGTGTGAATACCCTATAGTTTTTTACACACAGAGAGAAGAACATACTTATTTCCCATCAGGTGGCTCATTTGTACTGAAGTCACATCAGGTCTGTGTTCTACTTCTGAAAGGTGATGCCTCTTCTTGTAGAGTACAGAAAGTGATAGCATGAACTGCCAACAAAGAAAACTGTGTCCTACCTGGTAAATAATATCGGAATCTGAATAGCAAGTAAACCCAGATTGTTTCTGGGCACTGTAGTTTGTTATGGGTTGCCAGGAACTGTAACTGTGAGAGGTAAACCACAGTGCCCAGAATTACCATATTTACCCGAATCTAATGCTCACCT